>NC_133622.1:56986180-57676180 GCF_048593235.1 Sminthopsis crassicaudata | reverse complement strand
ATCACACAAATTTATGAATGTGTATTTCAGTTAACCTACTCACATTGATTCAACTTAATTATATAGTACTTTTTGAAAAGTGTTTAAGTATACTAATTTACTATTATTAAATATTTTGAAAGAGAACTTGAATAGAATGTTTAAACTAGCTAGAGAAAATAGCTCATTTAATGAGCTACTTACAACACAACATAGCTAATGTAAAACACAATTTAGCCCTTATTATAACATATAAATTTCTCAAATTCACTTTTCTCTCCTCCATACTTTCTTTCAATACTTATTCACATTATTCCTTTAATTCACAATACATGTTTCAACCAAACTGACCTCCTGGTTTCTCCCTTGAACTCAGCATTCTATTTCAAGATTTCATACTGGTAAGGAGACCACGTTCTTGCAATATTATTACTCTCTTGTTATCTTAGGCACCTTAGAATCCAAGTGCTCAAGAGCACAGATGAGGAGCCATATTCACTAATGATCCATCTATTTGTTACTTTTTTCTCATGCCTTCCAAAAATTTTCTCATATATACTTATGGGTAAACATTCTGTTTCCTAGTCTAATCTCAAATAATGAAAGTATTTTTAATTTGAGATGCTTTTCCCGCCTTATTGTTTTGTTTTATTACCTAGTACCTATCAGAGGCTGATGATGAGATTGAGAATGATAAGCATACTAATTATAATCATAATGAAGAGAAATGCATTATTTTTATTCATTTTTCCAAATAATCCCCTCCCTCCCTCCACTCCCTCCCCCCGATGGCAGGTAATCCCATACATTTTACATGTGTTACAATATAACCTAGATACAATATATGTGTGTAAATACCATTTTCTTGTTGCACATTAATTATTATGTTCCGAAGGTATAAGTAACCTGGGTAGATAGACAGTAGTGCTAACAATTTACATTCACTTCCCAGTGTTCCTTCTCTGGGTGTTGTTATTTCTGTCCATCATTGATCAACTGGAAGTGAGTTGGATCTTCTTTATGCTGAAGATTTCCACTTCCATCAGAATACATCCTCATACAGTATTGTTGTTGAAGTGTATAGTGATCTTCTGGTTCTGCTCATTTCACTCAGCAACAGTTGATTTAAGTCTCTCCAAGCCTTTCTGTATTCCTCCTGCTGGTCATGTCTTACAGAGCAATAATATTCCATAACCTTCATATACCACAATTTACCCAACAATTCTCCAATTGATGGATCCATTCAACTTCCAGTTTCTAGCTACAACAAAAAGAGCTGCCACAAACATTTTGGCACATACAGGTCCCTTTCCACTCTTTAGTATTTCTTTGGGATATAATGCCAATAACAGCAATGCTGGGTCAAAAAGTATGCACAGTTTGATAACTTTTGGGGCATAGTTCCAAATTGCTCTCCAGAATGGCTGGATTCTTTCACAACTCCACCAACAATGTATCAGTGTTCCAGTTTTCCCACATCCCCTACAACATTCATCATTATTTGTTCCTGTCATCTTAGCCAATCAGACAGGTGTGTAGTGGTATCTCAGAGTTGTCTTAATTTACATTTGAACACTCTTTCATATGAGTGGAAATAGTTTCAATTTCATCATCTGAGAATTATCTGTTCATATCCCTTGACCATTTATCAATAGGAGAATGGTTTGGTTTCCTATAAATTAGGGTCAGTTCTCTATATATTTTGGAAATGAGACCTTTGTCAGAACCTTTGTTTTTAAAAATATTTTCCCAATTTGTTACTTCCCTTCTAATCTTGTTTGCATTAGTATTGTTTGTACAGAAACTTTTTAGTTTGATGTAATCAAAATCTTCTATTTTGTGATCAATAATGATCTCTAGTTCTCCTCTGGTCATAAATTCCTTCCTCCTCCACAGGTCTGAGAGGTAGACTATGCTCTGTTCCTCTAATATATTTATGATCTCATTCTTTATGCCTAAGTCATGGACCCATTTTCATCTTATCTTGGTCTATGGTGTTAAGTGTGGATCCATATCTAATGTCTGCCATACTAATTTCCAGTTTTCCCAACAGTTTTTTCCAAATAATGAATTTTTGTCCCTAATGTTGGTATCTCTGAGTTTGTCAAATATTAGATTGCTATAGATGTACCCTTTTTTGTCCTTTGTATCTAATCTGTTCCACTGATCTACCGTTCTATTTCTTAGCCAGTACCAAATGGTTTTGGTGACTGCTGCTATATAATATAGCTTTAGATCAGGTACACTAAGACCACCTTCCTCTGACTTTTTTTTTTTCATTAGTTCCCTTGCAATTCTCGACCTTTTATTCTTCCATATGAATTTTGTTGTTATTTTTTCTAGGTCATTGAAATAGTTTCTTGGGAGTCTGATTGGTATAGCACTAAATAAATAGATTAGTTTGGGGAGTATTGTCACCTTTATTATATTCACTAGGCCTATCCAAGAGCCTGAATGTCTTTCCAATTATTTAAATCTGACTTTATTTTTGTGGCAAGTGTTTTGTAATTTTTCTCATATAATTCCTGACTATTCTTAGGTAGATGGATTCCCAAATACTTTGTAATCTCAACATTTGTTTGGAATGGAATTTCTCTTTGTATCTCTTGCTGTTGCATTTTGTTGGTGATATATAAGAATGCTGAGGATTTATGTGGATTTATTTTGTATCCTGCCACATTGCTAAAATTCTGAATTATTTCTAGTAGCTTTTTAGCAGAGTCTTTGGGGTTCTCTAAGTATACCATCATGTCGTCTGCAAAAAGTGATAGTTTGATTTCCTTATTTCCTACTCTAATTCCTTGAATCTCTTTCTAGGCTCTTATTGCCGAGGCTAGCGTTTCTAGTACTATATTGAATAGTAATGGTGATAGTGGGCAACCTTGTTTCACTCCTGATCTTACTGGGAAAGGTTGCAGTTTATTTCTATTGCATATTATGCTTACTGACGGTCTTAAATATATGCTCTTGATTATTCTAAGGAATAATCCATTTATTCCTATACTCTCAAGAGTTTTTAGTAGGAATGGATTTTGGATTTTGTCAAATGCTTTTTCTGCATCTATTGAGATAATCATATGGTTTTTATTAATTTGATTATTAATATGGTCAATTATATTAATAGTTTTCCTAATATTAAACCAGCCCTGCATTCCTGGTATGAATCCTACTTGATCAGAGTGTATTATCCTGGGGATGATTTTTGAAGTCTTTTTGCTAATATTTAAGATTTTAGCATCAATATTCATTAAGGAAATTGGTCTATAATTTTCTTTGTCACTTTTCAATCGACCTGGTTTAGGTATCAGTACCATGTCTGTGTCATAAAAGGAGTTTGGTAGGACTCCTTCATTCCCTATTTTTTCAAATAGTTTATATAGCATTGGGACTAATTGTTCTTTAAATGTTTGGTAGAATTCACATGTAAATCCATCTGGTTCTGGGGATTTTTTCCTGGGGAGTTGATTAATAGCTTGTTCTATTTCTTTTTCTTAAATGGGACTATTTAAGCAATTTATTTCCTCCTCTGTTAATCTAGGAAGCCTATATTTTTGGAGGAAGTCATCCATTTCACTTAAGTTATCAAATTTATTGGCATAAAGTTGGGCAAAGTAACTCATTATTTCTCTAATTTCCTCTTCATTGGTGGAAAGATCCCCCTTTTGATTTCTAAGACTAACAATTTGATTTTCCTCTTTCTTTTTTCTGATCAGATTTACCAAAGGTTTATCTATTTTATTGGCTTTTTCATAAAACCAACTCTTGGTTTTATTTATTAATTCAATAGTTTTTTTTACTTTCAATGTTATTGATTTCTCCTTTTAATTTTTGTATTTCAAGTTTAATTTTTGGTTGGGGGTTTTTAATTTGGTCTTTTTCTAGCCTTTTAAGTTGCAATACCAATTCGTTAATCTTTTCTTTCTCTATTTTCTTCAAATGAGCCTCTAAAGATATAAAATTTCCCCTTATTACTGCTTTAGAAGCATCCCACAGATTTTGGTATGATGTCTCATCATTGTCATTATCTTGGGCGAAATTATTAATTGTTTCTATAATTTGCTCTTTCACCCAGTCATTCTTTAAGATGAGATTATTCAGTTTCCAATTACTTTTTGGTCTATTTATCCCTAACTTTTTACTGAATGTAGCTTTTAAGCATTGTGGTCTGAGAAGAAGGCATCTATTATTTCTGCCTTCCTACATTTAATTTTGAGATCTTATTAGCAAAAAGATTTCAGAAAATCATCTCCAGGATAATACACTCTGATCAAGTTGGATTTATTCCAGGAATGCAGGGCTGGTTTAATATTAGGAAAACTATTAATATAATTGACCATATTAATAATCAAATTAATAAGAACCATATGACCATCTCAATAGATGCAGAAAAAGCATTTGACAAAATCCAACATCCATTCCTACTAAAAACTCTTGAGAGTATAGGAATAAATGGATTATTCCTTAGAATAATCAAGAGCATATATTTAAGACCGTCAGTAAGCATAATATGCAATAGAATTAAACTACAACCTTTCCCAGTAAGATCAGGAGTGAAACAAGTTTGCCCACTATCACCATTACTATTCAATATAGTACTAGAAACGCTAGCCTCGGCAATAAGAGCCTAGAAAGAGATTCAAGGAATTAGAGTAGGAAATAAGGAAATCAAACTATCACTTTTTGCAGACGACATGATGGTATACTTAGAGAACCCCAAAGACTCTGCTAAAAAGCTACTAGAAATAATTCAGAATTTTAGCAATGTGGCAGGATACAAAATAAATCCACATAAATCCTCAGCATTCTTATATATCACCAACAAAATGCAACAGCAAGAGATACAAAATGAAATTCCATTCCAAACAAATGTTGAGAGTATAAAGTATTTGGGAATCTATCTACCAAAGAAAAGTCAGGAATTATATGAGAAAAATTACAAAACACTTGCCACAAATATAAAATCAGATTTAAATAATTGGAAAGACATTCAGTGCTCTTGGATAGGCCGAGCGAATATAATAAAGATGACAATACTCCCCAAACTAATCTATTTATTTAGTGCTATACCAATCAGACTCCCAAGAAACTATTTCAATGACCTAGAAAAAATAACAACAAAATTCATATGGAAGAATAAAAGGTCGAGAATTGCAAGGGAACTAATGAAAAAAAAAACTCAGAGGAAGGTGGTCTAAGTGTACCTGATCTAAAGCTATATTATATAGCAGCAGTCACCAAAACCATTTGGTATTGGCTAAGAAATAGACAGGTAGATCAGTGGAACAGATTAGATACAAAGGACAAAAAAGGGTACATCTATAGCAATCTAATATTTGACAAACTCAAACATACCAACATTAGGGACAAAAATTCATTATTTGGAAAAACTGTTGGGAAAACTGGAAATTAGTATGGCAGAAATTAGATATGGATCCACACTTAACATCATATACCAAGATAAGATCAAAATGGGTCCATGATTTAGGCATAAAGAGGGAGATAATAAATAGATTAGAGGAACAGAGGATAGTCTACCTCTCAGACTTGTGGAGGAGGAAGGAATTTATGACCAGAGGAGAACTAGAGATCATTATTGATCACAAAATAGAAGATTTTGATTACATCAAACTAAAAAGTTTCTGTACAAATAATACTAATGCAAACAAGATTAGAAGGGCAGTAACAAATTGGGAAAATATTTTTAAAAACAAAGGTTCTGACAAAGGTCTCATTTCCAAAATATATAGAGAACTGACCCTAATTTATAAGAAACCAAACCATTCTCCAGTTGATAAATGGTCAAAGATATTAACAGACAATTCTCAGATGAAGAAATTGAAACTATATCCACTCACATGAAAGAGTGTTCCAAATCACTACTGATCAGAGAATTGCAAATTAAGACAATTCTGAGATACCACTACACACCTGCCAGATTGGCTAAAATGACAGGAACAAATAATGATGAATGTTGGAGGGGATGTGGGAAAACTGGGACACTGATACATTGTTGGTGGAGTTGTGAAAGAATCCAGCCATTCTGGAGAGCAATTTAGAACTATGCCCAAAAAGCTATCAAACTGTGCATACCCTTTGACCCAGCAGTGCTACTACTGGGCTTATATCCCAAAGAAATACTAAAGAGCGGGAAGAGACTTATATGTGCCAAAATGTTTGTGGCAGCTCTTTTTGTTGTGGCTAGAAACTGGAAGATGAATGGATTTCCATCAGTTGGAGAATGGTTGGATAAATTATGGTATATGAAGGATATGGAATATTATTGCTCTGTAAGAAATGACCAGCAGAAGTAATACAGAGAGGCCTGGAGAGACTTACATCAACTGATGCTGAGTGAAATGAGCAGAACCAGAGGATCACTATACACTTCAACAACAATACTGTATGAGGATGTATTCTGATGGATGTGGAAATCTTCAACATAAAGAAAAGCCAACTCACTTCCAGTTGATCAATGATGGACAGAGGTAGCTACACCCAGAGAAGAAACACTGGGAAGTGAATGTAAATTGTTAGCACTAATATCTGTCTGCCTAGGTTACATGTACCTTCGGAATCCAATGCTTATTGTTCAACAAGAAAATGATATTCACGCACATGTATTGTATCTAGGTTATATTGTAAAACATGGAAAATGTATGGGATTGCCTGTCATCGGGGGAAGGGAATAGAGGGAGGGGGGGATAATTTGGAAAAATGAATACAAGGGATAATATTATAAATAAATATATAACATCAAAAACAAATAAATAAATAAAGAAAGAAAGAAACATTAAAAAATATTTTTTTTGAGATCTTTATGTCCTAATATATGGTCAATTTTTGTATAGGATCCATGAACTGCTGAGAAGAAAGTATATTCCTTTCTATTGACATTCAGTTTTCTCCAACGGTCTATCATACCTAGTTTTTCTAATGTTATATTTACTTTTTTAATTTCTTTCTTGTTTGTTTTGTGGTTTGATTTGTCTAAATCTGAGAGTGCAAGGTTGAGATCTCCCACTATTATAGTTTTACTGTCTATTTCTTCTTGCAACTTCCTTAACTTTTCCTTTAGAAAGTTAGATGCTATACCACTTGGTGCATATGTGTTTAGTATTGATATGGCTTCATTATTTATGCTACCTTTCAGCAGGATATAGTTTCCTTCCTTATCTCTTTTAACTAGATCAACTTCTGCTTTTGCTTGATCTGAGATAAGGATAGCTACCCCTGCTTTTTTGGCTTTACCTGACGCATAATAGATTCTGCTCCAAGCTTTTGCCTTTACTCTGTATGTATCTCCCTGCTTTAAGTGTGTTTCCTGTCAACAACACATTGTAGGGTTCTGATTTATGATCCAGTCTGCTATCCGTCTCCGTTTGATGGGAGCGTTCATCACATTCACATTTACAGTTATAATTACTAATTCTGTATTTCCTGCCATCATATTATCCCCAGATTATGCTTTTTCCCTTGACCCCCCTGAACCCCTTCCCCAATATTTAATTTATAGACCCCCCTTGTGACGCGCAGCCCTCCCTTTTTTTTTTTTTAGTATCCCTTCCCCCTCCCTCCACTTCCCTTCCCTTATTCTCCTGTTCCTTTTCCCTTTTCCTTTCCCCATTTTAATGAGGTGAGAGAGAATTCTCTGAAAAACAAATATGACAATTATTTACTCTTTGAGCCTCTTCTGATGAGAGTAAGATTTACACAATGATTCTCCCCCTCTCTAAATTCCCTCAGATATGGTGTATTTTCTATGCCTCTTCCTGGGATGTAGTTTCCCTTTTTTTATCACTACCTCCCCTTTTTTCTGATACTACCCCCTTCCCTTTACTACACCCCCTCCTTTTTTTTTCTTTTATATCAGTAAAATCAAATTATTTATGCATACTTTCTATATACCCACAACAGAGTTCTCAAGAGTTCTGTGTACCTTTTTCTGTTTCTCTTCAGTCTTGTGGATGTAGATCAAATTTTTTGTTTAAGTCTGGTTTTTTTCTTAGAAACATATGGAATTCCTCTATTTCATTAAATGACCATTTTCTTCCATGGGAAAAGATGCTAAACTTAGCTGGGTAGTTTATTCTTGGATGCAATCCTTGATCTTTTGCCTTTCAGAATATCAGGTTCCAGGCCCTTCTATCTTTTAATGTGGAGGCAGCCAGATCTTGTGTGACCCTTATTGTGGCCCCTTGGTATTTAAATTGTTTTTTTCTAGCTGCTTGCAGGATTTTCTCCTTTGTGTGGTAATTCTGCAGCTTAGCCAAAATATTCCGTGTTGTTCTTTTTTTAGGGTCTATTTCAGAAGGAGTTCGATGAATTCTTTCAACATCTACTTTCCCCTCTGTTTCTATTATCTCTGGCCAGTTCTCTTTGATAATTTCCTGTAAAATAGAATCTAGGCTCTTTTTTTGGTCATAGTTTTCAGGAAGTCCAATGATCCGCAGATTATCCCTCCTAGATCTATTTTCCAGGTCTATAGATTTTCCCAGTAAATATTTGACGTTATTCTCCAGCTTTTCTTTCTTTTTTTTTTTTTTTTTTTTTTTTTTTTTGTTTGTTTGTTTGTTTTGTTTGACTGATTCTTTGGTTCTCAATGAATCATTCATTTCTATTTGTTCCATCCTGAATTTTAAGGAGTTATTTTCTTCATTCACAGTTTTTAGTTCTTTTTGTAAATGCCCAATTTCGTTTTTAAATGTTATTTTGCTCTATTGAATTTTTTTCCATTTCCCTAATTTTTTTTTTTTTTTTTTTTGAGAATTATTTTCTTTTTCCAATTCAGAAATTCTATTTTCTTGGGACTTTTTTATCTTCTCCAATTCAGAAATCCTATTTTCTTGAGACTTTTTTATCTTCTCCAGTTCAGAAATCCTACTTTCCTGTGATTTTTTTACCTTTTCTAATTCACTAATTTTGTTTCCCTGCATCTCCTGTGAATTCTTTATTTTTTCCAACTCCAATTTCAGAACGTTGTTATTCTCTATCATTGCTTCTCTTTTCTTTCCCCATTTTTCTTTAAACTGTCTTAACTTTTTAATAGTCTCTTCAAGGAGAGAGTTATGTGATGGGGGGCAGGAATCGTTCCCCTTTAGGTTGCTATCTGCTGACTCTCTGCTGTTAACTTCCTTGGGTTTGGATACCCGCTCTTTCTCTGTGTAGAAGGAATCTATAGTTTTGTTTTTGGCTTTTTGCTCATACTTAAAAAATCTTTTGGGGTCTTTCCCTGGGGTAGGAAATTATTTATTTATTTCTTTATCAGCTTCCTTCCAGACTGGATGAATGCAGCGGCCCCTTCACCTTAGCTAAGAGAGAGCTCTGGGAGAGAGTTCCCCACCCCCTCCCTGGAAGTGCCTCAGAGGTGATCAGCACTACTGTGCTTTGAGGGCGCTCTATTTTAGTGGCTTCCCTGAGGTTTGAGACTGAACAGTAAAGGCGACTCAAAGCCTAACCTATGTGTCCCGGTGGGGCGTGGATGTCTGCAGCAGGTGAAGTGAAAAGCCCCTGCGCTCCAACTGGAAGTGTCTGCCAGAAACCGCTGTCCTTAGTTCAAAGGTTCCACTTCTCTGGGACTTCCCTTCCACAGCCTCCAGCTGAGCCAGGCACTATGAGTTACCGCCTCGCCCACTTTTCAATCTCTTAACTACCCCCAGGTGAAAGCCTGGATTTCCTATGTCAGCCACACCCCCAGTGCTGAGATCTGCTGAGTCACCCCCAGGATCCGGGAAGATCCAATCTGGTTTTAAATTTTAAAGTTGCTTAGATTTCTCTTCTGAACTGCTGTATTATAAGCAGAGAAGAGCTAACAGCCTGTGACAGATTCTTTTATCTCAGTGGCTTCTCTCATCCCAGAGCCCTCCCCAGCGTGACCGGCGCAGTGTGCCACTACCCCACCGTCTGTGCTGGCCTCTCTTCTTCCTCCCCTGGGAGCTGACCTTTCCTGTTGAAACTCCAGATTCTCTTCAGCTGGTAAGTCCTGCTTCCAGTCCTTGTGGATTCTATCAGTCCAGCGCTATTTCTGAGGCTGATTAAATGTAGTTGGTTGTGAGGGAAGAAAGGAGCTTACACAGTAGAGTGTATCTTCTCTGCCATCTTGGATCCGCCCCTGAGAAATACATTTTAATTTAATGGAATTGAGGGGAGCAGTATGTTGCAGTGGAAAGGATACTGGATTCATATAAATTAATTTGGTTTCAAATCCTACCTCTATTATTTATTTGTAGGGAGAAAAATTACATGAGCAGGGAAAAAAAAGAGAGAATTGAAGTTTAAATACTAAAACAAAATAAACAAACAAACAAATAAATATGTGATAAAAATAATTAAGTATAATTATTTCATGTTTAATGTTTATTGTAAAAAAGAACACAATTGAATGGTAAAAGAAAGAGTAAAGAGAAATTATCAGGAAAAAACAAAAAAATATATTTTAGAGCATTTAAAAACCTAAATGAGAAGGAAAAAATGCTATTCTGAAGACTATTGTTCATACCTTAAGTTAAAATATTTCTCTGTTGTTCCAATAAACACAATGGAAAAATCTACAGATAAAAATAGAGGAGACAAGTGTTTGTAGAAAACAAAAAATTTGAGTCCTTTGGTAACTTTTGAGGGAATAATAATTTATTTAGTCTCAACAAAAGTGAAAAAGAGTATGAGAAAAGTAGGTTTAAAAAAATTAGGAGAGGGGATGGATATGTAATCTAAATTATAATAGAGAAATAAAATGTTTTAACAAAATAACTTCTTTATGTATTGGACTGAAATGTATATTGACATCTTTGATCAGACATAAGTGGCTTAAACTGTTTGTAGGAATTATATTGGGGGTAAGGTCCAACATGTAGGTTAAAAAAACACTTTCTCTTTTAAAAAGTCATATAATCTTTAACTATGTTTCCATTTAATTGAGGAGGAGCTCATAATCCCCAAAGTAACCAAACTTTAATGGCTATGGATATTACTCAAGAAGTAAGAATGAGGGAAAAAAGACGTAGAATACTTTGACCTCAGGAGTAGTGAATTATCATAACAAGGACAGAAAGATATAGCTTTATATATCTGACCAGACTCAATAACTCCTATAATATGAGACTGTTTCTATGCAATACCACATTTTCAGAAAAAAAAAAAAAAAGGTTATTCTTTAGGAATGATGGAAATTGTAGGGAATAATGGAAAGGAAGTAGAATGAAAGAAAATAAGGGGATGAAAGGAGGCTAAAAAAGCAAAGAAAAGCAAGGAAAGTAAAAATTTTAAAAAGGAAGGGAAAATTTAAAAAGATTATTTAAATTTAGGATTTCAGAAACAGCTCTGCCTTTTTCTAATAAATGGAAAGAGAAAGAATGAACAAGGAAGGGTATGAATCCTAGACTGAAAGATACATTAGGACTTATTTGAGTATGGAAATCTGTTACCAAATAGAAGAGAAAGGGGATAAAAGAAAAAGGGTTTATTTTGGGTAGGCAAAAGAAGTAAGACACTTTTGAGCATGGTTACATACACACATAGAGAGAATGGGGGCAAGATTGAGAGAAACACAAAACAATTATAATTGTGAAACAAAAATTTACAGCAAATTTCTCTGATAAAGATCTTACTTCTCAAATATATGAATGAGTCAAATTTGTAAAAGTAAAATACATTCCTCAATTTATAAATTGTCAATGGATCTGAACAGGCAATTTTATGACAAAATAAGTCAAGCTATCTATAATCATATAAACATTTTCTAGGTTTCTATTGATTAGAGAAGTGCTAATAAAATCTGAGCTACAACCCAATACCTATAAAATTGGCTAATCAAATAGAATAGGAAAATGAGAAATGTTGGAGAGGGTGGGGAAAACTGAGACAATGATACATTGTTGGTGATGCTGAATATCCTTGCAGTGATTCTGGAGAGCAATTTGGAATTATGCCTAAAGGACTATAAAAGCATTCATACATTTTAATCAAGAAATATCTGACAGATATGGACAGATTAAAAGGAAGTCTTCAAAGTTCATGTTTTAGTGGAAGAGGGGGAAAGTAATAAATAAGCAAAATTTTGCTGCATTCAAGGATTTTTTTTTTTTTGGCTGAATCTTTTCTTTAACACCTAGCAATGTTCAACTGATAATTCTTTTTTTTTTTTTTTTTTTTTTTTTTTTTTTTTCTTCTATCAAACCTACTACTTTCTATGGTATATTGCTTGATTGCTTGGTATACATACAGTGGTTTCTTCTCTGTCAATCTTTATTTTTATTTCCTAAACTGGTTTAAAGCCTTGATTAAATTCAGGACTCAAAATTTGTAATTTCTCTTCCCCCACCATTTTTAAACCTTTATAACAGAACCAAAATATACTTGTGCAATCCTCTCTGTTAGACTAGGAAGAAAGTCAAAAAAGTTCATCTTCTGCAATACCTCTAATGACATGTAATTTACTATTTAGTAGTAGGGAAAACACAAATCTAGATAAGTACAATACATAACATAACATATAAGTGAATTATGGAGATACAAAACAAATTGCAGCATTAATTATGATGAAGAAAACTATTACTAACCATAGGAATGAAATGCTTAAAAAAGTCACTCATAAAAATTAATATTTATACTGCCTTGAGGGAGAAATATTTTGGACTTCCTTTTTATTATTTCACATTT
Organism: Sminthopsis crassicaudata; assembly: GCF_048593235.1. NCBI lineage: Eukaryota > Metazoa > Chordata > Mammalia > Dasyuromorphia > Dasyuridae > Sminthopsis > Sminthopsis crassicaudata. Next base: position 57,663,547 of record NC_133622.1, on the reverse strand, counting down.
TAAGTTTTTCAAGGCCAGTTAATATCAAAAATAAAATCTGTGGACTATCTTTGTGTAACTAATTCATACTACAAAATAATTTTCCAGCTGTACAATTTTAGCACTGACTTCTTTCTGTCTTGCTTTTTATTCACTTTTCTCTTTTTAATAGGCAACTGATGCATATTAGAATGTAATTATACCAATTAGTACTGCCACATCAGACATATGATGTGTCTTCAATTAAGAAGTATCTAATGGATATTAGTACAATTTAGATTCATAATTAAAGTTCTAAGAGCAGCACAAATTAAACATTATGATTACAAAACATTAAAAAAAACTCACTGGTGACATTAAAACTGAATATTTTTAGAAAGATGTTATAAGTTGATATTTTTAGGAGATTGTAGTTTTAGTAACATGATTATTTTTATTTTATTATGTCTTATTTTCATAATTATCTTTAAAATATATTTTTGAATTTTGAATTGAAATTTATTTCCCTTTTTCCTACAAAGATCCTTCATCCTTGAGAAAATAAGCAATTTGACATGGATTACCATGTGACATCATGCAAAATACATTTACATTTTAGCTATATTTCACAAGAAACCATTACCAAAAATGAAAATAAATAAAAACAACAAAAAAATAAAGGAACAAAAAAAGGTGTTGTAACAATCTATATTCTAACTCCATCAGTTCTTTCTTTGGGAGTAGATATAATTTTTCATAAAGTATTTTTGGGACTTGGATCATTATTGTTTAAAATGTCATTTTCAGTGGATCATCATAAATTATTGTGTTACTTACTATATTCTCTTAGTTCTGCTCATTTCACTTTGTATGAGTTGGTATGTCTTTCCAGGTTGTTGTGATTGTTGTTGAAAACATCCTGCTCATTATTTCTTATGGCAAAACAGTATTTTATCAAAACTATGTACCACAACTTATTGGTCATTTTCCCATTGATGAGCATTACCTCAATTGCTAATTATTTGCCACCATAAAAAGACCTGCTACTAATATTTATATAGGACCTTTTGTTTTTTACAAAAGCCCTTTGAGATTGAACTAGTAGTGTTTATGAGTGAGTAAAATATATATACTATTATATGTCTTAGGACATAGTTCCAAATTACTTTACAAAATATTTGGATCAATTAATATCTTCACCAATAGTACATTAATTTCCAGTTTTCCACATCTCCTCCAACATTTGTGAGTTTCCTTTTCTGTAAAATTAAACAATTTTATAAGTGTGAGATAGTACTTCAGTTCTTTTAATTTGGATTTTTCTATCCTATAGTTATTTAGAACATTTTTATAAGAATATAGGTAACTTTGATTTCTTCTTAAGAAAACTGCTTATTATATCTTTTGACCATTTCTCAAATGAAAATAACTCCAAATGTTACAAATGTAAATAACTTCTCTATATATTTAAGTATTGAGGTTTTTATCAAGAAATTTGCTTTAGTTGCCCCCCAACATTCCCCCTACTTCCCTTCTAAGCTAGGTTGCATTGATTTTGTTTCTGAAATTATAAATGGTTTACATTCTCTAATGTTTTTATTTCTAGTTTGGTAATAAATTCTTTGCTTATCCATAGGTCTGACAGATAAAAAAATTTCCATGTAACCCTTTGTTTGCTTATTATATCATCCTTTACATCTAACCCATGTACTGATTTTTACTTTATCTTGGGTCCCTTATGTGAAATGTTGATTTCTATTTAGAGTCTGACAAACTTTTTCTCTAATTTCCCCAGGAATTTTTATCAAACAATGAATACTTAGGCCAAAAGCTTGCATTTTTATATAAACATTAGATTATTATTGTCTTTCTTTTTTTGTGTGTGTGCATTATCTACCTAATCTATTCAAGGAATGTCAACACTCTGAGTATTTAATTCCATGAGGAAACCATATTCTGAGGATGGTTCTGATATCTTTTAAAGAAAAAAAAATAGCTTAATTTGCATGAATTAAAATATTGATATTTACCAAACCTATAATATATTTTCTTGTTGAAATTTTTAATATTATTTTCAGTATAAAAGTAATCTTTTATGGCATACTTGGTTTCAGTGAAAGAGCCAAGATGGGGGAGAATAGACAGGTCTTTATTTGGGCTCTTCCTGGTGTCCCTTAGGTCAACACCAAATCATCTGCACACCAGAGAATCTACTGGAAAGCTTTTAGCCAAAATCCAGCAACATTGGCTACTCCAGTCATTCAGAAATCAGTGGACCAGCAGATTAGCTGTGAGACATCCAACATAACTACAAAAAGTATATAATGAACCTTTGAACTTCAGAATCACCCAGCACAGGAAGGAAGTTAGTATCACTGACCCAGGACAACTACCGATTCCTGTAAGGGAGTCTTGGGACAATCTAGAGCAGACTTCAACCTTTAAAAAATTAGCAAAAAAGCAAAAAGAACTCTGAACATAGATAGTTTTTATGGGAAAAGGGAAGAACAGAGCTCAAAACCAGAGGACACTAAAGGCAAACCATCTCCAGATGAAGCCTCAAAGAAGAATATGAGTTCATCCCTATCTCACAAGACTCTCTTGTAAGAATTCAGAAAGAATCTTAAAAGAAAGTTAGAAGAAACATCAAGAAAGGAAATGAAAACATTGCAGAAGAGTTAGAAAAAGGACACAGAAATTACCTGAAGAAAACTCCTTCCACAATAGATTTAGTGAAATGGAAAAAGGATATAACTTCTTCCAAAATATATTTTACAATATGGAAAAAGAAAACTGTTGGGATTACTAGGTGAGAACTTGAAAAACAGAATTTTTGAAATGGACAAAAAAATCCAATGAATAAAACATGTCATTTAAAAATTTAATTAGCTAAATATAAAAGGAGCTTAAAAATTAACTGAAGAAAATAATTCACTAAAAATTAAAATTGAACAAACAGAAGTTAATAATTCAATGAGACATCAAAAATCACTCAAACAAAACAAAAAAAAATTAAGAAAATATAACATCTCATTGGAAAAACAACTGACCTGGAAAGTAGATTTGGGTGAGACAGTCTAAGAATTACTGGACTTCCTAAAAACCATAATGAACAAAAGAGGCTAGACATCATCTTTTAGGGAATCATAAAGGAAAACTTATCTGATGTTCTAGAACCAGAGGATAAAATAGCCTCTGAAAGACTTAACTTATCACTTTCTGAAAAAGACTCCAGAATTAAAACTTCAAGGAATATCGTGGCTATATTTCAGAATTGTCAGACCAAAGAGAAAATATTGCAAGTAGCCAGAAAAAAACAATCAAATATTGAGGAGACACAATCAAAATTATCCAGGACCTAGCAGCTTCCACTTTAAAGAATCAAAGCACCAAAGATGAGGAAAGTAGAGCAATAATTAAGAACTATTTTGCCCAAGTGTATGCCAATAAATATGGCAATCTAAGTGAAGTAGATGAATAGTCACAAAAATAATAGATTGCCCAGATTAAGATAAAAGAAAATAAATTCTTAAAAAGTCCCATTTTAGAAAAGAAATTGAACAAGCTATTAGTCAGCTCTCTAAGAAAAAATCTCCAGAGCCAGATGGATTCACATGTAAATTCAGACAAACATTTAAAAACAGTTAATCCCTGTACTATGCAAATTATGTGGAAAAATAGGGAAAGAAGGAATCAATCCTACCCAATTTATTTTATGACACAGATATTGTGCTGTTACTTAAATCCAGCAGGATCAAAATAGAAAAGAAAATTATAGACCAATTTCTGTAATGAATATTGATGGAAGAATCTTACATAAAACATTAGCAAAGAAATTATACCATATTATCTCCAGGATAATAGACCATAGCCAACTAGTATGATATATTTACTTTCTACCACTTATTTCAATCTAACACAAATATATTTTACCCTCTTTAGCATATTATTGAGATATAACAATAAATTTGGGCTTCAATTTTTCATACTGCTGTCCTGGTCTCATCCTCAATGCTTCTATTTCCTTATCTGCAAAACCAGTAGGTGTAGTAGATGAGTTTTTAGATCTCTTTAGGTAATCTCATGTATCCTATCACCTGAAATTTTAATCCCCCTTAGGGCACTGGATGTCTTACTTTTTTATTTTTATTTTTTTTTTTATTTCTATGGTATTTGGCAATGTCTTGTACATGACAGACATTCAATAAATTTTTATTCAATGAAAGAAAAAAATTCCTCTCTTTTTAGATGATTAAATGGTTGTATAATTATGAAAGTTTACAAAAACATTAATGTTATTTGTCTCTTCTTTTAAATGTTCTATTTTTCCCTCTTACATGGAAGTGAGTCTGTGTTACTTCTTGGGCTATACCAGCAGAGGCCAAGTTGGAAAAATTCCACCAAGTTGGAAAAATTCAGTCCAAGAACAGCAATTTCAAATCTGTGATTTGAAGATCAACCTAGATAAAGGCTGAAAAACTTATCCAAAAAAAACTATTTGAAAATTATTTCGCAAAGAAGTAATATATGACATCTGCCAAAAAATCCAATTTTTTAAGTTAACAAAACTTTTTTTTTTCAAATGATATAATTTTTCAATTCACAGATATATTTTGTTTTGACTGGAGTACATGATTTTGCAAAATTGTTCTTATTCATTCTATTCTCTTAAACAAATAAGCCACCTCAAAATAACTCAATTTGCTTTCCAACTTGCAAAAATAGGACAAATCTTCAAATAAGGACAGGCAAAAGTTTTTATCCCTTTATTTTTGAAGACTGGCAATTAGATTCCTAATATTAATTTTTTTCAGTGTCATTGCTGCTCATTAAATGGTAAATAAGACATCAAAAGCAAAACTTAATCACACATATCCACATGAAATTCCTATCACCAAAATCAATATTTCCTTTCTCTCTTTTAGAGAGTAAACTTTTTAATTGTTTGACAAACTCTGGATATGTTTTATACGACTTTTTTTTTTCTTCATGTTCAATGCAAAATAGAGTACAAACAGAATTAAAACATTTAAACAGAAACAAAAAATTTATTTAATTTTAAAGGTTTTATTCAGCAAGCAAGATAAAATATAAATAATTTTGAAGGAGATTACATCCATTTAATAATTAAAAAATAAAACTAACCTTCCTTTTATACAAAAGCATTTAACTTAAACTAGAAATTATATTTGGATGTATATTTACATGAATGGATATCAGCAGTAAAAAAAAGTATACAGAACAATATGATTATAATATGCCTATTTTAAGTAAAGTTATATTTTTCTCATTCACAGATTCACCAGAAAGAAACAAAACAATGGCTCAAAATTTCATGTTACCAAAATATTTAAAAAACAAAATAAGAGTACTCTGAACACTAACATCAGAAGACACATAAAGTCATTTGGAAAAATAACAATGTAAACAGAAATTAAATGATTTGCATATTAAGTTTAGGCAATTCACCAAATTTCATACAAAATGGCCACTGGGTTATTTTCATTCCTTCTCTCCACCAAGAATTAATGGTTTGGTAGTAAATTTTAAAATGGAAATAGATAATGGCTAAATTAATTTTCTGAATTACATAATCAGAGATTTAGGTGCCTTAATAAATAATGTGAATTACGAAATTAGAAAAGTCTTAATTTGGTACCTTTAGGTGAAGCATATGATAATTGATTACTAGTAAGATGTTTTAGTGATTACAAAATACTTTTATCATATTAAAGTAAATATTAGATAGATATAATTATTTTTATTTATTTTAGATTAAGAATTGAGGAAGCAAAAATCTTATTTTCACCTATATAAAAAGCAAATGTTGACCTTCCTCTTTGTCATATTAATAATGCATATGTAATACATTATATTCATGCTTATACATATTTATATTTCTGTATTACTTTTTCATATGAAATCCCATTTAAAGAAGTTACAAATCCCCAAAACAACAAAAAGCTAAAAGTTGTAGAATTTAGTAGATATGTAGATAAATAAGGAAAATTCAATTTTCAAATATAAGAAAATTTAAAATTATCAAGCTATAAGATTAACTACAAATAAAATAAAGGATACAGATAAATTCATAAAGGTAAATATTTTTAACATTATGTTAAACATGTAATATGACTCAATTGTTAAAATACTATCAGAAATACAGTACAACATGAAGAAAAATAGTTTTTAAAGAAAACATTTTTTATAGTTTTAATATGTTTTCAAGAAAAAAATCTTCCCCATTTTTCTTTTTTATCTTTTTCTTGCTTTCTCTCCTTCTGGTGAGAGAAAAAGGTGAATCTTATATGTTTGAATCACAATGGTGAATCACATATACATACATAATTTATTATTTTAAAAATTTTATAATCTAAACTGGAACACATCATATACATTTCCTCATAAAAATAAATATGTAACCAAACATAGATAAATTGAATATGTATGAATATATGGATATATGTTTATATATATTTGTGTATGTGTGCATTGAATTATGTGCATATACATATAACTACTGGTATGGTGATATAATTTCTTTATAGATAAGATATGTAAATAGATAGTATAACAATAAAAATAAATGAAAACAAAGAAAAAGAGAAATGAAGGAAGAAAAGGAGAGAAAAGACAAAAATGAAGGAAGGGAGGAAGGAAGGAGAAAAGGAGGGAAAGAGGGAAAGACAGAGGGAGGGAGAGAGATAGGAAGAATACTATTTAGTGCTTGGTGTTGCTGTTTGGAAGAATCACAATTTATTTTCCCACAAACATTTCTCCCCATTATGATGTTAGACTACAAGCAAATCTAGTTGTCTTGAGATAGGGCTATTTCTAAGACTCTAGAACTCTGTCATGGGCTTTCTATATAGTGCTCTGGCAGGATTTTTTGGTTAAAAGTTGTAGAGATTGAATTAATTGTTCTACCATACCATTCTACCATACCCTATTTCTACCAAAAAAAATACTTTGTTATCACATATTATTTATCTAGGTTGGTGATAAGTTTTGAGGGATTTTATGGAGAGGCTCTTTGAATGAACAGATTGGATTGGTCAGCCACTAAAGTCTCTCACTGCTCTTGAAATTTCTTGATTCAGTGTTATGCTACTACAAATGGATGAGGGATTAACCTATAATGAGATAAGAGGCAGCAGATGGATAGCTAGAGTGCTACATAAGTATTCCTTACATATTAAAATGACAAAATAATAAGAAAATCTTCAATACATTAAAAGGTTATTATTTGGTAGGGTTTGGGTGGGAGAAAGAAGTTTAAAGGAAAAACACAGAAAAAGAATCATTCAGGTAGAGAAAGCAGAGAAGTTTCACAACCTATTGGCATAAAAGTCTCTTCCCTAAAGATTCATGCATTCATCAAAATTACAAAATACACTCTTGCAGAACATCAATGAAAAACACAATTCTTTCTTTTGAAATAGGCATTTACCTCAACTGTCTGGTGAAAGTATGTTTGTATCCATTAGAAATAATTGCTTTGCTTCCCTTAATAATTAACAATTATATCCATGTATTCTGTGCTGTTATGATGTAATGAACAATCATATTAAAGGAAAGACAGTGGTCAAGTGAAATTATGAAATTAAAATCTCTTTGCTATGGTATTGTTTTTTTTTTCTTTTCCTGAGAACAATATGAAAACACTAAGAAGAAGGTCCCTTATATGTAGCATTATGGAATCTTTTCAAAACATCTAAGAACATTTGTCTTTATGAACTGCAACCAATACAAAGCTTTTTCACGGAGAACTAAACAGAAGTGTGCATCAGTCACACTTCTGACATGAATACACCGTGTTCTAAAGTAACAGCTGTTCCTTGAAGAATAGTTGATGAAAAATGGTCAGCATTTGTTAAGTAAGGAAAAAAAAAAAAAAAAAAAAAAAAAAAAGAAAAGAAAAGCACTATTACCCCAACAAGAACTGTTGGGAACCAGATGTTAAAATTGAGAGTGGTCTGTTTATTTTGTTAAGAGTATTATAAAAATGTTAATTAGGGGTTTTATCTGTTTTATGATGTAATGCCTGTCTTTTTATGTTCCTTTTGTAGTTATATTTGACTGCTCGTTTTATAGATCGGCCTTATTTGCCTAAGATTACTGAACAGTAAATAAGGAAAGGTTGCTTTCTAATAACTGTAATGTAGAACTAGGTGAATATAAAGGCCTATACTTCATAGATGACTTCTAAATTTGGAAGAAGTCACTGTCCTTTTTGGTGATTCACATCTACCAATGGAATTATGTAATCTTTGAGAATTAGACTGTCCCCTCTTTTACTTACCCTATGGTGCCTTCATCTGTTAAATATTTGTAAAATTAAACCAAATGAAATTAATATCAATGCTAATTAAGAATAGAGGTTATGATGAGATCCAATTGAAACAAAATACTTTTAAAAATCGCAAGAAGGTGCAGTAAATGGAATGTTCAGCAAAACGTTCTAAGTTCAAATTCAGTTTTCTGAAGGTTCTAAGTTCAAATTCACTCACTAGCTGTATGATGCTGGATGCTAGAATGAAATTTTTGTCTCTTTATTCCTTTATTTGTAAAATGGGCATAATAATAGCTCTTATAACCCAGGCTTGATATAAAAATAAAATAAAAACAATTTAAAGAATACTTTGCAAATATTTAAAGGGCTAGAAAAATGATGGGGGTTGTTGTATTGGTGTTGTTCTTAATAATTGTTAAAGGAGAAAATGGGACTATAAATCATAGAACTGTATATTCATAAATTTAGGCTCATCCTACTGGTACAAAACTTAGCCCATGAAGTATAAGCAGTATTAAAATTTAGTGGAAGTTGCAGGGCTGAAATTCTATTATATATATATCCTCTTCCTCTAAATTCAGCACTCCTATTTACACATAAAATTATTTTAAGTAGTTTTTCATAAAATTTTTTGAAAAATCTTTCTCTCAACATCATATTTCCTTTAAGAAAGGCTTTTTAAGGAGTAAAAATTTGATTTAACAAAAATTTCCAAGAACATTTTGAATCAAACTAATTTTTGGTCACCATTTTCATATTCACCTTGGTATTTTCACCTTTATACTTCACCTTCTCTCTATTATCTTCTCAGATTTTTTTTTTTTTTTCTTTCAAGAAAACTCAGGTTTGGTACTAAAATGAACCAATGTCTGTTAGGATTACTAGGTGAGAACTCAGGTTGTCTGTGACAGTGACAAGGTGAGAACTCAGGTTGACTTGATAGAAGGAGCAAGCTCATTGGCTGAAGTGGTTCTTCCCAGAAGCCCTTGCATTATCCCACGCCCATTCTCTGGGAGGATAAAAGAGACAGCATTGGGCCCAGAGAGCAGATCGGCCTGGAGAAGGATAAGAGCTGGAGGAGATTCAGAGCCAGGATTCAAGAAGAAGACTCTGCATTGCATCAGGCTTAACGGGGCTCCCTGCAGGAAGGGAAGTCACTTCTCTGGACAAGAGTTAACAGCAACTGCCTGGAGACAATGGTTCGTTACAGGAAGAAGAATCTGTCGGAGAGATTTGAGTAGAAGACACAGCAGATCTCTTCCCAGAGAGCGATCCAGCAGCTTCTAGAGACGACAGCTCGTTACAATTGGCGTCCACACGTGGGGCAAGGACTTTTGCTTATCCTGACAAGAGGAGCTAGACCAGACCTTTGCAAATGTCCATTTCTGAAGTGGTAGAAAATAAAAGCTTATTAGGCAATTAAAATTTTAGAAAATTTTACAAAGAACCTATTAAAGATATGAAAAACATTCTGAAGAATAACATTGCTTTCTCAAGATTATAAGTCTGAGGTTCTTTAAACAATTATTATGGAATCTGTGAATAATGGTATTGGAATTTACTCCTTTGAAGCCTTCAAAATAGATGAAATCTATCTTCTAGAATCACCAGCTTTCCATTTATATGGTGAAAGAAAAGTCATGATGCCTTTCCCATTCCGCTTAAGGAACTAATATTCTTCTTTCCTGACACATTGCCAAAGTCTGGCTTCAGTCAATAAAGTGATGCCTTTATTCATACTAAAATGTAAATGACAAGCAAAGCTTAATATGTTGTTAATTCTAGGGAACATTTCCTTTTACATACAGAACAAAATTACTCTATCCAAAAGAGCAAATCAGTAAAACAGTAAAAAATGATTTTATTTTTGTTTTTATGAACAGGGAACATTTTCGCAGTACCTTTGAAATTATATTGCATACACAGGCATCTTTTTAATGCTTATAAGATTTGTTTGAATATCTTAAATAATTGACCCTATTACAAGCAATTTAAATAAATAAGCATCCTCAAATTTCTAAACATCTTTGAAATCATCTGATACTTTGGGGATTTGGGATAATTGTGGAATCAGGTATCAAATGCCTCCATTCTGTGACCCTTTCTTTTTCCTTATGCCTATCATTGTTAAAATTCTATAAAAGAAGACAAGAAATAGAAAGAAAAAAGAGAAAGAAAAAATCCAGAAAAATAAAGAAATGAATGAAATTAAAAAAATAATAATGCTGTATAATTAGACTGCCTAAGCATGACCTTAGATTATGCCTATCATTGTTAAAATTCTATAAAAGAAGACAAGAAATAGAAAGAAAAAAGAGAAAGAAAAAATCCAGAAAAATAAAGAAATGAATGAAATTAAAAAAATAATAATGCTGTATAATTAGACTGCCTAAGCATGACCTTAGAGATTGGTTAATAAAATTCATGTTTCCTTTTATTTTTCCAATGGGAAGGGGAAAGGATGGGATCATACAATTAGTAAACCGTTACTATGTGCCAGAAACTGTTTTAAATGCTTTACAAATATATTTTTTTATCCTCACAGCAACCCTAAGATGCAAGCACTTTTATTATCCCAATTTTATGGGAAAGGAAACTGAAGGAGACAGAAGTTAAATCAATTGCCTAGGACCACACAGCACTCTAGAGTGTGCCTAAAATTGGATTTGAATTCAAGTCTTCTTGACTTCAGCTCAATTTTTTATACATTGCATCATGAGCTGCATTTAACTTTTATATACATATATGTATGTATATATCTTATATGATGCATTAACTTTTTAAAAGAAAGAGAAAAAAGTTTAGGGAGAGGTAAGTCTTTCTTTTCTTTTAGGAGTTAAGATATTTTGAGTTTGGAATATCACCTATTCTTTCATATAATTATAGAATTTGAGGAATGCAGTCATTAATGGCCACTTGACAGGTATGAATGAGGGGGGTATCACAGGTTGAAATAGCTATTGAAGTCTATTCCAACTTTCAAATTTTATGATGCTTTTCTTTATGTATGGAAAAATATCCATATTTATATACTTCCTCCACAATTTCTCAGACAACAGAAGAATTGATACAAAACATGCAAAAAAGGAAAAATAAGAGAGAATCAGATACATCTTGGCATGATATGAGTTCTAAGAAAAAATGCCTTTTAAAAAAATCTGGAATAGTGGCAGATGTAAGAAAAAAGAAGGGAAACAGAAAAGAGACATTTGATAAAGTGATTCCATTTCTATCCAACTCCCAAAAGTTATCAAACATGTTTACAGGACAACAGATAGAAGGCAGTATAATGTTTTGACCAGCTGCTTTAAAAAAATGCCTCAGCATCCAAAATAAGGCAATCATTGATATATTTTCTGGACACAAGATGTTGTTAGTTGCCTACAGGAATAATATTTTAAAAATTGAAATGCTTGGAGAGGCTTAATACATTGTAAGGGTCCTAGAAAGGTTAGGCAAGCACAATTGAGATGTAAGTGGACCAATGGTCTTTAGGATCCCCAGATGTGCTTAAGAGTTGAGTACTTAAGGATTCCTTTGTGGGTGGGACCTCCACCCATGACAGGAACCCAGATCTCTCTCTGAAGTCTGGGTCAGATTGGGGAAGTAATCTTCATCTTTGATTGGCTCCTGTCTGCGATTTCATTGATCCTATTTAAGCTCTGGATAAGAAGAGTTCTCTCTCTCTCACTCTTACCACCTGGAGCTTGGACTGGGAGTGCCCTACCAAGGTAGGTGCAGGAGGTCATAGAGTAGATGTGATTAACATGAATAAAGTCTAAGCTTGTTCATCTAAACTCTTGGGTGCTCTGTCATATGTACAAACTGCTTCCTATGAGATAGCAGCAGGAGGATTCTGAGGACCTCAAAGCAGAGGTAAGTTTGATATTATATTTAACCAATTTCTCTCTGATAGACTTAGGAATAAGGACAGATTGGCATTAATTAGGCGAGTATAACCCTAACAATACATTAAATTAGTACTTACATTTTTTGTGTGAATTAATTTATCATATAGATTTTCTTCTTGATAGATGAGAACAAGGCACTTAGGGTCATGGGACTTTTACTGAAAGAATGGGAGGTAGTTAAGTGGCACAGTGGATAGAACACCAGCCTTGAAGTCAGGAGGACCTGAGTTCAAATCTGGTCTCAGACACTTAACAGTTCTTAATCTTGTGAACCTGGACAAGTCCCTTAACCCCAATTGTCTCAGAAAAAAAAAAGATAGAAAAGAAAGAATGGGGGAGTGGGATGTTTATTTCAATTTGACTCAATTTAATTCCATTTAAATTTTTATTAAACAACTACTAGATGTAAAACAGTGTGTTGGATGCAGAGAGAGATACAGTATTTGATAGCATCACATCAATGCAAATTAGTTTAAAAGTGTGATTATAAAATATGTATTTGAGGAATGTAGTCATTAACTTATCACAAAATAGATTATTAAAGAGTTTGAGTTCAAAAGCTATATGTGATACTTGTTCTCTACATAATCTTGGAATATTGTGTATATTTAAATATAGACTCAAAAAATGATAGAATTTGTGGGGAAGACATTTTTGAAGCCTTCTAATTTAATACCCAGCTCAAAAAAGAAAAAAGAAGAAATACTCTCTTATCTCCTGTGCCATTATAACTCACCTTTTTATAACAGAATTCTTTTATATAAATCATAGTTTTTATTTTTTAAAAATATAAGCAAAGATAGTTTTCAATATTCATCCCTGAAAAATAATTGTTTTCCAAAATTTTCTCCCTCCTTCTCCACTTTCCCCTTCCAGACAGCAAGTAATTCAATATAGTTTAAACATATACAAGTTTTCTAAACATATTTTCACATTTGTCATGCTGTATAAGAAAAATCAGATCAAAAAAGAAAAAAAAAAGAAAAAGAACAAGTACACAAACAACAACAAAAGGTGGAAATACTATATTGTGATGCATATTCAATCCCCATAATACTCTTTCTGGATGCAGGTTAGGCTCACCATCACAAGTCTGTTAGAATTGTCCTAAATCGTCCCATTGTAATTGCAGAATTCTTAAGAAGTATTATGAATAAAAAAAAAGTATTATGAATTACAGAAATGATACAAGTTTCTGAATGAGGCATTCTTAAGTATGAGCAAATTTAAAATTTAAGTTTTAAACCCATATTGTTGGTTATTATTATTATTATTTTTAATTTGGAACTACTTTCAAACTAACTTCATTTCTCTTTCTCTAATCAGTTTAATCATCTTCCTTCAGCTTTTAGGAAAACAGTAGATCTTTCAACATCCAGAAGCAGAGTAACCAAAGATCTGTTTACTGTTTTGCCTGTAACTTCCACAGAGTATTATTCTTATATTTCCTTAAAACAAATTCTACAGAATGATTTTCCAAGATTCACTAATTTGTTTCAGCATTCTGCTATCTCCATTTATACTTATCTATGTCTGGGCACTTTATACAGATGGCGCCAGAGGAGAAAATCAATTCATTTCACTTGTATGTCAAGGCATCACCTACATGATGCCATCCTTCTCTTTGAGAACAAAGGGCAAACAACAACATAACAACAACTAAGTGTCTTAACTTATATCAAAAGAATCAATTCTTTCTAGATCTTGTTCATATCTGCAAATCATTCCTTCTAAAAAGGAAAGAGAAGTTCAAGTCACTAAAACACAATTAGCTATTTTTTAGCAGGTTGCATAATTTGGAAATTTATAGGAAAATGTATAGCAATTACAAATTTGGTCTCTAATTTGTTTGTAAAGTAACAAATTTATAAATCTAGGGGAAAAAATTTCCTTTCTTTGGTTATCTGATTTTATCTTTTCAACCTCATTCTTTCCAGAACTGATTTGAAAGAAAGTACCTTCATGTGACACAGTTTAGCATCAGGTTACAGAAAGCAGGGAAAACTATTTTAAATATGAAACTTCATTGATCTTCCCCAGTACTCTTTTTTTAACTGGAATTATTAACAGCAAACTAGTGGTTGACAATATTTTCAATTTATAAAGCTTCCAGTTTTGCAGAATCTACAAACCAAAATAGAAATATTGCAAGACAATATTTTAAACAATTTGATAAGACAGGCACATAAAAAATGACTAAATCTCATTTCAAAATATTAATTATCCATAATTGAAACTCCCTTCAGATCAAATTTGGGACACATTTGGGCTTTTATATTTTAGCCCAATATTAATTTATTTAATATCTAATAATCAAAAGTGCCAAATTAAGGGCAAAATTGCTTATTACTTAAATCTTCTGCAGTTTTAAATTAGTTGTTTTAAAAAATAGTTTTCACATAGTTTAATATATCATATCTTTCTCTGGTACCAAACCATTTGTCCTCCAGGTGGTTTCCTATCAGTGCTTACGACCATGCAATTACTACCATAATTTCCTCAAAGGAATCTCTAACAAGATGTTTACCTTAATTAATTTCTTCTTAGAGGACTTCTCCTATAGTAAGAAATTTACCTTGATGAAAAATCTACCAGAGGAAAGAATTATTCTCAGAGGTCATACTGAAGTTCTTGTTTTGGCTAATTTTGCCAAAAGTTCTCATAAATAAAATTTAAAATAACTTAAAAAACAAAAACTAAACAAAAAAAATGCTCAAGCTTCTGAACATAATGACTTATTGTAAGGCATGTAGTTGAACAACAATTTTGGACACTTTTCCTCACCCCAGTACTGAAACTTGCAAAAAGATATCACATAGATTTTTGCACATTATATAAAAACAGGATATAAAAACGTGATGATTGAAGCCTAATTCACCAGTTGTTAAGAAGATTAATCTTCCAGTTGTATAAATATATATAAGATACTGGGGGTAGCATAGAAAGATCAGTTTGGAGACAGTGAAAGTAGTACAGGTAGTAGTAGCAATAAGAACTATGGCATAGAAATTCAAAGGAAGCAACTAATCCAACAAGGAAACATAATATCATTAGAACTTCTATCTCCTTGCTATTCTCTAAACTCTCTTTCTTGAAATATACATGAAAAGTCTATATGAATTGTAAATGATTCATTCAAGTTATACTCAATTAAAATCTTATCTGTACGCTTTTTATTATTTATAAGTCTTTGCATTAGAATAGCACTATATTTTAGGATTCTCCACTACATATCCCACTTGTAACTCTACCCTTTTTGCTTTATATTGTTTTATATAATTTATTCCTATTGTTGCCAGCAGCAAACTTTTGTAGTGTGATAAAGATCTGGCACTTAATATAATAGACCTCAACTGCAGGAGATGGAGCCAAGATGGCAGAGTGAAATCAGAAAGTTTCTTGAGTTCTTCCAGTTTCTCTTGAAAACCATATGAAATAAAGCCTCACAACAGAGTCTGGTGGATTGAAACCACTCTCCAGCTCAAGATAGATAGGAGGAAACTTCAAGAAAGGTCAGTCTCATTTGGGTGAATAAGGTGTTCAGCCCAGCTTAGACAAAGTTTGGGAATGCCAATGAGAAGGTCTAAATCATAGCAGATTAGGAACAGAGACCCTGGGTCATGCCTAGGTAGCAAAATGGCCCAGGTAGCAGCCCCCAGGCACAGCTTAGAAGACAAATTCTGAGAAATCAGTCTGTTTTCTGGAATGAGTAATCAAAGGTACCACACAAGGGGCTCATGTGCTCAAAGGCACATCTGCATAGGACGCTTGGGACAATGCATCCTTTATCCAAGTAAAAAAAAGAGGGCATAACAAAAGAAAATGAGGAAGAAAAAGAAAAGAACCTTGACTATAGAAAACTACTATGGTAATAGGAAAACCAAAACACCAAATCAGGCAAGGACAAAATGTCAACAGAAGAAATTTCAATTAGTAATATGAATTGGCCCAAAGAGATCTTAAAGAAGGAAAAGGGACCTGTATGTGCAAGAATGTTTGTGGCAGCCCTCTTTCTAGTGGCCAGAAACTGGAAACTGTACTGGGAGAATAGGAAATTGGAGGTATAATTGGACAAATCAGATCACAAGAAGAAACACAAAAACCTATTGCAAATAAGGGAACGAAAGAAAGAAACTTCCTGTCTGAAGCTTGATCTCATCAGTTTTGATTCAGAGAGGGAATAACTTCATCATTCAGTTGAATATTTACTTCTTCTATAAAGAAGTAGGAGGAGGAGGAAAGAAAAAGGAGTCTGAATAGAATGGAGGGCAGAAACATTTAAAAAGAGGTACGAGAAGGGGTGAAGAGTGATAAAAAATAAGGTAGTAGGTGGGGTGAGTTTTAAAAAACAACTATTAAAGATAAGGAAAAAAAGAGAAAAGAGAAGTATATGCAGGGGAAAACTGGATGGAGGGAAATACAGATTTGGTCATGTGAATAGGATGAATTCTCCCATAGAACTGAAACAAATAGCAGAATGGTTTAATAAAACAGAATCCTAAATAGGATTTTTTTACAAGAAACACATTTGACAAAGAGAGAGACATACACCATAAAGATAAAAAGCTGGAGCAGAATTAAATTTTTCAGCTGAAGTTAAATATATATATATATATATACAGAGGTAGCAACTCTGATCTCAGATAAAGTAAAAGTAAAAATAGATCTAATTAAAGAGATAAGTAAGGAAAGTGCATATAGTTAAATGGTACCAAAAACAATCATGTTATAATAATATTAACTATATATGTATCAAATGAGAGAGCAAACAAATTCCTAGAGAAGATACTAAACAAGTTACAGGAAGAAATAGATTGCAGAGCTATTTTAGTGGGTTACCCAACATTTCTATTTCAGAATCAGACAAATCTAATAAAAAATAAATAAGAATGAAGCTATGGAGATTAATAGAATCCTAAAAAGCCTACTTATTAAAAAAAAAAAAAAAACTCTCTAGAAAATTGAATAGGGACACAAAGGAATGTATCTTTTTTTCTTGGAAATATATGATACCTACATAAAAGTGACCATTAGAGCATAAAAACCTCACAATTAAATGCAGAAAATAAAACATAGTAAATACTTCCTTTTCAGAAAATGATACAATAAAAATTATATTAAATAAAGGACCAGAAAAAGATAAACTAAAACCCAAATGAAAATTAAATTATCTAATTCTAGAGAATGAATGGGCCAAACAACTAATCACAGAAATAATTCATAATTTCATCCAAGAAAATGACAATAATGAGCAACATACCAAAATATATGAGATGCAGCCAAAGCAGTTCTCAATTTTTTAAATTAATTTTATAATTATAACATTTTCTTTGACAGTACATATGCATAGGTAGATTTAAACTTTACAATTTTATTTTATTTTATTTTATTTTATTTTATTTTATTTATTTATTTATTTGTTTTTTTTTTTTTTTTTTTTTTCTGAGACTGGGGTTAAGTGACTTGCCCAGGGTCACACTGCTAGGAAGTGTTAAGTATCTGAGATCAAATTTGAACTCAGATCCTCCTGAAGTTAGGGCTGGTGCTCTACCCACTGCACCACCTAGCTGCCCCTCAAAGCAGTTCTCAGGGAATATTTTATATCTTTAAATAATTACATGAATAAAATAGAGAAAGAGAAGGTCAATGAATCAGGAATGAAACTCAATAGGAAAAAACAAAAGAAAACAAATTGGCAAACCTTCCCAAAGTAAATATTAAATTAAAAATACTGAAACTCAAAGGAGGCATTAATAAAATTGACACTAAAATTGACACTAAGAAAACTATTGAACTAAATAATAAAACTAAAAGTTGGTTTTATGAAAAAACCCACAAAATAGGTAAACATTTGCTTAATTTGGATAGAAAAAAATAATTAAAATAATCAAATTATCAGCATCAAAAATGAAAAGGGTGAATCTCCAACCAATGAAAAAGGAAAATAAACAATTAAGAGCCATTTTCTCCAACTGTATGGAAGCAAACCTGATAATTTAAGTGAAATGAATGAATATTTGCAAAGAATGAAATTGCCTAGATTAACAAAAGAGGAAACAAATTATTTTATTTTCTTAATTTAGAAAAAAAGAAATAGAACAAAGCATTAATGAACCCCCTAAGAGAATAAATCTCCCCCTCAGAGGTTATTGATTGTCAGTCTTGCCCAATCCCAGACCTTCAAAAGTCCCTGGCCACTGTCTCTTCAAACAGTGGTTCTTACTGCTTACCTCATCCTCGATCTTCAGAGATCTCTGGCCCCTGCCTCTCCATGCAGTGATTCCCTTGTCCAACAGAGTGCCCAGACACAATGGCTTGTGAACTCAGGTTTTTATTCTACAAGATTACATCCTGCACTACTCCTGCACCATTCCTGTACTACTCCTGCACACTCCCACACTCCCATTGAACTCGTATTGAACTTCTACTGAACTCCACATACTTGCTGGTCCCCATGACTTATACTGGGTCTATGAAGTCACACACACAGCCAATAAGAGAAGATGTCTCCCTTTGATGATGTGTCCTGTATGAGACCATAGCTCCCGCTCATGAGGCAGTCCCTACTAGCTGCAGAGATCACATCTGTGTGCCTCAGACGTCAAAGCCTCTTTATTTTTTCATTATATTATGGTAGATTCTTCTCCAGACCTTAATACTGTTGGATTCACAACTGAAATCTACCAAACAGTTAAAGAACAATTAATTCCAAGATTATGTAAATTATTTGGAAAAATAGGCAAAGAAGGAGTCCTGTCACATTTCTTCTATGACACAAATATGGTACTCATATGTAAACCAAGAAGAGCCAAAACTGAGAAAGAAAATTACAATCTGCTTAATGCATAGATACCAAAAATTTAAATAAAATATTAGCAAAGAGATTACAGGAATTTATTAGCAGGACAATTCACTATGACAAAGTAGGATTCACACCAGAAATCTTGTGCTAGTTCAGTATCAGGAAAATTATTGCCATAATCGACCACATTAATTACAAAACCAAAAGAAATAATATCATAATTTCAATAGATGTAGAAAAAGAATTTAACAAAAAAAAATTCAATTGTACTTAATATTTGTTGATTATAGAATCAAAGCATTTAAACTATTTATTGTTGTAGAATATTTTATTTGGTAGAACCCAAAGCAGCACCTAAAGCCTAATAAATATATGATAAATGCTTACTAAGTGAATGGATTAATGAAAGAAAGTAAAAACAAACAAACAAACAAACAAACAAAAAAACCCACTAAAATAAATCTTTTAAAACACTCAGAAATTGATAGGCGAAAATGTTGCATTGTATATCAAAAAGGAAGATTTTCATTCCATATAATATATAGTATTGCCAAAAACATAGAATTTAGATATGAAAGGACTGGGTAAGATACAGAGAAGAAAAGTGACTCATGTAATGTCACCTTGGTAGAAAGCAGCAAAGATTTGAATTCAAGTTCTCTGACTCTAAACTCAATGAACTTTTTTACTACTTTAAAAAAAAGCATACATTTTAATGGATAGGAATTCTTGATTTTAATGATCTCCTTTTCCTTTCCACTGCCTGGAGCTGTTCATAGTAGAAATTCTTTCCATTTAACTTTCTTTGAAAAGTACAAGACTAGCACATGAATTATTGGATGATGTTATCTTTCTACAGGTCCTTTTTTTTCCAAATGGAATGTAAACTCAAAACATCACTAATTGCTACTTGGTAAACCAAATCATATTCTTTGTGCACCTTTTATGTGTTTACTCTGTGTCAGAATCAAGGTGATCTGCATTAAATATAAATTTAAACACTACATGACTTAAATTTCAGAAATAAAAATTAAGGATTTTGTTATCAATAATGATCTCCAGGTCTTCTTTGGTTACAAATTCCTTTCTCTGCCACAGATCTAAGAGGAAAACTCTCATATGTTCTTTTAATTTGTTTATAATATCATTATGTCTAGATCACGAACCCATTTTGACCTTATCTTGGTATAGGGTGTTAGGTATGGGTCAATGCCTAATTTCTGCCATCCTAGTTTCCAATTTTCACAGGAGTTTTTGTCAAATAGTGAGTTCTTATCCCAAAAGCTAGGGTCTTTGTGTTTATCAAACACTAAATTACCATAGCTATTGAGTGCTTAGTCCTGTGAACCTAACCTATTCTATAAATTGACTACTAAATTTCTTAACCACTACCAAATGGTTTTGAGGACTGCTGTTTTATAATATAGTTTTAAATCTGGTTCAGCTAAAGGATCTTCATTTTCATTTTTTTTTTCATTAATTCCCTTGAAATTCTTGACCTTTTTTCTTCTAGATGAATTTATTTCTTTTTTTTTTTTTTTCTAGATCTGTAAAATAATTTCT
The DNA here is from genome assembly GCF_048593235.1 of Sminthopsis crassicaudata. Taxonomy (NCBI): domain Eukaryota; kingdom Metazoa; phylum Chordata; class Mammalia; order Dasyuromorphia; family Dasyuridae; genus Sminthopsis; species Sminthopsis crassicaudata. The sequence continues at coordinate 57,643,020 of NC_133622.1, read as the reverse complement.
CTGGAGTTTGATTGATATGGCATTAAAATAGATTAATTAGTAGTATTATCATTTTTATTATATTAACTGGGTCTATCTAATCGCATTTGATATTTTTCCAATTCTTTAGATCTGACTTTATATTGAACGTATTTTGTAGTGTGTTTGTATATTTCCTGACTTTGCCTTTGACAAGTAGACTCCCAAATATTTTATATTATCAATAGTTATTTTAAATGCAATTTCTCTTTGTTTCCCTTGCTACTGTACTTTGTTGGTGACATGTAAAAATGCTAATGATTTATGTGGATTTATTTTGCATCCTGAAAATTTGCTAAAGTTGTGGATTGTTTCTATAAGTGTTTTTAGTTGATTCTGTAGGGTTCCCTACGTATACCATCATATAATCTGCAAAGAATGATAATTTGGTTTCCTCATTAACTACTCTAATTCCTTTAATATAGTTCTCTTCTCCTGTTGCCAAAGCTAATATTCTTAATACAATATTGAACAGTAATAGTAATAGTGGGCAACCTGGTTTCACCCTGATCTTATTGGGAATGGTTATAGTTTGTCCCCATAGCATTTGAAGCTTGGTGATGGTTTTAAATAAATGCTACTGATCATTTTAAGGAAAAGTCCATTTATTCCTATATTTTCTAGTGTTTTTAATAGGAATGGGTGTTGTATTTTAGTAAAATATTTTTTCTGCATCTATTGAGGCAATCATATGGATTTTATGAGTATTGTTGTTGATATAATCTGTATACTAATAGTTTTCCTAATATCTATACTAATAGTTTTCCTAATATTGAACCAGCCCTGCATTCCTGATATAACTCCTACTTGGTCATGTTGTATTATCCTGGGAGTTCACTATTGCCTTTTGTATTTGTGTTGGGTTTCTTATAACTAGTCTGCTGATCTACTGGCTTGCAACATGGATAGAGTATCCAAGATTGATGAAGATTCCTCCAAGTAAATTCTCTGGCTAATGGAACCCACAATGCTTGGGGACTTCATGCTGCCTGCACTCAGCACCTGTGCTTGGCCTGCTTCTGCTTGGCTCACCTTCCTCTGTTCCTGATTAAAACAGATATTTTCTGGAGATCTTTGAAATTATCTTCTGCTGGTAATTTGTTACACTTCCAATATTCATGGATTCTGTCAATCCAAAACTAATTCAGAAGCTAGCACTGCTGTTTAATGTGAGAGTTGTAGGATGAGCTCAGAAAAACACATATATCCACTCTTACATCTTGACTCAACCCTATTGGTTTAATTCTTGACAATTTGAGTCAATTATATATTTTAGAAATGAGACTGTTATCATAACCCTTGAATACAAAATATTTTCCCAGTTTATTGCTTCCCTTCTAATATTGTCTGAATTTTTAACTTAATGTAATCAAAATTATTCATTTTGTGTTCAGTAATGTACTCCAGTTCTTCTTTGGCCACAAAATCCTTCCTTCTCCATAGATCTGAGAAGGAACCTGCCCTTTGTTCTTCTGTGCTAATATCATTTTTTAAATATAAATTATGAGCTCATTTCAACCTTATCTTGGTATAGGGTGTTAGGTGTGAATAATGCCTGGTTTCTGCCATATTACTTTCCAATTTTTTCAGTAGTTTTGTCAAAAAGTGAGTCCTTATCCCAAAAACTGGGGTTCTTAAGTTTGTCAGTTACTGGAGCACTATAGCCATTGACAATTTTGTCCCATGAACCTAATCTATTTCATTGATAAACTACTCTGCTTCTTAGCCAGTACCACATGATTTTGATAACTAGTATTTTATAATATACTTTTAGGACTGGCATAGATAGGCCACCTTCATTTGCATTTTTTTCATTAATTCCTTTAAAATTCTTGATTTTTTTTTTCTTTCAGATGAATTTTGTTATTATTTTTTGTAGATTTGTAAACTAATTTCTTGGGAATTTGATTGATATGGAACTGAATAAGTATATTAATTTTGGTAATATTGTTATTTTTATAATATTCACTTAGCCTATCTATGAGCATCTGCTATTTTTCCAATTGTGTGGAAAGTGTTTTTTTTTTTTTTTTATTCTGTTCATATAGTTCATGATTTTACCTTGTTAGTTAGATTCTCAAATATTTTATATCATTTTTAATTAATTTAAGTGGAATATTTCTTTGTAGCTTCTACTACTGGATGTTGTTGGTAACATAAAAATGCTGGTGATTTATTTAGATTTATGTATCCTGCAACTTTGCTTACGTTGTGAATTATTCAAGTAGTTTTTAGTTGGTTCTCTATGATTTCCTAAGTATACCATCATATCATCTGCAAAGAGTGATAATTTGGTTTCCTCATTACATACTCTCATTTATTTATTTATTTATTTATTTATTTGATTCTCTTCTTGACAAAGTAGCATTTCTAATACAATATTGAATAGCTATGGTGATAGTGGACAACCTTGTTTCACCCTTGATCTTACTGAGAATGGTTCCAGTTTGTCCCCATTACATATGATGTTTTCTTGTGGTTTTAAATAGATGCTACTGATAATTTTAAGGAAAGCTCCATTTATCCACATACTCTTTAGTGTTTTTAATAGGAATGGATGTTGGACTTTGTTAATTGATTTTCCTGCATTATTGAGATAATCACATAATTTTTGTTAGTTTTATTATTGATACAGACAATTATGCTAATAATTTTCCTAATATTAAAGCAGCCTTTCATTCCTGGTATAAATCCAATTTGGTCATAGTGTATAATAATTTGAAATTATCCTAGGGATGACTTGTTGTAGTCTCATTGCTAATATTTTATTTAAGATTTTTGCATCAATATTCATTAGGGAAATTGGTCTTAATTTTCTTTCTCTGTTTTGACTCTACCTAGTTTTAGTATCAGCACCATATCTATGGTATAAAAGGAACTTGGTAGGACTCCTTTCCTTATTCAAATATTTTGCATAGAATTGGAGTCAATCATTCTTTAAAGGTTTAGTAGAATTTACATATAAAACCATTTGGCCCTAGAGATTTTTTCTTAGAGAATTGACTAATAGCATGTTCAATTTCTTTTTCTAAAAAGGGAGTATTTACATAATTTGTTTCCTTCTCTGTTAATCTGAGCATTCTATATCTTCATAAATATTCATCCACTTCACTTAGATTATCAAATTTATTGACATACAGTTCAGCAAAATAATTCCTAATTACTATTCTAATTTCCTTCTCATTGATGGAAAGTTCTCCCTTTTTATTTTTGATAAAAACAATTTGATTTTCTTCTTTAATTTTTCTAATCAAATTAAATAAAAGTTTATAAATTTTATTGGTGTTTTTCTAAAACCCCCTCTTAGTTCTGTTTACTAATTTAATAGTTTGCTTAATTTCAATCTTATTAATCTCCCCTTCTATTTTCCAATTTTCCAATTTGTTATTTAATTGGAGGTTTTTAAATATTTTCTTTTTCTAACTTTTTTAGTAGCATGCCCAAATATTGCTAAAAATTAGAATTGAATAAGTGGAAGTGAATGATTTCAAGAATCAATGAAACAGAATCAAAAAATGAAAAAAAAATTAAAGAAAATGTAAAAATACCTCACTGGATAAATAACTGACCTCAAAATAAATCTAGAAAGGGGCAGAGCCAAGATGGCGGAGAAGATACACGCGATTTTGTGAGCTCCTATCTTCACTCAATACCAATTAGTTAAATCAGCCTCAAAAATAATGCTGGACTGATAGAAACCTCAAGGACTGGAAGCACTACTTAATAGCTGAAGAGAATATGGAGTTTCAACAGAAAAGGTCAGTTCCCAGGGGAGGAAAAAAAAAAAGAGGCCAGCACAGACAGTTGGGTGCTAGCATACTGCACTGATCACACTGGGGAGAACTCTGGGATCAGAGAAGCCACTGAGATAGAAGGATCTGGCACAGACTGATAGCTCTTCTCTGCTTATAAAACAACAGTTCAGAAGAGAAATCAAGCCACTTTAAAATATAAAGCAAGATACTAGAACCACCCCAATCCGGAACTGACCTAACAAATCTTGGCACTTCAGGTGTGGCCAACTTTGGCTGTCAGGGGCTTCACCTGGGACTAGTTAAGAGCTTGAAAAGCAGAGACACGGCCCAAGGCAACATCTAATTCTCATAGTGCCTGGCTTCGCTGGAGGCTGTGGAACTCAGCCACCCAAGTCCCAGAGAAGCAGAAGCTTTGAAATAGGGACTGTGGTTTCTGGGCAGAAACTTCCAGTTTGAACGCAGAGGCTTTTCACATCAGCTGCTGACATCCACGCCCCATGGGCCGCATTGGCTGGGCTTTGTGTCGCCTTACTGTTCAGTCTTAAACCTCAGGGAAGTCTCTAGGACACACAGAGGGGGTCCTTCACTGGACAACCCTCTTAGCACAGCCTCAGCCATACTAATCACCCCTGAGGCACTTCCAGGAAGGGGGAGGGAACTCTCTCCCAGAGCTCTCTCTTAGGTCAGGCACAGGAGCTGCTGCATCCATCCAGTCTGGGAGGAAGCTAGTAAAGAAATAAATAAATAATTTCTTACCTTAAGGAGAGACCGCAAAAGATTTTTTTAAAATATGAGTAAAAAGCAAAAAAAGAAAAATTGATTCCTTCTACACAAAGAAAGAGTGGGTATCCAACCCCAAGGAAGTTAATAGCAGACAGTCAGCAGAAAATAGCTTAAAGGGGAATGATACCTGCCCCCCATCACATAACTCTCTCCTAGAATATTAAAAAATTAAGAGAGTTTAAAGAAAAATGGGGAAAGGAAAGAGAAGCTATGATAGAGAATAACAACGTTCTGAAATTTGAGTTGGTAAAAATAAAGATTCACAGGAGATTCAGGGAAACAAAATCTGTGAATTAGAAAAGGCTAAAAAATCACAGGAAAGTAGGATTTCTGAATTGGAAAAGATAAAAAAGTCGCAAGAAAGTATAATTTCTGAATTGGAAAAGATAAAAAATTATTTCACAGTGTTTGATCAACTGGAAGTGAGTTGGATCTTCTTTATGTTGAAGATATCCACTTCCATCAGAATACATCTTCATACAACATTGAAGTGTATAGCGATCTTCTGGTTCTATTCATTCACTCAGCATCAGTTGATGTAAGTCTCTCCAAGCCTCTCTGTATTCCTCCTGCTGGTCATTTCTTACAGAGCAATAATATTCCATAACCTTCATACACCATAATTTACCCAACCATTCTCCAATTGATGGACATCCATTCAACTGCCAGTTTCTAGCCACTATGAAAAGAGCTGCCACAAACATTTTGGCAATTACAAGTCCCTTTCCCCTCCTCAGTATTTCTTTGGGATATAAGCCCAAAAGCAGCAATGTTGGATCAAAGGGTATGCACAGTTTGATAAGTTTTTGGGCATAGTTACAAATTGCTCTCCAGAATGGTTGGATTCTTTCACAACTCCACCAACAATGAATTAGTGTCCCAGTTTTCCCACATACCCTCCAACATTCATCATTATTTGTTCCTGTCATCTTAGCCAAGCTGACAGGTGTGTAGTGGTATCCCAGAGTTGTCTTAATTTGCACTTCTCTGATCAGTAGTGATTTGGAACACTCTTTCATATGAGCGGATATAATTTCAATTTCATCATCTGAGAATTGTCTGTTCATATCCTTTGACCATTAATCAATTGGAGAATGGTTTGATTTCTTATAAATTAGGATCAAATCTCTATATATTTTGGAAATGAGACCTTTATCAGAACCTTTAACTTTAAAAATATTTTCCCAATTTGATGCTTCCCTTTTAATCTTGTTTGCATTAGAATTGTTTGTACAAAAACTTTATAGTTTGATGTAATCAAAATCTTCTATTTTGTGATCTATAATGATCTCTAGTTCTCCTCTGGTCATAAATTCCATCCTCCTCCACAGGCCTGAGAGTTAGACTATGCTCTGTTCCTCTAATATATTTATGATCTCATTCTTTATGCCTAAATCATGGACCCATTTTGATCTTATCTTGGTATATGGTGTTAAGTGTGGATCCATATCTAATTTCTGCCATACTAATTTCCAGGTTTCCCAACAGTTTTTTCCAAATAATGAATTTTTATCCCTAATGTTGGTATCTTTGAGTTTGTCAAAGACTAGATTGCTATAGATATACCCTTTTTGGTTCTTTGTATCTAATCTGTTTCACTGATCAAATGGTCTATTTCTTAGCCCATACCAAATGGTTTTGGTGACTATTGCTATATAATATAGATTTAGATCAGGTACACTTAGACCACCTCCCTCTGACTTTTTTTTCATTAGTTCCCTTGCAATTCTCGACCTTTTATTCTTCCATATGAATTTTGTTGTTATTTTTTTCTAGGCCATTGAAATAGTTTCTTGGGAGTCTGATTGGTATAGCACTAAATAAATAGATTAGTTTGGGGAGTATTGTCACCTTTATTATATTCTCTAGGCCTATCCAAGAGCACTGAATATCTTTCCAATTATTTAAATCTGACTTTATTTTTGTGGCAAGTGTTTTGTAATTTTTCTCATATAATTCCTGACTGTTCTTTGGTAGATGGATTCCCAAATACTTTATACTCTCAACATTTGTTTGGAATGGAATTTCTCTTTATAACTCTTGCTATTACATTTTGTTGGTGATATATAAAAATGTTGAGGATTTATGTGGATTTATTTTGTATCCTGTGACTTTGCTAAAATTCTGAATTATTTCTAATAGCTTTTTAGCAGAGCCTTTGGGGTTCTCTAAGTATACCACCAAGTCATCTTCAAAGAGTGATAGTTTGATTTCCTCATTTCCTACTCTAATTCCTTGAATCACTTTCTCAGCTCTTATTGCCGAGGCTAGCATTTCTAGTACTATATTGAATAGTAATGGTGATAGTGGGCAACCTTGTTTCACTCCTGATCTTACTGGGAAAGGTTGCAGTTTATTCCTATTGCATATTATGCTTACTGATGGTCGTAAATATATGTTTCTGATTATTCTAAGGAATAGTCCATTTATTCCTATACTCTCAAGCTTTTTTAGTAGGAATGGATGTTGGATTTTGCAAATGCTTTTTCTGCATCTATTGAGATGATCATATGGTTTTTATTAACTTGATTATTGATATGGTCAATTATACTAATAGTTTTCCTAATATTAAACCAGCCCTTCATACCTGGTATAAATCCTACTTGATCATAGTGTATTATCTTAGGGATGATTTTCCAAAGTCTTTTTGATAATATCTTATTTAAAATTTTAGCATCAATATTCATTAGGGAAATTGGTCTATAATTTTCTTTCTCAGTTTTCGATCTACCTGCTTTAGGTATCACTACCATGTCTGTGTCATAAAAGGAGTTTGGTAGGACTCCTTCATCCCCTATTTTTTCAAATAATTTATATGGCATTGGGGCTAATTGTTCTTTAAATGTTTGGTAGAATTCACATGTGAATCCATCTGTTCCTGGGGATTTTTTCTTGGGGCGTTGATTAATAGCTTATTCTATTTCTTTTCCTGAAATGGGACTATTTAAGCAATTTGTCTCCTCCTCTGTTAATCTAGGAAGCCTATATGTTTGGAGGAAGTCATCCATTTCACTAAAGTTATCAAATTTATTGGCATAAAATTGGGCAAAGTAACTCCTTATTATTTCTCTAATTTCCTATTCATTGGTGGAAAGATCCCCCTTTTGATTTGTAAGACTAACAATTTGATTTTCTTCTTTCCTTTTTCTGATCAGATTTACCAAAGTTTTATCTATTTTATTGGCTTTTTCATAAAACCAACTCTTGGTTTTATTTATTAATTCAATAGTTTTTTTTTTAACTTTCAATATCATTGATTTCTCCTTTTAATTTATGTATTTCAAGTTTAATTTTTGGCTGGGGGTTTTAATTTGGTCTTTTTCTAGCCTTTTAATTTGCAAGCCCAATTCATTAATCTTCTCTTTTTCTATTTTCTTCAAATAAGCCTCTAAAAATATAAAATTTCCCCTTATTACTGCTTTAGCTGCATTGCACAGATTTTGGTATGATGTCTCATCATTGTCATTATCTTGGGTGAAATTATTAATTGTTTCTATAATTTGCTGTTTCACCTAGTAATTTTTTAAGATGAGATTATTCAGTTTCCAATTACTTTTTGGTCTATTTACCCCTAACTTTTTACTGAATGTACCTTTTATTGCATTTTGGTCTGAGAAGAAAAGGCATTTATTATTTCTGCCTTCCTACATTTAATTTTGAGATCTTTATGTCCTAATATATGGTTAATTTTTGTATAGGATCCATGAATTGCTGAGAAGAAAGTATATTCCTTTCTATTGCCATTCAGTTTTCTCCAAAGGTCTAACATACCTAGTTTTTCTAATGTTCTATTTACTTTTTTAATTTCTTTCTTATTTGTTTTGTGGTTTGATTTGTCTAAATCTGAGAGTGCAAGGTTGAGATCTCCCACTATTATAGTTTTTGTGTCTATTTCTTCTTGCAACTCTCTTAACTTTTCCTTTAGAAAGTTAGATGCTATACCACTTGTTGCATATATGTTTAGTATCGATATGGCTTCATTATTTATGCTACCTTTCAGCAGGATATAGTTTCCTTCCTTATCTCTTTTAACTAGATCAACTTCTGCTTTTGCTTGATCTGAGATAAAGATAGCTACCCCTGCTTTTTTGGCTTTACCTGAAGCATAATAGATTCTGCTCCAACCTTGTACCTTTACTCTGTATGTATCTCCCTGCTTTAAGTGTGTTTCCTGTCAACAACATATTGTAGGATTCTGATTTTTGATCCAGTCTGCTATCTGTCTCCTTTTGATGGGAGCGTTCATCCCATTCACATTTACAGTTAAAATTACTAATTCTGTATTTCCTTCCATTATATTATCCCCAGATTATGCTTTTTCCCTTGACCCCCCTGAACCCTTTCCCCAATATTTAATTTATAGAACCCCCTTGTGACCCGCAGCCCTCCCCTTTATTTTTTTAGTATCCCTCCCCCCTCCCTCCACGTCCCTTCCCTTATTCCCCTTTTCCTTTTCCCTTTTCCTCTCCCTCCTTTTAATGAGGTGATAAATAATTCTCTGAAAAACAAATATAACAATTATTTACTCTTTGAGCCTCTTCTGATGAGAGTAAGATTTACACAATGATTCTCCCCCTCTCTAAATTCCCTCAGATATGGTGTATTTTCTATGCCTCTTCCTGGGATGTAGTTTCCCTCTTTTTATCACTCCCTCCCCTTTTTCTAATACTACCCCCTTCCCTTTACTACACTCCCTCCTTTTTTTTCTTTTATATCAGTAAAATCAAATTATCCATGCATACTTTTTATATACCCACAATAGAGATATAGTTCTCAATGGTTCTGTGTACCTTTTTCTGTTTCTCTTCAGTCTTGTGGATGTAGATCAAATTTTTTGTTTAAGTCTGGTTTTTTTCTTAGAAACATATAGAATTCCTCTGTTTCATTGAATGACCATCTTCTTCCATGGAAAAAGATGCTAAACTTAGCTGGGTAGTTCACTCTTGGTTGCAGTCCTTGATCTTTTGCCTTACGGAATATCAGGTTCCAGGCCCTTCTATCTTTTAATGTGGAGGCAGCCAGATCTTGGGTGACCCTTATTGTGGCACCTTGGTATTTAAATTGTTTTTTTCTAGCTGCTTGCAGGATTTTCTCTTTTGTGTGGTAATTCTGCAGCTTAGCCACAATATTCCGTGGTGTTCTTTTTTTAGGGTCTATTTCAGAAGGAGTTCGATGAATTCTTTCAACATCTACATTCCCCTCTGTTTCTATTATCTCTGGACAGTTCTCTTTGATAATTTCCTGTAAAATAGAATCTAGGCTCTTTTCTTGGTCATAGTTTTCAGGAAGTCCAGTGATCCGTAGATTATCTCTCCTATATCTATTTTCCAGGTCTATAGATTTTCCCAGTAAGTATTTGATGTTATTCTCCAGCTTTTCTTTTTTTTTTTGGTTATGTTTTGTTTGACTGCTTCTTGGGTTCTCAATGAATCATTCATTTCTATTTGTTCTATCCTGAATTTTAAGGAGTTATTTTCTTCATCCACAGTTTTTAGTTCTTTTTATATATGCCTAATTGAGTTTTTAAATGAATTATTTTGCTCTATTGAATATTTTTCCATTTCCCTAATTTTTTTAAAGAATTATTTTCTATTTCCAATTCAGAAATCCTATTTTCTTGCGACTTTTTTATCTTTTCCAATTCAGAAATTATACTTTCTTGCGACTTTTTTATCTTTTCCAATTCAGAAATCCTACTTTCCTGTGATTTTTTAACCTTTTCTAATTCACAGATTTTGTTTCCCTGAATCTCCTGTGAATTCTTTATTTTTACCAACTCAAATTTCAGAACGTTGTTATTCTCTATCATAGCTTCTCTTTCCTTTCCCCATTTTTCTTCAAACTCTCTTAAATTTTTTTAATATTCTAGGAGAGAGTTATGTGATGGGGGGCAGGTATCATTCCCCTTTAAGCTATTTTCTGCTGACTGTCTGCTATTAACTTCCTTGGGGTTGGATACCCACTCTTTCTTTGTGTAGAAGGAATCAATATTTCTTTTTTAGTTTTTACTCATATTTAAAAAAAAATCTTTTGCGGTCTCTCCTTAAGGTAAGAAATTATTTATTTATTTCTTTACCAGCTTCCTCCCAGACTGGATGGATGCAGCGGCTCCTGTGCCTGAGCTAAGAGAGAGCTCTGGGAGAGAGTTCCCTCCCCCTCCCTGGAAGTGCCTCAGGGGTGATTAGTATGGCTGAGTCTGTGCTAAGGGGGTTTAAGACTGAACATAATATAATGAAAAAATAAAGAGGCTTTGACGTCTGAGGCACACAGATGTGATCTCTGCAGCTAGTAGGGACTGCCTCATGAGCGGGAGCTATGGTCTCATACAGGACACATCATCAAAGGGAGACATCTTCTCTTATTGGCTGTGTGTGTGACTTCATAGACCCAGTATAAGTCATGGGGACCAGCAAGTATGTGGAGTTCAGTAGAAGTTCAATACGAGTTCAATGGGAGTGTGGGAGTGTGCAGGAGTAGTACAGGAATGGTGCAGGAGTAGTGCAGGATGTAATCTTGTAGAATAAAAACCTGAGTTCACAAGCCATTAGATGTTACCAGGTGTTGCATTTTCTGGGGTTTAGAAACTCATTATTTGCCTTTTGTACTGGTGTGTTTTTTGGATGTCTCACAGGCAATCTGCTGATCCATAGGCTTGTAACCAGGATAGAGTAGCATAAAAATCTCCCAGTAGATTCTCCAGTGGGGAATATCCTGGTTTCCTGTGTAGCTTGCCTCTTTTATTAAAAAACAAATTATTTACATATAATTTCTATGTACTTTTAAAAATCTTGCTTTTCACATAGTTTTATAAGTATTAAATTATATTCCATAAATTTATTTTTGAGATACAGTTTTTTTGTTTTTTTCCCAAAGATATATTTCAGGGGGTTTTGAATAAATGTTTTTTATTCTTTTGAATTCATTTTATGTTTTCTTAGAGTCTCATAAAGTAATTAAATTGCAGTTAAATTGATTCTTATTTTTAATTAATTACTTACTTAACTGAGTTTTATGCATCTTTTTAAATTTGGTCAATTCTGCTTTTTAAACAGTTCTTTTCTTCAATGAATTTCCTCCCACTTTTATTATTAGGATCATTTTATTTTTTAAATCTATTTCCTTCAACATTCTTCATGTCCTTCTTGCTGAGTTGTTAATTATTATTTTTAATAATTATATATATATATATAAACATATAATGTTTTTAATAATTTTCTTGCATTACTCTTTACCTAGCCAATTTTTTCTCAACCACTTTTCTTCATTGTAAGTTATCCAATAATTTGTTTTCTGCTTTGTATCTATTTAACATTTTTTTCTTTAAGGCTTTACTTGTCACTACACACTGTTGTCTTGTAAATTCGTCTTACTTTTCTCTATCACCATATTACTTAATGATCAAGTCTTCCCTCTTCCTTTAAAAATTGTTCCTCACTACCTCAGTCTAGTCTAGCTTAACTTTTAACATTATGTTAAAAGTGTGCTCTGTACATCTGGAAGTGAATAAGCATTGTACCAAGCTTTAGGCTTTTTCATCCTCTTGTTTTAAGAGCAAATTCTGAGCGTCTGAAAGTTTGTGATGCTTCCATATTTTAGAGTTCCTGGGAGAGCTATGGTTATTGATCTCCTAGTCTGGAAACAGGAACAACTTCTGTTCCTCTGTTGCTGCAAGTTCTAGTGATCCTCTTGACCCTAGAATACTAATCTATTCCCCTATGTTTTTTGCCATTGCCAGTGCCATTGCACTCTTTTTGGGCATGCATAGTTGATCAGGTACAATGCTTTCCTGAAACCACATGTGGTGTCACTTTTTTTGGTCCTGAAAATATAATTATGGGCCCTTTTCCCCAGTGATAGATCACAAGCACTCCCCTCTGGCTTAGAAGAATCCAGAATTGCTTATGGCCAATAGGGTTGTTGCTCAATATCAGCTGCACACTGTGCCATCACAGAACCCTGTATATTCTCTTTCTGACCAGTCCTCAAGCCCACTTACTGCCTCTGGGCTGAGTTCCCAAATCTGCTTCTGCTTATGTGGGTGTGCTTGTTTCCAAATGCCATCATTACTCTTGATCCTGAGATCTAGGATTGTACCCATGTTGATGTCACAGATTTAGATTGCAGACTTTTTATTTTATGGTGTGCTGGATAAAAGTCTCCTGCTGTCATTTTGTTGATTCTGCCACCCCAAAACTGAATTTTTAGCATTAAGTTAAAAGTTAAAATCATTAAGAGTGGACTGTTGGGAGAGTTCATCTGGGTCTTGACTATTCGACACTCTCTTCCTCACCTAGAATTCTTTGACTTTAAGTGCAGTGTACTTTATCATGCATCAAGAAATAAGGTTTTTAAAGTTAGTGCACATACACATACATACATACATATGAACAAATATATACATATATCAATGCATGTACCCATATATGTATATGCAAGAACGAATTGTGTAGGCACAAATTACTGTATACGTGTAATGCACATGCATACATATTGCATAAATTCAAACACATATATGCATTATATATTTAGATAGATAGATAAAAAATAGTACTATGAGTACTATTAGACAGACAGTACTTAACCACCACCAAAATTGCTTTTATGAAAAAGATACAAACTTGTATTAGTATATGAGTCTCATGTCAATGAATTTGTGTAATACCAAAAGCAATTTTTAAACATTCTTATCTTAAATAATTTGTAAATGTATATGCATGTATACACATAAACTGAATGTTCTCAGCTCTTTCCTGATATTTCTATTAAGGGTTCTATTCTGCACATCAAAGTTTTTAGAAGCCATTGTCATGTTTATTTAGAACATATTACTTATCTCCCCTGTATTAGAAGACATTATTAGTTTTTTGGTTTGTTTGTTTTTGGTCTGAGTATTCATTAACTAATTTATATATATATATATATATATATATATATATATATATATATATATGCACATACAGAATGAGAGAGAGAGAGAGAGAGAGAGAGAGAGAGAGAGAGAGAGAGAGAGAGAGAGAGAGAGAGCCCACCTGGCACCTGGTAAACCATGTAAAGCCAGCCTATTTACATCCGTGTATCTATGATGCTAAATGTAACTTGCTTTTTAAAATCTTCTTTTTCACCTCATGTCTGAGATGAATACATTATATATAGTTCCAATCTAAGTTTCTTATTCTTTTTCCTTCTCAGACTCTTTTGTGTTATGATCTTCTATTTGCCAGCATTTTGAAATACTGACTTTGATATCCTTTACTATATCATTCCCCCATCTTTTTCTCACCTGATTTTCCAGCATCATTTTTGTTTGTTTTTCATTTTGGCAAAATGTTCTCTCTAACAAATTGCGGTGTAGAACTTTCATCCCCCTTTATCTTTATCTTGTAGCAGAAAGATAAGTATAGACCGTGTGTATATGTAAGTGGTTGTTGCTTTATGAAGGGAGGTGTATATATATATATACTGAAACTCTTGAGTCAATGCACTGAGGTGGGACAACAGAGCACTTAATGCTAATTACTGATTGAACAATACTCTATTAGAATATGTTTGGAAAATGGCCTTTCTCACTATTCTTTCCCACTATTCTGTGCTGACCCAATCATTTTGTGTACACAGAAAATTGTAGGAAGGACTAGGGGGTGGAGTAAGACTAACCAGAATCACTTCTGGGCAGGAGTCAAAGAGGAGAGGTTGTGGAGATCCTGCAAGTCCATTTCCTTCACTTCTACTGCTAAAGACTAAGGACTTTTGTTTATCCTGACTCCAGCTGATTCTAAAGTATCCAGGGTGCTAACACGGTCATCACAATACACTATAGATCAAGGCATCATATAAGCTAATTGGATAATATAATTTAAAGATTCAAAATACCAAATGAGAACATCCAGTAAAATAGTTCCCAAATTTTAGACAGCTTAGGTCATAGTGAGGTATTTCTCAGTAGAGAATTTCGAGCAAAAGTAGAATGACTCTTGTTAGACATTTTGTGGAAAAGTTTCTTGTTCAGGTACAGGTAATTAGAATGTCCCCAAGGTCTATTTTAATTCAAATTTACTATGATTCTATGCAGACTGCTTTGTAATGTTTTGAAAATATAGATATCCACATGCTGGTGGGTGCATTAATATTCATTGATTTTAGAAAATATACAATAACCAAAACCATTTTAATTGTAGTATTTTTTTAAAAAGGGCTATATTTCATTACAGCATATGCATGCATTTAGTGCAAAGTATTATATGTAAATTGAAGATCAATAAAATTCCAAGCAAAGCTTTTGTTATGAGTATATATTCATTGATCCCTTTTAACAACTTGGTGATACAATATCAACCTCCCCAAAAATGAACCATTACTAATAGATTTAAAAACCAATAATCTGGTCTAATTATTTCCTTTTATGAATGAGAAAACTGAGGGTCAAAAAAAGGTAAGAGGACTCATTTTTGACCATATAATTATTAACTCTGGAACTCAGATTATTAAATGTAACTCAAAGATGCTTCTTATTGTTACAGAAACTGAATAATTATTAAGGGTTTATTGTTTGTAAAACTTTGTTTTAAATTAACCACTATGAATTTACAGAGCACATGCATATTTTCTTTCTTGGATCTTAACATATAAAGAACCTTTTTCCTTTGATAAGTAAAACATTTTCCAATCATTTTATTTATCTCAAATCCACCTCTCTCTTTCCTTCCCTTTATTTTTCATCCTCCTTTCTTCCCTCTCTTGCTTCCCCTCCTTCCCTTCTTATATTACATTAAACCCCACCAAAAGAAATGTCACTCAAGACAACATTCTAAAAGCAACTGTACCTTCACAATGTATATTTTTCTTTCCCCTTATGTAAATCCAAAATTATTTGACTCAAGTGGAGAATTACCATAAATTCAAGGGACTATTACAATGCAGCAAGACATGTGAAACTGAGTGTGTGTGGCTTATACTTAGAGAGCTAAAAGTGGGGAAGAGTATAATTAATTCATTGACAAAAAAAGAAAGTGAATTATTCCTCTATCTTATATTAGTTGATAACATCCATTTGGTAATCCTTAGCTATCTTACTAAAATCAAAACTAAAATTACCATTAACTATCATCTTTGGCAAATGTTACATGTTACATGAAATAAATCAACCTTGAGTAATTTTTCTACTAGTTAAATTATTAGTGAGGACATTTCTCCCATATACCTTCCATATTTAACTTGAACTGTTTATTAAAAGTGAAACTGAGACTTCTCATCTACAATATCACAGTTGAAGCCTCCTTTAAATATTACATTCACTACTTAAAAGCTTTCTAACAAAAACAATTTGAAAAAATCATATACATTGGCATATCTCTATAACTGTCTTTCTTGTTTTGAAAATTGCTTTTGGAAAAAAAATATATATATATTATATATTTCCATTCCTCCTGGGAATAACTAAGGAGACATTTGTTCATATGATCTGTCAAAATTCATAACAAAGTCATAAGTAGATGCCCAAGTAATAATTGATAGAATTTGTCAGGTTCTATTTATGAAAACAAGAGTCAAGAGCAAGATCTTTAAGTGGCATTCACTCTCATCTTTTTTTCTCTTTTTTGCTTTTTTTTTTTAGGAAGGTATAGTTGAAACAAATATTATTTGATGCACCATTTAAATCAAATCTTCAATGAATATAATTAGAACTAAGCTCAAGAATAAGTAAAGTAAAATGGTCAAGAAACAGCAATTTAAGTTCTATTCTTTAATGCATCTTAAACAAGTTATGGAAGAATTGCTTGAGGAAATGCGTAGAGTAAAAATGGATAGAAGATGACAAGTTTTACAAACATTCCTATTCAAAGAAATTTTAATATTCAAGAAATGAGAAAGGAAACTGTATTTGTACTCTATGTGGAAAAATAACTGATGACTTTTTATGAGTCACCTCCTTTTATACTCTTACTTGGTCAAAATACTTGCTGAGTAAATGAATAAGGAATAAAATGAAGAAGATAAAGAGAGGATAAAGGAAAGATTCTAATAGAATTTAAATTATTTGATTGGCAACCAATCAAAGGTTGAAAAGAACAAAACAATCAATGTTATCGTGAAAATAGAAGAATTAGAATAGATAGCTATTCTTCAAAAATTCAAAATGCTTACATACCAGTGATATGAACTGTTTGAGAGGGTAAAGAAGAAAAGAAAATGCATGATAATATCATAAATATGGAGTTGTAAAGAACTACAGAGACCATCTAGTCTAATTTCCATTTTCTTATAAATAAGGAAACTGAGACTCAGTTTTATAAGAGAGGATGCTGGGATTTCCATGGACAGAATATTAGACTTGGTGTCAGGATGATCAGAGTTCAGATCTGGCCTCAAATACTTACCAGCAGTACAAACTTGGCTAAGTCACTTAAACTTATTTGCTTCAATATTTTCAAGTATAATTTCCTCACAGAGTTGCTGTGAGGGTTAAATGGCACAATGTTTGACCCAAAAATAAATAAATCAAAGAAATACAACAACAAAAATAATTCTTAGGACAGAGTATACACTATATTATGCATGTCTATTCTTTCTCTCTTTTGACTTGACCATTATCACACAGAATACATCAGAAATGGAATAATGAGCTATGTCCTCTCATTTCTAACTACTAAGCAAAAGCAACAGGAACTAACATATTTTGATAGTGTATTGTCATAATACTCCTTATCATGTTGTGCTAATGGTCTGGGAACTTGAAGTCTATGCCTGCAAATCATTAGTTTTGTTGGATCCAACCAAGCAGGCCAGGTTTTTGCTATGGACCTAGCAACAAATATTTTAATATTAACATATTGAAATTTGGAAACAGATTCTTCACCAAACAATTGAGAAGCAACTCTTGAATCCCTCACAACTCTTGAATACCATACAAAAATATGTGTCAATAGAGGAAATGTTCATATTGATAAAAGTATATATCCTTAGGCAGTCCCTTTTGTAGTGGCTAGAAACTAGAAACTGTATGCCCATCAATTGGAGAATGGCTAAAAAAAAATCATGGTATGTTAATGTTATAGAATATTATTGTTCTGTACAAAATGACCAGCAGGATAATTTCAGAGAAGCTTGGAGAGAATGCATAAATGGATGCTAAGTGAAATGAGCAGAACCAGGAGATCATTATACATAGCAGCATCAACAAGAGTATATCTGATGGAAGTGGCTCTCTTCAACAATTAGATGATTTAAACAAGTTCCATTTATTCAGTAATGAAGAGAGCTATCTACACCCAGAGAAAGGACCATGGGAATGAAATGAGGATCACAACATAGCATTCTCACCTTTTCTATTGTTGTTTGATTGCATTGATTGCATAACTAAATAAATATGTATACATATATTTTAACACATTTTATGTATTGGACTGTCTGCCATCTAGGGAAGGGGGTAAGGGAAAGGAAGGGAAAATTTGGAATGAAGGTTTTGCAAGACTATGTCTTTATAGACATAGTCATAATACTTGTAGGGATAGTAGGAATAGAATAAAATAGTACAATAATAATAGCAATGATAATAATAATACTTAGTGTTTTATATAGAAATTTAAGATTTGCAAAGTATACAAATACTATCTCACATGATTCTCAACAATAAAAAGAAAACACTGAGAGGTGGATGTTTTATTCCACTCATTTTACATATGATAATACTGAAGCAGATGGACGTTACATGACTTTTCCAGGGACACAAAGCTTATATATGTCAAGCTTGAATTTAAACTCAACTATTTATGATTTTAAATCTAAGTTCATCCACCATTGTACCATCAAGTAATCTAAGGATTAATCCAGGCATAGACCAATTTAATATATTTTTAAGGATATAGATTATAGTGTTATTTTAATTGCTATAGAGAGATCCCAAATAGAAATCTTGAGTATAAGGGCCAACTAATGCTAAATGTTTATGAAAATTCCAAAGTTCATTAGGTTCTTGTGTTTGGAAGATTCTTCTCGTCAACATATTTTTCATTTATGTTGTCTCTACTACTCAATGTTTCTCTATTATGTTTCTCTACTACTCAAAAATATAAGGAACATTTATTTTGATCTTCTCTTTCCTTCTTATTTTGTCTTATGAATACATTTGTGTCACATGATCATTAAGTTACCAGGGTAAGACCAGTGCTGATTATAAGTATATGCTAAACTTCCCCTCCCAATGAAACTAATTTATCTGATCAATCAAGCAAATGTATATATATATATAATTTTAATAACCTGATTTTTAAATAAATTTAGTCAGAGACAAGATGTACTATCCTATGTTCCAGATGGGTTTACTCTTCAAGGATAATTACTTTGGTTGAACAAAAGTTGGTGTGTAGTAGTGCTTTTTATGAGTGAGATAAAAGCATACCTATGATATATCAAAAATATTCTGAGAAGTTAGTCAAGAACTCAAAGAAGCGATATAAATTGTTGAGCATCAATTATGTGGCTATGTGTGAGAGGATAAATAAGAGTCTAGAATTTCCAATTCAAAATCTGACATTACTTTTATATAATAGCAATTGCTTTTTATGCAAATAAGATAAATCTATATTTCCTTGGCTTTGTAAGTTTAATTTCAGACATCCAACAATTCAGGGAATGACTGAAACAATCAAATTTTAAAATCCTATTCCCAGCTGAATGACATTATTTGTGGTACTTTCAATGATATTGATCAACCTCAATTATAAGTAACTCATGGATTTCAATGTTAAACAATTGAAATTCATGAATCAAATGGGCTCCATGTCATCATCTATTAAAAAATTAAAAATCCAAAACTGCAAGTTTCAGCTTAACACTTTAACTTTTACTTCAAAGCAACTTTATAGGACAAAAGTCATGTCAAGAGAATTGTGAGGTAAAAAAAAAAAAAAAAAAAAAAAAGAAACTATTCTTACACTGAACATATAACATTTTCTCTTTCCCTTTTATAACTTGATCAATACTTTACATTCTCCTTTTGTCTTTCTTTCACTGTCTGTAATTTGAAATGAGAAATTTAAAGGAAAATACAGGAAAAAAAGGAAGCAAAACTAGTTTGAAGATCATCATGAAATAATAAACTAAATAAATCCTCATTTTACCATAGCTTCTGGTTATTGATTACTACAAAATAAACTTTTTTTTTATTTCACAGAAATGTGGATACAATACAATAACCACAATGAATACTATTCCCACATGAACAAAGGTCTTGAGCTATCTATGAACGTTTTACATTCTGCTTCATATTTTTTTTCTAAGTAGACAATTGAAATTAAGCTGGATGTGATTGGGACTTTCAGTAGGTTACCAAAATATAGTCCTAAATATTTAGATTAACTAATCATTTTTTCCAAATTAATTTGAGCTAGTTTCCTCAAACAATTGGAATATTTTATGTGATGCATGCAATTTAAGGTTTTTGATGAGATGATAAAAGTGGGATCTGAAGAGAATAAATATATCATAAGTAAGCAAGGTATTTGTTTGTTGGGAGAGATGCTAATGTGATTAATAGAGAAGAGATAGAGAAAGATTTGTAAAAGACTTGCAGATGTTAACACCAAGGGATAGTCAATATGGACAGCAGGTACTTCATATTATGACTCTTGAGTATGATAATTCTTTCATTGCTTTGTTACTTCTCATCCTGGGATCTAAGGTAATCAAGGAGTATGCTCTGATATTTCTACATAAATTAATAGAAATATAAAATCTCTCACATTATTCATCAATTAACTCTGCATACTCCCCATAGTGCATAATAAAAGGAAATAAACTCTTTTCTCAAAAGATTTTATCCCATCTACCTCTATAGCATATACAATTTATTAAATGCATAAATAATGATGGAAAGGTATAAATCATTATTTCAATGTATTCAAATGTGTATTATAAACCCACAGTAATCGAGGGGAAAAGGTGTGGCAAAATACTTTTAGTTAATCAATAAGCACATATTAAGTGCCCAATCATTGTGACAGGAGCTATGGATACAAAAAATTAAAAAAAAAAAAAAAAAAAAAAGGAAAAGATGGAGAGAGATAGAAGAGAAAAAGAGAAGAGAAAAGAAAAGAGAAGAGAAGAGAAACATTCATAAGAACATCTGCCACTTTCTTTTCCCAATATAGCCATAATTCTTCATAGCTCAAGGTCACATAGAAATAATGTATTTGCTGCAAAAAAAGGAAAGGAAAAGACTATTATATTTGGAGGCTGAAGGAGAGAGATATATCTTTGGAAAGTGGCCAATGGTCAGACAAAGAGAATAAGAGTAATGTTAAATGAACATTTCCCTATGATAAGTGCTCCGAATCAATCCTGTTTGTTAACAGCATTGCATATCAGTTATCTCACCACCACCTATTTTTAGCTACTGCATTTTAAAAGCCTCAGGAGATGAAAGCTGACTTTTTTATTGGATTTTTATTATTAGAATTAAGTTTCATTGCTCCTAAAAGTTACACCCAAAAGCAATGCACTTTCTATTGCATATTAAAATAAAGATGCTGTGTGATAATGTAGAATATAAATTAATTTAATACTGGGTAGATGATATGTTGTTCTGTAGAGAAAGCTTTGCTGTTGGTAATCATAAAATATATTGCATTGTAAAAGCAATAAAAACTGTGGGGTTGTTTAAATGGCTTCACTACTCTCCAGGCCTGAAATATTTATCAATATTAAATATAAATACAATTTGTGTTGAATACTGACTATTAATAGGTTCTGATGAGGCAGCCTTATCAACTACTTATGCATTCTTATAAGATATTTTCTTTCAGAAAGTAAGGAAAAATGGACTGTTCCTCCAAATTACCACACTGTAAATTCACAAAAGGCAGAAAGTTTTAATCAATCCAGTCTATTTATTTGCTGGTCTTTTGGGTCTTTGCTATGTACCCAGTGTTATGTTAAAGCTTGCAAAGAAAACAAAAGAATGATAAGCTGTATTTCTCCCCTCAGGGGATTTACTTTCAAGTATGAGGAGGAGTTATGGGGGAGAAGGATAAGACATATGAAATAATACTTAATGCTGAATATAATGAAGGGCAAATTTGAGTGGCCAATTAAATTCAGCATGCATTCCACTGAAGCACTAACCATGTCCCAAGAGCTGTGCTAGGTATTGGAAATGGGTAAACAAGAATATAGTCATCTCTACACTTAAGAAATATTCTTCTATATATAGAATAGAACAAGCAATGCAAAATAACTACAAGAGAGAGAAAATAGTACTACTTTTCCAGTGGGATAGGTGTATCAGTACCATGTCTGTGTCATAAAAGGAATTTGGTAGGACTCCTTCAATCCCTATTTTTTCAAATAGTTTATATAACATTGGAGTTAATTGTTCTTTAAATGTTTGGTAGAATTCACATGTAAATCCATCTGGTACTGGGATTTTTTCTTAGGGAGTTGGTTAATAGCTTGTTCTATTTCTTTTTCTAAGATGCTACTGTTTAACCAATTTATGTCTTCCTCTGTTAATCTGGGTAAGCTATATTTTTGAAGGTATTCTTCCATTTCCTTTAAGTTATTTAATTTATTGGCATAAAGTTGGGCAAAGTAATTCCTAATTATTGCTCTAATTTCCTCTTCATTAGTGGCAAATTCTCCCTTTTCATTTTTAAGACTAACAATTTTCTTTCCTTTTTTTTAATCAGATTTACTAAGAGTTTGTCTATTTTGTTGGTTTTTCATAGAACCAACTTAGTTTTATTAATTAATTCAATAGTTTGCTTTATTTACTTTCAATTTTATTAATCTCTCCTTTTATTTTTAGAATTTCAAGTTTCATGTTTGTCTAGGGATTTTAAATTTGCTCCTTTTCTAGCATTTTTAGTAGTAAACCCTTCTCTTTCTCTATTTTATACAAGTAACCCTCTAGAAATATAAAATTTCCCCTTATGACTGATTTGACTGCATCCCACACATTTTGGTATGATATCTCATTATTGTTATTTTCTTGGGTGAAGTTATTAATTATTTCTATGATTGGTAGTTTCACCCAATCATTCTTTGGTATGAGATTATTTAAATTCCAATTATTTTTTGGTCTATTTACTTCTGGTTTTTTTAAAAATGTAATTTTCATTGCATCGTGGTCTGAAAAGGATGCATTTACTATTTCTGCCTTACTGCATTTGAGTTTGAGATTTTTATGTCCTAAAATATGGTCAATTTTTGTATAGGTTCTATGAACTGCTGAGAAGAAAGTGTACTCCTTTCTGTCTCCTTTTAGTTTTCTCCAAAGATCTATCATATCTAACTTTTCTGGTATTCTATTAACCTCTTTGACTTCCTTCTTATTTATTTTGGGGTTTGATTTATCTAATTCTAAGAGTGGAAGGTTGATATATCCCACTATTATAATTTTGCTGTCTATTTCTTGCAGCTCTCTTAATTTCTCTTTTAAGAATTTAGATGCTATATCACTTGGTGCATTTTTTTTAATATTAATACTGCTTCATTATCTATGCTACTCTTTAGCAAGATATAGTGCCCTTCCTTATCTCTTTTAATTAGATCAATTTTTGCTTTTGCTTGATCTGAAATGAGGATGAATACCCCTGCTTTTTTGGCTTCACCTGAAGCATTCTGCTCCAACCTTTTACCTTTATTCTGAATGTATCATCCTGTTTCAGATGTATTTCCTGTAAACAACATATTGTAGGATTCTAGCTTTTAATCTAGTCTTCTAACTGCTTCCTCTTTATGGAAGAATTTACCCCATTTACATTTATGGGTAAAATTACTAATCCTGTATTACTTGCCATCTTGTTAACCCCTGTTTATGCTTTTCTCCCTTCCTTCTCCCTTAACGCCCTCCCCAGTATTAAATTTGTGAGCATCACTTACTTCTCACAGCCCTCCCTTATTAGTATCCCTCCCCCACCTTTTCCTCACAATTTCTGTATTCCCTTCCACTTATCTTACTCCTTCCCTTTTCACTTTTCCCCTCCCACTTTTGAATGAAGTGGAAGGAGTTTCACTATAAATCGAATATGTCTATATTTTTCTCTTTAAGCCAATTCTAATGAAAATATGATACACACTAACTTTATCCCCCTCCATTCTTTTTTTCAGATATAATAGGTTACCTTTACCTCTTTGTGAGATGTGAACCACCACTTTACCCTTTTTTTCTGGTACAATTTCCTTTCTACCTCTAGTTTCTAGAACAAATTATATATGTGTTCTTTATAAATCTTTATGGCAGAAATATAGTTCTCAAGATTTCTTTTTATCTTTTTCGGAATCTGTTGAGTTCTATATTAGGAGATCAAACTTTTAGTTTAGATCTGTTTTTTTTGTTTGTTTTTGTTTTTGTTTTTTTGTTTTTGTTTTTTCATCAAGAATAGAATAGAATAAATGAAATTTACTTATTTTGTTGAATGTCCATCTTCTTCCCTCGAAAAAGATGCTCATTGATATTAAATAGATTAGAGAAACAGAAAATAGTCTACCTCTCAGACATGTGGAGGAGGAAGGAATTTATGACCAGAGGAGAAATAGAGATCATTATTGATCACAAAATAGAAGATTTTGATTACATCAAACTAAAAAGTTTCTGTACAAAAAATACTAATGCAAACAAGATTATAAGGGAAGTAACAAATTGGGAAAATATTTTTAAAGTTAAAGGTTCTGACAAAGGTCTCATTTCCCTAATTTATAAGAAATCAAACCATTCTCCAATTGATAAATGGTCAAAGGATATGAACAGACAATTCTCAGATGATGAAATTGAAACTATATCCACTCATATGAAAGAGTGTTCCAAATCACTACTGATCAGAGAAATGCAAATTAAGACAACTCTGAGATACCACTACACACCTGTCAGATTGGCTAAGATGACAGGAACAAATAATGATGAATATTGGAGGGAATTTGAGAAAACTGGGACACTGATACATTGTTGGTGGAGTTGTGAAAGAATCCAGCCATTCTGGAGAGCAATTTGGAACTTTGCCCAAAAAGTTATCAAACTGTGCCTACCATTTGACCCAGCATTGCTGCTATTGGGCTTATATCCCAAAGAAATACTAAAGAGTGGAAAGGGACCTGTATGTGCCAAAATGTTTGTGGCAGCTCTTTTTGTAGTAGCTAGAAACTGGAAGATGAATGGATGCCCATCAATTGGAGAATGGTTGGGTAAATTATGGTATATGAAGGTTATGGAATACTATTGCTCTGTAAGAAATGACCAGCAGGAGGAATACAGAGAGGCTTGGAGAGACTTACATCAACTGATGCTGAGTGAAATGAATAGAACCAGAAGATTGCTGTACACTTCAATGCTGTATGAAGATATATTCTGATGGAAGTGGATATCTTCAACATAAAGAAGATCCAACTCACTTCCAGTTGATCAATGATGGACAGAAATAACTACACCCAGAGAAAGAACACTGGGAAGTGAATGTAAATTGTTAGCACTACTGTCTATCTACCCAGGTTACTTATACCTTCAGAATCTAATACTTAATGTGCAACAAGAAAATGGTATTTACACATATATTGTATCTAGGTTTTATTGTAACACATGTAAAATGTATGGGATAGCCTGTCATCGGGGGGAGGGAGTGGAGGGAAGGGGTGATAATTTGAAAAAATGAATACAAGGGATAATATTATTTTTAAAAAATTACTCATGCATATATACTGTGGGAAAAAATTCTAAATTAAAAAAAAAGATGCTCATTTTTGTTGGGTAAATTATTTTTGGCTGCATAGCAAGTTCCTTAGCCTTTCAGAATATCATATTCCAGGCTTGGATCCTTTAATGTGGATGCTGCTAGATCCTGGGTAATCCTTATTGTGGCTCATCCACATTTGAATTAATTTTTTTCTAGCAGCTTGCAGTATTTTTTCCTTTGTCTGATGGTTCTGGAACTTGGCCACTATATTTCTTGGAGTTTTGATTTTAGGGTCCCTTTCAGTAGGTGATTGATGAATTCTTTCAATGTCATTTTACCCTCTGTTTTTAAAACATCTGGGTAGTTCTCTTTGATAATTTCCTGGAAAATAGTGTCCAAGCTCTTTTTTTCATCATATTTTTTAGGGAGTCCAGTGATTCTCTGGATCTATTTTCCAGGTCTGTTGTTTTCCCATGAAGGTACTTGACATTTTTTTTACCATTGTTTCATTATTTTTTTTTGGTTTTGCTTGACTACTTCTTAGTGTCTCCTTGAATCATTCAATTCTATTTGTTTGATTCTGATTTTCAATGAAATATTTTCTTCACTCACTTTTTAAATATCTTTTTCTAATTGTCCAATTGAGTTTTTAAGTGAGTTGTTTTGTTCTATGAAATTTTTTTCCATTTCTCCAATTTTATATTTTAAAGAGCTATTTTCTTTTTCCAACTCACTAATTCTGTTTTTCAAGGATTTGATTTCTTCATCTACTCTGTCTTTAAATGCATGGGATGACTTATCCAAACTATCTTGCCAAGCTCCCCTTTCCTTTTCCTATTTATCTTCCAGCTCTCTTGTGAAAATCTTTTTGATTTCTTTTATAAGAGTTTTATATATTGAGGAGCAGATCATATCTCCCTTTGGGAATTCATCTGGAGACAGTCTGTTTTTGGTCTCCTCAGGGTTTAAAGTCTGCTCTTTATCCATACAGAAACACCCTGAGCATGATCTGTTTGTCCCCTCCCCCGAGCTAAAACAGACATTTTTCTGGCAAATTTCAAGGATGTCTTCTGTTGAAAATTATTTGTGGGTTGTTTTTTGTTTGTTTGTTTGTTTGTTTGTTTTTGTTTGTTTTTGTTTTTTTCCAGTCAAGCACTTATTCCGAGGCTTGTCATGAGATAAATTCTGAGAGAATCAAGGAGATTAAGCAGACTTGTGCCTCCTCTCCATCATCATGGCGGGAAGTCTAGCTGAAAAGAATTCTAATTGAAAAAAATTTTCTTCAGAGTTATATTACCTATCTTTTCTACAATTCTGCTTCTTGACTTTTTTATAATTTATTTTAATTTAATCTAGTCCCAAGATGAGAAAGTTTAGGTCCTCCCTGGTATAGTTATTAAATGTCCTTCTTTATTTCATTTAACTTTTCTTTTTAAATTTTGGATGTTATACATTGCCTATTTGATTAGTATTGGTATTATTTCATTGTCTATAGTACCATTCAATAAAATCTGATTTCCAAGATTTTGCCTTTTATTCAGGTCTATTTTTTTTTTTACTTTGCGTGAGATCATGATTGCAACCTCTGTCTTTTTACTTCAGCTAAACATACTATATTCTGTTCCATTCCCTTATGTTAATTCTGGATCTCTGTTTCAAATATTTCTTGCATGCAAAATATTATTGTATTTTGGTTTTAAAGTTATTCTGCTATCCACTTTTGTTTTAGGGATGAGTGCATTCTATTTACATTTACTGATATAATTATAATTGCTAAATGTGTATTTCCTTCCCCTTCATTTTTTATCTTTTTATCTTTTTTTGAATCATCCTAGTTTTTCTTCTGATCACTACCATCATTTGTATTCCTTCCCCTTTTATTATTTTTCTTATTACTTTTTTTTTTTTTTTTCTAAGTTGCCTTTTGCTACTTAGTCCCTATTGGGTCTGATAAATTTATATCTCCAATTAGGTATATAGATGACCAATACAAATGGGAATAATGTTGTTGTTATGTCCCTCCTGCTTCACACCATTTTTACCACCAGTGTAAAAGCTCTTTCTTGTACTTAAAAAAAAATAATATATATTTTAAGTACAAGAGTACAAGTAAAGTATCTCATATGTATATATATATATATATATATATATATATATATATATATATATATATATATATATATATTTAAGTACAAGAGTACAAGTATCTCATATGTATGTATATATTCCAGGATTCCAGGCTTGGATCCTTTAATGTGGATGCTGCTAGATCCTGGGTAATCCTTATTGTGGCTCATCCATATTTGAATTAATTTTTTTCTAGCAGCTTGAAGTATTTTTTCCTTTGTCTGATGGTTCTGGAACATATGAGATACTTTTCACCATTCTTCCTGTTTCTTTCTTTCTCTCAGGGTATCTTTGTTTTTCATTAATCTGTTTTTTTTTTTTTTTTTTACATTATCCCAACATAATTGACTCTCTCATTTATTCCCATTCTACATTAAATCCTTCCACCTGTCCTAAATGTACATACAATATGAGAAAGATGAATTGTGTTGTGGGTATTATTTTTTATTCTCTTAGTCCTGATTTGATGTTGAGAAAAAGTAATAACTCACTGAACATGAAATAAATATAGAGGTTACTTTACTACAGCACAGTCACAAAGTTACACAGGCATTTAGCTTCTTTCCATATAGCCCTATCACAGTTTCACTTTGAAACACATCTGGTCAGTATATGATCAGATTATAATGATTCATGTGATCTCAGCCACCTACTAAATTGGAGAAACCAAGACTAAAAGTGTAGGCCACAAATCAACAGAAGCTAAGCTGAGGACAATCAGCCTGAACAATAAAGCAAAAGCTATAAAGGGAAAGTCAGGAAAATAAGTCAGAAAAACTGTTTCTTTCACATGTTTATTTTTTTGGCATTTTAGGTGGAAATACATGTAGCTCACAGATTCAATTGGAGTTTGAAGTATTTTTTTTTTCTGAGATAGTATTTTTTTTTCATTTTTTTTCTCAATATAAGAAATAAACCAAGCTTTATAATAATATAGCAAAATATGGAGGGAGATGTTCATTTTACATGAAACCATTTCTATTTTATAAAAGTTGCAATTCCATTTAAATGTATTATAATTATCATGCAACTTTCTTTTTTTCTTTTTTCTTCTCTCCCATCCCCTCCCGTTAGAGATGGATATGGTTAGACACAGATATGTATGATACTGCTCTATTAATCTATGTATTAGTTATTTCAGTGAATGCAGATAGTGTCTTCATTCACATATCCTTTGGTATGTATATATTCTTTAATATTTATATTAGTCAAAATGACTAATGCTAGAGAAACTAAGGCAAGATAGAGATTAGAGAGTATTTAATAATTTATTTAAAAGGGAGAAATTTACTGGGACCAAATGCATTCATGGTTTGGTTCCAGGACTGAATGAGACTATCATCTCCAAGAATCCAGCAAAGTGAGTTCTCAATGACCTATATACACATGCCTCAGACTCAAGAGGTAGATTGAGGCAGGTGTGGAGTCAGCTTGCTGAGAGTGGGATTAACAATCAGGTTCTGACAGGGTATGGGGGATGGGATGACCTAATGCAGGGAGGAACCCCAGAGATGAGGAGAGGCATCTTTATAAGGCAGTATCTGTCATTCTGGTAGCTTGGGATGGGGAGAGGCATTCTGATATTCTAAAACATAAGATCTTTTATCCTTATCAAATATTCTGATAAAGAGGGAGGGGAGGTGTTGCAGGACTAAGTTTGAGCTGATTATTATAAACTGAAGCAGAGAAACTGACTCAGAATTGGATCAGGATAATTAGGGAAATTGAGTCAGGACAATAAAAGAGAACTGTGGCATAACAACTAAGTCACTCAAAATTGTTATTAGAACATTATTGAAGATGGCAGAGAGGAAACACACGACTCAGTGAACGTCCTCACTCCCTCACAACCAATTAGATAAATTAAGTCTCAAAATTAGCTCAGGACTGATAGATACCACAAGGACTGGAAGCACGACTTACCAGCTGAAGAGAATCTGGAGTTTCAACAGGAAAGGTCAGTTCTCAGGGGAGGAATAAGAAAGACCAGCACAGACGGTGGGGTAGGGGCACACTGCGCCCATTGCGCTGGGAGGGGCTCTGGGATCAGAGAAGCCACTGAGGTAAAGGAATCTGGCACAGGCTGTTAGCTCTTCTCTGCTAATTATTTAGCAGTTCAGAAGAGAAAGCCAAAATATTTTAAAACTCAGATTAGATTTTCCCCGGACCCTCGGGGTGACTCAGGCACCAGGGGGTGTGGCCTCAGCTACCTCCTGAGAATAGTTAAGAGACTGACAAGTGGGTGGATACGGCCCAAGGCAACACACACTGCCTAACTTAGCTGGAGGGAGTGGAACTCAGCTCCAGGAAGTCCCAGAAAAGCGGAACCTTTGAACTAGGGACCGCGGTTTCTGGCAGACACTTCCAGTTTGAGCGCAGGGGCTTCTTACGTCACCTGCTGCAGACACCCACTCCCCACCCGAACACATAGCCTGGGCTTCCTGCAGTCTTCACTATTCTACGCCCTTGAAGCACAGCAGTGCTAATCACCTCTGAGGCACTCCCAGGGAGAGGGTGGGGAACTCTCTCCCAGAGCTCTCTCTTAGCTCAGGCTCAGGAGCCGCTGCATCCATCCCGTCTGGGAGGAAGCTGGTAAAGAAGTAAATAATTTCCTACCCCAGAGACAGACCCCAAAAGATTTTTTTTAAGTATGAGCAAAAAAGCTAGAAAAACCATAGATTCCTTCTATACAGAGAAAGAGCGGGTGTCCAACCCCGAGGAAGTTGACAGCAGAGAATCAGATAACAACCTAAAGGGGAACGATTCCTGCCCCCCATCACATAACTCTCTCCTAGAAGAAGCTCTTAAGAAATTGAGGGAGATCGAAGAAAAATGGGGCAAGGAAAGGGAAGTTATAATAGAGAATAACAATGTCCTGAAATTGGAGTTGGAAAAAATAAAGAATTCACAGGAGATGCAGGGAAACAAAATTAGTGAATTAGAAAAGGTTAAAAAAAACACAGGAAAGTAGGATATCTGAATTCGAAAAGATAAAAAAGTCTCAAGAAAATAGAATTTCTGAATTGGAAAAAGAAAATAATTCTCAAAAAAAAAAATTAGAGAAATGGAAAAAAACTCAATAGAGCAAAATAATTCATTTAAAAACGAAATTGGGCATTTACAAAAAGAACTAAAAACTGTGAAAGAAGAAAATAACTCCTTAAAAGTCAGGATGGAACAAATAGAAATGAATGATTCACAGAGAACCCAAGAATCAGTCAAACAAAACAAAAAAAAATGAGAAGCTGGAGAACAACGTCAAATACTTACTGGGAAAATCTATAGACCTGGAAAATAGATCTAGGAGAGATAATCTGCGGATTATTGGACTTCCAGAAAACTATGACCAAAAAAAGAGCCTAGATTCTATTTTACAGGAAATTATCAAAGAGAACTGTCCAGAGATAATAGAAACAGAAGGGAAAGTAGATGTGGAAAGAATTCATCGAACTCCTTCTGAAATAGACCCTAAAAAAAGAACACCACGGAATATTGTGGCTAAGCTGCAGAATTACCACACAAAGGAGAAAATCCTGCAAGCTGCTAGAAAAAAACAATTTAAATACCAAGGTGCCACAATAAGGGTCACCCAAGATCTGGCTGCCTCCACATTAAAAGATAGAAGGGCCTGGAACCTGATATTCCGAAAGGCAAAAGATCAAGGACTGCAACCAAGAATGAACTACCCAGCTAAGTTTAGCATCTTTTTCCATGGAAGAAGATGGTCATTCAATGAAACAGAGGAATTCTATATGTTTCTAAGAAAAAAACCAGACTTAAACAAAAAATTTGATCTACATCCACAAGACTGAAGAGAAACAGAAAAAGGTACACAGAACCCTTGAGAACTGTAACTTTGTTGTGGGTATATAAAAAATACTCAAGGATAATTTGATTTTACTGATATAAAAGAAAAAAAGGGGGGTGTGGTAAAGGGAAGGAGGTCGGTTCAGAAAAAGGGGAAGGAGTGATAAAAAGAGGGAAACTACATCCCAGGAAGAGACATAGAAAATACACCATATCTGAGGGAACTTAGTGAGGGGGAGAATCATTGTGTGAATCTTACTCTCATCAGAAGAGGCTCAAAGAGTAAATAATTAACATATTTGTTTTTCAGAGAATTTTCTCTCACCTCATTAAAAGGGGGGAGAGGAAAAGGGGAAAGGAAAAGGAGAATAAGTGAAGGGACTTGGAGGGAGGGGGGAGGGATCCTAAAAAAAAAAAAAAAAAAGAGGGAGGGTTGCGCGTCACAAGGGGGGTCTGTAAATTAAATATCGGGGAGGGGGATCAGGGGGGTCAAGGGAAAAAAGTATAATCTGGGGATAATACGATGGCAGGAAATACAGAATTAGTAATTTTAACTGTAAATGTAAATGGGATGAACGATCCCATCAAACGGAGACGGATAGCAGATTGGATCAAAAAGCAGAACCCTACAATATGTTGTCTACAGGAAACACACTTAAAGCAGGGAGATACATACAGAGTAAAGGTAAAAGGTTGGAACAGAGCTTATTATGCTTCAGGTAAAGCCAAAAAAGCAGGGGTAGCTATCCTTATCTCAGATCAAGCAAAAGCAGAAGTAGATCTCGTTAAAAAAGATAAGGAAGGAAACTATATCCTGCTGAAAGGTACAATAAATAATGAAGCCATATCAATACTAAACATATATGCACCAAGTGGTATAGCATCTAACTTTCTAAAGGAAAAGTTAAGAGAACTGCAAGAAGAAATAGACAGTAAAACTATAATAGTGGGAGATCTCAACCTTGCACTCTCAGATTTAGACAAATCAAACCACAAAACAAACAAGAAAGAAATTAAAAAAGTAAATAGAACATTAGAAAAACTAGGTATGATAGACCTTTGGAGAAAACTGAATGGCAATAGGAAGGAATATACTTTCTTCTCAGCAGTTCATGGATCCTATACAAAAATTGACCATATATTAGGACATAAAGATCTCAAAATTAAATGTAGGAAGGCAGAAATAATAAATGCCTTCTTCTCAGATCACAATGCAATAAAAGCTACATTCAGTAAAAAGTTAGGGGTAAATAGACCAAAAAGTAATTGGAAACTGAATAATCTCATCTTAAAGAATGACTGGGTGAAAGAGCAAATTATAGAAACAATTAACAATTTCACCCAAGATAATGATAATGATGAGACATCATACCAAAATCTTTGGGATGCAGCTAAAGCAGTAATAAGGGGAAATTTTATATCTTTAGAGGCTTATTTGAAGAAAATTGAGAAAGAGAAGATTAACGAATTGGGCTTACAACTTAAAAGGCTAGAAAAAGACCAAATTATAAACCCCCAACCAAAAATTAAACTCGAAATACAAAAATTAAAAGGAGAAATCAATAAAATTGAAAGTAAAAAAACTATTGAATTAATAAATAAAACCAAGAGTTGGTTTTATGAAAAAGCCAATAAAATAGATAAACCTTTGGTAAATTTGATCAAAAAAAAGAAAGAGGAAAATCAAATTGATAGTCTTACAAATGAAAAGGGGGATCTTTCCACCAATGAAGAGGAAATTAGAGAAATAATAAGGAGTTACTTTGCCCAACTTTATGCCAATAAATTTGATAACTTAAGTGAAATGGATGACTTTCTCCAAAAATATAGGCTCCCTAGATTAACAGAGGAGGAGATAAATTGCTTAAATAGTCCCATTTCAGAAAAAGAAATAGAACAAGCTATTAATCAACTCCCCAGGAAAAAATCCCCAGGGCCAGATGGATTCAAATGTGAATTCTACCAAACATTTAAAGAACAATTAGCCCCAATGTTATATAAATTATTTGAAAAAATAGGGGATGAAGGAGTCCTACCAAACTCCTTTTATGACACAGACATGGTACTGATACCTAAACCTGGTAGATCGAAAACTGAGAAAGAAAATTATAGACCAATCTCCTTAATGAATATTGATGCTAAAATCTTAAATAAGATATTAGCAAAAAGACTTCAGAAAATCATCTCCAAGATAATACACTATGATCAAGTAGGATTTATTCCAGGAATGCAGGGCTGGTTTAATATTAGGAAAACTATTAATATAATTGACCATATTAATAATCAAATTAATAAGAACCATATGATCATCTCAATAGATGCAGAAAAAGCATTTGACAAAATCCAACATCCATTCCTACTAAAAACTCTTGAGAGTATAGGAATAAATGGATTATTCCTTAGAATAATCAGGAGTATATATTTAAGACCGTCAGTAAGCATAATATGCAATAGAAATAAACTGCAACCTTTCCCAGTAAGATCAGGAGTGAAACAAGGTTGCCCACTATCACCATTACTATTCAATATAGTACTAGAAACGCTAGCCTCGGCAATAAGAGCCGAGAAAGAGATTCAAGGAATTAGAGTAGGAAATGAGGAAATCAAACTATCACTTTTTGCAGATGACATGATGGTATACTTAGAGAACCCCAAAGACTCTGCTAAAAAGCTACTAGAAATAATTCAAAATTTCAGCAAAGTGGCAGGATACAAAATAAATCCACATAAATCCTCGGCATTTTTATATATCACTAACAAAATGCAACAGCAAGAGATACAAAGAGAAATTCCATTCCAAACAAATGTTGAGAGTATAAAATATTTGGGAATCCATCTACCAAAGAAAAGTCAGGAATTATATGAGAAAAATTACAAAACACTTGCCACAAAAATAAAGTCAGATTTAAATAATTGGAAAGACATTCAGTGCTCTTGGATAGGCCGAGCGAATATAATAAAGATGACAATACTCCCCAAACTAATCTATTTATTTAGTGCTATACCAATCAGACTCCCAAGAAACTATTTTAATGACCTAGAAAAAATAACAACAAAATTCATATGGAAGAATAAAAGGTCAAGAATTGCAAGGGAACTAATGAAAAAAAACTCAGAGGAAGGTGGTCTAAGTGTACCTGATCTAAAGCTATATTATATAGCAGCAGTCACCAAAACCATTTGGTATTGGCTACGAAATAGACCGGTAGATCAGTGGAACAGATTAGATACAAAGGACAAAAAAGGATACATCTATAGCAATCTAATCTTTGACAAACCCAAAGATTCCAACATTAGGGATAAAAATTCATTATTCGGAAAAAACTGTTGGGAAAACTGGAAATTAGTATGGCAGAAATTAGATATGGATCCACACTTAACACCATATACCAAGATAAGATCAAAATGGGTCCATGATTTAGGCATAAAGAGGGAGATAATAAATAGATTAGAGGAACAGAGGATAATCTACCTCTCAGACTTGTGGAGGAGGAAGGAATTTATGACCAGAGGAGAACTAGAGATCATTATTGATCACAAAATAGAAGATTTTGATTACATCAAACTAAAAAGTTTCTGTACAAATAATACTAATGCAAACAAGATTAGAAGGGAAGTAACAAATTGGGAAAATATTTTTAAAAACAAAGGTTCTGACAAAGGTCTCATTTCCAAAATATATAGAGAACTGACCCAAATTTATAAGAAACCGAACCATTCTCCAATTGATAAATGGTCAAAGGATATGAACAGACAATTCTCAGAGGAAGAAATTGAAACTATATCCACTCACATGAAAGAGTGTTCCAAATCACTACTGATCAGAGAAATGCAAATTAAGACCACTCTGAGATACCACTACACACCTGTCAGATTGGCTAAGATGACAGGAACAAATAATGACAAATGTTGGAGGGGATGTGGGAAAACTGGGACACTAATACATTGCTGGTGGAGTTGTGAAAGAATCCAGCCATTCTGGAGAGCAATCTGGAAGTATGCCCAAAAAGTTATCAAAATGTGCATACCCTTTGACCCAGCAGCGCTACTACTGGGATTATATCCCAAAGAAATACTAAAGAGCGGAAAGAGACATATATGTGCCAAAATGTTTGTGGCAGCTCTTTTTGTTGTAGCTAGAAACTGGAAGATGAATGGATGTCCATCAGTTGGAGAATGGTTGGGTAAATTGTGGTATATGAAGGTTATGGAATATTATTGCTCGGTAAGAAATGACCAGCAGGAGGAATATAGAGAGGCCTGGAGAGACTTAAATCAACTGATGCTGAGTGAAATGAGCAGAACCAGAAGATCACTGTACACTTCAACAACAATGCTGTATGAGGATGTATTCTGATGGAAGTGGAAATCTTCAACATAGGGAAGATCCAACTCACTTCCAGTTGATCAATGATGGACAGAGGTAGCTGCACCCAGAGAAGAAACACTGGGAGGGGAATGAAAATTGTTAGCACTAATATCTGTCTGCCCAGGTTGCATGTACCTTCGGATTCTAATGTTTATTGTGCAACAAGAAAGTGATATTCGCACACATGTATTGTACCTAGACTATATTGTAACACATGTAAAATGTATGGTATTGCCTGTCGTCGGGGGGAGGGAATAGAGGGAGGGGGGGTAAATTGGAAAAATGAATACAAGGGATAATATTATAAAATATATATATATATATATATAAAATAAAAAAAAATAAAAAAAAAAAAGAACATTATTGATGTTATTTTCTCTTAGTTCAGCTCATTTTGCTCTTCATTATTTCCTGAAAGCCTTAGATCCATTTCTAATAAATGATGCCTCCAGATAAAGTAGACCACATTGTCATATTCTTTATCACACATGAATATAAATAGCAAACAAATTAATGCGGTGGCATATCACACTCCTTGCATATGTAGAATAGTTTGGCTTGTTCTGTTCATAAAATCACACAGAACCCCATCATTATGAGGAAATTAATTTTTAGTGTTCGGGGCAAGTTCCTTTTAACAGGGATCAACTACAGTTTATATTTGTGCCAAAAAGTATTGCTGTCTTTGCCCTATTTTCTCCAAAAGTCTAACATTGTTTGATGCCATTTCTCATTAAAAGAATGAAAATATTTTCTGGATATTAACACTTTCTAATAAACTTTTCATATGAACTTGATTTTTTAAAATCTGACTAAAACCTAAAACTGATTCTACTTTTTAAGGGTAATTTCTGTGCCACCATTATACCCTGTCAAAATCCATACTAATAGTTTCAAATTATCCAGGATGACTTAACTGATAACACCATCAATACTAACTTGTAAGGAGATTTGACTAACATTCATTGCCTTTACTTGCTTGCTATATACTTACTTCTCAACCCTTCCTTCTTCAAGGTTGCCTGGACTTTTTTGATTGTTAAATATCCCTGCCTTTTTTCTCAGTCTTTATTTTATTCTAGTTCTTTGTACTGTCACTGCAGACTCTTTTTTTGAATAAGATATTAAAAAAAACTTTTAATTATATAATAATGTGAATGAATTAACTATGAATAGTATTCCCAGTGCAAATGTGATGATTTGGCAAAGTCCTGAGTGATAAGAGCAAGCAGAAGAAACATTGAAAGTGAAAAATAACCTACTTGCAGGGGAGGGGCTGTGGAAAAGGGTAGGAATTGGAATAGAAGTTTTTTTTTTTTTTTTTTTTTCTCTTCGAAGATTTTTATTTTTTATAATTTTTTCACAGTATTTGATCAACTGGAAGTGAGTTGGATCTTCTTTATGTTGAAGATATCCACTTCCATCAGAATACATCTTCATATAACATTGAAGTGTATAGCGATCTTCTGGTTCTATTCATTTCACTCAGCATCACTTGATGTAAGTCTCTCCAAGCCTCTCTATATTCCTCCTGCTGGTAATTTCTTACAGAGCAATAATATTCCATAACCTTCATATACCATAATTTACCCAACCATTCTCCAACTGATGGACATCCATTCATCTTCCAGTTTCTAGGTACTACAAAAAGAGCTGCCCCACACATTTTGGCACATACAGGTCCCTTTATACTCTTTAGTATTTCCTTGGGATATAATCCCAATAACAGCAATGCTGGGTCAAAGGGTATGCACAGTTTGACAACTTTTTGGGCATAGTTCCAAATTGCTCTCCAGAATGGCTGGATTCTTTCACAACTCCTCCAACAATGTACCAGTGTCCCAGTTTTCCCACATCCCCTCCAACATTCATCATTATTTGTTCCTGTCATCTTAGCCAATCTGACAGGTGTGTAGTGGTATCTCAGAGTTGTCTTAATTTGCATTTCTCTGATCAGTAGTGATTTGGAACATTCTTTCATATGAGTGGAAATAGTTTCAATTTCATCATCTGAGAATTGTCTGTTCATATCCTTTGACCATTTATCAATTGGAGAATGGTTTGGTTTCCTATAAATCAGGGTCAGTTCTCTATATATTTTGGAAATGAGACCTTTGTCAGAACCTTTACTTTTAAAAATATTTTCCCAATTTATTACTTTCCTTCTAATCTTGTTTGCATTAGTATTATTTGTACAGAAACTTTTTAGTTTGATGTAATCAAAATCTTCTATTTTGTGATCAATAATGATCTCTAATTCTCCTCTGGTCATAAATTCCTTCCTCCTCCACAGGTCTGAGAGGTAGACTATCCTCTGTTCCTCTAATCTATTTATTATCTCCCTCTTTATGCCTAAATCATGGACCCATTTTGATCTTATCTTGTTATATGGTGTTAAGTGTGGATCCATATCTAATTTCTGCTACACTAATTTCCAGTTTTCCCAACAGTTTCTTCCAAATAATGAATTTTTGTCCCTAATGTTGGTATCTTTGGGTTTGTCAAAGATTAGATTGCTATAGATGTACCCTTTTTTGTCCTTTGTATCTAATCTGTTCCACTGATCTACCGGTCTATTTCTTAGCCAATACCAAATGGTTTTGGTGACTGCTGCTATATAATATAGCTTTAGATCAGGTACACTTAGACCACCTTCCTCTGAGTTTTTTTTCATTAGTTCCCTTGCAATTCTTGACCTTTTATTCTTCCATATGAATTTTGTTGTTATTTTTTCTAGGTCATTAAAATAGTTTCTTGGGAGTCTGATTGGTATAGCACTAAATAAATAGATTAGTTTGGGGAGTATTGTCATCTTTATTATATTCGCTCGGCCTATCCAAGAGCACTGAATGTCTTTCCAATTATTTAAATCTGACTTTATTTTTGTGGCAAGTGTTTTGTAATTTTTCTCATATAATTCCTGACTATTCTTTGGTAGATGGATTCCCAAATACTTTTTACTCTCAACATTTGTTTGGAATGGAATTTCATTTTGTATCTCTTGCTGTTGCATTTTGTTGGTGATATATAAAAATGCTGAGGATTTATGTGGATTTATTTTGTATTCTGCCACTTTGCTAAAATTCTGAATTATTTCTAATAGCTTTTTAGCAGAGTCTTTGGGGTTCTCTAAGTATACCATCATGTCATCTGCAAAGAGTGATAGTTTGATTTCCTTATTTCCTATTCTAATTCCTTGAATCTCTTTCTCGGCTATTATTGCCGAGGCTAGCGTTTGTAGTACTATATTGAATAGTAATGGTGATAGTGGGCAACCTTGTTTCACTCCTGATCTTACTGGGAAAGGTTGCAGTTTATTCCTATTGCATATTATGCTTACTGACGGTCTTAAATATATGCTCCTGATTATTCTAAAGAATAATCCATTTATTCCTATACTCTCAAGAGTTTTTAGTAGGAATGGATGTTGGATTTTGTCAAATGCTTTTTCTGCATCTATTGAGATGATCATATGGTTTTTATTAATTTGATTATTAATATGGTCAATTATACTAATAGTTTTCCTAATATTAAACCAGCCCTGCATTCCTGGTATGAATCCTACTTGATCAGAGTGTATTATCCTGGGGATGATTTTCTGAAGTCTTTTTGCTAATATCTTATTTAAGATTTTAGCATCAATATTCATTAAGGAAATTGGTCTATAAAAAAAGGGCTGCCACAAACATTTTGGCACATACAGGTCTCTTTCCCTTCTTTAAGATCTCTTTGGGATATAAGCCCATTAGAAACACTGTTGGATCAAAGGGTATGGACAGTTTGATAACTTTTTCAGCATAGTTCCA
Source organism: Sminthopsis crassicaudata (assembly GCF_048593235.1). Classification (NCBI taxonomy): domain Eukaryota; kingdom Metazoa; phylum Chordata; class Mammalia; order Dasyuromorphia; family Dasyuridae; genus Sminthopsis; species Sminthopsis crassicaudata. Next base: position 57,603,695 of record NC_133622.1, on the reverse strand, counting down.
AATTGTTCTCCAGAATGGTTGGATACATTCACAGTTCCACCAACAATGTATCAGTGTCCTAGTTTTCCCATATCTGTTCCAACATTCATCATTATCTTTTCCTGTCATCTTAGCCAATCTGAGAAATGTGTAGTGGTATCTCAGAGTTGTCTTAATTTGCATTTCTCTGATTAATAATGATGTGGAGTACCTTTTCATATGATTACAAATAGTTTCAATTTCTTCATCTGAAAAATATCTGTTCCTATCCTTTGACCATTTCGTAATTGGAGAATGGCCCGAATTCTTATAAAGTTGAGTCAATTCTGTGTATCTTTTAAAAATGAGACCTTTATCAGAACCTTTGAATGTAAAAATATTTTCCCAGTTTATTGCTTCTCTTCTTATCTTGTCTGCATTCGTTTTGTTTTTACAAAAAAAAAAAAAAAAATTAACTTAATCTATTCCAAATAGCATATTTTGTGATCCATAATGCCTTCCAAAATTCCTTCCTCCTCCACAGGTCTGAGAGGGAAACTATATCATTCCTTACGTTTAAATTATGAACCCATTTTAACCTTGTCTTAGTATACAATATTATGTGTGGGTCAATGCCTAGTTTCTCTCATACTGGTTTCCAATTTTCCCTGAAGTATTTGTCAAATAGTGAATACTTATCTCAAAAGATGGTCAATTTAGGTTTGGCAAACACTAGATTTCTTTAGTTATTCACTATTTTGTTCTGTGACCTTAACCTATTCCACTGATCAACTGCTCTATTTCTTAGCCAGTACCAAATGATTTTGATGAATGCTGCTTTATAATATAGTTTTATATCTGGTACAGCTAGGTGACCTTCATTTGATTTTTTATTCATTAATTCCCTTGACCTTTTTTTTTTCTTCCAGATTAATTTTGTTGTTATTATTTCTGTGTCAGTAAAATAGTTTCTTGGGAGTTTGATTTGTAAAGCACTAAATAAGTAAGTTAGTTTAGGTAGTATTGTCATTTTTATCATATTTGTTCAATCCATTCAAGAGCACTTGATATTTTTCCACTTGACTAGATATTACTTTATTTTGTGTGCAGTGTTTTCTAGTTTTGCTCATATAGTTCCTGAATTTCCTTTGGCAGATAGATTCCCAAAATTTGATCCTATCGAAAGTTAATTTAAATTTAATTTCTCTTTCTGTCCCTTGCTGTTGGATTTTGTTAGTGATGACTTATGTGAATATATTTTGTATTCTGCAACTTTGCGAAAGTTATGGATTATTTTTAATATTTTTTCACTTGATTCTGTAGGTTTCTCTAAGTATACCATTATATCATTTGCAAAGAGTGATAATTTGTTTTCCTCATTATCTACTCTAATTTCTTTAATCTTTTTTTTCATCTTTTATTGCCAAAGCTAGCACTTCTAATACAATATTGAATAGTAATGATGATAGTAGCAACACTGTTTCATCCCTGATCTTATTGGGAATAGTTCTAGTTTATCCTCATTACATATGATGCTTGCTGCTGGTTTTAAATAAATGCTATTGACTGTTTTAAGGAAAAGTCCATTTATTTCTATACTTTCTAGTGTTTTTAAAAGAAATGGGTGAGAGATTTTATCAAATGCCTTTTCTGCAACTACTGACATAATCATATATATATATATATTTTTTTTAATTTGGTTGTTGATGAAGTCTATTTTTGCTATTAGTTTTCCTAATACTGAACCAGCCTGCATTTCTGGTATAAATCTTACTTTGTCATGGTGTATTATCCTGCAGATGATTTTTTGTAATCTCTTTGCTAATTTTTTATTTAAGATTTTTGCATCAATGTTCATTATGGAGTTTGGTCTATAATTTTCTTTCTCTGTTTTTGTCCTACCTAGTTTAGGTATTAGTACCATGATTGTGTTATGGTAGGAGTCCTTCATTTCCTTTTTTTCCCAAATACTTTATGTAGTATCTAAGTTAATTGTTCTTTAAATGTTTGGTAGAATTCACATGTAAATCCATCTGTCCTGAGATTTTTTCTTAGGGTATTGATTGATAGCTTGTTCTATTTTTTTTTTCCAAAATGAGACTATTTAAGTAATTTATTTTCTCTTCTGTTAATCTGTGCAATCTATATTTTTGTACGTATTCCTTCATTTCACTTAGGTTATCACATTTATTGGCATTAAGTTGGACAAAGTAACTTCTGATAATTGCTCTAATTTCCTCTTCATTGGTAGAATGTTCTCCCTTTTCATTTTTGAGACTAATGATTTGATTTTCCTCTTTCCTATTTCTAATCAAATGAACTAAAGGTTTATCTGTTTGCTGATTTTTTCTTATAAAACCAGCTCTTACTTTTATTTATCAAATCAATATGTTTATTTTTTTAATTTTCAATTTTATTCATCTCTTCTTTTATTTTTAGAATTTCAAGTTTGGTATTTGATTGGGGGGTTTTTATTTCTTCTTTTCTTAGCTTTTTTAGTTTCAAGCCCAATTCACTGATCTTCACTTTCTTTATTTTATGCAAGTAAGTCTCTAGAGATATAAAATTTCCCCTTATTACTACTTTGGCTGCATCCCACAAATTTTGGTATGTTGTCTCATTATAGTCTTTCTCTTGGATGGAATTATTGTTTGTGTCTATGATGTACTGTTTCACCCTTCATTCTTTAGGATGAGATTATTTAGTTTCCAATTACTTTTTGTTCTATTTTCCCCTGGCCTTTTATTTAAAGTAATTCTTATTGCTGGGTGTTGGGTGGGTGTGCCAGGTTCTGTAAGTTTCTGGCACTTTGGGTTCACCTTTTGTGTTTGTGTTAGATTTTTTCTAACTTCTCTGCTGATCTACTGGCTTGAGCCAGGGGAGAGTAATCAATATTATGGTAGAATTCTCCCTGTAGATTCTCTGGCCCTTAGTCTGCATCTCTCCTCAGAGCCTGCACAGCCCCAGATCTGTGCTGTCTGCATTGTTGCCTGTGCTCAGCCTGACTGTGCTTGGCCCTCCTCCCTCTGTTTCTGATTGAAACCGGCCTTTTCTGGTGATTCTTGAAATTATCTTCATCCAGCAATATGTTGCACTCTCTCTATTCCTGTATTCTTCTGGTCCAGAGCTAATTCAGAGGCTGGATTTGCTAATTAGCCTGAGGGTTGTAGGAGAAGGTCACAAAGAAATGTGTGTCTTCCCCAGTATCTTGGCTCTGCCCCCTGCAGACTACTCTCTTCTAGATGTCCTGTCGTCCATCTTATTTTAACATTACAGTGCTTTCTCCTAATTCTTATTTTCTATATATATTTTTTCCTGGATCAAACACATAGTATTTCTTTCATCTGAATGCTTCTCAAAACCAGTTATTGACATTCCCTGCTCACTTTCCCACTTTTTTCATGATTTTACCAGACAGGGGGAACATAATTACATGCAGGATTCTAAATCTGTAATTTAAATAAAAATCTAAATATCCAAATCTCATTGCTCTCCTTAATTCCAATTCTGCATCACAAATTCTTGTCTGATAGACTTATCAACATTGATATCACAATAGACATCTCAAAATCATCATACACAAAATAGTATCCTATACTTCCTTCCAAGGTCATCCCACTATTCCAATTTCTATTTCTTTTGAGTACAATGTTATTATGTATCTAGATTTGGAATTGTAGACTGATTTACATTTTTCCATTCCATTACCATTTCAATATCTAAATGTTATTAATTAAATAATCAGTTTCAATAATAGTATACCAGCAGTAATTCACAATTCGAATGTTTTTTTCTCTTTACTCAGAAGCTCACCATCCTACACTAGACACTAATACTCTTTTCCTTAGACTTTTACAACAGGCTCCTTATTGGTTTCCCCTTTTCTTCTTTCTTTCTTCTTCAATCAGTGTATCCTCCATAAAAGTGCTAAATCACACTGTGTTACAACAGGACCTTTACAAGCTGACATTGCATTTAAATCCAAATTGCTGAGATTAATATTGAAAGTCATTTACCATTTAGATACTTGCTACAATTCCAAATATTTCTCATTAATTTCTATACAAATTTTAAGATGCAACTGAATTGGTCTTTTTGACACTCCCCTAACTCATTGATTTGTCTCATGCCTGTATGTCTTTCCATGTATTATCTTCTCACCTCTGTGTTTTGGTCTTTGTGATAGCTTTTCTTGATACCCTTTAGATATTAATTCTCCCACTATTTCTTCACTTCTTAATTATCTTGTATGCATTTTTGCTTATAAATATTAATTCTCAATAGAAAATAATTTCCCCAGAAAAGTTTTCCCCCAACTTATGTCTGTTTATTCTCAACACTAAACACAAAATAAACATATAAGAGAAGTTTATTGAATTATTTCTAGTTCCAGTTTATAGAACAAAGAATATATCCATCACCATTGAAATATTAAAGGAGGATAGAACTAAGAACTCCCAGATATGGAACAATCAAAATTATAATGGTTATGATTATGATTATGATTATATATTCAATATAAACTACATATAATAGCATTATTGTTAATAATAATTATAAGATTATGATAATAATAGCAATAATAAAAACAATGATAATTTTGACAAGTGCTGTGGGTTAACTATTTAACAGATGACAAAATTGAGGCTGAGAGATCAAGGATGACTGAGCTAATAAGAATCCAAATTGGGACTTAAATTCAGTTTCAAATTATATATCTTCTCCCTACCTACATTCCATTGTTTTGAGACCCCTGCTTTAATCCTTTTCCCATCATTTAGATTGGTATTTTTAGGTGTCAGTGATTTATTTTGACAGATACCAGGTACAATTCAGACAGCTGAAACCTATAGTATCTAAAGAGCGAGTAAATTCTGTTTCACTTAGCCTGGCAGGTATTCTCAGGATGAAATATGATATCATATAGAAAACCATTTTGTAAACCCAATTTGTCATAATTATTATCATTATTGTTATTATTGAAAATATTATCATAATTTATTAGTAGCTTATTATATTTTATCTTAATTTTGGCTAACTTTCTATCTTTTTGTAATATGGGATATTTATAAAGTATATATTTGAATGAATGAAATTGGAATTACTTAGACCCTTCTAATATACTGATTATCTTATTTGTTCCTTCAGAACACTAACCATAATGGAGGAAACTTTCCTACATATCCTCTCTCAAATAGATTGATCAATACATGGATATCTCAATAACAAATGATATTGAAATACCTTTTTAAACTATCCATATAACTATATCTTCCCTGCACATAAGCTTGTAAGAGGTTTCACTTTAGCAGTTCCCTTAACCATAAGAAAAAGGATAGAAATTTTGTGCTCATGTCAAATCAGGATTTTATAATTAGTCATTTATTAAATGTCCTCTGCCATGTCCTAATCCATAATGACACAGTGGAAAGTATATTGGATTTGAAGTCAAAATGTGGATTTTAAAATTATGGTGTTTACTACCTGTGTGGCCTTGAACAAATTACCTATCATCTATTGACCTCAATTTCCTCATCTGTAAAATAACATAAATCAACCACCTATCTTCTAAGGTACATTTTACCACTACATCTAATATTTTCTAATTTAATGTTTCAATGTCTCAGCTCAGTTCTACACTAGATATGATATTCATTCAATGTTGATTGACTCTCAGATCACACGTATAAAATACTGACCTTAACACTTAAAAACACTGGTTTCCAATCCATGCAAGATTTAGTAGACAGTCTTTGAAAATTGTAGTACCTGTAATACATATTAAGGAATTAAGTTTCTGAAATCCTTCCTATAACATTCAACTATGATAAGCTCATTTTATTTCTAGAATAGCAAAATCTAGGTCTCTACCTTTTTAATTAGGCTTATATATTGCCCCCAATTAGCACCTGCAGCTTCCATGGATGTCAAGGGTTCTAAATTCATATGGAGTTCAGTATTTTTATAGTTTGGCAATTTTAATCTTTTGGTTCATAAGCTCTGAGGTGTCATATGGTTGATAACATGCTTCCTCTTTAACAATATATTTTGTCCTTTATTTCTCAGCCAAGTTTTACAAAGGAAAATTAAGTTTTAGAAAATAGCCCCAGGAGAGAATCTGTTCTAAATTGCATGAGAAAATAGGAGAAGAAACAATTTGTCATTTGCTAATACATACTCAGGCATATATTATATACATATATCCAGTATATATATAAATGAATAAATGAATGAAAGAAAATATTAATCTTACTCATTTTACATGTAAATGTATTATGTGCTAAGCTCTGTCTTTGATCACAAGGAACTTATAAGCCAATGAGCAATAGAATACACAACTGGTAGTGGAAGGTAGAGACAGGAAATAATAATAAAAACATATCAGACAATAGGGAAATATCTTAATTTGCTCCTTATGCAGAAGTAAAACATGATTTACATGTCTATCTGTATGTCAGAAAAAAATTTTACAGCATGTACTCTCTTTCCAGGCAATTATGTAAATACATGAGTTAATCTGATAGGTCATAAGCACATCTATGAAGAAGTAATAACTGAGTAAAAATCATATACATTATTTAGAATAGCAAATTTACCACCAGTGCTATCTCATACAGAGTGACAGAGACAGAGAGAGAGAGAATTGTGTATAATATGCTGGTCTAAGTGACAACAAGATCTATATTTCTTCTAACTTAGGGACTTAATAGATGAACTAGCTCAAGTCTTTTAATTTTTCTAAACCTAACTCTTATTAACTGAAAAATGGTACTGATAAAAGCATTTACCTCACACAGTAGTTGGAGGTAAAATGAGATCATGCAAATAAAATTATTTGTGGGTCTTAAAGCAATATGCAACAGTGAGCACTTATCCTTTATGTATATTACTTAATTATTTCTTTTTGTTGGCATTTGAAGGAAATGAAATTTGATTGATTATAAGACTTATCTCTTGGCATTTAAAGCATCTTGTCCCATAGATGTAAACGACTAATGAGAAGAAACTGCATTTTAAATCCTTGCTAAAAATAACACACTTACATAAAACTGAAATCAGAGGTTTTAGAGCTGAAAAATACCTTAAAGAAAAATTAAGTTCAACTTGGTCATTTTATTTGTTTTAATTTTCTCCTTAAAATAGCATTTTTTTCACAATCACAAGTACAGATAGTTTTAAACATTTACTTTTATAAATTTTTGACTTCCATTTCCCCTCTTCTTCCTTTCTCCTCCCTGCTATGGCAAGCAACTTCTATATATTATACATGTATAACCGTATTAAAACATATTTCTTCATTAATCATGTTGTGATACAAGGATTATAATTAAAGGGAAAAAGCATGAGAAAAAAAAAAAGAAAAACAAAAAGGGAAATAGTATGCTTCAATCTGCATTCAATCTACATAGCTCTTTTTCTGGAAGTGGATAGAATCATACATCATGAATTTTAAAGAATTGCATTCTTTCATTGTATTGCTGAGAAAATATAAGTCTATCAAAGCTGATCATTGTTCAGTGTTGCTGTTGCTTTGTACAGAGTTCTAGTCTTGCTCACTCAGCATCAGTTCATGTAAGTATTTGCAGGTTTTTTTTTGTTTGTTTGTTTTGTTTTGTTTTGTTTTTGTTTTTTGTTTGTTTTGTTTTTTGTTTTGTTTTTTTTTTTTTTCCTGAAATCTGCATGCTCATACTTTATTACAGAACTATAGTGCCCCATTACATTTATATATCACAATTTGGTCATCCATTCATCAATTGATAAAAATCTATATATGGTATGAAATTCTGGTCTTTACCTAATTTCTGCCAAACTAATTTTTTCAGCAGTTTTTGTCACCAGAATGAATTCTTTGGGTTTTTCAACTAGATTACTAGAGTCATTTGCCATTATTTCTTGTGTACTGAACAATTCCACTCATCCACCACTTTATTTCTTAGCCAAAATGTTTTGATTATGGCTGCTTTATAATATAGTTTTAGATGTACTATGGCTAAGCTACACTTCTTTGCATTTTTCTCATGATTTCCTTTTATAATTTTAACCATTTGTCCTTTCAGATGAATTTTATTATTTTTCTAGCTCCATGAAATATTTTAGTACTCTGAGAATTGTTGCAGTAAATAATTAAATTAATATTGGAAGAATTGTCATTTTTATTATATTAATTTGGCCTAGTCATGAGTAATTCCTATTTTTCCAGTTGCTTAGTTCTGACATTTTTGCTTATGAAAAGTGTTTTGTAATTGTAAATATAATCATCCCTGGATTTCTCTTGGCAGATAGACTCATTTTAAATATTTCTCTTTCTATCTCACTTCTGAGTTTTGGAAGTAATGTAGAAATGCTAATGATTTGGGTGGTTTTATTTTATATTCTGAAATTTTGCTAAAGTTATTATTTCAAGTTGTTTTAGTTGATGCTTTCAAGTTATGTAAGTATTCCATCCATGTATTTCCTCTTTCCCTATTCTAATTCCTTCATTATTTTTCCTTCTTTTATTGCTAAAGATAACATTTCTAGTATTATATTGAATAGTAGTGGAGATAATGGGCATTATTTTAACTGCTCTAATAAAGATCAAGAGTTACAAGTATCATATTCTCATGTAATTATATAAACAGTTTAAACTTTGACTATTTTTCTTTTATTTTACTTTTTAATGCTTTTTCTTTATCCTTGTATTTGAGAGTTTAATTTTATATTTGGCTCTAGTCTTTTCAAGTTAAATAATAGAAGGTCCACTATTTTATCGAATATTCATATTTTCCCCTGAAAGATTATGTTCAATTTGCTGGGTAGTTGATTCTTGGTTGTAATTCAAATTATTTGTCTTCTAGAATATCATTTTCCAGGTCCTTAAATCCTTTAATGTGGGCTCTGTTAAATTTTGGATGATCCAAATTGTGGTTCCTTGATATTTTAATTGTTTCTTTTCTGCTCCTTGTAATATTTTCTCCTTGTCCTAGTAATTTTTGAATTTGGCTCTAGTATTCATTAGAGTTTTGGGAATATCTTTAAGAAAGTGATTGGTGGATTCTTTCAGTGACTATTTTAATCCCCTGTTGACTGGACCCCAGGGCAGTTTTCCTTGACAATTTATTGAAAGACGCTCCATAGATAATGAAGTAAAATTGATACTAAATATATATTACTAAGTGCTATGGCATCCAAATTTCTTGAGGAGAAATTAAAAGAGCTGCAAGAAGAAATAGATAGCACAAGTATACCAGGGAAAAACTCAACCCCATGCTATCAGAACTAAATAAATCAAACCACAAAATAAACAAGAAAGAAGTTAAGAGGGTAAGTAGAATTTTACAAAAGTTCAGTATGATAAGGAAAATTTTAAATTTTGGAAAAATTTAAATGTGGAAATATATATATATATATATATATATATATATATATATGAATACTTATATATATATGATTACTTAATAATTTAAGAATATTTAATAATCAATAACTATAATAGTAATCTAGTATTTTATAACCCCCCAAACTACAATTTCTGTGGTAAGAACTCACTATTTCATAGAAATTGCTGGGGGAACTGGAAAATTATATGTCAGAAACTCAGCATAGACTTACATTGCACAATTCATACCAAAATAAGATTAAAATGAGTACATGATTTGGCCATAAAGGATGATACCATAAACAAATTAGGAGAGTGAGGGATAATTTATCTATCATATCTTTGGAGAATAGAGGAATATATGACCAAAGAAGAATGAGAGAAAATTATGAAAATCAAGATAGACAACTATAATTACATCAAGTTAAAAAAAGTTTTTACAGAAACGAAACCAACACAAACAAGTTTAAAAAAGAAGTTCGAAGCTAGGAAAAAATCTTTACAGTCAATATTTTTTATTAATGTATCAACTGTGCCAAATTTGTAAGAATAGAAACCATTCTTCAATTAATAAATGGTCAATGGATATGAGCAGACAATTTTTAGAAGATGAAATTAAAACCATCTATAGTTGCATGAAAATGCTTTAAATCATTATGGATTAGAAAAATGCAAATTGAAACGACTGTAAGTTATCAACTCATACATCTCAGATTGGCTAAAATGACAGGAAAAGATAGTGATAAATCTTGGAGCTGATGTGGGATAACTAGGACTCTAATACATTGTTGGTGGAGTTGTGAATTGATCCAACTATTCCGGAGAGCAAACTGGAAAACTTCGATGGGACTATCAAACTGTACATACCTTTTAACACAGAAGCACCATTCATGGATATGTATCCCAAGGAAATCCACAAAGAGAAAAAAGACCTACATGTGCAAGAAATGTTTGTAGCAGCTCTTTTTGAAGTAGCAAAGATAGGAAAATGAATAAATGTTCATCAGTTGGGGAATAGCTAATTGAATTGTGATATATGAAGATAATGGAATATTTTTGTTCTATAAAAAATGTTAGAAAGGTCTGGAAAGATTTACATGAACTGATACTGAGCAAAAGAAGCAGAGCCAGGAATACATTGGACACAATAACAATAATGAGTGATAAAAAATTATGTTAGACTTGTTTTTTTTTTTCCTCAGTGGTTCAGTGATCCAAAGCAATCTCAATAGACTTTGAACAGAAAATGTCTTCAGCAACCAGAAAAAGAACTATGTCACCATAGTTCATTCATAGTTGAATGTAAAACAACACATGACATGTTCACTTCTTTTTTGTTTTGTTTTTTTCTTCTCCCATGGTTTTACCCTTTTGTTCTGATTTTTCTCAACGATCATGATTTATAAAGCAATGCTATTAAAAATAAATAAATGTTTTTAAAAAGAAGTCTTCAAGTTGTGAAGTTGACATCTTATAGAACATAAAGACAAAGGTATTAGGAATATAGAAGAGAGATAGAAAATTGGCAATCATGGAAAAGTTACCATGTATTTGGAAGTTTTCTACCTTCACAAGATCTCACATAATTTGGAAAATTGATCTCCTGCTTTGGACTTCAATTACATTTGTTGAAAACATTAGCTTAAAAAAAGTAAGGTTTCTCATTTTAGCCAGGATTATCTTCAGTCATCCTGATATATATCTTGTCTCTGGGACCAGATGGCTCTGGATTGAAAAGTGACTCACATCACCTTGCACAGCCCGCCCTCACTTAAATCAAATTCACTTTCATGTTATGGTATCATCTCCCTGATATCATGCTCCTCTGACAACAAAGAACAAATTATAATAATGACATCCACTAACATAATTTTCTGTAGTATTTTTGTCAAGGGATATTTTATTCATATCTCTTTTTCATAATCGCAGAAATTGTACCATTCTACATAGAACATTTATATTTACTAAAAAGTATAAGTTTTAATACTTGTTTGTGGTCATCATACCAAAATATGTACCAATATTTAATGGTACCTAGAATATGTTGCTGTAGTTATTAATGAGCAATGTTCAAATATATCTGGGATTATATTTGTTCTGGCAACAAATGCCCCCGTATTCCTGGGAAGCCTTGAATTATTAAAGGAATATAGGATTCAGGTGTCACAAAATAATTAGATTCAAATTCTTGGCTCTAACACTCTGACCTTGGGCATATATTTTAATCTTCCTATATTTATATATCAGTTGCCTCATTTGAATAATGTACTGCTTTTACCATAACGATAATATGAAGCAAGTTTTTTTTTAAGCATGAAAATCTATTTAATATGATTTATTCCTATAATTGTACTTTCTTCTTTTTAAATCTAAAATAAAATGTTTTATTCACCCTAATGTTTACTATATTGCAATCAATTGCTGAAAAACAAAATTCCTCACTTGATTTCCTATTCTGGAAAAAAAGCAATACATGTTAAAGAGATGTTTTGTGGTTCAGTGAATAGACAGAGAAAATGTAACTCCTCAATTTCTCTACATGGAGAAAGAAGCCACACCACTGGAAATAACGTACCAAATAAAAACAAGACTCCAATTACATTTTCAAATCACAGTCAGAAATGTTAATCAACCATCCATAAATAGCTCATGAATAGCAAGCTCTACCTAGAAATCTATTTTACCAATTTGTAATCCATTAACATCAATATGTAATAACAAAAATGTTGGTATTCAAAACACTAGATAGATTAGATAACTAGATAGATAGGTATATATATATATATATAGATATATATAGATATATATAGATATATATAGATATATATAGATATAGATAGATACATGTATATGTGTATATACACACATACATATATTGCATATGTATACATGAATTTACATATAGACATACATATATGTATATCAGTAAACACTATGTGTATATATGTGTGTATATATGCATGTATGTATGTAGCTAACTATATTTTTAAATTTATTAACAAAATGCAAACAAAAAACAGAAAAGAAAAAATGATTCATGGTATATATGTAATATTTCTATTTAACTCATTCCTGAGTTGAGGAGGTTTTCAGAACCCTCATCCCCCCTCTAATGCCTCTGTGTATATTCTTTCACCACAGCTCATTTATATTTACCATTTTTATCTTTTCCTTAACAATTTTGCTTTTTAGAGTCAAATCATATTCCACTTTTCCCCAATCTTTTTTTTTTTTTTTGAGCTACTCAGTTGTTGCTGTCAATTGTCAACATATGGTAAATAGTTTCATGTATAAAGCACAATTTGTCCTCAGTAAGTTTCTTGAAATTTATTTTGATATTAGCTCTTACATGTTAAATTTTCTATTAAGTTCAGGTTTGTTCAAATATCTATTTTTTTCTCATTCAATATTATGGATAATTTTGCTGCATATGGTAATTTATACCTGGTCTTTTAATTGCCAATATATATGATTTCATGACTTTCATTCTTTTATTGTGGTAACTTAAGTCTTGTGCTATTCTAATTGTAGCTCCAAAATATTTGATTTGTTTTTTTCTTCTTGTTACTTGCAAAATTTTCTCTTTCTTCTATAAGTTCTGAAATTTGACAATACTATTTTTATGTATTTTCCACAAAAGAGCTCTTTGAGATGGTATATTTTTCCAAAGTTGTATCATCCTAGGGCAATTTAATTGGATGATTTCTTGCATTATAGTGTCAAGGTTCTTTTTTGGGGAATTGCTTTCAAATAGTCCAGTTATTCTTATACTTTTTTTTTTCTTCTTGATTTGCTGTTTTTCTTTTGAGTTATTTCCCATTTCCTTCTATTTTTCAATTCTATATTTTGTTTTGTTATTTTTGGATTTAATAGCTTCTACTGGCTTCCCCTTGCCCAAATCTAATTTCCAAGGAATTATTTTCTTATTTAAAACTATCAGATCACCACTATTATTCAACATTGTTTTAGAAATGTTGGCTTTAGCAATAAGAAAATAAAAAAAATAATTAAAGGAATTACAATTGGCAAGGAGAAGATTAAACTATCAGTCTGTGCAGATGATATATTTATAGAATCATAGAAATTCATCCAAAAATCTACTTGAAACAATTAGCAGTTTTAGCAAAGTTGCAGGATATAAAATAGACCCACATATTTTATGCATATCATTGGGAAAGTCCAGTAGCAAGAGATAGAAAGAAAAATTCCATTTAAAATAACAGTAGAAAAAAATAAAATATTTGGATATCTACATGCCAAGAGAAACCCAGGAAATATATGAAGACATATCACAAAAACATTCTCACACACACACACACACACACAAATCAGATTTAAACAACTGAAAAAATGTCAATTACTCATTGAGAGGATGAGCTAATATAATTAAAAATGACTACTACATTATAATCAATAACTATAGCAATGTATTACTTGATTAAGCCCTAACTCCAACTTCTGTGATAAGAATTCACTATTTCATAGAATCTGCTGGAGAATCTGGAAGAGACATCTCAAAACAAACATTCTTACAGTGGAATTCATTATCTTTCTTTCTAAACCCATCTTACTCCAAAGCTTTCTAGTTCTATTAGTTTCCAACAGGGTTAAATAACTTGCCTGGGGTCACACAGCTAGTAAGTGTCTGAGGTCAGATTTGACTTTAGGACTCCAGGCCTAGTGCTCTCCTTACTTCACCACCTAAAACTGCATTCAATTGGTTTACCTACCTTTCTGAATTTTTTTTTCCATAATGCTATCCTTCATACATTCCATGTTTAAGAAAAACTATTCATCATTCGCAGAACTTTGCATATTACTTCCCCATGTCAAGAATTTACTCTCTCTCTTTCTTCTCTTCGCATCTTTAGGTTCCTTCAAAGCTAAGCTCAAATGCTACTTCCTATGGGAAACCATTTTCAATCCCTCTTGTTAGTAGTCTTTTCCTTTTCAATTCTTTTTTATTCCTTTCTTTATTTTTAGGTTGTATCTTTTAGCAGAATGTAAGTTCCTTGAGGGCAGCAACTGTATTTATTTTTTTTGTTTTGGTATCCCCATTGCTTAACATAGTACTTTGCACATTATAGGTCCTTAATGATTTTTTGCTGAATAATTTTTTAGACCTCAGAAACTTGGTATAAACCTACATCTCAGACCACAGAACAACAACAACAAAAAAGATCACAATGGGCACATGGGTCAGGCATAAAAGGTGATAATATGAACAAATTAGGAAAGCAAAGGATAGTTTACTTGTCAGATTTTTAGAGAAGTGAGGAATTTATGACCAAAGAAGAACTAGAGAACATTATTGATGAGGGTTGCAGTCCCTTTAAGACTAGTCCTTTCAGATTGATTTATTCCTTTCTGATTCCCAATCCTTCATAGCTGAAGAAGCTAAATTTTTTGATTCACAAATTCTGGTCAAAACACCCTTTTGAATTCCAATAGGAGACATTTGGGCTCTCACAACCCCCACCGGATCTGGAACAACTTGGGCTGTCCCAGCCCCCATTCTAATTATTTGCTCAGGTTTCCCAACCCCCACCTAGCAAATTCTAGCCCTCCCTGAAACCCAGTGAGGAACCAATTTGGGACTCCACCTATAGGCCCTCTCCTTACAAAAGAGCTAAGCTCTCTTTGCAGAGGTTGGAAACATGCCAATTCTCTGCCCACTGGAACACTCTGGTGCCCTCTTCTCTTTACCTAAAACCTTTTAGTAACTAGACTTTAACCTTACTTCCAAACCCTAAAATAAACCTCTTTTATCAGTCTAGGTTTTAGGGTCTGTAAATTCCTTTACAGAAGACTCTGTGCCGCCACTAGACCTCATTTAATTCTGTATCCTTGTGCTGAACCCAAAAGGGTTGGAGGGAAGAACCGAAAAGGGTTGGAGGGAAGCTCCATTTGACTTCCTGTACCCGAAACTGCCCCTAATTTAGATCTATCCCATCATTATGAAAAGCAAAATGGTCAATTTTGATTACATTAAATTAAATAAAAGTTTTTGCACAAACAAATCCAACAGAAACAAAATTAAAATGGAAGTACAAAGCTAGAGAAAATCTTTATGGCCAGTGTTTCTGATAAATGTCTCATTTCTAAAATATATAAAGAACTTTGTCAAATTTATAAGAATACAAGTCATTCTCCAATTGATAAATAGTCAAAGAATATTAATAGAAAATTTTCAGATCACATGGTAAAATGTGAAGAGGAATATGATCTATACTAATAACACTCAGGGAGAAACTCCATCTCCTATTTACTACTTTGATGAGCTTGGGCAAATCACTCTACTTCTGTGAGTTTCTGTTGTTGTAGTAATAATTGTGCCCATAACAAAAGTCAGTTGAGATAGTTCAATTTTGGTTATCAATCATAGAACTGTATGAATGTAGGATGATAATGTCTGATGTATGCCACATTCAAGTCACTGGACAAAGTACTTTACAGTTTTGCTTTTCATTCCCTTCTGTCAAGTGATCAATTGGTTCTATAATCTTATCAATGTAAATATTCTCTTCAAAAGTACAAATGATAATTTTTCCACAAGTGGGTAAGTACAATCAATATCCTTAGTAAATTCAATATCCACATTAAGGCAGTTACCAACAGTCTCCTCTTCAGCATTTCTTGACTTTTTTTTTTTTTTTAATCAGTGAATTGCAAATTTTTTTCACTTTATTCATTAGGATAATTGGGACCTTGTGTAATCACTGTGATAGTATTCCCTTCAAGATTTTTAAATAGTGGTGATTTTTCTCTAGAGACAGTGTTGACTCATATAGACCAACCTGTCCATTTGGCAATATATATATATATATTTTTTTTTTTTTTAATTTTTTTAAGTTGATTTGCTGACTTTTCTTCATTGTACATTTTCCTAATCTTTCTTGCTCTCCTGAAGTGCTTCAACACCTCATAAATACCAATGTCACAATAGAAGAATTTTGCAAGACTTTTCATTCATTCTTTAATTTATGTGTTTGCCTATTTATTTGCTTATTTATTTATTCATCTAAATATCTATTTATTGCATATGATTCAAATAACATAATATGAATCTTTAATATTTGTTTTTCTAAGTTATTCTACAATCCTCTATTCCTTATCACTCCCACCCCAAACAAATAAACAACAAAATCCTCTCCTCTTTTGGCTTTAATTGTTGCATTGCATTGATGATTTCGACTCTGTCTTCAAAATAAATTGTCCTCTATCATATTTCTCTTTGCTTGAATTCATGGACGATTTAAATTCAATAATAAATTGTAGAATGTGATTATGATGGATTATTATCATTGTTTGTGAAATGATGAATAAGATGCTTTTAGTAAAACCTGGGATGTCATTCATGGACTCAAGAAAGTGAAATTTTGTTTCCAAATAATAGAGATAACCCTCTTTAAAAGACTTTGCTATTCTCAATAATACAATGATCCAACATTAATCTGAAGGGTTTTTGATGAAAAATGATAATCCATACCCAAAGAAAAACTTGATTGCATATGAATATAGATTGAAAAATTATTTTTAAAACTTTATTTTTTCTTGAAGTTTTTTTTTTTTTTTGGGGGGTGGGTATAGATCCATGTTTTCTTTCCGAAGTTGACTTTTATTGAAATGTATTGCATAATTTCACGTGTGACTCCTCAACGGGGTCTGGGATTGAAAAAGAAGGGAGGGATACTTGAACTCAACAAATATAATTTAAAAATAAATTAAATATTAAATAAATAAAAATTATCATTATCCACTTCTTTAGAACCTTATAAACTGGTTTAACATTTTTCCCTCAATGTCTTAAAAGTTATCAATGAATTTTTAATAATGCAACAATTTAAATCTTATTAATTTAATTTAATTAATCTTTTACATTTAAGTCAATTAAATCTTATCATCATTGAGTTCTCTGTAACATTCAATACAATGACAATAACTCTACAAAACTATAATCTTAACTTCCTCAACAATACATATACTTACATAAATAACTAACTTTAGTATCTGGTAATAACTACCATTGATATAGTTTTTCAGGTATTTAAATTATCTTCTGCATTGATAATGGATTTAATTTATTAAATTTCTAGTTTATCTTTGCTGATGTTTTGGAGATAATTCCATATTCAGTGGGTAATATGACTGCCATAGCCTGTCTTAATTATATCTTTTACAGATAACTATTCTGGAGAGTAGTTTGGAACTATGCCCAAAAATCAAACATTGCATCATACAGCAGTGTCACTGTTGAGTCTGTATCCTAAGGATATCATAAAAGAAGGGAAATAACCCATATGTACAAAAATGTTTGTGGCAGCTCTTT
Source organism: Sminthopsis crassicaudata (assembly GCF_048593235.1). Taxonomy (NCBI): domain Eukaryota; kingdom Metazoa; phylum Chordata; class Mammalia; order Dasyuromorphia; family Dasyuridae; genus Sminthopsis; species Sminthopsis crassicaudata. The sequence continues at coordinate 57,586,050 of NC_133622.1, read as the reverse complement.
TTTGGTAGTGGCAAGGGACTGAATTGAATGGATGATCATCAGGTGGGCAATGTCTAAATAAGTTATGATATATAATACAATGGAATATTATTATTCTATAAGAAATGATGATAAAATTCATTTCAGAAAAGTCCGAAAAGACTTACATAAATTAAAGTTTAGAAAAGTGAGCAGAACCAAGGCAACATTCACCATAATAACGAGATTATGATCAAATGTAACAAACTTGCCCCTTCTCAAAAAGGTGGCAATTCAAGGCAGTAGTAATAAACTTGGGATGAAAAATGCCAACTACATCCAACAAGAGAATTATTGAGACTGAATATTGATTAAAGAAGAGTATTTTTACTTTTTGCTGCTGTTTGTTTGTTTTTGCTTTTTTCCCTTTCAGTCATGTTTTTCTTGCACAACATGGCAAATATGGAGATGTATTTAAAAGAAGTACAATTATTCAACCTATGTCAGATTGCTAGCTGTCTGGCAGAGGGAGAGGGAAGGGAGGGAAGGAGAAAATTTTGGAACACAAAGTCTTGCAAAAATGAAATGTTGAGCACTTTCTTCAAGTATATTTGGAAAAATAAAATACTATTGAAAACTAATAAAAGAAATATCATACAGGATCTTTGACAGAAGGGAAGCATGGAAACAGAAATATCCAACAAATAGCATGCAACATTAATTAATCAAAGTATTTAAATTCATTATTTATGGATATTTGTTTAATACTAATAACTCTTTTAGAATTAAGATGTCTTGTCCAGTGCTGACTCATGAAACTGCTCTAAAGGGGAAAATGAATTACCACTTCTGACTGAAGAAGAAAACTGTGAATCACTGAAGGCACACAGTTACAAAATTTTAAAATTTATTTCAAATGAAGCAAATGAATTAATAATACAGAAAGAAGGCCACGGACTAGGTGCATTGAGATTTTATTTCTCCTAAATCATAGGGAATTTATGCAAAGTAAGCATTAATGCTTTCTTTACAAGGGGTGAGATTGATCTAGAACACATTGTCCAACTTTTCACAGTTAAGTATATTAAATGTATGTCAAAAATCATTAGTAACAGATAAGGAAAGCATAATTCCTTCTCTGGATGATAGGGGGCAAAATAAAATATGAATCTGAAATCAGTAAAAAATAAATCATTTATTCAAAAATAATATTTGGCAGTTGTTTCCAAGCTGTTTCATTGACTAGTACTGATTTCAGCATTTTTAGATGACATCCTTAATTTCCCAGACTGGAGCACAGAGCCAGAACAATCTGTGTACCTCCCAATCTGCAGGTGCTTTATAATTACATATAAGGAAAGGATGAACTTTAATCATGACAGTTAGCTGAGAAGAGAGCATGGTTATTAGTGGTTCCCTTTAAAACATAGTCTTCAAAAACTTAATTTTAGGTCTGCTCAGATTAAGCCTTTTCCCCTACCACTTTTGTAGGAATCTAACTTTCTTTCCTCCTTTTCTTTTCTTTTCTTTCTTTCTTTTTTTTTTTTTTTTTTTTTTTTTTTTTTTGATTTTGCAATATTTTCTAAAGAACTGAAATTGGGGTTAGGGCAAAATAAAATGGAGAGGGGCATAATAGATATGGCAGGTGATGATATAATTTGACCATGGTATTATATGAGAAGTTTAAAATGTGTTAGAGCAGCACAAGGACTAGAGAGCCAAGTCTGGATTAAAAATATTTTACTTCAAATTCTTCCTCAGATATTTACTAGCTGTTTTGATCCTGTGCAAGTCACTTTGTTTGCTTCAGTTTCCTTCTTTGTAAAATGAGCTGGAGAAGAAAATGGCAGACTATTCCAGAGTTTTTGAGACAAAAATCCCAAACGTGATCATGAAAAGTTGGACGTGAATGAAAATGAGTAAACATTAAAAAAAGTAAAATTTGTCATAAGCACAATGTAGAAATTAAGCTTATTCTGGAAGGCAGAATGAGAACTAATTGATGATTTGACCATATGCTATGTTGGATTCTTAATTATTGGTTCAACCTACTTTCATGACTTTATAATAGGGAAAGGATGACTATAACTGGTTACATTTGGAAGAGTTATTATGTATATGGACAGATGTTGTACTTATGTTAATGATACATGAAGTTATGTGTGGGAATTATTTATAGGAATACTTTTGCTATATATTTAATCTCTTAAAATTATGTAATTAACTAAAGTAACCATTTCTGCTTATTGTTTTTATAGTTCCACCATTCAAATTAAATGTATAGAAGCAGGTTGTCATAAAATAATTATTTGGAATTAAATGTCTCGGTTCAAATATTGACTCTAATACTTTTGAATGAGATAAAAATTGGAGTCTAATTTTTTTTCTGATTTGTAAAGCTAGTTGGTTGAACTAGAAAATAACCAAATCTCTTTCCAATTCTCAATCCTGTGTTCTTATTTGAAAGACTACACTTTAGAAATTTGTCTAAATAGTATTACCTAGTATAAAAAAACAAAACAAAACTAAGCAACAGTAGTACAAGTGACGAAAGAGATAGCTTTCCAATTGAGAATTTAGGAGATGTAGGAGATGACATTTACAAAAATATTCAGCTGGCAAAAGTGATCATGAAAGAATCTATTTTTCTTAACACAAAATTAAAATCAGTTTTTTTTTCTTTTAGCAATCTTTTACTGTATACAGAATACTATATACAGAAGAAAAAAAGTGCTTCAAAGGATGTGATTCATTGAAATAGCAAAAGTGAGAAACAATTGGGCCTTTTCCTCTGTTGTCATTGACTTAAATAGTCTTCAGTCACATTGTTCTATGAATAGGACAAAACACAACTGATTAATTCATATTGTCCATATCAGTGGTTTCTATGAATTCTTAATATTAATCCTGAAGGACACCAAAATGAACAAATTGGTAGTATTTCAGTGCATGTTGCTGTTTACACATAAAAGTCAAACTCAGTCTCTCCTTGCCACTTTCTCATCTGTGAAATCAAAATACTACCACCTGCTCCCTATTCCACTAAAATTGGGAGGACAAATTAGATGATGTCTTCAAAATGTTCAGAGTTCTCTGAAAAAAAATATATATTGAGGTCAAATAAAAAGTCAACTTCATGGTTGATATGAAATATGGATTATTTGTGGTTGAAGTTCCTTTTCAGCTAGGCATTTTCGAGTAGATTTCATTCAGTGTAAATTTCTCTACACTTTCTCATTTCTATATGTCTAAGAACTTTGAACTACAATTTACAGACAAGTTTTCTAAAAATAGCTAAATATACAATGATACATTACTATTTTTATTAAGAACATATCTTTCTCAATGACAGTGGAAAATTGGAAACAAATTCTGTTTTCTTATAATTCATTTCAGTCACTTTGATCAAGTTGGTGTTTTCATGGAATTGGATTTGACTTCTAGGAGTAACATGATGAAAAGTGCACTTGTGTGGATATATAAAAATACAACATTTTTCTCTTTTTTGGTCATTTCTTCTACATCAAAATGTAAAATAAAATTATCTAACTTTAAAGTGACACAACTGACATACAGTCTACCTGATATCCCAGGAGATTTCCTCTATATCTCTTAATATTGGTTAGCCATTGATGAAGCCTGTGGCTTATCCAAAAGTCTCCCCTAGTTCTTATTATATTATTGAGCCACTTCCTATTCAAATTTCTCTATTTTTGATGATATTTTAAAATTGTTGTCCTATGCAGCCAACCAAATCCATCTTTATTGCTTTTGGGGAATTCTACCACTTAACTTTTCTATGATTATGATATGCTGTAGCTCTTAACCATGATAGATCACTAAAAGAATGTGAGTAGAAAAATATTAGACTTCTTGTGATTTGAAGTTAAAAGCTTTGGTTCATGAATAGCAAGGTATATTATCACAAAGTTGATGACTATTGTTCCTATTTCTTTTGTTATTGTTACTGTTTTAATTTCTCATTCTTCCCCTATTTATATTCAAAGTAATTCAAATTGGAATCACTCTATGATGTGGCCCTCATCTACTATTGTATATGTGGCAAAATGATTGCTTTTGTTGTCTGTTTTATTTAGATTAAAAACATTGAATGTAGATTTACCTATAGACTCACTGAAAACATTTTCAGGAAAACCCAGTAATCATCACAGATGTGCGACTGGAAGAAATCTTATATATCATCAAGCACAATACTCTCATTTCAGAAATGAAGAAATGGAATCTTATAAATTATGATACATGAAGATGGGGGAATAATATTGTTCTAAAAATAGTGAGCAGACTGATTTCAGAAAAATATGAAATGATGTATTGTGTACAGTAACAAGAAGATTAACTAATGATCAAGTATGATAGAATTAGTTCTTCTCAACAATTTTGTCATCCAAAATAATTCCAGAACACTTGGGATGGAAAATGCTATCCATGTCCAGAGACAGAGCTAAATAAATATAATGCAGATTGAACCATACTATTTTTACTTTTTTTCTTTTTTCTGTTTTTTTGTTCTGGCTTTTCTCCTCCAATATGACCCATATGGAAATATGTAAAAAATTGAATGTACATATATAAAGTAAAAAGAAAATAAAAAAAGAAAATTACTGTTTGACAGTTTTAATAACTTTCCCAGAGTAATGCTGTTAGTGGGACTAGATTTAAATCAAGTTTTTCCTAACTCCAGGTTCTTTAGTATCTTTACTGCTCAAAGTTTCTTCACTAGAAGGCATGTTGATGAAAAGGAAAAAAAAAAAGTCTTCCTTGTATATGACTTTGATTTCTTCTACTTCTGGTCTATTTTTAAAAATCTTTCATTATATAGAATTAGAATATTATGACCTTGTTGTGCTAATATAAATTAAAACATCAATTTCAAAGTTGCAGGGATTAATGTTATTAAGGTATAACCAGGTAATTTTTACTAATAATTTTGTCTGTCATGAGATATGAAAGAAGCATACAATATTATGACACAAAACTTTTATTAAGCATTTTGTAATCAAAGGCAATAAAATAAATGTAAAAATATTTATAAATGTATAAAATCTATAATAAAATAAATACAAATATTTATTTTATTATATATAATTTACATTTATATGTAAATATAAAATAAAATTTACAAATATAAATATATATGAAAAAACAAAATAAATAAATAAATAAATAAAGACATGGAGTCAGGAAATTTTTGATTTGGAATCCTGCCTCAGAGAGTTAGTTGTTACACCCCTATGGACTACTTTAACCTGGTAGCTCCCCTTAGAGCTACTCTTAATGCCCGTCCGTCAACGGCATGGCTAGGCCACACTTACCCGTCTTCGGGCACCAACCCGGATCCCATAGAGACAGACTACCATTAGGTACGGGTGAAGCAAAAGAGAAATTTATTCTGAGATAGCACATATTTATACCCCACTGATGATATGGGGGAAGGGGGAAGTCCTCTAGGAACCTGGCATAATGGGATTGGCCTGAGAAGAAGGAGGGAGGCATGCTAGGCTTTGAGAGCACTAAGGAGGGAGGGGTGGTACCTGGAGTCAGACACCACCTCATGGGGCTGTGCCCCACCTCCACATAGGACTCACCTGTGCCTCAGAACCTCTCATCCCTCAGGTCCTCCCACATGCCTAGAACTGCCTTCCTTGCTTCCAGAGGCTTTTTAACCCTTACAGTTAGTAACTGGACATGGAAATCAAATGTATCCTTTCCCATGCACTCTTCTTTTAATCCTCTTTTTTCTGTACCTTTTTTCATGGGTTCCCCTACCCAACAGTGTCATTCACTCAACAGAATTCCAGAAACCCAAATCTACATGCCAACTACTATTAAATCAAGTGAGTTGAAGGACTGAAAATTTTTGGAGAATCTGTCTTCCCAAAATATTATAAGGAGAAGAAAAAAAAAACAACAACAAATTAAACATTGCATATTTCTTGATTTAATATATTGCTAGAAAATCAATTTTAAGTTGAAATCCATTATAAGCTAAAAGTTTATATCTTTCAGACTTGTTCAGTGGCCTTTTTAAAATTTATATGGATTTTTTTTCCTTCAACTGCCATTCCTTCTCAAAAGAAATTAACTAGTTTTCAAGTTAATTTGACTCTGGAATTATGAAAATCGTGAAAAAGAATTTATGGAAAATTCTCATGAGAATCCTTTAGAAAGAGTATCTAAATTGCAGGATGGCCACCAAACTGCTATTAGGAAAGGAACAAAGCATATTTTTTCCTAATCAAAATAGCACTTTTCTGGTCTATTCTACTATATTATAAAAAAGTATATATGATTGGGACAGCTAGGTGACACAGTAGATAGAGCTCAGACCCTGATGTCAGGAGACCTGAATTCAAATGGGTTCTCAACATTTCTGAGCCTGTCTGATCTGCCTCAGCAAAAAAAAAAAAAAAAAAAGTAGATATGATGTGAGAATTTATAGCTTTTGACCCATGTGGTCTAGGTATTCATGAACAAAATTGAGCAGAATAACAAAAACACTGTGCATGGCAATACTAAGATTGTCCTCCCCTTATGTACATATCATTTTCATGATGTGAAAAAAACTGTCTTCAATCTTTAATAAGCATGTGGTTTTAGGAAGAGATTTAGAAAAATGAAATTCCAATTTTCCTCCAGGGTACAAAAGAAGAGAAATCCTAATGAAAGCAAAACATTTAAAACAAACAAAAATTGTATTTCTATTTGATAACCTCAACTACTTTCTTTAGTACTTAGAACTAGATTTATTTTGTGATTCTATTCCTCAAACCACCATACACACACAAATACACATTTACATATACATGCTAGATGCAGCTTGGTGGCATTGTAGATAGAGTGCTTGGTCTGGAGTTAAGAAGACTCATTTTCTTAAGTTCAAATCTGACCACAGAAATTACTAGCGCTAGGGAATTTAATTTGATATTTTTTGTCTCAAGTTACTCACCCGTAAAATGAGCTAGAGAAGGAAATGGCAAACAATACACCTATGTAGATCTGCAATAGCATGTACACATGTGAATTTAATGTGCATGTATGTTTAATACCTGGTGTTTATGTACATGTATGAATTATACATACATATATAAATGTATTTATGCACATATATGTTAATAAATATGTTTGCATTTTTATATACTATAATAGAACACTGAGTTTGGAGTCTGAATCAGAACACTTAGGTTCATATTCTGTCTGTGACTCTATTTATTATGTGATCATGGCCAAAACATATGTATGAGCCTCAGCTCTTTCTTTTAAATATAAATAAGGAACTTGAGATAACTTCTAATGGCTCCATGTAGCTATAATGTTTGATTGACCTGATTACATACCTTGCATATTAATAAATAAAAAGAGAGGATTCTGGGAAGATGGTGGAATAGGTCAATAAATTCAAACCTCTCCAGATTTCTTCCATAAACAGAAGGAATTAGATCTTCAGGGAGAACGCAGGATGGGGAAACAAAAAGAAGTCTTGGGGCAGAACTGCAGTGTTCCAGGTACAAACAAGAAGATCCAAAGAAAGACTTTAGGTTGTGAATTAGCCAATGTGATGTGCAAAAACCTCCAGGCTAACTAGACAGAAAGAGCAAGTAGAGGACACTGGGACTAACTGGGTTCCTCTGGAGCTTCAGCTACAACCACAAGAATTTTCACCTCCTGGACAGCATAAAGAGTCAAGATCAGATTCCCAGAAGATTGAGGAAATCCCTGCTAATAGAGAATACCAAACCTAAGTAAACTGCAGAGATACAGTCCTGAATCAGAAGGAACCAGCATTCTGGGAGTGCAGAAGCAGTGAGCCACTGCTGCCTGTGGGCACTTGTAGGAAGAGGGAGCTCTTTGTTTGAAACTCCAGATCAGAGGGGAGAGCTGAAGAAAAGTACTAGGCCCTCCATCTCAGGATTAGAAGTGCTTATACTAACAGTTCTCATTTAAAAAAAATGAAATAGCAAAGAAGAAAGACTCCAGTCATAGAAATATAGTTACCATAACAGAGAAGACCAGGATTCAATTTCAGAGGAAGACACTGAAATAAAAAAGCTTTTTTCTATCCCAAACAATAATGTGCAAATGTTCTCTTCCTAGAGAGAATTCATAGAACTCAAAAAAAGACTTTAAAAATCAAAAGTTTCAATCAATAGAGAAATCTACATTATATGTCAGCCTTATTAATATTGTTTTAGGAGCAAGTTTACATATGGAAAAAATATATGTGCATGTATATGTGTCTGAAGATATATTCATGTAGGTCTCTTCATTTCTCTCTTTTTTTCTCTCTCTCCCTCTCAGCTGAAAACCAAAGAATAACCTGGAAGTAAAGAAAAGTTGGACACCCATGAATATAATTTCTTCTATTATTACATATGCTTTCTTTAAATAGAAATAAATAAAAAATAAGAAGTGAAATAAAATATTAATACTAATTTTAATAATACTAATGCTAAATGTTTTACAATTGTTTTGTCATTTTGATCTTCACTTTGATCAGAGGACTCTATGAGATAGGTATTATTATTTTCTCTATTTTATAGATGAAGAAATTTAGGGGAACAAATAAAGTGATTTCCCCATGATATTAAAGTAGTGTCTATGGACTAATTTGAACTCATCTCTTCCTGATTCCACACCTGGTGCTCTATCCATTGTACTACCTATCTGCCTCCACTTTACTTCATCTTTGTCCATGTTATTTTTTTTTTTATTTTACAAAAACCAAGAAAAATATTTATTTTTAAACATTGTAAACAGCCCTGATTGAATTGCCTAATGCTGCCATGTTTTCTTTCAATATATATCCCTAATGCTGCCATGTTTTCTTTCAATATATATCCCTTACCTAAAATATTTTTTCTTCACAAAATTCCATCCAGTAATGAATAAAATATTAGAGTTTGAAAGTCAGAAAAATCTAAAGTTTCCATGATTTAGAGGTCAAGAGGATTTTAGAGGTTAATCAGTCAACTAGCATTTATTTAGTGTCTGCTATATGTCAGGCATTACTAGCTAATTGCTAAGGGGGGGAATTTTTCACTTTCAAGGAACTCTGTTAAATGGGGAGACAATATGAAAATAATTGCATACAAACTACACATATACACATATGTATATAAATGATGAATTATATATATATATATATATATATATATATATATATATATATATATATATATATATATATATGTTTATTATCTATATGAGATAAATTGATAAATTGTGGTTAATCCCTTGGGGAATATGTGAGGTTTGATGATTAAGAAAACTTTCTTGCAAAGATGAGACTTTATATAGAATGTGAAGGAAACAAGACAAAACTAGGAGAACAGGAGAAATAATTCCAAGCTATGAGAAGAGCCAATGGAAAATCATAGTGAAAAGAAATAGTTTTGTTTTGTAAAACAATAAGAAGACCAATGGCACTGAATCACAACATCCATGAAATTAGTTTTAAGATTAGAAAGGTGGTGATAGAGAAGACCAGTTCTTAAAATCTTTGGAACACAAACCGACATTTTATGCTAGTTTCTTGTGGATTATAGATAGCCACTGGTGTTTATTAAAAGGTTTGGGGGATTATAAATAAAAAACTGAATTTTAGAAAGATCCATTTGACAATTAAATGAATGATGGATTAGAGTTCAAAGAGATGAAGCAGGGAGACCAAGTAGAAGACTTTAAAGTCTAAATGCAAAGTGATGAAGGATTATACAAAGCAATTAAAATGTCAAAAGAGACAAAGGAACATGTTTTGGAAAGAGAAATGATCGGACTTAAAAATATGAAATATAGAGAGAGAATGAGGATGTGAAGATCATAATGAGACTGAGGGTGAGTGACTTCAACAATTGGTACCATATAAAAAGAAAGGGGCAAATTAGAAAGTGGGGAGAGTTTGGCATCAAAGTAGTTTAAAAATAATAAATTGATGATGTCTAGAGGACAAGAAAATTAAATGTGATCTCATTTTATGTTTAACAAAAATGAAGCTCAGAGACAGGCATATCATGTTATACTGCAACAAATTACCTGAGTTCAAATCCTTCCTTAGCAAAGGACAATAACCTTGCATGGAAACAAATTCCTGAGAATGTCAGACTAGTTAGTTATAAAATACCTTCCAGCTCTTGATCTGTTATTTACCTAAGATCACCTGTTTTAGATACTAGAACTGGGGCTTGAACCCACTTTTCCCCTCTACAATTAAAACACCAAAGCATTAGAATTGATAGATAGATACATACATATAGACAGATAAAGATATGTAGATATAGATATTTAAATAAAGCACAAAACAACTGTGTAACTTAGGAATGCTACAGAATAACCACCAAAATAGAGAAATTAAAAAAAAAAAGTTTATTAAGAACTACTCCTCATCTATTTAAAATTATGTGCCTTGAGAAATATAATACTTTATCTTTCTAGCAGTATCTTGCAATAATTTAATATTTTTTTAACAGCTGGCCTGATTATGTGTGTGTATTTGTGTTTCTTTAATTAGCTTCATGGTCCTATAGGATTGGATTATTAATTTATAAAATGACATGATCAGCATTTTATATTTTAATATCCTCAAAACAAAAATATACTGTTTTGTCTAAATTTTCTCATTCCCTGATCTCTGAGATTTAATGAAGTCAGGTATTGTTTGGGACAAGAAAATTAAGGAAATAAGCAGAAGATTAAATATGAGAGCACCCTTGCTATCGGAGACTCATATGTGACTCACTTATGAAATAGACTATTTTTTTTTTAATGCAGATACTGAAAACTAAACAACCCAATAAAACAAAGTAAAAATGGAGAGATGTGCCCCCACCAGTTATCTATTTTTTTTCACATTCCCTAGCTTTGTCATGCCTTTTATAAAAAGACCTGTTCCAAAACACTATTTCACAAGTGAAGATGATTCTCAGTAGGGAAGCACTTTCTGACATTATCTTCATCAAAAGGAACTTACACATCTCTTGCCATCTGAATATTGCCAATAGGCTGCTAATTCACACTTTGGGGAAAGGTCAGGAGGTCTCCAAATTTTTGATGACTTGATACTAGCTTGAAAAGTAAATTTTAATAACTGTTGTAATTTTCTACAGTATTTCAAAATTAGTCTTTCTAAAGTTTATATATATATATATATATATATATATATATATATATATATATATATATATATATATATATATATATATATATATAATCTGACAACAATGACAAAAACCTCCCATGTTATATTGAGGATCTTCTTTTCTTTGGAATTAATTTCTTTTACTGGAATTTCTATTTATAAAAAGATATATTAGATTTGATTCAGTGTATTAAAGTAGATAGGGTATAATCAACAGAGAAACTGATCAGAATATCCTTACTTTAGATTATAGTAGGGTGCATTAAATTTTTATTGTGAAAAATTTTCAACAATTTGTAGATTTCTAGACATTGCTAAATTAAGTATCTAATTAAAGTTTCAAAGGATTAAAAATTGCTACATTCTTATTTTTAATTAAAAGACCTAAGAATATCAATGATTTCAGTGAATAAGGTAAGTATTTATTTGATATATCAAAAATGGGTTTCTTGCTGCATTGAGTTTTCTAGTCTAAGGAAATCATTCCTAAATTGTCATTTTTGGTTATGTTATTCTACTGAAATTGTGTGTGTGTGTGTGTGTGTGTGTGTGTGTGTGTGTGTGTGTATGGGTGGGTGTTCTCAATATTGGTTAATCATAGGTTACAGTTCTTTAATTAATCATAATTCTACAACATTATAGGATGTAAGGGCCCTTTAATGGGTGGTGTCACAGTGCAACAGAAGATTTGAGTAGTCCAGAAGTAATCTCTGTGGGTATTAGGACTGCCCTGTGGGTGGGATCTTGTCCATATTGAGATAGCTTCATAATAGGTGATGACTCTCTCACTGATTGGCTGTATGTGTGACCTCACAGGCCCTTTATAAGCCCACTGCAGACAACAGTCGCTCTATTTAACCTGGCTCCCTAACCTGGGGTAGCTGAGCCAAGCTGATGGATAGCCCAGAGAGGTAAGGAGTTTGGTAGTGAACACATGGGTCTTCAGACCAGGTGTTCACTAGGGAACTGACAAGTCAGGGCATCAAGTCAGGGCTTATGTAAGTAGGTATAATAAAGGCTTTTAAGATTACACATGGCTGTTCTTGAGTAAGCTACTGGTTATTAAATTATAGATTCAAGACATCGTGGCCAGAGACCTTTGAAGGCCTCAGAGGAGGCGAGCCGGGTAGAGTTGACACTGCAAAGGTCAGTGGTCAAAGGTACTCTGTTAGGCCTAGGGCAGACTAGTAATTGTAACTGCCAAGAGGGCATATTACAATAGGATACTAGCAAGGTAGGATATTAGTGATTGTTTCATTCAGTTTAATGGGCATAATATTCAATAAACTAAAAACAAAATACAAAAATAGATTATGTAGAATGGCAAATGGAACTAAAAATAATATACAATTTCCAAAGACATACACGTATATAGTGGGTTATGATTTTTTTCATAAATTTAATGTTGAACCCAACTTAATTTCAAAATTCTTCAGTTTTATTTTATTTTCCATGTATTTTGCATAAATTCAAAATAAGAAAAACATAATTTGTTAGTTCTAATCTGAAATAATTAAGATTCAAGCTAATAAAGCTTCAAAACCAAAATTTAATCAAAGCAATTATTGGATCAAAGTATTTCATTTTTGTGTCTAACAAAAGTATTTCAAAACAAGTTTTTAGATAGTATCTTTTTCACCCTTTTGTTTTAAGAGTTGAGTAAACTGAGGGCAAGATAGGTAATGTTACACTAAATCAAACTTGAAATAAGTGGTAGGATGGTGATCATTGTTAATGTATCATACACATACTGCTATAATCTAAAAATGCAGTTTGATTACCTTGGAAGTTTAATTGACAGTTTCACTTCTTTAATTTGAAGGAAAACTGTTTTATACACAGTTCATTTCTTTATAAATGATGCTTGATATGTTTGAGCTCTTATTCACAATGTGGTTAAAAGTAGAGAATTAATAGACAAATTCAATTTCCCTAATTGCATTCACCAACATGATCTTATTTATAGTTTTCTTTTTGGGTCAATCCCTTGGGTCAACATGAATATGACTTCTTTCTTTGTTGTGGTTTCACAATTATAATTAGTTGTAATCAAGGCTCATTATTCAATTGTAGTAATTTTACATTGCCAAGGCTGTAATGACCTATGCTAATATATGCTATTTTTAACAATTTTTTAATTCATCCTCACAAATGATCCAATACTCCCATGCATACATTATCTCATCAATATAGGTACTCCCTCAATGATTCAGAAAGTATACCATTCATGCCTCTCAAGTCAAAAATTGCTTATGTATTGATATAAAGAAAATGTAATCTCTCTTAAGCTTTCCACATATCTTTAATATCCCTAGTAATATATTTATTGGTATCCATTATGTAAATTCTGAATAATTGTATATATTAATGAATTTTAGTAGGCTCATAGCTATAGTATGCCTTACATTGTCCTTTGGCTAAACCTCAGCTACCCAATTCCTTCCTTTCTCCTTCCTTCTTTCCTTCCTTGCTTTCTTTCTAGATGTCAAGAAATCTAATCCTAGCTATAGATTAGGGGAAAAAATCTTGCTGGGACATCAAGACTAGAAGTAGAAAGACTAGTTAAGAGATTAGTAAAACTGCTTAAATGAGTAGTAATGAGGACTTGAATTTGAGTGATGACAATCAGGGGAAATTTACCTTGACTAAGTATCTGTAACTGGCACCTGAAATTTCCGGTGCCATTTACAAATCTGCCTGTTCAATCTAGAGTTGTTCAACATTTTTGCTTTAAAAAAAAAATCTCCATTTCCTATTGTTGAAATCCCAGCTGGTCTGTCAGCTGCTGTGGTTTGCCCTTCATCTCTGTTTATATCCCATCAGTTTGGTGAATTTTTAAAGTGTTTCTTCTGTGCTCCCCAATTTTAATTTCCATACTCTTGTGCTCCATATAGCAGATGTTTGGGTATATTGTCGTCACTCATTCTATGTATAGGATGAGCCCAACAGATATAGACTGAAATAAGCATTGCTTCATTTCTAGGAGGACTGGCTCCATCTCCACTGACCTTATGCTCTCTTTCATGTTTAGCAAAGCTCAGTATATGTACTAAACTGATCAAAAAGCTTGATGGGGTATTTCCAGGAAAAATAATAACAATAACAATTATAATCACAAATCTACCATTCCTACATAGATTGTAAATTTCTATAGTATTTATTTGATCAAAACAAATCATTAAGATATATGCTTTATTATCTCCTGAATAACCTGAAGCACATTGAGTTTAATTGATTTTCCCAAAGTCAAATATATAATAAGTATGAAGCAAGATTTGAAAAGTTCACTTTTAGGTTTCATACTCAGGGAGACATTGAATGGATGCCAAGGGAAAATATAAGAGCATTTAATCATCCCCCCTGTACATAATACCTTTTTCTATCATATATGTCTAGTCATATGCCCTAAAGCTTCATCTAAAAATTATTTATTTAGACTCTGTTGTACTTTATAAATCATAGTTTCATAGGAATGATGATAGGAACTATCATTTCATTGGAATAAGGAATTCCTTGGATGATGAAAATCTCTCTATCAATGCAAGTTTTCACCTTCCATAAAACTTAGGGTCTTAGGAATTTCTTTATTTCATTGTGAAATGGACAGACATGAGATAGACAGCTCTGACCAAATAATTCAATTTAAAGCATCATTTATTAGCCGGCCGGCAACTGACCCCCACTAGACAGGCTATTAGAGATCAGCCCGAACCTTTAGTGAGGTACACTTTTAAGCCCTTTTGCCACATCTAGGTACAGCCTTACAGTTTTACACAGATTCTCATTTACAATGGGGAAGTGTCTGGATGAGAGTGTCTGCATGTTTTGCAATGTTGTGACTTTGTTAGACACCTACTTCTCAGAAAGTCTAGGGTCTCATGAACTGGGGGATGGGGCCCAGTCTGAACATAACACTTCAATTTCAATTACAATTGAAGGCTTACTTGTATGCTCAGATAAATTATAAACATTAAATTAAAGAAGTAGTCTAGAAACTATGTGTTCCTAGTTCTGAGGCTAGCACTCTTTCCACTAAGTTATATTGCCTCTCTGTGGCTCCTATTAAAATGTTCTTTCACTTTTTAAAAAGCACTTTCCTTGTGTCAATCTTGTTGGGGGAAATTTACTAATTATTATTAAATGTTTTTTGATTTATTTTTTTATTTTAGAAGAAGAATCCTATGAATTGTGTGTTAGTCATTAAAGTGATTGTATATATACAATAATTTTCATAGAAATATGAATTTACTTATTGAGATTTAGCACTGAATAATTATAATTGTAAAATTAAAAAATAAACCATAATTTTGCATATATGTACATATTCACATATGTATGTATGTATATACATCCTTTTCTTAGGATCTTTATATAATCATTCAAGAGATATCTAGTATCTTTTTACGTACATGTTAGTTTTATTTCTAAATGATATGAAATTTCATTGGTGAATGAGATGAGGTGAGATCTCTCAAGATAGTTGTGAAAATCAAGTAAGGCTTTATCTACTTCAGAGTTTGAGTAGGCCTAAAGCACTTTGAAGAGTGAGTCAAGGGCATATTTAAGTCCCCTTCCTGCTCTCCTCCCATGACATCATTTTCTCCCTATTTCAGTCAAATATGGGCAACTATGATCTTATTGGTCAAGTTCAATTTCTTGGGTAGTTCTCGCATTTAGAATGTAAGCTCCTCAGCCAATGAGGATGAGGGTCAGTGGTGGGAGGGGGTATTTGCATTAGGGATTAAAAATGTTAACCCTGCCCCAGAAGGTGCTTCCTCCCTTTGATTGTCTGCTCTAAAGGTAGGAAGCCCTTTTCCGGAGAATGTATTGTTTCTCAGATCTCTCCAGCTTTTTTTTTTTTTTTTTTTTAATTTTATTTTTTTTATTAAATGGTGACCCCTCACCATTTCTGTACCAAACATTGGTACATTGGGATTTCAGCGAAGAACATAAAATTACAGAATAATTCTTATAAATAATACTGATAATAGTATGAATATAGAACTTTATAGTGTAAAATATTTCCTAAGTATTATCACCACTGTTCATTTCCCTGGGAGTTGGTAATATTAATATCCTCAGTTTTTTTTTTACATTAAACAAAAGTGAGGTATACAGAGATTAATTTTGGGGGGCAGGGCCAGATAGCTCTTAAGTGTTATATAAGTACAAATTTGAACTTAGATCTTCTTAACTCCATGATTAGCCCTATAATCTAGTGATATAGATCACTATGTTGTATGATTTTCAGCTTATTTGGAATTACACTCACAACCCATCCCCAATCTTTAGTGATTCTTAAGTGTAATCTTCATATATTAAATTTATTATTCAGGGTTTAGGGTGTTCTCTATCTGCCAAAAGCCATCTAGTCCTAAATGGAGAAACACTTTATATGGAATCAGTAATCTCTATCAGTATGAAATGCACTTGTTGGCAGGAAATTCTATTGTGAGAAATTGGAGGGAGAAAGGAGTTGGGGGGGGTAAAGGTGGCAGAAGACGGGAGGAGAGGAGAGAGAGAGACAGAGACAGAGACAGAGAAAGAGAGAGATAGGAGAGACAGAGACAGAAAGAGAAACAGAAACAAAGAGAGATAGAAAGAGAGAGGCAGAGGCAGAGAGACAGAGACAGAGACAGAGACAGAGAGACAGAGACAGAGACAGAGTGAAGGGAGAATACTAAGTAGTTGAGAATGTAGTGTTGAGAGAGTAGGGTGAAAATAAGGTGAATGAAAAAGGTCAGGATGCCAAAAATCTATGAATTTTGCTAGAGGGAAGGCAGCTCATTCTGATACTGGCTATAAGCAGATCTAAAGATCCCTGTGGATTTAATCTAAAATCCCATTCAAAGAAGGGGACTTGTGATAGGTCACAACAAGGATTCAACAACGACAAAATATCTCTTCTTTAAAATTTAGAAGTTTTTTTTTTTTTTTTCTTTTGCTGCATGGATTTCCTCTCTCCCCCCTCCCCCATTTTTCTTGCACTGATTCTGGTACAATCAGTGTTCAACTACCTCTTGTAATAAGGCATCATTTTTTTTAACAATTTTCAATTTCACCATTTTGCATAGAATATTATCTATTTCTGGGCATAAATAGACATGAGTGCCTATTCTGAACTCACAAGTAGATAATCACCCTTTTTGGTAAGCAGAGAAGCTTATGTGCAATTATCTGCAGACAGAACATTTTGAGAAGAAAAATGAGGGAAAAAAGCAGTCCTATCCCACATACTCAGATGATGTATATATTTTTATAATCTATTATCACCCAGAACCAATAATTTCAATATGTATTATAAATACTGAACTACTTTTAACTTATAAAAAAGTGATTAAAGTTTTCCACTCCCACTACTGATATATTTTTTTTTTTATGATCAGAACCAGTTAATTTTGATTTAATATTACTGTTCTTCCAAACTCCAATAAAGAGTATGTTTCTTTACATCCATGTATAAGTACATAATTCTGATCTAATTTTATTTAGCTATTAATTTTCAATAGTTCATAATAATTGTACTTAATATTGTAATAATACAATATAATATAATATAAAGTAAAGAATTCTTACCAACTACACCAAAAAAAAAAAAAGTCTTCTAACATTTGCTTAAACTGTCTTCTTTTTTGAATTAATAAGCATTTTTTTCCTTACATTTATTTGTGAATTAAAAAGGGGAAAAAGTTAAAAAAGGTGGTTTTGTATTTTTTTCTCAAATTTAAAACATGAAATCTTATATGTTTACTATATGAAAAAGTGAGAATAATGTAATTTCATCACCTCTCCTTAAAAATCATTAAAGTTTTAAAATAACGTTATTTTTATTTAGCAACAAAGAACTAAGGACTCAGTTCTTTTCTATATCTCTGTATTTCCAAACCACACCCCTCTCAGTGACATTAACATATCTACATCTATAAAGGAAGAGATAAGGGAAACAATTTGTTTTGGCTCCAGGATCCATTTCCAAATCTAACACATTCTATGATTATAAAGTCTGATAAATTTGCTGTCTTGTCATTAGATTTATTTGAATGCAATTCAAATTAGAATACTCATCTAACTTGTAAAACTCTATCTTCCTCCTTTTTCACACTTTCTCTCAGTGTGTGTCTCTCTCTGCTTATCTTTATTCTTTTTGAATGATTTTTATTTTCAAAACATATGCATGGATAATTTTTCAACATTGACCCATGCATAACCTTGTGCTCCAAATTTCCCCCTCCTTTCTCCCACCCCACCCCTAGATGTCTGCCTGTCTTTATATCTCCTCTATTAATCTGTCTCCTTTCCTTCTTTTTTCTCTTTCCTCTCTTTTGGTTTCTTTTCCCTCTCCCCTGAAGAATTAAAAATAGAAGAAGGAATCTCACCTTGAACTTCTTCCAAAAACAGTGAATTTTTGTGAGGTCTATTATTCTTCTCAGAAGATAATTTTCAAGCAAGTGAAAAAGTAGGTTTAAACAAGTATTTACTTATATTAAAAAATCTCTGCTAATACCTTAAGATATAACTTGAGGAGAGACAGGTCCTCATATATATACAAGGGGGGCACAAATGGCAAGTATGAAATGACAATGCTAATGAAGTCAAGGAGACCAACAATGGATTGATCTATCTATGCCTGCACAGCACACTAGATAGATATATAGATAATTCCACCATCATTATGTATAAAAAAGTAACAAAGAGTGTTTATAGGATCTTAGAAACATAGATCATTATTCTGTGTCTGGAAGGGACCTCAAAGATCCAGTAGTTCTCTTCTTGCTTTGTCCAGAACGTGATATTTAAACCCTTAATTGTGGCTTTGTTGTACAAGGTTGCACAGTGTATTGTTAATCTTGTAATTTTAATCCTGGTGTCTCTAATCCAAAGCATTTTTCTCTTACTGGGTCACACTGCTTTCAACTATTTTTCTGTCATTAAGGAGAAATAAGATTTGAAAAAAAAAAGAGTAAGAGTAGCTACCAATATTAGACATACTGGCTATTCCTCCAGAAACATTTAACAGGTATTTGCAAGTTTTAGGATCATGAAAAATTGTAATATTTCAAGATATTATGGTATGATATCTAAAGCTTGAATTATGAAGAAGAAATGTGCAGATCAGGACTTTCTAACATGTTTTGTGTCCTGCTCCCTTCTCAAAATGAAACTTTTAAAAATATACGATAACATACTTAGGATTACAAAGATATGACATTGATATAGAATTATAAAATATAAAAAGAAGAGCAAATCAATATTAAGAATAGTAACAATAACAAGTTTTGGAATCACAGGTGATAACCTTGACAGAAAGTAGAACTTTCTTTAGCACATACTGTACCTTTTAAAAATTTGATACCTCTTCAAATAACTCTAAATATATTTGTCTGTTGTTGGATGTAAGCTCCTCATGGGCAAGGGATTTTCATTTTTGTCTTGTAAAATTTTATCTACAACTTTGCACTCTTGTGAGAATCAATTAAGATAATGTATGTAAATTATGGTTTTCCAAAAATTCCACTTATTAGATCATATTTAATTTCTCTCTTTAGTTTTTTTTAAATGACATTTTCATATTTCTTAGTTCTTGCTCTTTGCACCAAGTATTCCTAAATCTTAAATTTTTCCCAAGTTAAGAACTAGAAAATAATAAATTGACTTCCTCTTGTATATTGCAAAAATAATAGCATATTGAATTGAAAAACAGGGAATTGACTTATTTTTTTTTAACAATGTGATACTTGTGCCACCATGAACATATCACTTAAACTACCCTTTCATAGACTATTCTGGATGCTTGAAGAGAATGTTTGCACCCTCTGTGTTCTCTTCCTTTGTAAATGACTTCACAGATCCTAAAATCCTTAAACCCTTCAGCAAAGAAACCAAATAACAAAAATTTTAAAAATAAATTTTTATGTTAACAATTAGATGTTATCAAAATACCTATTAAACTACACAGACTTTTTGATTAAAGAAAAAATGAAATGGCTTACTGATTATTATGGAAATGCATATTTGGAAATAGATTTAGAGCTCTTGGGGATTTTTGAGGTCATTTAAAAACAACCTCTTCATTTTATAAATGAAGAATTCAATGTCCAGATAGGTTAAGTGATTTATTAAAATAGCAGACCCAAGATTTGAATGCACATCCACTGATTGAAGTGTTTTTTTGTTTTTTTGTCTTTTTTTTTTTTTCCCTTAGGCTGCCTCTTCTTAGATAGATAAATAAATAGCTAGCAATATTTAGAGGTATCCAAATTTTCTTGGGCTGCCTCCTCTAAGATAAATAAATACACAGAGATGTTTAGAGCTATATAAAATCTCACTGTAAAGTTTATATAGGCCATTCTTGCCATCACATAACATCTGCATTTGGTCTCAAATTGTGAACACATTTTATCATTTTCTAAGATTCAAGGTGAGGATAACAAAATTTAGATTTACAAGCTTGAGACATATTGTGGATCACATTAGGAAAGGCAGTAACAGTCAGTGGAGCTGTTTATTCCTTGGCTCCACTTTTGTACTTCCCAATTGTCACACTGGCTCTGGACTTCCTGCCACTTCCTAGATCAAAATACTCTAGATGACAGGGGGCCACTTAGGGACTCAGTTCAGAGTCAAAAGTTATGATTAAGAGGCATGGGAAGAAGAAAAGGCATGCAGGAAAGATCAAAATTAGATAGATGAGGAATTAGGCCCAAACAGCAAATGAGGATAAGAGCTGAAGCAAAATTTCATGGCAGATCTTCTGTTCTTTTGGATACCGAAAGTAATTACTAGTGTGAGTTGACAACTGAAGAGAAAAAGCTCGCCCAGATGTAGTAATGCACTACCCTCAAGTCCCATGACCCTATTATTTTACTCAATTGAAGCAAATGTATGAGAGATGAAAGGCTGTTCATTAGGGTTTCCTTTTTTTCCCCACATCGGAAGAAGACTTTGCTACTTAACTTCAGTTCCTTTTGGTGCCTAATTTTATTTCTTGGCTTCAGCTATTGCTTAAACTTTGCTTACTAACTCAGATTGGTCCCTAGTTTTGTTGTTTTGTCATTTTCAGTTATGTTGTATCTGATTCTTCACGAACTAATTTGGGGTTTTCTTGGGGAAGGGGGAACAGAAATGGTTTGCCATTTTCTTTTCCAGTCCATTTTATATATGAAAAAAAGCTAAAGCAAACAGGGTTAAGTGACTTGCCTAGGTCTCCACCGCTAGTCCGAGAATAGAAACAAATTGATTGATAAAAATGTTGTACTGAGTAAGTTGTGCTTTCTTTAGAAGCAATCATGAGCTTCTGAATATGTCAAGCAGGCTTGAAAGATGACAAAGATTTAAGAGCTAAAGACCCTGTGTTCAAATTATGGTTCTGTCATTTATGTAGTCTTGCAAGCTGAAATTCAGATAGAACAGGAAAACCACTTACTCTTTTTGGACGTCAGTTCCCACAATTGTCAAATGAGGGTGTTTGGCTAGATCACACTCTAAATCTAGAGTTCTATGATCCATGTGCAAGGTCGATATAAGGATAAGAAGAGCTAGAGGAAAACAAAAACTGTTCAGATGCTTGATTTGACTCATAGAGAAAGAAGAAGAAACAATCTGTTTATGAATTAGACCTGAATCTATAGCTGGAAGCTTTCCCTTTTGAATCAAATGATTTGGAAGAAAAATCCTACTTTTTATCAGAGATATTGATTTTTAATGCATTCCTTTACTTTTAATTCTCATATTCTTGTACAACCTACTTAACAGAAAGCAAAAAATAATATACTATCTGAGAGTTTTGTCATGCTGGAATTTTTTTCAACTTAAATGAATGCTGATAATCCTGACAAGAAATAGCTTTATCCAACATATCAAACCTTATTAAATAACTATTTCTTTCTAGCATTTTTGCCAGTCACATTTGCAAAGTGTATTTTAGTTTGGTCTTATTATTCATATCCTAAATATTGTATATTTGTGATAATTTACTTTCATTTAATTTGCATCTTTATCTAGCTTAGAAAAGTAATGGTCTAGAGACTTAATCAAAGACAATGAGAAACAGAAGCATTTATGTAGCTTATAACCACCACCTGCTGAAAAACCCAATAGAGACCAGACAAGCATCAACTGAACAAGAAGTAATTAAAATCATTGTTGAGTGTCAAATGGAAAAGTCCTATGGACAGTTCGGGTAGTGATCCAAACAAAGAAAAAATGGTGAAACTGAATTAACTGGTGTCATTGCTAGGAGGTCTGGCTTAGTTGAAAGACAGAAGGAGCAGATGCAGATAATATAATCAGATGCAGATAGGAGCAGCTATAATCCTTATAATATCACATACATGTTCATATATACACACACACACACACACACATATATATATGTGTATATATATATATACACACACATATATACTGCATAATCAATCATTTTAGAACAGACAGTATAAAAGTTACTTGCTAAAAGAAGATATTTTCTGATTTTGGGGGTATTTTCTAGGATCAATTTGTTATACCATTTCTTCCAAGTATAGATACAGAAATAACTTTATCCAAAATCAGAGAAACTGGTAGAAATTTTGGCTAGGGAAACACTTGTCTATCCTTTTCAGATACTGAAGTCCCAATATGCTTATCATGTTTCTGGACTTTCTACCTCCTTCTAGCTGGTGTTATTTGTCTCAGCTAAGGGATTTTAAAATTCATATCCCCACAGGAGTATTTGCATTTTAATAGGGGATTCCTGAAGACAGAAAATAATTCGAGGCCTGAAGTAGTTGTGTTAGAATCACTAAAAAAAAAAAAAAAAAAAAAAAAAAAAAAAAAAAAAAAAAAAAGTAAGGGATAATCAAGATTTTAAATCACAGTACTTTATTTCTTCAAAGATATACAGAGCTAACCACATCCTGAAAAATACTATAGCACACAGTGGTACAAAACCCAGGTATACATCATCAATACAAACTCAAAGGGATCCAAACTGCAACATTATTTAGCATATAAAAAATAATAACAGAAATTAATTTATAGGAGCAGTATTCTTGACATGTACATAGAACACTGCAGATAATGGTGATGATGATGTAAAAAAAAATCTATGTAGTATTCCTCAAATTATACAAAGTAGAAAGCCACCAACCAAGTCAACTCATAAAGGTGCTCCTCCACTCCTTACTTTATGGAATAATGAGCAGAAGAAAAGAATATTTTTCATAAGTAACAATTGGGGATATTTTATGTGGACCTTTATAAGAAATGCCATGCTCTCATTTTGAACTTAGCCTTAATTAAGTAAGCTTAACTTTCTTATGTCTGTATAGGTAAAACTGATTTTCAAGTGGAAAATGACAGCATGTTCTAAATGCACAGCCCAAATAATGATAGTGAATTCTGATCGTTAAAATATGCTCTCTATACTCTATTAGCATTCAGTTGTCTACAATTTCTACCCCTAGATATTACTATATTTGGCTTCCATCAAAGATATCACAAATTGATAAAGTAGAAGTGGAAAATAATTTTTTTTCATGTTTGAGATTTGGAACATTTAAAAATGACACAATATTTCTCAAGTTCTGATACCTAAAGAAGGACTTTGCAAATGTCATGAAGTCTGTCTCCTAGTGATGTGAAACATATAATTTTTTTCTGATCTAAAACATTTCATATGCACCAAAAAGTCAAACTAAAAAAGAACAGTTCAACCATGTAAACTTGTGATATTTAGAAAACCAGTTATATAATATGAGAAGATGAGTTAGCTTTAAAATAATCACTTTGAACATCACATAATTAAAGTTAATTTGGTCTCTTTGTTTCAAAAATTTTAGTAGCTAATAGTAATTTCTCATTGACCAAATTTATGGATAGATTGCTTCAAGATTTAAGTGGGAGAACTGTATCTAACTTCCCTATAGTCAGGAATATGGAAGAGAAGATAGAGAGTTTGTCTTGCAATAAGAAATATTTGGCTTTAATTTTTACCTACAAGGTAGCTATATGACATAGTATATATATTGTTGTTTGGAATCAGGAAAAGCAAAGTAGGAATCCTGTCTTAGACACTTAGTAGCTGTGTCACTTAATAGCTTAGTCACTGTCACTTAAATGTCCTTTTATCAGTTTTCTCATCTGTAAAATGGGAATAATAACAGCACATACTTCATCAGACTGTTTTAAGAAACACATGGAAATACCATAATGCATATAGCTAATCATAAAACTCTCCGTAATTATAAATAGTTAGATGCTATCCAATATAAAATTTTAAAATTTAATCTTTTAGAGATAAAGACACATTTCTAAGAGTAGGTTAAATGCAAGTCAATATGAATTTATATAATGAGTTGTCATACCAGGAATTATCTGTATTGATTAAAAAGTCTTTTGAAAGAAAAAAAAATCACATCAATTTCATACTTGGGATGGAACCTGCCAACATTACACATCAGAATTTGATACCCTTTCTCAAGTGCCTTCTGTAGTATAATGATAGCTAACTAGATAGTTTGGTTCCCTCTGCTTTTCTCTTTGTGTTTGTGTGTATGTGAGTAGGTGTGTGTTTTCATAAGACTTCTTTGTAAAAGAACATTCTAGAGGTATACCTGCAGTTCTCCTAAGTACTTGGTAGTATTGATATACTTTTTTTTTTGTTTTTTGTTTTTTGTTTTTTTTTTTTTTTTTGTCTCTCATTCATGATACACAGCCAGTTCATCTCTTTTTCTGATCACATAACCTCAAAAATGCTTTCCATTACTCTGTCTCTGTGTAAGTGATCATTGGGAATAACACCTTTTGGAATAATTTAAATGTCTATTCTCATGAATGTATGGTATTTTCCTCAGTCTTTTCTATATAACCTCTACAAGAAGATGTCATTGTTATAGTGAACAATGGGCTTTTGTACCATTGAGCATTGTGGGGTCATAAAAATGAAAAGTTTTCCAGTGCTATGTTTTGCTCTTCTTAAAAAAGACATGACACCTACAAAATTTCTCTTGAATAACTGTTTCTGCTGGCTACATCACTAATTTTCTACAGGCTGCATCACAAGTTAAGTGTGTACAGCATGCATTTTTAAAAGCATTTTGTCTTATTTGGAGAGTTGTCGCATTTTTTTGTCACTGTATAACAGAGGGATTTCCCTAGTATTCTAGAAGTCATTCAGATTAAATGAAGATAAGCTAGAATTGACATATTCAAGGAAATGCAGAAAATTGATAAAGACTTTAAGAAAATACATTAGTAGTCAGTGGTACTGAGTAAGGCTTTCTGAAAAAGGTGGAAGTTGACTAAAGAATTAAATGATTAATCTGAGACTTGAGCTATAGATAATAAAAATTAGAGATCACAATGGAAGATATTATAAGCATGGAAGCAAAAAGGACAAGGATAATCAATGAAGTGACATGTATTCAGAATAACAAATACAGTGAAATGGCTTCATCCTGTAATGCATGAAGTATAGTAATGTATTAAAAGACTGGAAAGAAAGAAAGGTTAAGAAATTAAATGCATAGTTAATATTTAGCTATAAACATAAAGTAAAAGAAAATTTTTGGATGTTACTGAGTAGTGGCTCAACTTAACCCAGATAATTTTCCTTGACATTAGCCCATGTCTTCTAGTTTTTAGGATTGGCTTGATATCAGATCTCACTGAAATTACTGAACACAGCTTTTTGCTATAGATGTATCTTTTAGAGTTTTATACCACTCTATTATGTTTATTGAAAATATCTTGAAAGCCTTCAGGGCTACATTCTATTCTTTCTAGTCAAATATCTGCTTCTTTTTAATTTAAAAAATCAATAAATACAGTGTTGTGTTATCTATTTCTCAGTCTATTGTAACACTGCAAAGATAGTAATCGGGGTAGAAAGTCAGTAAAAGTCTTCCTGCTTCATTGTTATACTTTCCATTAAGAAACTTTTGGTGCATAAAAGTCTTAAGCATGGTTTGAAAGAGTAAGAAAAACAAACAAATAGATGCTACTCATCAGTAAACCATTTGGTTTGATCCTAGTACTTTCTGGAAATACTTCTCTTGTTTCCTGTTATTTTTCTGGAAATGTTCTTCCATAACCCGATGTCCTTTTTAAATTTTATTTCTTTTATAGCAAAACATTGTTAGTTATATTAGAAATAGAACTGCAGAATGAAACCTTTCTATCTCTGACCTTCCTCTAGGTTTTTCCATGATCCAAAAAGCTTGTGATGTTTCCAACTAGAAATCATTACTTCAGTTCCCCTACTTCTGGCCTTTCCAATTCAGCAATGTAGCATACATGTCTCATCCTTTCCTTCACTATTTTGGAAATGTCTTATATTTGTTGTATTCATTCTCTCAGGGAAATAAATGTGCATATTGAGGTGATGGAGATTTTGATGCTCATTTCCGTATGTCATCTGGTTTGCACGATGCCTTATTCCCACTCTAATCAAGATAGATTTTCTTTTCACATATAAGGTACAAAAATTGATTGTATGAGGGAACTAAAGATTGTTTTTAAAAAATTTTGCTAAAATGTTTGTAGCAGCCTTTTGCCACTACATGGCAAGAAATGAAACTGAGTGAATGCCCATCAGTTGGAGGATGCAATAAGTTATGGAATATGAATGTTATGGGTTTTTTTTTTTTTTTGTATAAGGATAATTTCAGAAAGGCCTGGAAAAAAATGCATTAATTGATACTAAGTGAAGTGAGTAGAACCAAGATATTATTGTCCATTGCAAAAGCAAAATCAATTCTGATGGACATGGTTTTTTTCAACAATGAGATGATTCAGGCCAGTTCTTATGATGGACAGAGACTTCTGTAACCAGAGAGACTGTGGGGACTGAGTATGGATCATAGCATAGTATTTTCACTCTTTCTTGTTGTTGCTTTCTTGCATTGTGTTTTCTTTCTCATTTTTTCCTTTTTTGATCTGATTTTTCTTGTGCAGCATAATTGTGGGAAACATGTAGAAGAATTGCATATGTTTAAAATATATTGGATTACTTGTCATCAAGGGGAAGGGGTAGGGGGAAGTAAAGGAAAACAAATTGCAACACTAGGTTTTGTAAAAGTGAATACTGAAAATCATCTATGCATATGTTTTGAAAGTAAAAAAGGCTTTAATAATAAAAAAATTATTAGAACAAATCTTGTTAGTTGACTGGGTACAAAACAGGCAAGAGAAGCTTTACTCTCTCTGTGATGCATGGCTCAAGGAATACAATGGGTAACCTAGGCAAATCTTTGTTCAGCGGATTGTCAAGCAATATTCTCAATGCACATCTTTGTCAAATATTATTCTCCAGTTATGCCTCAGTTAATTTTGCTTTGTTAACTCTTAAGTGATCTATAAGTATTTCATGTCAGTTAAGCAGAGAACTGACTAGAATCAGATAAAACCCAAGGACCAATGCAAATACCAATCAATTTTTCCAGATACCTCATCAATCAGATTTTTTCATATATGAGTTTATATATCTTTGGATATAATCATGCCCTACACGATTCCAAGACAGTGCAAATGTCCATTAAATTGCAACTGAGCATCATTCAGCAAAGTTCTGTGTATGACTGGCCATTTAATCTTGTAATTAAGTGATAATAGTAACTGTATAGTACAGAAACTCTCATGAGGCAGGAGTATGAGAACAGGTGTACTTCCCATCTAACTTTATTACTAGCCCTTTACTGAAACAGCTGGACCATTTGCTAATTAATATTTCATTTACTTTAGCGACAAGTACATAATGCAGTCATGATTTTGCTTAGTTTGCTATGACTCCATTCATTTATGTACATATTTTTCTATTTAAATTGACTATTCCTCTTGAAGATCAATTTGCATAAGTTAAAATCAAGATGCATAATTTACCACTTTTTGCATATTTTATTAATGAAGGTACATTTTCATTGATCCCTTCTTAAATTTTTAAAGATTCATCTACCTGTAGTTTAAGTTCTTTTTTTATATACCAATTTCTGACTAATGCAGTATTTTCATTATTAAATGAGATGGCTTTACCCAAATTCTTCCCTATTGAATTTCATCACAACTTAAATGAACAGTCAACAATAAAGCACAAAGCTTTGTTTAGCTTCTGTTCATATTTGTATTTTTTTGTTTGCAATATGACATAGTTAACCTAGTTTTTAAAAATAAGTATAGAAAAAACATTTGAATTACATTCAATACGTATTTATTAATCATCCTGTATATGTAAGGAATGAAGTGATAACATTATTTATACAAAATATGAAGGAAAAGTTAGAAGAGTTATATTTGGAGAGCTAAGATTAGTGTCAGCAACAACTATACTTAAATTCTACCATTTACAGTCATTGACTATATAATCATGGAAAAATCCTTCAGTTTGTTTCATATCCTCTGATAAGTCTTTAATAATTTTCTCAGTTGTTGGTATTCTTTTAACTGCTTTTCTACCTGTGAATATACCACTTAACTCTAATTAAATTAAAGGAGATATTTAGTTTTGCTTTTGTTGTCTTTGCATCTTCCAAACCTAGCACTTATTAGATGCTATTTAAAAAGATTGATTGAATTGAATGGACCTTATCATCTCAATCATCTCAAAAGAATAAAGCTTTCATATTTCTTGTTTTTGTTTTTTTTTTTTTTGTTGTTGTTGTTATTTTGAGTTTTTGTAATTCTCTTTTGGTTTAGGAAAACAACAATAAAACAATAACAATAACAAAAGACATTTGAGTGATATTTTCTTTCTTTCTCCAACTCATTTAACACATAGGGAAATGAAGCAAACAGAATTAAGGTGCTTGTTCAGGGTCATATTTAATAAGTATTTGAGGCCAGATTTCAACTCAGGAAGATGAGTCTTCCTTATTCCAGGCCCAGAACTCTATCCACCCACTAACTAGCTGTCCCAGTTCTTTAATTTACTAAACTTTACAAAATTCAGTGGTATGAATTAATAAGTAATAGCCATTTATCATCAGTAGAGATGGAGTCTACAACAAGAATTTGTCAAATATTAAGGAGGGTGGGGAACAGTATGATAAACAATAGTCTGCAAATGTTCTAAAAACCTTACTTGATTTGCCCCTCACAGGAACTTTGGGAAGATAGAAAGAACACAACACATACATACACACACACAACTTCATGTGTGTGTGTGTATATACACATATACATGTATGTATATATATATATATATATGTCAAATATCTAGTATATATATATGGACATATGTGTATAGATGTATACATATATTATATATTATTATCCAATTTTACAATTCAGGATATTGAAGATTGGAAAGATTAAATGATATGTTGAAAGTTATCAAAGGATTATAAAATGAAAGCTTAAAGTTACAAAAAGATCATCTAACCTAATTCTTTTATATTATATTTTATTAATTTAAAGTCTGCAGTGACCTAACCAGATACAAATATGAAATACAGCAATGAAAAATAATTGAAATAGAGATTTTCCTCACTCTATGTCCAATTCCTGACTGTACCACATTGCATTTTATGTCCAGACTACAATGGGATAATAGTGAAGCCAGAGTAGAAATGACTAGCTGGGAAAATGAGATGGATACCATAGTCAAGATAAAGGAAGAGAGAGGAGACCAAAGTAAAAACTATAGGATATAAGTTTATCCTTGTTATCAGAGAAAGGAAGCAGAACAATAATGGTCAAATTCAGATATGAATTTTCCAGTATGTAATTATGGTGTACTGATGGTGGAGATTACAGGAATTTAGAGGCTAGATGATCAGACTAGGATTTTCGTCAGGGATCTGAATTTTTCAAGTTCTAATGAAGGGGTTTTGGAGGAGAAAAATGTGACTCAAGTACTTAAATATTTAAAGGGAAAAGAGGATAGGCTCAATAAAAGGCATTTGACTGAAGGATAAAAATAGGTAGAATGACCTCTATTCCTTAAATGATAGGGGAAAGAGGAATGGGTATAAGAGAGGGTTTTGTCTATTTTCCTTCCTGATTCATTGTTTGGAAGGCAAAAACAAAAATTAAAAAAAAAAAAAAACAATACGAAACAAAACAAAACAAAATAAAAATGATTGTTTGGTATTGGTTAGGATGTTGAATGATTTAGATTCTTCTAAGAAAGTCTTAAAATATGTTTAATGTATATTTCAAAAATATATTTTGTTTGATTTGTGAGATGAGTAGATGTGAAAAATGTTAACAAAAGAATGAGGATAGAACAGAAATTCCAGAGGCATATTGGGATATAATAAGGGAAGAAAAAGGAAATTATATATATATATATATATATATATATATATATATATATATATATATATATATATATATATATATATATATATATATATATATATATATATATATATATATACATATATATATATATAATATATATATATATATTTTATAATATTATCCCTTGTATTCATTTTTCCAAATTATCTCCCCCCTCCCTCTACTCCCTCCCCCCGATGACAGGCAATCCCATACATTTTACTTGTGTTACAATATAACCTAGATACAATACATGTGTGTAAATACCATTTTCTTGTTGTACAATAAGCATTAGATTCTGAAGGTACATGTAACCTGGGCAGGACAGATATTAGTGCTAACAATTTACATTCATTTCCCAGTGTTTCTTCTCTGGGTGTAGCTACCTCTGTCCATCATTGATCAACTGGAAGTGAGTTAGCTCTTCTTTATGTTGAAGATTTCCACTTCCATCAGAATACATCCTCATACAGTATTGTTGTTGAAGTGTACAGTGATCTTCTGGTTCTGCTCATTTCACTCAGCAACAGTTGATGTAAGTCTCTACAAGCCTCTCTGTATTCCTCCTGCTGGTCATTTCTTACAGAGCAATAATATTCCATAACCTTCATATACCATAATTTACCCAACCATTCTCCAAATGATGGACATCCATTCATCTTCCAGTTTCTAGCTACAACAAAAAGAGCTGCCACAAACATTTTGGCACATATATGTCTCTTTCCGCTCTTTAGTATTTCTTTGGGATATAAGCCCAGTAGTAGCAATGCTGGGTCAAAGGGTATGCACAGTTTGATAACTTTTTGGGCATAGTTCCAAATTGCTCTCCAGAATGGCTGGATTCTTTCACAACTCCACCAGCAATGTATCAGTGTCCCAGTTTTCCCACATCCCCTCCAACATTCATCATTATTTGTTCCTGTCATCTTAGCCAATCTGTCAGGTGTGTAGTGGTATCTCAGAGTTGTCTTAATTTGCATTTCTCTAATCAGTAGTGATTTGGAACACTCTTTCATGTGAGTGGATATAGTTTCAATTTCTTCATCTGAGAATTGTCTGTTCATATCCTTTGACCATTTATCAATTGGAGAATGCTTCGGTTTCTTATAAATTAGGGTCAGAATATTGTTTTGTAAAAGTTCCTTAGGATGTAGTTTTGTCCATCAAATAAAACAATAAATAAAAAAAAACATTTAAAATAAATTCATCAATTGGTTAGGAAATTCATGAACATATGTGACTTGTCTACTAATATCAACTGGTGACCTCATCATGAAATTAAAATGTAAGAAAGGAACGGTCCTTTTCTTTTCTTTTTTTTTTCATTTCACAAACATTTCTTTTCTCTTTCTCCCACTTTCACTCCCCCCAATTGAAAAAGTAAAAGATAAATAATTCCCACTCTAGCCATATTTAAAATGTTGATTGATTTATGCAAGTTGTTACACAGGTAATAAGTATATGCTCTGAAACTGCAAATTCATTCAAAATTGTAGTGTTCCATTTTATTTTCCATCATGAATCTTTTGGAATTGTCTCGGATCATTGTATTGCTGATAAGACCTAAGTCTATCATAATTGATCACCACATATTGCTGTTATTATGTACAATATTTTTCTTTTTCTACAAACTTCATTTGGGAAAGTCTTTTTAGTTCTTTTCTGAAATTTTCCTGCTCTTCATATTTAAATCACAATAGTATTCAATTACATTCATATACCACAACTTGCTCAGCTGTTTCCCAGTTAAAGGGAATCGTCACAATTTCCAATTCCTTCCAACCATAAAAAATGATGCCATTAATATTTGTGTACAAGTGGGTGCTGACCCCTTTTCATGATCTCTTTGGAATACAGATCTACAAGTGGATCAAAGCATATGTAGAATATAGTTTCAAATTATTCTCCAGAAGGATTGGATCAATTCCTCACTTCACCAAGAGTGCATTAGTTTTCCAATTTTCCCACCATTTTTCCAGCATTTATCATTTCATTTTTTTTCTGTCAATCATATTCATCTATCTGATAGGTGTGAAGTAATACCTCATGAGTTGTTTTAATTTTCATTTTTCTAATCAATAGAGGTTTAGAACATTTTTTCATGACTATATAGCTTTAATTTCTTCATTTTAAAATGGCCTATTTGTATCCTTTGATCATTTATCCATTGGGGAATGAAATGTATTGTAATAAATTTGATTTTTTTTGAGAAATGTTTTTGAGAAATGAGGACTTTATCAGAAACATTGACTTTAAAAAGTATTTTCCACCTTTTCTTTCTTATCTTGGTTGCATTAGTTTTGTTTGTGTAAAACCTATTTAATTCAATGTAATTATAATGTCCATTTCACATTTCTAAATGTTTTGTATCTATTATTTGGTAGTAAATTATTTCCTTCTCCATACATTGGAAAGGTAAATTATTTCTTGTTCAAGTAATTTATATATTTTATCATTATTTATGTCTAAATCACACACCTATTTCCATCTTCTCTTGGTATAGAATACAAAATGTTAATTTATTTGTAATTTCCATAATAATATTTTTCAGTTTTCACAAGTTTTTTTTTTTTAATCAAGTAATGAGTTCCTATCACAGTAGCTATTGTATTTGCTTTATGAAACAGTAGATTGCTATAATTCTTTACTATTGAGTCTTGTATACTTAATGTATTTCACTGATCCATCATTCTATTTTTTACCATATACCAAATAGTTTTCATTGCCACTTTATTATATGGATTCTAATCTAGTATAATCAAGCCAATTGATTTTATTTTTATATAAAAAAGGAACAATTAAATTTAAAAAAAACAGGGCTCATTATATTTAGAGATTTATCAGGAAGGATGATGATGAAATTAAAATGTGAGATCTAAAAGGAACATATGCTAAAGGCAGAAAGGCATATTAATTTTAAATACATTGAATAAAAATAGGTTCCTTTGATCTTTACTCAGAAAGAAGATTTCAGTGTATATGGGGAAAGAAATCTTTGCTACTATTTATTCCATAACTTGAGCCTTATAAGATCTTATGGAAGCATGTCTCACAATTATAGAAAGTAAATTGGGGAGAGATTTTAGTAGAATGTAGTCCAAATCAGAATTCCTCAAATTCATTTTCCAGTTGATAAATGGTCAAAGGACATGGACAGATAATTTTGGATGAACAAATTAAAGTCATTACTAGTCATATGAAAAATGCTGTAAAATACTATTGATTAAAGAAATGCACATTAAAACAACTCTGATGTACCAGTCCATATCTCTAAGATTGGCTAAGATGACAGGAAAAGATAATGATGAATGTTGGAGGGGGTGTGGAAAAACTGGGACACTGATACATTGTGGGTGAAGTTGTGAAATTATCCAACCATTTTGGAGAGCAGTTTTGGAACTATGTAACAATATCTCTACTTGGTCTGTATCCTAAAGAACTCATCAAAAGTAGGAAATGACCCATATGTGCAAAAAAAAATATTTGTAGCAATTTTTTTTTTTGTAGTGACAAGGAAATGGAAACTGAGTAGATGCTCATCAGTTAGAAAAAGGCTGAATATGTTATGGTATATGCATGTTATGGAATATTATTGTTTTATAAAAAAAAACAATCAGCAAGATGATTTCAGACAAGCCTGGAGAGATTTACATGAATTGACCCTAAATAAATCGAGTGGAACCAAGAGAACATTGTATAATACAGCAACAAGATTATGTGATGTTCAACTGTGATACATGTGGCTCTTTTCAACAATGACGTGATTTGGAGCAGTTCTAAAAAACTTGTGATGAAGAGAGCCATCTGCACCCAGAGGGAGGATCACATTATAGTATTTTCACTTTTTTTGATGTTGCTATTTGCTTACTTGTAACAACATGATAAATGAGGAAATATGTTTTTTTTTTTTTAATTGCGCATGTTTAATCTATATTGGATTACTTGCTGTCTAGGGAAATTGGGTGAGGGGAAAGGAGAGAGAAAGATTTGGAATGTGAGGCTTTACAAGGGTAAATATTGAAAACTAATTTTGCATATTTTTTAAAATAAAAAGCTATTATTAATGTTTTTTAATTGGACAGAAAAAAATTGAGTTCAAATCCATCTTCAGTCACTTAGTGGTTGTGTGACACTGGGCAAGTTACTTAACCCTCTCTTTACCTCATTGTCCTCATCAGTAGAAGGAATTTGCAAATGATTCCAGTATCTTTGCTAAGAAAACTCAAAATAAGGTCATGAAAAGTTTCACACTCCTGTCAAAAAAACAAAGCACCATCACAATTCTTCTAATGCAAACAAAACAAAATAATCCATACAAACACACACAAACACACCAAAAATCAAACAAAAAACCCTCCAATGCATATATGCTAGTATATTAAATCCTCCAATATGGAGAAGTCTACTACCTCTTAGGGGAGTTTATTCTGTTTTTGTTCAATTCTAATTTTTCATAAGGTCCCTTTCTCCCTTATATCAAGCTTACAATTGCATATTTACAATTTTTGTCCAGTGTTTCTTGTAGAGAGCCACAGATAGTGGAGGGACTCTGGGTAAGGTATAAAAACCCTTTAGCCCAGAGGAAACCTTCTGAAAATATCTGGTTTGGCTCCCCATTTCTCTTTGGTACCCACATCCCTTCCTGAGAAGCCAGGTGGTTATGTCCACCTGTGTTCTACTGGAAGCAAGGGATATTTACAATAAAGAGATGCATTTACATATCAATAACAGGGTACTTATACTTAGCACATACTCAGCATGACTGATGAGATAATGGTTCTCTAGTTCTCACATACTTAGTGTACTGTAATGATGTAACCATACTGAGAGATGTAAAGGCTTAGAGGACTGGAAATGTTATACTTCATCTTTGATCATCCTAGGGGCTCTCCTGATTCCTTCACTCCTTCACTAAGACCAACGCTGGTCCAGAGATCCTCCAGAGAGCTAGTCGGGACACTACAGTTTCTGTGTTTGTTTTTCTTTAAGGACAAAGAGAACAGGGACTAATATTTAACCCATAAAATTGACCTTCAATCACTTTTTAAAGAAGTCATCATGTTACTAGAAACTTTTCTGAGGATTAAAACTCTATGTATTTTAAAATTGCCTTCATATCACATTATTCTTGCTTTCCTTCTGAATACTTTCAAACTTATCAATGTCCTTTCTAAAACATGGTTTCTGAAGTAGTTTATATTACTTCAGATTTTATCTGGACTGTACAATGTAAAATGATATTATCTTCTTTTTCTTAGAAATTATGTCAGTCTAACTATGGTCCAAAAATAAACACTCAATTATTATTTGTGTCTGGCCTGAACATTGATGCAGTATAATGATGTGGTAAATCTAGTTGGCTTATACTAGGTAATGTGATGTGATTTTCCATAGCTGTGCATGCCCAGTGTGGTGTGGTGATATAATCCTGCTGAGGTATTTAAGGGAGTCCGAGAGATAGAAGGTTTTCTCTAAGCTGCAGCTCTTAGAAGCATCTCCCAACCAGAGAAGACTTCAGGCTCCAGATTCCAGACTCCAGACTCCAGACTCCAGACACTGTCTTGGACCAGCCACTTGGCAACTCTCCTGCCTCCTTCACTTCTCCACCTTAAAATCAAGGACTTTGCTCTAAGAGTAGCCTGGACATTACAATTATTGTTATTATTACTATTATTATTAATTTGGTTGTCATATTACATTGTTGACTTCTATTAAAATTTTAGTGCATTAACCCTCAAATCTCCAGATTGTTTAAAAGAAAATTTGATATCTATTTATGCCTCCCTTAACTAGCACATTCTCCATCCATTTTTGCTACCCTAATGTGAGACATCTATCACAATTTCAATTTATTTTCTTAGATTTAGCCAAATTTTCTAATATCCCAAGTTGTGCATACAAACACAGAGACACCCCTCATACCCATATAAATAAATACATTGTGTATAAATACACAAACATAAGCAAATATCAGTAACATAATTTATATTATATGTTATATTATTATCGTATATTTATTTTCTATGTCCATCTATCCAATTGTGGCCCAGCTATCCTATTGTATTAGTTGTTCTTCTTACCTTTTTATTATCAGAAAATGTAGGCACTATGCCAGCTATACTTACAACTGACTTACAACTGGCCAAAATATTGTGCACCATAATCAAATACAGAATTCTAAAGCATTTCACTTAGTACTTTTTTTATAAGTTGGCTTGATTCAATAGAGACTCTTTTAATATGGTCATTTTATTGTACTATTTTACAACATCATCAATGCAAAGAATTATATTTAACTTTCAGTGAATCAATTCATGGCTACAAAGAAAATTCTATGTAAAATCTAAAAGAAAATTAAAATGAGGGGATTAGGAATGACTTATTGGAAAATGTGACATTTGACCTAGATTTTATTTTATTTTTTTAACTTTTTTTTATTAATTTTATAATTATAATTTTTTGAGAGTACATATGCATGGGTAATTTTTTACAATATTATCCATTGCACTCCCTTCTGTTCCAAACTTTCACCTCTTTCTCTACACCCCCTTCCCTAGATGGCAGGCATTCTCATACATGTTAAATATGTTATAGTATATCCTAGATACAATATATTTGTGCAGAACCAAATTTTTTGTTGTTGTTGTTGCACAGGAAGAATTGGATTCAGAAGGTAAAAATAACCTGGGGAGAAAAACAACAGTGCAAACAGTTTACATTCAATTCCCAGTGTTCCTTCTCTGGATGTAGCTGATTCTGTCCATCACTGATCAATTAGAACTGAATTAGATTTTCTCTTTCCAAAAGATATCCACTTCAATCAGAATACATCTTCATACATTGTTGTTATTGAAGTGTATAATGATCTCCTGGTTCTGCTCATTTCACTCAACATCAGTTCATGTAAGTCTCTCCAAGCCTCTCTGTATTCATGCTGCTGGTCATTTCTTACAGAGCAATAATGTTCCATAATATTCATATACCATAATTTACCCAACCATTCTCCAATTGATGGGCATCCATTCATTTTCCAGTTTCTAGCCACTACAAAAAGGGCTGCCACAAACATTTTGGCACATACAGGTCCCTTTCCCTTCTTTAATATTTCTTTGCGATATGATCCCAGTAATAGCACTGCTGGATCAAAGGGTTTGATAACTTTTAGGGCATAATTCCAGATTGCTCTCCAGAATGGTTGGATTCTTTCACAACTCCACCAACAATATATTAGTGTCCCAGTTTTCCCACATCCCCTCCAATATTCATCATTATTTGTTCCTGTCATCTTAGCCAATCGGACAGGTGTGTAGTGGTATCTCAGAGTTGTCTTAATTTGCATTTCTCTGATCAACAGTGATTTGGAACACTCATATGAGTGGAAATAGTTTCAATTTTATCATCTGGAAATTGTCTGTTCATATCCTTTGACCATTTATCAATTGGAGAATGGCTTGATTTCTTATAAATTAGGGTCAGTTCTTTATATATTTTGGAGATGAGGCCTTTATCAGAACCTTTAACTATAAAAATGTTTTCCCAGTTTGTTACTTCCCGTCTAATCTTGTTTGCATTAGTTTAGTTTGTACAAAAGCTTTTTAATTTGATGTAATCAAAATTTTCTATTTTTTGATCAATAATGATCTCTAGTTCTCCTTTGGTCACAAATTCCTTCCTCCTCCACAAGTCTGAGAGGTATACTATCCTATGTTCCTCTAATTTGTTTATGATCTCATTCTTTATGCCTAAATCATGGACCTATTTTGATCTTATCTTGGTATGTGGTGTTAGGTGTGGGTCCATACCTAATTTCCAGTTTTCCCAGCAGTTTTTGCCAAACAATGAATTCTTATCCCAAAAGTTGGGATCTTTGGGTTTTTGACCTAGATTTTAATGAATAAGTAAAAATTAATTTGGTAAATAGTGACAGGAGACTATGGAATTTGAGGTAATAAAAGGAATATTTTTTGCGTCAAATTATTGATTTATGCAATACACATACGTGTATGTGTCTATGTCTGTATATATAAATTATTGTTTATATATACGTATATATATATATATATGTTTGTGTGTACATATGTATATGTGGTTGTATGTGTGTGTGTATATTTGTCCATGTGTCTATAAGCATGTGTCTGATATTTGGGGAAAAGGAAAACACAATACTCCAATAAAAATATCTACAAGTCAAGGTAAGAAGACCATGATCCGGAAAATAATCAAACTATCATTCCTTTTTTTCAGTGGGAAAATAACAGACAGATTGGAACTTGGAGCAAAAGACATTAGAGAGAGATTTGACACATAAGTCTACTTCTGATAATTATTATGTGACTCAGAATACACACAGTTCTGTCTTGGACATGTGGCTAACCTATCCTTAAATACAGAATTCATTGTAAGATATAATTGATTATGTGAGAAAAGTTTTAGCTCTTGGTTTAAATGTCTTATAGAGGAATTTGGAAATAGGATTGAGTGGAGATCAGATCAATGTAATTGATGGGGGTATTGATATTTCTTTAGATATATAAAATTTAAATTGATAGGACACATTCCAAGTAAAAGTATAGTTCATTAAGCATTAAGATAGATTGGAATTTGAGAATTTTTGGAAAGTGAGGTAAGTAAAAATCCCTAATCAATATTACCTGCTTTAGACATAAAAATGATTCCAACTTCCCATATTAAGAAATGCAAGGATAAGTATTTTAATAAAAGTTAAAATGCCCATACCCATATTTTCCCCATTTCTCTATGATATATTCCATGTGTTTTTTGATAGTTTCTCTTTACACACACACACACATATACACACTTATGCATATTTGTACACACAATGGAATACATATAAGCATCAGTATACTTTACTATATATATATAATATATATATATATATTATAGTGCACTTAAATACACATTATATATATATATATATGTGTGTGTGTGTGTATGTATATATATATATATATATATATATATATATATATATATATATATATATATACATACATGTGTACAAATATATACATAAACCATAATGTGAATTTATTTTCATACTTTATTAAAGATATGTACTCTCTTCCGCATGGTATAACTTTTGACTCCAAATTTTATACACATACACAACATTCCTCTTCTTTTTCTAATATTTTCTTTTTGTAACATAAAGTTACAAACTTTATTATGGTAATTTTGTGACCATGTTTTAAAAGTGATACTTCACATTCAAAATACCCATACAAATAAGAAATATGCCTGAAAATTAGAAATAAAATATATGTAATTAATTTTTATTCTGATTTTCTTATGAAATAAGAGGGATATGGTATCTTCTTTACCAAGAGATAACATCATTAGAAACTACAGTATTTATAATAAATAGGATTTATTAAAAGCCAATAATTTGTCGATTTTGATTTTATTAAACTTGTCTCATATATGAAAGGACTTGACTAAGTATCCCTCCTTACTTTTCAAAAGTACTTTGAACAGTAATATTTGCTTTTATTTTTTATATTATTGTTTTGCAGTTTCATGAAGCCTATGAATCCTTTATGAGAATTCTGTTTTCAAATGAATAAAAAAAAAGTACATTCAATTAAAATAAGACCACTGGTCAGTGAAAAATTGAGATGTATTTCTTTTCCTCATCCAAGTTAGTGGCATCTTAATGTTTCTGTGGACATTCATTAGATTAAGAATTTCTGCCTGAGAGAATCTTTTTTTTTTCCCCTCCTATGTCATAATTGAAGTAGTCTTCTGAAAGTTCTCTTCTTTTACACATATTTCCATATTCAGCAAGCTGTGCAAGAAAAATCAGAATAAAATAAAAATAAAAAACAAGCCAACAAACAACAACAAAAAGGTGAAAATATTATGACATGATCCATATTCAGTTTTCATAATTTTCTCTCTGGAGGTAGTTGACACTTTTAATCACAAATCTATTGGAATTACCTTGAATCATCTCATTGTTGTAAAATGTGAAATCCATCAGAATTGATCATTACATGATCTTGTTGCTGTATAGTGTTCTCTTGGTTCTATTCACTTCACTTAGCATCAGTTTGTGTAAGTCTTTCCAGCCTTTTCTGAAATCGGGCTGCTCATCATTTCTTATCAAACAATAATATTCCATTACATTCATGTACTGTAACTTATTCATTTATTCCCCAACTGATGGGCATCCACTAAATTTCTAGTTCCTTGTAACTACAAAAATAGTTTTTGTACATATTGATCCTTTCCCATCTTTTACGATATCTTTGGATGGCAGACCCAATAATGATAATCCTGTATCAGAGTTATGCACAATTTTATAGCTCTCCGGGCATAGTTCCATTTCAGAATGACTGAATCATTTCACATCACCAACAATGCATTAGTGTCCCAGTTTTCCCACAGTAGCTCTAACATTTATCATTATCCTTTCCTGTCATCTTAGCCAATCTGAGAGGTATAAAATTATACATAATAGTTGTCTTAATTTACATTTCTCTAATCAATAGTGATTCAGAACATTTTTCAATGACTAAGAAGGACTTTAATTTCTTTGCTGGAAAATTATTTTTTTTCATATTTTTGATCATTTATCCAATTGTTCCTTATTATGTCAAGGGCATAATACAAAATCCTTGACTTAATGATTCTTAAAGGCATCCACCATAAGATTCCAACTTATTATTTTTTTTTATTCATTTAATTTTACTCACCTTAAAGCTATTTCCACTTTAGTCAAATTGGCCAAATGGCATGCCTTCTTATCTTCTACTTCCATGGTTTAAGATAGCATGTATCCCTAACCTACAATATAATTTGTCTCCATGTTGTAATGGAAAAAGCTCAGAAGAACCAATGGGCTTTTAGGATGAAATTTACATCTTAGAAATTAAAAATAAAATGATAAATTTAAGGCTTGTTTTTTTTGTTTTTGTCAGTTGTCTCATAGCTAAAAAGTTATGAAAGACATATTAATCTTGAGATTTCACTTAAAATGGATTATATTCCTCCCCTACATAGTTGGTTGTTGAAAATTATTTTTTTGGCATGTAGTCTTTGAGATAATAGGGACAATGATTCATATCATGTTGAAACATTGAACTACCATGTTGAAAAATATTTTGATTATATCTTAAATTAACATATTTGACATTTTTTGTCAAATATATTTTGCCTTTTAAAGACTATTCTATATGGATAATACAATATCATTCATCTCTTGTCTTCTCTTTTAATATTAGGAAACAAATTCTTCAGAAGTAGCTAGTTGGGACTGAACTGTCTGCTTTTGTTAAATAAAAGTTATTTTTTTCCTTCATATATTCATTCATTTTTTGATTTATTCCACAAGTAACATAAATTGTGCATAGTTCTAGATAGGAACAGTGATTTTGTGTATTTGTGATCTTTCTTGGTAGAATAAACAAATACATTATTTGGAAAGACTACTAGATCTAGGTTCATATTTCAACTTTTGCTGAGTGATCTTGAACAAGCAGCATCACCTCTCTAGAGGATTTCCCTCCCTTATAAAATGATCAAATTGAACTGGGTTTCTCTTAAAATAATTTCTTGCTCTTTAACATTGAACACACACACACACACACACACACACACACACACATGCACACAGAGCCAAGAAATACTCTTCTTAAATCAATATGCTTTCATCACATGTTTATAATGAAGACAGGAAAATCCAACCCACCCAAAAGACGAGAGAGGAATTATTAAACCATGTAATGTGTGACTATAAGTTTTTTATGATAGGTATTAAATTTTTCTTGAACTGTCAGTTAGTTGGGCTATTTGGTAACATTATCTTTTGACTTGCACTAATATTTTTTCTTGTATAATACAATCTACCATATTTAGTTGAATAATGAATTCTGGTTGATTGACTTGAGTAAAGGGATATTCATAG
The DNA here is from genome assembly GCF_048593235.1 of Sminthopsis crassicaudata. NCBI lineage: Eukaryota > Metazoa > Chordata > Mammalia > Dasyuromorphia > Dasyuridae > Sminthopsis > Sminthopsis crassicaudata. The sequence continues at coordinate 57,543,760 of NC_133622.1, read as the reverse complement.
TAGAAGTAATAACAAAAGTAAATCCCCATGGCCTCTCACACCCTTAATTGTTGACATGATTTGATTTAATTTGAATTTAGCCTTATCATTGAGCAATTATTCTCTTCTTTTCTTGGCAGAAACTTCAAATTTCACAGAACACATTTTATATGCTTTTAAATTATTTATTTTATAGGACATCTGTTGGAAGTTTGTTATTCATATAGTATAAAAGAACTTTCCTCCCTCTACTACTTACAACACAAATATACACTGCAAACAAAATGATTGCATAAGTTGATGCCTATCTAATGATTCATAAAAGTTAATTTAATATAAACTCAGATTTCTGTAGTCTGCTGTACATACACATGATCCAGTCTACTAAATAATTTATAAAAATCCATAAAATAGGAAATTAACTTAAAGGTCACTAGGATCTCAGAAGAATAGGTGACCTTTGTTGCTGGAAATCACTGAAGATTTCTTCAGCTTTTGCATAATACATTATGCATAGCTTTCTGCTGGAAGTTTTCATGTTAAAATGAAAAAAAAAACACCCTCATGACTTGAAGCATTATAGAAAAATGGAAAATAACATTCCTCTTTACCATTCCAGGACTGTCAGAAATGGATATACAACTGATGAGCTGTTTTGGAGGCTGGAATTGTTTTTAACAAAAGGCAAAGTTTATCTTAAAATGGTAACAGGTGTGAGTTGCTCCTTAAAAATTCAAACTAGACTTTGAGAAAAATTGAAGTCTTGAAATAATGAGGTATCACCATTGATCAAAGGACAAATGAAAATCAGCATTGTAATGGTGAAAAGCTTCATATTAATGTATCTCTCATTGATTTAAAGGATCATTTCATGTAGAAAGGGCATTTTAATGTCAAAAGCCTTGTCTGTGCTTGAAATTATCTAAAATTTTTGACAAAGAATACCTTTTAAGAGGTGTACAAATGTAAATACATATATATATATATATATATATATATATATATATATATATATATATATATATATATATATATATATATACACACACACACACACACATATATGAATTTGCCTCTTAAAGACAAAGTTGTGAAATGGATGGAATGTTTCACTGGTGTCTATGTCCATTTCTTGATACCTATCATCCCCAATATTTATTCATTATAAACCTCTTCCTAAACATGCAAAACACTCAATTAGCTGTGCAATTCTTTTCTTGCTCAAAATTTACCTGTCCTCCATTATCTCCCTCTAGAGTGCTGTTGTATTTTTTTCCAAGTGGTAACTAATTAAGCAGGCCAACTAATGCCTATCAGTATTGCAATGAAGAATAAAAATAAAGCAATGAAATAATATATGCATTTTCCTAACAATGCAAATGCAATCTTTTCTATGTCTTCTAATATTGCATTGATGATTCTTCCAGGACTGTCTACAAATTTGGTAGAATAGGAGTCACTGAAAATAATTATGTCCCCTTACCTTATTCTCTTTTGAAAATGTCAGAATAACAGTGGAGCAAAGGGCCTTGAGCACACTTATTTGAGAAGGCTAAAGACTTTTCTAAGTTGTTCAACTATTTATTCTATCTCTGTATTCTATCCTGTGTGTGTCTCTGTCTCTGTGTCTCTGTCTGTCTCTCTCTTTCTCTGTCTGTATCTGTGTCTCTCTTTGAATTTCTCTGTTTCTGTCTCTGTCATATTCTGTCTCTCTGGCTCTTTGTCTCTGTCTGTCTCTCTCTCATCTATCAATCTATATTTCCATATACTTTGTATATACAAGGTTGTCATTATCAAACCCTCAAAGTTGTTATTGTGCTTTATTTATTTTACCAGTGATTTACTTTCTGATACTTTTGGTGGATATTTGAAATTCTGATAAGATTTTTTGGGAAATTTTCCAAGGAACACATGGTCAGCCTGTGAAAAAATTCTATCTCCAAATTTCACTTTAAATCAAATAGAGCTGTCCTTCCTTAATATATCTTCAAAATGGAAACCTTTTTTTTTCTTTAACTACTTTTATCCTTAAGGGAAAAATATCTTTTGGAGGAAAAAATCTTTGTTTTTGGTCTCTCTTCCACAAATCAATGCCTAGTTTACTTCTTCAATGAGTATCAATGATTTCGGCTGTTTTCTAAGTGCTCATATATCCCCATTATAGACTTCTGAGTCCTATTTTAGAGATAAACTATAGCTGAATGTATTACATTTACATTTAATTTTATTTTTTATTTATTTTTTTAAAATTATTTTTATTTTATTTTTTATTTATTATTTATATTTTTATTTATTTTATTTTTTTTAAATTATATTTACATTTAATCTGAACATATTCATTTTGATATAAAATATACTTTTTTATTTTTAAGAGTATGCATTTAAATAATAATAAAATGACAGGTTTTCTTTTGTTTGTGTTGCTGAGGTCTTGGGGAAAAGAAATAAAATACTCAAGTGACTTCATTTTGCCATAAGTGTTGAGGCAGGGAACAGGGGCACTGTTGGCTGGGGGCACTTACTAGAGAGTGGAGCTCTTTGTTTAGAATTCCTGGTCATAGGTTAGAGTTAAAGTAAAGCTACAGAAATCATCCTCCCACCCCAGGATTAGATGTGTTTACATTAATACTTCTTAAATTAAAAAAAAATGATAATAACTTGCAAAGAGAAAAGAACTCTATTATAAAAACATACTATGGATACAGGGAAGATCAGGGTCCATCTTCATAAGAGGACCATGATATAAAAAAAAAAAAACCCTTCCACCCCAAAGAGTAATGGGAAATGGCTCCCTGCCCAGATAGAATTTATCAAAGGCCTCAAAAAAGAATTTAGAAGTCAGATGAAAGATATTGAAGAAAAACAAGAAAAACTAAAAATAAAAAAATAAAAAGTATCCAATAAAAACAAAAATATGATTAAAAAGTTATCCAATAAAGGAGATAGAGTCTCAAAGAATGAAATAACTCTTTACAACTTAAAATTTGGCAAAGGGAAGCCAGTGAAACTGTGAAAGACCAAAAAATAACAAAAATAAATTATAAAGAATGAAAAAAAAAAAAAAAAAAAAAGAATGTGAAACATAAGAAAAATGACAGATCTGGAGAACAGATCCAAAACAGAAAATATAAGAATAATTGGATTGCTTGAAAATTTTGACCAAAAAGAGGACCTTGACACAATAATGCAAGAAATTATTCAAGAAAATTGTCCTGGAAGGGAATATAGAAAAATAGAAAAACAAAAGAAACAAACAAAATAAACTCATTCACTTCCTCAGAAAGATCCTTTGTGAAAAAACACACAGGAATATTATTGCCAAATTCTGAAATCCCCAGATCAAAGAGAAAATTTTGAAAGACATAAGAAAAAACTTCAAATAAGTTGGAGCTACAATTAGATTGCACAAGACTTATCAACAGCTACAGTAAAAGACCACACTGGAATTATATCTACATAATATATGTTAAAAAAAAAAAAAAAAAAAAAAAAAATCTAGGCCTGTCATCAAAAATAGCATACTCAGCAAAAATCACCTATAATATTGAGCAAGAAAAAATTAACTTGCACATTTTCAGGATTTTCTATGAAACAAAGTTGAATGTAATAGAACATTTACCATATAAGAGCCAATATCAAAGAGCAATTTCAAGTAACACAACATGGATAAATTATTGTTTTTACATGGGAAATTTATTGCATATGCTTATAATTGACATTAACAAAACAGCAGGTCAAAACTAAGTTTAGCACAGAGTTAAGGTAAAAATAGTAATTCTGTCATATAAATGAGGTTCAGAATTAGAATAGACACTGAGGTATTAGAGGAGGAGGAGGGCTTATAGTTCTGAAAATTTACTCATATTAGGAATGGATTAAATAGGCAGGCAACACTACATATATACTATAAAGGACCTATCACCCTCCAAAAGCTATAAAGAAATTAGGGGGTAGGAATGAGCAAATGGGGAAGAAAGGGGTGAGAGAAGAAGATAATGGAGGGATAAGTTGGGGGAGTTTAAGTAAAGGCAAGGCAAGTTAGGAAGAGAATTAAAGCAAAGGATCAGCAGGAATAAGTATATATGTTTGCTTAACAATAGCCTAATTAGGTGTGGTGGGTAGCAGAGATGAAAGGGGGGATAAAGATCAAAATAAAAAAGTAAAGTAAAACCTCATTTTTAGAAAGGAATTTAAATAAGCCATCAAATAACTCTCTAAACAAAAATCTTTAGAGTCAAATGAATTTATAAATAAATTCTACCAAACATTTAAAGAACCATTAATTCCAATACTATCTAATATTTTTTTTATAAAATTAGGTGAAGATACCTAATACACTTCTTTTATGATAAAACTATAGTGCTAATTACTAAATCAGGAAGAGCCAAAAAAGAGAAAAACTGCTACACACGAATTAGACTCAGAAAACAAGGGAAAGAGTTATATATCAACTTCCCTAATGGATATTTGTAAAGGGCTAGAACTGAGCAGATGCACTTGGATAATGGAGGCTAATTACCAATTGAACAATTCTCTATTAACTTGTTTGGAAGATGACCCTCCTCAACTCTTTGCTGGCTAGATCTGTGGGTGTGCAGAAAGAAGGGGACTTGATTTCAGTGGGTGGAGTAGGAGGAGGAGGGTCTTTTGGCAGTGGAGTGAGAGGAAGGAGGTGTGGAGATTGCTAGATCTAATCCCCTGACCATGACTTCAAAAGAACCTTCGCTTACCCTGACTCAGGCTGATTCTAGTATATCCTGGTCTCAACAAATATTCATGCAAACATGAACAAAGAGATTACACCAATTTATCACCAGGACAAAAAAATAGCTCATGTGGGATTCATATCAGAAAATGATTATTAGGGAAAGAAATCAACATGATAGACCACATAAATAATAAAACTCACAGAAATCATATAATCATCTCAAAAACAAGAAGAAAAGCTTTTGAAAAAATCAGACACCCAATATTAAAGAACATAGGAATAAATGGAGTTTTCCTTAAAGTGATAAGCAGAATCCATCTAAATCATTACTAAGCATTATATATAATGGGGATAAGGTATAAATAATCCCAATAAGATCACATTATTATTTAACATAGAACTATAAATGACAGCTTTTGCCATAATAGAAGAAAAAGAAATGCAAGGAATTAAAATAGGCAATTTGGAAACAAAATTATCATTCTTTGTAGCTAATATGAGGGTAAACCTAGGGTATCTTAGAGAATCAGATAAAAACTACTTGATAAAAACCAACAACTTTAGCAAATCTACAGGATATAAAACAAATCTATATAACTCTTCAGAATTTCTATATATTATTAGCAATGTCCAGCAGTGAAAGATAGAAAGAAAAATTCCCTTCGAAATAACTGAAAGTAGTATAAATATCTGGAAGTTTACCTGCAAGACAAATACAGTAATTTTTTTTGGGGGGTGAGGGTATTAGGCAATTGGGGTTAAGTAATTTGCCCAGGGTCCAGGTATGTAGAGTTTTAGAGTCCTTTGGGCATAGTTCCAGATTGTATTCAGAATGGTTGAATCATAATTCAATCAACAATTCATTAGTGTCTCACTATTCCCACATACATTCCAATATTTATCTTTTTCTTTTCCTGTCATCTTGGCCAATCTGAGTTTTGATGTGGTCCCTCAGAGTTGTTTGAACTTTCATTTCTGTAATCAATAGTGATTTAGAACATTTTTCATATAACTATATATGACCACAATTTTGGTATCTGAAAATTGTCTTTTCATATCTTTTGATTATTTACAAATTGGGGAATGACTTGTATTTTTGTAAATTTGACATAGTTGTTTATATATTTTAGAAATTTGACCTTTATGAGAAATATTGGCTATTAAGATGTTTTCCCACTTTGTATTTCCCTTTTAATCTTATTTCTATTGGTTTTATTTGTAGAAAAAACTTTTAATTTAGGGCAGAGCCAAGATGGCGGAGAAGGTACACGCCACTGTGTAAGCTCCTTTCTTCCCTCAAAACCAACTAGATTTAATCAGCCTCAGAAATAGCGTTGGACTGATAGAATCCACAAGGACTGGAAGCACAACTTACCAGCTGAAGAGAATCTGGAGTTTCGGCAGGAAAGGACAGCTCCCAGGGGAGGAAGAAGAGAGGCCGACTCAGACGGTGGGGTAGTGGCACACTGCGCCGGTCGCACTGGGGAGGGCTCTGGGATCAGAGAATCCACCGAGACAAAAGAATCTGGCACAGGCTGTTAGCTCTTCTCTGCTTATAAAACAGCAGTTCAGGAGAGAAATTTAAGCAACTATAAAATTTAAAACTAGATTGGATCTTCCCGGATCCCAGGGGTGACTCAGCAGATCTCAGCACCAGGGGAGTGGACGACATAGGCAATCCAGGTTTTCTCCTCGGGGTCGTTAAGAGATTGAGGAGTGTGTATGTGGGGGGGTAACTCATGGCTGGCTGGAGGCTGTGGAAAGGATGTCCCAGAGAAGCAGAACCTTTGAACTAGGGACCGCGGTTTCTGGCAGACACTTCCCAGTTTGAGCGCAGGGGCTTTTCATGTCACCTGCTGCAGACATCCACGCCCCACCGGGACACATAGGCTAGGCTTTGAGCCGCCTTTACTGTTCAGTCTCAACCTCAGGGAAGCCGCTAAAACACAGCACCCTCAGGGCACAGCAGTGCTGGTCACCTCTGAGGCACTTCCACTGAGGGGGTGGGGAACTCTCTCCCAGAGCTCTCTCTTAGCTCAGGTGCAGGGGCCTCTGCATCCATCCAGTCTGGGAGGAAGCTGTTAAAGAAATAAATAAATAATTTCCTACCCCAGGGACAGACCCCAAAAGTTTTTGTAAGTATGAGCAAGAAGCCCAAAAAAACCATAGATTCCTTCTACACAGAGAAAGAGCGGTTATCCAACCCCGAGGGAGTTAACAGCAGAGAGTCAGCAGATAACAACCTAAAGGGGAACGATTCCTGCCCCCCATAACATAACTCTCTCCTTGAAGAGACTATTAAAAAGTTAAGAGAGTTTGAAGAAAAATGGGGAAAGGAAAGAGAAGCTATGAAATTGGAGTTGGAAAAAATAAAGAATTCACAGGAGATGCAGGGAAACAAAATTAGTGAATTAGAAAAGGTAAAAAAATCACAGGAAAGTAGGATTTCTGAATTGGAGAAGATAAAAAAGTCCCAAGAAAATAGGAATTCTGAATTGGAAAAAGAAAATAATTCTCAAAAAAAAAAAATTAGGGAAATGGAAAAAAATTCCATAGAGCAAAATAACTCATTTAAAAATGAAATTGGGCATTTACAAAGAGAACTAAAAACTGTGAATGAAGAAAATAACTCCTTAAAAGTCAGGATGGAACAAATAGAAATGAATGATTCATTGAGAACACAAGAATCAGTCAAACAAAATAAAAAAAAAAAAAATGAGAAGCTGGAGAACAACGTCAAAAACTTACTGGGAAAATCTATAGACCTGGAAAATAGATCTAGTAGAGATAATCTGCGGATCATTGGACTTCCAGAAAACTATGACCAAAAAAAGAGCCTAGATTCTATTTTACAGGAAATTATCAAAGAGAACTGTCCAGAGATAATAAAAACAGAGGGGAAAGTAGATGTTGAAAGAATTCATCGAACTCCTTCTGAAATAGACCCTAAAAAAAGAACACCACGGAATATTGTGGTTAAGCTGCAGAATTTCCACATAAAGGAGAAAATCCTGCAAGCAACTAGAAAAAAAACAATTTAAATACCAAGGTGCCACAATAAGGGTCACACAAGATCTGGCTGTCTCCACATTAAAAGATAGAAGGGCCTGGAACCTGATATTCCATAAGGCAAAAGATCAAGGATTGCAACCAAGAATAAACTACCCAGCTAAGTTTAGCATCTTTTTCCATGGAAGAAGATGGTCATTCAATGAAATAGAGGAATTTCATATGTTTCTAAGAAAAAAACCAGACTTAAAGAAAAAATTTGATCTACATCCACAAGACTGAAGAGAAACAGAAAAAGGTACACAGAACCCTTGAGAACTATATCTCTGTTGTGGGTATGTAGAAAGTACGCATGGATAATATGACTCTACTGATATAAAAAAAAAAAAAAAAAAAAGGAGGGGTTGTAGTAAAGGGAAGGGGGTAGTATCAGAAAAAGGGGAAGGGAGTGATAAAAAGAGGGAAACTACATCCCAGGAAGAGGCATAGAAAATACACCATATCTGAGGGAATTTAGAGAGGGGGGAGAATCATTGTACTCTCATCAGAAGAGGTTCAAAGAGTAAATAATTGTCATATTTGTTTTTCAGAGAATTCTCTCTCACCTCATTAAAAGGGGGGAGAGGAAAAGGGAAAAGGAAAAGGAGAATAAGGGAAGGGACGTGGAGGGAGGGGGGAGGGATACTAAAAAAAATGGAGGGCTGCGCATCACAAGGGGGGTCTATAAATTGAATATTGGGGAAGGGGTTCAGGGGGGTCAAGGGAAAAAACATAAACTGGGGATAATATGATGGCAGGAAATACAGAATTAGTAATTTTACCTGTAAATGTGAATGGGATGAATGCTCCCAACAAATGGAGATGGATAGCAAACTGGATCAAAAAACAGAACCCTAAAATATGTTGTTGACAGGAAACACACTTAAAGCAGGGAGATACATATAGAGTAAAGGTAAAAGGTTGGAGCAGAATCTATTATGCTTTAGGTGAAGCCAAAAAAACAGGGGTAGCTATCCTTATCTCAGATCAAGCAAAAGCAGAAGTTGATCTAATGAAAAGAGATAAGGAAGGAAACTATATCCTGCTGAAAGGTAGCATAAATAATGAAGCCATACTAAACATATATGCACCAAGTGCTATAGCATCTAACTTTCTAAAGGAAAAGTTAAGAGAGTTGCAAGAAGAAATAGACAGTAAAACTATAATAGTGGGAGATCTCAACCTTGCACTCTCAGATTTAGACAAATCAAACCACAAAATAAACAAGAAAGAAATTTAAAAAGTAAATAGAACATTAGAAAAACTAGGTATGATAGACCTTTGGAGAAAACTGAATGGCAATAGAAAGGAATATACTTTCTTCTCAGCAGTTCATGGATCCTATACAAAAATTGACCATATATTAGGACATAAAGATCTCAAAATTAAATGTAGGAAGGCAGAAATAATAAATGCCTAATTCTCAGACCACAATGTAATAAAAGTTACATTCAGTAAAAAGTTAGGGATAAATAGACCAAAAAGTAATTGGAAACTGAATAATCTCATCTTAAAGAATGACTGGGTGAAAGAGCAAATTATAGAAACAATTAATAATTTCACCCAAGATAAAGACAATGATGAGACATCATACCAAAATCTGTGGGATGTAGCTAAAGCAGAAATAAGGGGAAATTTTATATCTTTAGAGACTTATTTGAACAAAATAGAGAAAGAGAATATTAATGAATTGGGCCTGCAACTTAAAAAGCTAGTAGAAGATGAAATTAAAAACCCCCAACCAAAAATAAAACTTGAAATACAAAAATTTAAAGGAGAAATCAATAATATTGAAAGTAAAAAAAACTATTGAATTAATAAATAAAACCAAGAGTTGGTTTTATGAAAAAGCCAATAAAATAGATGAACCTTTGGTAAATCTGATCAAAAAAAAGAAAGAAGAAAATCAAATTTTTAGTCTTACAAATGAAAAGGGGGATCTTTCCACCAATGAAGAGGAAATTGGAGAAATAATAAGGAGTTACTTTGCCCAACTTTATGCCAATAAATTTGATAACTTAAGTGAAACGAATGACTTCCTCGAAAAAATATAGGCTTCCTAGATTAACACAGGAGGAAATAAATTGCTTAAATAGTCCCATTTCAGAAAAAGAAATAGAACAAGCTATTAATCAACTCCCCAGGAAAAAATCCCCTGGACCAGATGGATTTACATGTGAATTCTACCAAACATTTAAAGAACAATTAAATCAAATGTTATCAATTTGAAAAAATAGGGAATGAAGGAGTCCTACCAAACTCCTTTTATGACACAGACATGGTACTGATACTTAAACCAGGTCGATCGAAAACTGAGAAAGAAAATTATGGACCAATTTCCTTAATGAATATTGATGCTAAAATCTTAAATAAGATATTATCAAAAAGACTTTGGAAAATCATCCCCAGGATAATACACTATGATCAAGTAGGATTCATACCAGGAATGCAGGGCTGGTTTAATATTAGGAAAACTATTAGTACAATTGACCATATTAATAATCAAATTAATAAAAACCATATGATCATCTCAATAGATGCAGAAAAAGCATTTGACAAAATTCAACATCCATTCCTACTAAAAACTCTTGAGAATATAGGAATAAATGGACTATTCCTTAGAATTATCAGGAGCCTATATTTACGACCATCAGTAAGCATAATATGCAATAGAAATAAACTGCAACTTTTCCCAGTAACATCAGGAGTGAAACAAGGTTGCCCACTATCACCATTACTGTTCAATATGGTACTGGAAATGCTAGCCTTGGCAATAAGAGCTGAGAAAGCGTTTCAAGGAATTAGAGTAGGAAATGAGGAAATCAAACTATCACTCTTTGCAGATGACATGATGGGATACTTAGAGAATCCCAAAGACTCTGCTAAAAAGCTATTAGAAATAATTCAGAATTTTAGCAAAGTGGCAGGATACAAAATAAATCCACATAAATCCTCAGCATTCTTATATATCACCAACAAAATGCAACAGCAAGAGATACAAAGAGAAATTCCATTCCAAACAAATGTTGAGAGTATAAAGTATTTGGGAATCCATCTACCAAAGAATAGTCAGGAATTATAAGACAAAAATTACAAAACACTTGCCACAAAAACAAAGTCAGATTTAAATAATTGGAAAGACATTCAATGCTCTTGGATAGGCCGAGCGAATATAATAAAGATGACAATACTCCCCAAACTATTCTATTTATTTAGTCCTATACCAATCAGACTCCCAAGAAACTATTTTAATGACCTAGAAAAAATAACAACAAAATTCATATGTAAGAATAAAAGGTTGAGAATTGCAAGGGAACTAATGAAAAAAAAGTCAGAGGAAGGTAGTCTAAGTGTACCTGATCTAAAGCTATATTATACAGCAGCAGTCACCAAAACCATTTGGTACTGGCTAAGAAATAGAACGGTAGATCAGTGGAACAGATTAGATACAAAGGACAAAAAAGGGTACATCTATAGCAATCTAATCTTTGATAAACCCAAAGATACCAACATTAGGGACAAAAATTCATTATTCCAAAGAAACTGTTGGGAAAACTGGAAATTAGTATGGCAGAAATTAGATATGGACCACACTTAACATCATATACCAAGATAAGATCAAAATGGGTCCATGATTTAGCCATAAAGAATGAGATCATAAATAGATTAGAGGAACAGGGAATAGTCTTCCTCTCAGAACTGTGGAGGAGGAAGGAATTTATGACCAGAGGAGAACTAGAGATCATTATTGATCACAAAATAGAAGATTTTGATTACATCAAACTAAAAAGTTTCTGTACAAAGAATACTAATGCAAACAAGATTAGAAGGGAAGTAACAAATTGGGAAAATATTTTTAAAAGGAAAGGTTCTGACAAAGGTCTCATTTCCAAAATATATAGAGAACTGACCCTGATTTATAGGAAACCAAACCATTCTCCAATTGATAAATGGTCAAGGGATATGAACAGACATTTCTCAGATCATGAAATTGAAACTATTTCCACTCATATGAAAGAGTGTTCCAAATCACTACTGATCAGAGAAATGCAAATTAAGACAACTCTGAGATACCACTACACACCTGTCAGATTGGCTAAGATGACAGGAACAAATAATGATGAATGTTGGAGGGGATGTGGGGAAACTGGGACACTGATACATTGTTGGTGGAGTTGTGAAAGAATCCAGCCATTCTGGAGAGCAATTTGGAACTATGCCCAAAAAGTTGTCAAACTGTGTATACCCTTTGACCCAGCATTGCTGTTATTGGGATTATATCCCAAAGAAATACTAAAGAGTGGAAAGGGACCTGTATGTGCCAAAATGTTTATGGCAGCTCTTTTTGTTGTAGCTAGAAACTAGAAGTTGAATGGATGTCCATCAATTGGAGAATGGTTGGGTAAATTATGGTATATGAAGGTTATGGAATATTATTGCTCTGTAAGAAATGACCAGCAGGAGAATACAGAGAGGCTTGGAGAGACTTACATCAACTGTTGCTGAGTGAAATGAGCAGAACCAGAAGATCACTATACACTTCAACATCAATACTGTATGAGGATGTATTCTGATGGAAGTGGAAATCTTCAACATAAAGAAGATCCAACTCACTTCCAGTTGATCAATGATGGACAGAAATAACTATACCCAGAGAAGGAACACTGGGAAGTGAATGTAAATTGTTAGCACTGCTGTATATCTACCCAGGTTACTTATACCTTTGGAAGCTAATAATTAATGTGCAACAAGAAAATGGTATTTATACACATATATTGTATCTAGGTTATATTGTAATACATGTAAAATGTAGGGGATTACCTTATCGGGGGGAGGGAGTGGAGGGAAGGAGGGGATAATTTGGAAAAATGAATAAAAAAATAATAATAATAAAAAAAAAGAAAAACTTTTAATTTAATATTATCCAAGTTGTGTATTTTACCTTTCATAATCTTCTCTAATTCTTCTTTAGTTATACTTCTCCAAAGGGCTGATGTAGCCCCATAAAGGGTACAACCTTTTATCAAATCTTTAATTTTATTCAAATCTAAAGGTGCATATCTTCTCCTTTTTTTACCTACAGAATCAATCTCTTCAATCACAGGATATGCATGTATAAAATCACTTATATCCTGTCCATCTCTCTTAGCTTTAACTAATGCTTTTTCTAATCTTGTCATAGGCTGCTTGACAGGCGACTCTGTTTGTGTTTCTTCTTCTTCCCCTCCTCCTTCTTGCTCTACCCCTGAAGGTGGAGTTGATGTGGGCCTGTCAATAATCTGCTCTTTAGGCAGGGTTGAAGCTTCTTCAAGAGAATCAGAGTCATCACACCCTAATTCCTCATTTAAATCCTCCTGCTCTTGGGCAAGTTCTTGATCTTTCCTTTTTTCCTCACACTTCCTCCTCTGTTCATTTTTAAAACTTTTCCTTCTGAGGTGGAGCCAAGATGGCGGAGAAGATACACGCCACTGTGTAAGCTCCTTTCTTCCCTCACAACCTACTAGATTTAATCAGCCTCAGAAATAGTATTGGACTGATAGAATCCACAAGGACTGGAAGCACAACTTACCAGCTGAAGAGAATCTGGAGTTTCAGCAGGAAAGATCAGCTCCCAGGGGAGGAAAAGAGAGGCCAGCTCAGACGGTGGGGTAGTGGCACACTGCGCCGGTCGCACTGGGGAGGGCTCTGGGATCAGAGAATCCACCGAGACAAAAGAATCTGGCACAGGCTGTTAGCTCTTCTCTGCTTATAAAACAGCAGTTCAGGAGAGAAATCTAAGCAACTATAAAATTTAAAACTAGATTGGATCTTCCCGGATCCCAGGGGTGACTCAGCAGATCTCAGCACCAGGGGAGTGGCCGACATAGGCAATCCAGGTTTTCTCCTCGGGGTCGTTAAGAGATTGAGGAGTGTGTATGTGGGGGGGTAACTCATGGCTGGCTGGAGGCTGTGGAAAGGATGTCCCAGAGAAGCGGAACCTTTGAACTAGGGACCGCGGTTTCTGGCAGACACTTCCCAGTTTGAGCGCAGGGGCTTTTCATGTCACCTGCTGCAGACATCCACGCCCCACCGGGACACATAGGCTAGGCTTTGAGCCGCCTTTACTGTTCAGTCTCAACCTCAGGGAAGCCGCTAAAACACAGCGCCCTCAGGGCACAGCAGTGCTGGTCACCTCTGAGGCACTTCCACTGAGGGGGTGGGGAACTCTCTCCCAGAGCTCTCTCTTAGCTCAGGTGCAGGGGCCTCTGCATCCATCCAGTCTGGGAGGAAGCTGTTAAAGAAATAAATAAATAATTTCCTACCCCAGGGACAGACCCCAAAAGTTTTTGTAAGTATGAGCAAGAAGCCCAAAAAAACCATAGATTCCTTCTACACAGAGAAAGAGCGGTTATCCAACCCCGAGGGAGTTAACAGCAGAGAGTCAGCAGATAACAACCTAAAGGGGAACGATTCCTGCCCCCCATAACATAACTCTCTCCTTGAAGAGACTATTAAAAAGTTAAGAGAGTTTGAAGAAAAATGGGGAAAGGAAAGAGAAGCTATGAAATTGGAGTTGGAAAAAATAAAGAATTCACAGGAGATGCAGGGAAACAAAATTAGTGAATTAGAAAAGGTAAAAAAAATCACAGGAAAGTAGGATTTCTGAATTGGAGAAGATAAAAAAGTCCCAAGAAAATAGGATTTCTGAATTGGAGAAGATAAAAAAGTCCCAAGAAAATAGGATTTCTGAATTGGAAAAAGAAAATAATTCTCAAAAAAAAAAAATCAGGGAAATGGAAAAAAATTCAATAGAGCAAAATAACTCATTTAAAAATGAAATTGGGCATTTATAAAAAGGACTAAAAACTGTGAAGGAAGAAAATAACTCCTTAAAAGTCAGGATGGAACAAATAGAAATGAATGATTCATTGAGAACACAAGAATCAGTCAAACAAAACAAAAAAAATGAGAAGCTGGAGTACAACGTCAAATACTTACTGGGAAAATCTATAGACCTGGAAAATAGATTTAGGAGAGATAATCTGCGGATCATTGGACTTCCCTAAAACTATGACCAAAATGAGCCTAGATTCTATTTTACAGGAAATTATCAAAGAGAACTGTCCAGAGATAATAGAAACAGAGGGGAAAGTAGATGTTGAAAGAATTCATCGAACTCCTTCTGAAATAGACCCTAAAAAAAGAACACCACGGAATATTGTGGTTAAGCTGCAGAATTACCACACAAAGGAGAAAATCCTACAAGCAACTAGGAAAAAAACAATTTAAATACCAAGGTGCCACAATAAGGGTCACACAAGATCTGGCTGCCTCCACATTAAAAGATAGAAGGGCCTGGAACCTGATATTCCATAAGGAAAAAGATCAAGGATTGCAACCAAGAATAAACTACCCAGCTAAGTTTAGCATCTTTTTCCATGGAAGAAGATGGTCATTCAATGAAATATTTTTAAAAGGAAAGGTTCTGACAAAGGTCTCATTTCCAAAATATATAGAGAACTGACCCTGATTTATAGGAAACCAAACCATTCTCCAATTGATAAATGGTCAAGGAATATGAACAGACAATTCTCAGATCATGAAATTGAAACTATTTCCACTCATATGAAAGAGTGTTCCAAATCACTACTGATCAGAGAAATGTAAATTAAGACAACTCTGAGATATCACTACACACCTGTCAGATTGGCTAAAATGACAGGAACCAATAATGATGAATGTTGGTGGGGATGTGGGAAAACTGGGATGCAGTTGTTGGTGGAGTTGTGAATTAATCCAGCCATTCTGGAGAGCAATTTGGAACTATGCCCAAAAAGATGTCAAACTGTGCATATCCTACTACTGAAGCTAATGATTAATGTGCAACAAGAAAATGGTATTTACACACATATATTGTATCTAGGTTATATTGTAACACATGTAAAATATATGGGATTACCTGCCATCGGGGGGAGGGAGTGGAGGGAGGGAGGGGATAATTTGGAAAAATGAATAAAAAAAAAAAAAAAAAAAAAAAAAAAAAAAAAACTTTTCCTTCTCCTACAGCTTGTTCGATAATTTAAGGCTAATTGAACTATGTTGTAGATATAAAATATCTCTGCAGAAATTGAACGAGGCCTATTTTTTGTTTTTAATAATTAATACCTAACAAAGCTTTTGGCTTATTCAATAATAGGAGCTCAACAATAATTTTTGAAGTGGCTTTACTTGCCATGGATATCAAATCTATTAAATATTAATGGGCAAGGATTCAACACACATATTTCTGGTTTAGCACAATTTATATATGTATGTATATACAGAGGTGTATGTATCTAAGTATATCTTAAAAGTTGTAACCAATCTGGGTTTTTCATTAATCAAGAATACCTAAGATAAAGTGCATGCAATAAATAGAAATCATAGAGTAGCAATCATCCATACACAGATATTTCAAGTACAGCTTATAGTGATTCTTAACTTGTACTTGAAGGTAAAGTATTCTTAAATGTAACTTTTGTTTCACTTTACCAATACTTCAGGTCAGTTTGTGCTTCTCAGAATAACATGGGAAAAAAAAAAAAAAAGTATCATCCCTGTGCATTTCTAACTGTCATTTGATTCCTGAACTGATGCTTAACTTTCAAAACAAAACTCATTCAACCAAAACTATGAGAATTGTAATATAAGGCCTGAGGGTTAGAAAAACTCAGTCTAGGTCATTGTTCCCTTTCACTAAGCATTTTTGATTCCCCACATCACTGATTTAGAGATAAGACCAATCACATCAGAGGCTTTTCCCATCTTGCTTTAAAAGCTGTATTTTTCTCACCTTGTCTCAAGTCTCATTAATGTGTTTTAGTGGGTGTGACTGTTCAAATTTAAGCAATTACTTACATTCTATGTGAATTGTTCTTACCTTATTGGAAACACATATTTTTTGCCACCAAGCAGTTTCCCTAGAATTTTTTTCTATTGACAAACAAAAATATCTCAATGGTTGATACTATTAGACTTGTCAAGAATAAAATCATACTACTAGTAAGTTGAGAAGTCATTCAAATGAATATTCCGCATCATGCTTGCTCTGAAATGGGCAAGTAATTTATTTTTGAATGACTCATACTTTATGGAAATGGAGATACTATTATTTTCTCTCTGATGAAGTATGCTATAGCAAATAGAGAGGTAGACTTAGAGCTAGAAAAGCTTGAACTTTACATATATATATATGTGTGTGTGTGTGTGTGTGTGTGTGTGTGTGTGTATGTGTGTGATGATGATTATGTAGTCATTAGCATAGTTGGAATTATCAGGAAATACTTCTTATAGCAGGTAGTTGTACACAAAAACTAGCAATCCTGAGATGTGGAAACTTATAACAATGAGCTTCAGGACTAGGATTTCCTGATAAAAATTAAAGTATCACAAATATATGAACTATTATAACTTCTTTTTTTTGTTCTCTGTCTTTCTTAGTAGATACAGTGAGAGTTAAGAATATTTATACTATTTTAGAATGTTCAATATATAAATATATTTTTAAATTCCATATTATAAGAGAGTTGGAGATATGAGAAAAATAAAGATCTAGAGGAAAAGAAAGGTGAAAAAAAAAGATAGAAAAGTAGGCAAGAAATTATATATAAATGTTCTTTCTGTGTTGGGAAAGTGTAATTTCAGACATCAGAATTTGCCTTTAAATTTTTATACTTATGAAATGTAAATATTTTATCCATTTAAATGCATCATGGGTTTTTTAAATTGAATTAAACATTTCAAAAATATTGATTAATTTACCAGCTTTGACTGAAGGTCGTCTGACATTTAAAAATGATTTGATTGTTTGAAGTCTGCTCTTTAAATGAGTTATGTTTTTTTTTTTTTATTCCATAATTCTTGTATGCTACATTTGGAACTAGCATGCTATCATTCCTTAGATTCCATTCACTACCAATTAAATCTAATTTTATGAGTTTTAGTGATAATAGATTTTATGTTGATACAATAAAGTAACAACCTTTTTAATTATTGTGTTCATTTAAATGACTTGCATGTAAATGTTTTAGGGATGCAAAGGTTATTGTTTCTTTTTAGGTGTTTTTTTTTTTTTTAGTTATTTGTTTTTGAACAATATCACTTCTGTTGATATAGATTACAAGTTCACTTTAACTTTAAAAATATATTTTTTGAGAATTGCTTTGGGTAAAATTATTACCTTATGGCTAACATAGTGATAAGCTTCTCTGAATTTAGGCAACTTGATGCTCATATGATTGAGAAAAAACATAAGTGAGAGCCCATACTGGGAGATTTTTTTTTTTTGGTTCTCTCTTTTTTTATATTAATTTTATATTATAATATTTTTGACAGTACATATGCATAGGTAATTTTTTTTTACAACATTATCCCTTGTACTCCCTTCTGTTCGGAATTTTTCCCCTCCTTCCCTCTACCCCCTCCCCTAGATGGCAGGCATTCCCATACACATTAAATATGTTATAGTATATCCTAAGAACCGAATTTGTTGTTGTTGTTGTTGTTGTTGTTGTTGTTGTTGTTGTTGTTGTTGTTGTTGCAAAGGAAGAATTGGATTCGGTAGGTAAAAATAACCTGGGGAGAAAAATAAAAAATGCTAACAGTTTACACTCATTGCCCAGTGTGTCTTTTCTGGGTGTAGCTGATTCTGTCCATCATTGATCAATTGGAATTGGATTAGCTTTTCTCTATGTTGAAGACATCTACTTCCATCAGAATACATCCTCATTACGGTATCATTGTTGAAGTGTATAATGATCTCCTAGTTCTGCTCATTTCACTCAGCATCAGTTGATGTAAATCTCTCCAAGCCTCTCTGTATTCCTCCTGTTGGTCATTTCTTACAGAACAATAATATTCCATAACATTCCTATACCATAATTTACCCAACCATTCTCCAATTGATGGGCATCTGTTCATTTTCCAGTTTCTAGCCACTATGAAAAGAGCTGCCATAAACATTTTGGCACATACAGGTCCCTTTCCACTCTTTAGTATTTCTTTGGGATATAATCCCAATAACAGCAATGCTGGGTCAAAGGGTATGCACAGTTTGACAACTTTTTGGGCATAGTTCCAAATTGCTCTCCAGAATGGCTGGATTCTTTCACAACTCCACCAACAATGTATCAGTGTCCCAGTTTCCCCACATCCCCTCCAACATTCATCATTATTTGTTCCTGTCATCTTAGCCAATCTGACAGGTGTGTAGTGGTATCTCAGAGTTGTCTTAATTTGCATTTCTCTGATCAATAGTGATTTGGAACATTCTTTCATATGAGTGGAAATAGTTTCAATTTCATCATCTGAAAATTGTCTGTTCATATCCTTTGACCATTTATCAATTGGAGATTGGCTTGATTTTTTATAAATTAGTGTCAATTCTCTGTATATTTTGGAAATGAGGCCTTTATCAGAACCTTTAACTGTAAAAATGTTTTCCCAATTTGTTACTTCCCTTCTAATCTTGTTTGCATTAGTTTTGTTTATACAAAAGCTTTTTAATTTGATGTAATCAATTTTTTCTATTTTGTGATCAATAATGATCTCTGGTTCTCCTTTGGTCACAAATTATTTCCTGCTCCACAAGTCTGAGAGGTAAACTATCCTATGTTCCTCTAATTTATTCATGATCTCGTTCTTTATGCCTAAATCATGGACCCATTTTGATCTTATCTTAGTATGTGGTGTTAAGTGTGGGTCCATGCCTACATACTGGGAGATTTAAAACCCTAAGATAATTACTTGAAATAACAAGACCAAAGCATGACACAGTACCTCTTTTGAGATCCATACATTTTTTTAGACTAGGTATACTGTAGCGAGCTGTCGTCTCCAGAAGCTGCCGGATCACTCTCTGGGAAGAGATCTGCTGTGTCTACTCAAATCTCTCCGACAGATTCTTCTTCCTGTAGTGAAACATATTAAGCAATTTTATATTGGCAAAATGAAGCATATATGAGTGTTCAAAAAATGAAGAAATAATTGCAATGCTAAAACAGTAGATTGGATGTAATTGGATTGTTCTAAAAAGTTCTAAAAATGAAAGGTTTGTTTTTTTTGTTTGTTTTTTTTTTTTTGGTAGAGTAAATGCTTAATTCTTCCCCAAACCCCTCCACATACCACATACCTTTCAGTAATGATTGTAAACACACTATAATGAAATAAGGACTGAAATAATTTTCCATCAAAGGGCAACTTTGAAGGTCAGTAGGAAAAGTTTGTTACACTTAGTAGTCAAAGTGAAATGCAGTCCAGTTTAGGCTGTGCTAGTGCCCCAGCCCCAACAATCCAGGAGTAGGCCTTGGGATTCATGCCACTGATTCAACAGTAGCTTCCTGAGCTCTGAATCCACAGAAGGTCAAGGAATTGAACAACTGGTTAGAAGATTATGTGGGTCTCTCTGGTAGCACTGAAGCAGAACTCTGTTGCTTTCTTTTGCCAATCTCTGATCTGGGTCTCAGTCTTGGGTGGCTGTCCATGGTTGAGGAAGAAGGTCACTAGCACACCACAGCCAGAAGTCAGAGTGGAGTAGGTCCTCCTCAAAGTTCCAAGACAGAAAAGAGTTCTTCTGATCACTTGGAGACTAGAGCACAGGCCAGAAGAGTAGTAAACATGACTCTCCTTAGATCATATCACGTTTGAAAAAAAAAACAAAACACAAAAACAAACAAACAAACAAATAAAAAAAAAACAAATTACCTTCATTAAAAATGAAAAGGGTTAATTTAGCAACAATGAGATTGAATGTACATCAACACATGGTATGTTCATTTCTTTGTTCTATTTTTTTTCCTTTCCTGTCTTTTTCTATTTTGTTCTGATTTTCTCTCTCAACAGGTTTCATAAAGAAATATGTATTAAAATTAATATACATATATATATATATATATATACATATATATATATATATATAAGCAGGAATTAAATAATAAATAAATATTTTTTTAAAAAAAGTTTTTATAGTGGAGGAAAAGATGTTGTAATTAAGGGAGAATGAGTGAAACTTACTGTCATCAGAATCAGAATTCACTCAAAGAGGGAATAAAATAGATATTCCATTGGGCATATAAATTTATCTTATATTACAGAGTAGAAGAAGGGGAATGAAATAAGAGCAGAGAGTTAATAGGATGGCAGATTGGGGAAGATGAGAATCAGAAGCAAAACACTTTTGAGAAGGGACAGGGTGAAAGCAGAGAGAGAACAAAATTAATAGAGGAGGGGAAATGCAGTTAGCAAAATTAATTGTGGAAAAAAATTAAAGCAAGTTTCTCTGATAAAGTCCTCATTTCTCAAGCCATACAGAAATAAGTCAAATTTATAAAAATAAGAGCTATTGATAATCAAAAAATATAATTTTTTCAGATGAAGTAATAAAAGCTATTAATAACCATATGGAAAAAAAAATCTTCTAATGCTCTGATAAGTGTTTGGAAAAAATGCATATTAAGGCTATTGTGAAGTTCTAGTTTATACTTATTAGATTGTCAAATAGCAGAAAAGAAGAAATGCCAAATCTTGGGGTTAGGGTAAATAAAATGAGACATTAATGTGGTGCTGTAATGAATTGTAAACTGATTCAACCATTATATAGAGAAATTTGGACCTAAGTCCAAAAGACTCTAAAACCATGCATATTCTTCAACCTAGAAGTACCACTACTAGGTCTGTATCTCAAAAGTGATTTCTTAAAAAGAGAAAGGACTTACATGCATGAAAAATATTTATAGCAGCACCTTTCTGGGAACAAAGAGTTAGAAATTTAGGATTTGCCCATTAATTGGGGAATGGCTGAGTAAATTGGAATACTAGTGTACTATGAGAAATGATGAGCAGGATGGTCTCAGAAAGAAAAAAAAATCTGAAAAGACTTCCATGAGCTGATTCAAAGTAACAGCAATATTATAAAATGATTAACTATGAATGACATAACTATTCTCAGCAATAAAATGATCAAAGACAAATCTGAAGGAGTTTTGATTAAAAAAAAAATATCATACTTATTCAGAAAAAGAACTGGTGATGTCTGAATGAATATTTTAACTTTCTTTTTCCTGAGGGTTTTTTTGGGGGAGGAGGTAAAGTCTGTTTTCTTTCATAAGAAGATTATTAAGGAAATGTTTTGCATGACTACATTTGTATAACCTATACTGAATTTCTTGTGTTTTCAATGAGAGGTATTGGGTAAAGAAGAAAGAAGAGATCCTGGAGTACAAAATTTTAAAAACAAATGTTAAAAACTTATTTTACATGTAACTAGGGAAAATTGTTTTATATGTAACTTGGAAAAGATACTAAATAATAGACCTACATAGATATTCAGTGAATTCACAATATAATTCATAATTTTTAGAGATATGCACAAAAAGAAGGATAAACAGAAAAAAAGGATAAATAAAAAAGCTTCACATGATCATGTAAAAATAACATCAGGAAAACAAAACAAAATCTCAGAATAAGTTGACTCTGAGCCATCAAACCCAAATAATAATCAAGATTTGGCTGGGACCTATCTTTGTCCAATCAGTAAGATTCAGAATGAGTTTGACTTAAGGTTTCTGAATCACAGCAAAACGGCAAGCTCTTAAAGAGATGGGAGTGCTATATTATCTTACTTGTCTCCTAAGGAACCTATTTGCAGGCTAAGAAGCATTTCACTCAGTACTATTTTTCACTAAAAAAGAGGTCAGTTAATGGTTAGAGACATCAGTTTTGATGACCTGGAGAATTGGTTGACTGAGAGACAGAGTAACAATAGTCTAACTTATTTAAAAAAAAATAATGTAACAGAATGCATTTATATAATTTATATAATTTATATATGATCCAGGCTTTTATCCTATTAATTTAGATTCAACATTAAAGTATAATTAAAAACTAATATACAATTCCATAGATATTAAGAATAAAAATTGTTAACTTAACCATAACATTGAACAGATACTCAACAAAAGTACTATAGCACCTAACCTGGGTAGGAATAATCCTTCTTGCTTGTATATGAGAATGAGGATGATAGTGGTGGATGGATTGATGAATTTTATGGTCTTGGTAGATGTACCACATTTGAAGGGTTGTTATTCCAATTCGGTGAGGTTTCTTATGTCCTTTGTAACCAAGTAGTCATGTAATTACATCCTGAGACTATCAGGAAACTGAATTAAGAGAAATGTAACTTGAGCCTTAGACCTTTGGCTCCCTCATGGATAGGTTTATTGCTTTGTGGAGAAAAAAAAATAACCAATATTTTGGATGGGGAGGGTGGAAGGAGGACAACCATGGTATATAGTTCTATTACATTCACACAGACTTCATCTTTTTCAAAATATCTGATTTAAGCACATGATAATTAATCCTCTTAGGAGAGTAAAAATACAGGTATGAAGCCACAAATTAGAAGGTCTAATATTTTTGAGACTTCGAATTATAATTTTAGAAATAGAAGTAATATTTGAAATGATCTAGTCTAATATATTTATTTTTCCAATAGGGAAACTGAGACCCAAAATGTGAAGATTACTCAGATAGTAAGTGTTAAAGTCATTATTGAAACCCAGATCCTCAAAGTTTAATATTCTTTTCATTATATTCTATATAAAGTGTATTTCTTGATTATCCCTCAATCATAATTTTCACATAGTTCATCAATAAAATTATAAAATGCTATTTTATATTTCTAAATAAAATTTTATTCAAAAATCATTACTGTAAAAAGTTCATTTTCCTATGAAAAAATGATTCTATGCTTTTTATATATCTTAATTTCTAGATCATCTTGCTAAAACTATATCTTGGAATTTTTTATTTGTATGAACAAATAAGGTTTTGATGAAAAAGTTAATTTTATCAACACTTCTCTATATGTATTTCTCTGAGGCCAAAATGTTCTGTAATTCTTTGGAATTTGTTTTAGGAAGGAAAGAAATCTGTATTTTCTAATAAATTCAATATCTCTTGAATATATAATGGAAATATACTCCAAAAATCACTATTCTTTCAAAACTTGATTTTCTTGATTTTATATCTCACTGTCACTGAATCATAGCTTTCATGGTTTTTCATAAATACCATGTAAGCAGTTATCTCTGAATCAGAGCACATAGGCCACAGTAAATCTAGTAAAATGTCATCTCACAGGAAGGGTATGAAACTTGCTGTCTTCCCCTAAACTTTCAATATAGTATCTATCCAAAGCACTTGATGCTTTTTTCATATGTCCTTATAGAATAACTACAAAACAAATATATTCCAGAATCTGAAAGATGGTAAAAAATAGATACAAATGTATCATTGAAATATTTTGAATATGTTACATATGTTGATCTTAATGTGGAAATCCTCTTCTGATAAGAATAACAGTAAATGGGATATAGCTTATCTAAGAATTATAGACAATAAGGAAGAAACATCATAATAATAAATGTATAAAATTGAGAGTCAGTATATCTAGGTTTTAGTTTTAAGAAATTTATGTGATCTTTGAAAAAAGCTTGATTTTCTCATTTGTAAATTTAACAGTGCTCTTTAGTTAAAATTTCATAATCCATAAAAATAGAATTATATATGAATATATTCATGTGAGCTTTAATCTAGATAGTAACAGAAATCTGGGAGGAAGGATGAAATAGGAAGTATGGTTGGAAACACCAGACTATATCCTCAATGCTAATATTGGAAGTAGAGCAAAGATGGTGGACAACAGGAAGCAACCCATTTGAATTCTCTTAACATTCCCCTTATTAAAAAAAAAAAAAAAATTAAAGTAACTCTGGAAATCAAATTTCATAGTGGATAAATCAATAAAATATTAGAGTGAGAGCTATTTTTCTGGGTAAGACAACTTGTAAGGTTGGCAAGAAAAATCTGTAATACTAGAAATCTATCCCAGAGAGCAAAGTACATAGCACCAGCAGTAAGCCTTAAAGAAAGCTTCATCAACAATGATAGTAGCAACAGTTTGAGGAGCTTTCAATAGAGAGATACAAAATAACCATTAAAAATTGTTCAGAAAAGATTACAGGGGACACTTTGTTAACATTTGATGACATTTTTGTTTTTGTTTTTCTTTTTTTTATTTTAATAGTTTTTATTTACCAGATATATGCATAGGTAATTTTACAACATTGACAATTGCCAAACCTTTTGTTCTAATTTTTCCCCTCCTACCCCCCCCACCCAGATGGCAGGTTGACCAATATATGTTAAATATATTAAAGTATAAATTAAATACAATATATGTATACATGTGATGACATTTTTCTAGCAGATGACATTGATGAGAAACTCTTGTCCTTAATCAGTTCTGGGTTGCAGATATAGAATCAAGAAAAGCACTTGTGGTTTGTTTTAAGGAGAACAAGGTTCTATTTAGAGATCCCAAGGCAAAAAAGAACAATAGAACTTATGACCACAGAACATCAAAGGAGCATTAGTGTTCATGCCTACTGGAAAGCAGAGGCTCTTCTTGGGTAAAGACCAGAATAATGATAGTGTAACAGTGACAACACCTATTTCCAAATATTATAACCCCCAAAGTATAAAAAGTTGTACACTCCCAGAATTGTCTCAGAAAACAATAGCAGGAAAAAACAAAAACAAAAAACAAAAACAAAACAAAACAAAAACAAACAAACAAACAAACAAACAAACAAAAATACCCTGAAATTTGGGAGAGTGTAGTGCCACTCCCAGGTCATCAGAATTCAAGTTGAACATGAAATTCAAAGTCAAAGAAGAAGCAAACAAAAACAAAACAAAACAAAACAAAACAAACAAACAAAAAAAAAACCTTACCTAGAAAAATGAGAAAATACTAACAAAGGAACTTAACCATAAAATGGCACTCTGGTAAATGGAAGATCCAGTTATAAACTCAGAAGAGAACAATGCAAAAACAGCTACAAATGCAGCTTCAAATATAAATGCTCTTTGGACATTAGTCCAACAAGAATTTCTATAAGAGTGAAAGAGATAAGTGATAGAGGGGGGAAAAATGGGCAAAGAAATAAAAGCAATGGAAGATAATTATGAAAAGTGAGTTAACATCTTGATAAAATAAGCATAAAACAAAATAAAGAAAATAATCCCTTAAAACCACAATTGACTTAGTTGTAAAAGAAATACAACAATTTACTGAAGCAAAGGACTTCTGAGAAATCAGAATTGACTAAATGGGGAAAAAATAGGTATAAAGTTCACTGAAGGAAACAATCCTTTGTGAATTAGAAAAGCTGAAAGAGAAGCTTATGATTCCATGAGAAACAAACAAAACTAAAGAATGAAAAAAAATGAGTATGAAATATTTCATAAAAAATCACTGACTTAGAAAATACACTGAGAAAGTAATTTTAAAGTTGTTTAACCATTTGAAAAAAATGTTTAAAAAGTGTAGATAGCACATTTTAAGAAATAATCAAGGAAAACGGACTGATTTCATAAAATCAGAGTGGAAAATAGAAATTGAAAAAAATCTATAAATTACCTGCTGAAAGAAATCACAAAATAAAAACCCTCAGAAATAGTATAACCAAATTCCACAGTTCCAGGGTCCAGGATAAAATATTGCAAGCATCTATAAAAGGGAAGGAAAAGAAATTTAAATATCATAAAAGCACAATCAGAATTACACAAGACTTAGCAGCTTCAACATTAAAAAAATATTAGCACTAGAACTAAAATGAAGAATAATCTGCTTATCAAAGGTGAGTATAATCCTTGAGTGAAAAAATAACAAAATAGAATTCAATAATTCCTCATAATAAGATCAGAACTAGATAAAAAACTCAATATTCAAACCTGACTAGACAGAAGTACAGAAATATATATATGACAGAGAAATAATTAGGATTCAAAAAGATTAAGGGATTTTAATACCTATGTATAATTCCTAAAAGCTTTATCATTTTAGTGCACTTAAAAGTAGTTTACACAGAAAGCAGTGATGGCTATAAGTAGATAGTGTTGGAATAAAGTAAAAAAAAAAAATAAGGGGTAAGAAAAAGGAATGCACTAGGAAAAGATTAAAGAGAGAAATAGAATGGTGAACATTTTCTAATATAAGACAAGCATTTAGGCAACTTTTATAGTAAAGGGAAAAATAGAGGATGGCAGACAATACTGAATTTCACTCTCATATAAATTCAAAAATGGAAGAATATAAGTGAATATAGAAATCTGTCTAATTCAGTAGGGGCATGGCAGGGTCATAAGATAGAATATATGGAATTAAAAGGAGAGCAAAATAAGGAAAACAATGGTTGAATGCAAATAGATTTTTTTGTGGAGGAACAGGATAAAAATGAAAAGGGATAAGTTCACCCATAAAAGAGAAGCAAATAAAACCAATTAGATACCAGAACTCAAAAATATGATATCTACAAAATAGATCTCAAAACAGAAAGATGTACTCAAGACTTAAAATAATGGATTGGAGGAAAATCAATTATGCTTCAATTTGATTTTTAAAAAATGCAGCATCAGGGGCAGCTAAGTAGTGCAGTGAATAAAGTACAAGCCCTGAAGTCAGAAGGACCTGAGTTAAAATTTGGCCTCAGACACTTAACACTTCCTAGTTGTATGACCCTGGGCAAGTGACTTAACCCCAATTGCTGCAGCAAAAAAAAAAAAAAAAAAAAAAAAAAAATGCAGCAGCAATCATGGTATTAGAGAAACACAAGCAAAAATAGGCCCAATTAAAAGAAATAAGAAAACTACATTTTGCTAAAAGATACTTTGGAGAATGAAGTAATACTGATAAAAAGTTACTAGATCTTCTAATAAAGATTTCATTTCTCAAATATATAAATAAGTTTAATTTTTAAAAAAATCCTCAATTCATAATTAGACAAAAGAAATGAACAATTTCCAGAAGAAGAAACAAAGTTATCAATAGTCATGAAAGATATTCCAAATCACTATTAATTAGAAAAATACAAATTAAAATTAATTTGAAGTCATTTTCACCTTACAGCTATAAATAAGAAATAGAAATTATTGCATGAGGAAAAATAGGTGCATTAATAAGCTGTTGGGTGGAATTGTGAACTTGTTCAAACATTGTGCAATTGTTTTAGTTGCAAGGTAACTAAAAAAATCTAGAAAAACAACAAACTTAAAAACCTCAATTAAATATCAAATTAGAAATTCTGTAACTCATAGGAGAGATTGATAAAATTAAAACTAAGAAAACTATTGAACACATTAATAAAATAGGTTTTATGAAAAAAAAAAGCATAGATAACCTTTGGTTAATTTTATTAGTAAAGGGAAAAAGAACATCACTAGCATCAAAAATGTAAGGGGTGAATTTATCACCAATGAAAAAGAAATTAAAGCAATTAGAAGCTATTTTGTCTAACTGTATGGCATAAATTTGACAATCTAACTGAAATGGATGAATATCTCCAAAAACATAAATTGGCCATATTAAAATAAGAGGAAATAACCTTTTCTAATTTTATAATTATAATTTTTTGACAGTATATATGCATGAGTAATTTTTAAAATAACATTATCCCTTGTAATCATTTTTCCAAATTATCCCCTCCCTCCTTTTACTCCCTCCTCTAGATGACAGGCAATCCCATACATTTTACATGTGTTACAATATAACCTAGATAGAATATATGTGTGTAAATACCATTTTCTTGTTGCACGTTAAGTATTAGATTCTGAAGGTATAAGTAGCCTGGATAGATAGACAGTAGTGCTAACAATTTACATTCCCTTCCCAGTGTTCCTTCTCTGGGTGTAGTTGTTTCTGTCCATCATTGATCAACTGGAAATGAGTTGGATCTTCTTCATGTTGAAGATATCCATTTCCATCAGAATACATCTTCATACAGCATTGAAGTGTACAGCGATCTTCTGGTTCTATTCATTTCACCCAGCATCAGTTGAAGTAAGTCTTTGCAAAGCTCTCTGTACTCATCCTGCTGGTCATTTCTTACAGAGCAATAATATTCCATAACCTTCATATACCATAATTTACCCAACCATTCTCCAATTTCTCCATTCAGCTTTCAGTTTCTAGCCACTATGAAAAGAGCTGCCACAAACATTTTGGCACATACAGGTCCCTTTCCCCTCTTTAGTATTTCTTTGGGATATAAACCCAATAGCAGCAATGCTGGATCAAAGGGTATGCACAGTTTGATAACTTTTGGGGAATAGTTCCAAATTGCTCTCCAAAATGGTTGGATTCTTAAACAACTCCACCAACAATGTATTAGTGTCCCAGTTTTCCCACATCCCCTCCAACATTCATCATCATTTGTTCCTGTCATCTTAGCCAATCTGACAGGTGAGTAGTGGTATCTCAGAGTTGTCTTAATTTGCATTTCTCTGATCAGTAGTGATTTGGAACACTCTTTCATATGAGTGGAAATAGTTTCAATTTCATCATCTGAGAATTGTCTGTTAATAACCTTTGACCATTTATCAGTTGGAGAATGGTTTGATTTCAAATAAATTAGGGTCAGTTCTCTATATATTTTGGAAAGGAGACCTTTATCCGAACCTTTAACTGTAAAAATATGTTCCCAATTTGTTACTTCCCTTCTAATCTTGTTTGCATTAGTATTGTTTGTACAGAAACTTTTTAGTTTGATGTAATCTAAATATTTTATTTTGTGATCAATAATGATTTCTAGTTCTCCTCTGGTCATAAATTCCTTCCTCCTCCACAGGTCTGAGAGGTAGACTATTCTCTGTTCCTCTAATCTATTCATGATCTCATTCTTTATGCCTAAATCATGGACCCATTTTGATCTTATCTTGGTGTATGGTGTTAAGTGTGAATACATATCTAATTTCTGCCATACTAATTTCCAGTTTTCCCAATAGTTTTTTTTTTTTTTCAAATACTGAATTCTTATCCTTCATGTTGGAATCTTTGGGTTTGTCATAGACTAGATTGCTATAGATGTACACTTTTTTGTCCTTTATACCTAATCTGTTCCACTGATCAACTGGTCTATTTCTTAGCCAATGCCAAATAGTTTTGGTGACTGCTGCTATATAATATATCTTTAGATCAGGTACAACTAGACTACTTTCATCTGACTTTTTTTTTCATTAGTTCCCTTGCAATTCTCAACCTTTTATTCTTCCATATGAATTTTGTTGTTATTTTTTCTAGGTCATTAAAATAGTTCCTTGGGAGTCTGATTGGTATAGCATTAAATAAATAGATTAGTTTGGGGAGTATTGCCATCTTTATTATATTCGCTCGGCCTATCCAAGAGCACTGAATGTCTTTCCAATTATTTAAATCTGACTTTATTTTTCTGGCAAATTTTTTTGTAATTTTGCTCATATAATTCCTGACTTTTCTTTAGTAGATGGATTCCCAAATATTTTATACTTTCAACATTTGTTTGGAATGGAATTTCTCTTTGTATCTCTTGCTGTTGCATTGTGTTGGTAATGTATAAAAATGCTGAGGATTTATTTTGTATCCTGCAGATTTGCTAAAATTCTGAATTATTTCTAATAGCTTTTTAGCAGAGTCTTTGGGGTTATCTAAGTATACCATCATGTCATCTGCAAAGAGTGATAGTTTGATTTCCTCATTTCCTACTCTAATTCCTTGAATCTCTTTCTTGGTTCTTATTACTGAAGCTAGCTTTCTAGTAGTATATTGAATAGTAATGGTGATAGTGGGCAACCTTGTTTCACTCCTGATCTTACTAGGAAAGGTTCCTAATAGGAAGTAGGAAGAAAGGTTCCTAAACTAAAGAATTTTTTTCCATTGCATATTAAGTTTACTGACGGTTGTAAATATATGCTCCTGACTATTCTAAGGAATAGTCCATTTATTCCTATACTCTCAAGTGCTTTTAGTAGGAATGGATGTTAGATTTTATCAAATGCTTTTTCTGCATCTATTGAGATGATCATATAGTTTTTTATTAATTTGATTATTAACATGGTCAATTATACTAATAGTTTTCCTAATATTAAGCCAGCCCTGCATTCCTGGTATAAATCCTACTTGATCATAGTGTATTATCCTGGGTATGATTTTCTGAAATCTTTTTTGCTAATATCTTATTTAAGATTTCAGCACCAATATTCATTAAGGAAATTGGTCTATAGTTTTCTTTCTCAGTTTTTGATCCACCTGCTTTAGGTATCAGTATCATGTCTGTGTCATAAAAGGAGTTTGGTAGTACTCCTTCATCCCCTATTTTTTCAAATAGTTTATATAACATTGGGGCTAATTGTTCTTTAAATGTTTGGTAGAATTCACATGTAAATCCATCTGGTCCAGGGGATTTTTTCCTGGGGAGTTGATTAATAGCTTATTCTATTTCTTTTTCTGAAATGGGACTATTTAAGCAATTTATTTCCTCCTCTGTTAATCTAGGGAGCCTATATTTTTGGAGGAAGTCATCCAATTTCACTTAAGTTATCAAATTTATTGGCATAAAGTTGGGCAGAGTAACTCCTTATTATTTCTCCAATTTCCTCTTCATTGGTGGAAAGAGCCCCCTTTTCATTTGTAAGACTATCAATTTGATTTTCCTCTTTCCTTTTTCTGAGCAGATTTACCAAAGGTTTATCTATTTTATTGGCTTTTTCATAAAACCAACTCTTGGTTTTGTTTATTACTTCAATAGTTTTTTTTTTACTTTCAATATTATTGATTTCTCCTTTTAATTTTTGTATTTCAAGTTTGATTTTTGGTTGGGGGTTTTTAATTTGGTCTTTTTCTAGCTTTTTAAGTTGCAGGCCCAATTCATTAATATTCTCTTTCTCTATTTTGTTCAAATAAGTCTCTAAAGATATAAAATTTCCCCTTATTATTGCTTTAGCTGCATCCCACAGATTTTGGTATGATGTCTCATCATTGTCATTATATTGGGTGAAATTATTAATTGTTTCTATAATTTGCTGTTTCATTCTTTAAGATGAGATTATTTAGTTTCCAATCACTTTTTGGTCTACTTACCCCTAACTTCTTATTGAATGTAGTTTTTTTATTGCATTGTGGTCTGAAAAGAAGGCATTTATTGTTTCTGCCTTCCTGCATTTAATTTTCGAATTGTCTTGTATCATTGTATTGATCAGAGTAACCAAGGCTTTCTTTCACAGTTGTTCATCATTAAAGCATTGTTGGTTGTGTGCATCATGATATTTTGATGCTTCCCTCAGCATCAGTTTATATAGATCATGATGTCTTCTTCTTTTCTTTTCTCGAAATTACCTCCTTGTGATTTAGTATATCACTATACTATTATATCACAATCATACATTGCAATTTGTCTAAATATCACCCATTTGATTGGAAAAAACAAAATAAAAGTATACAAGTACTTTTTTTTTTAACTTTTTGGGTTATTTCAGTGTCAAGGGATATTGATACTTTTATTGTTCTTTAGCTGCAGTTCCATTTTTTCCCTCTTCAGAATGCTTGAACCTGTTCACAATCCAAAAAAAGCTTGTTTACAAAAAAATTAGTGGAATGGAGCTAAGATGGTGGGGAGTAGACAAGTCTTTCTCAGAGGTCTTTCTGGCTTTCCTCAGGGCAACACCAGATCAAGCCTCTGGGATTTTGTAGTGACAGAATCCACATATATTTGCAGTGTAACAAAATTCCAGCAGAAGATATTTTGGAAAATCTTCAGGAAAGATCTTATGCAATCAAGTATGAGCAACAGGATGAGCTGAGAACAGATTTAACTCAGGAACCTAGGATAAAGTATCCTTGATTCACCTGAATAATCTACCAGGAAGATGATCCTGATCAAAATATAGCAGAATTGGCTACCCTGTCACACTTCAGAAGTCAGTGGATCAGCAGACTAGCTTTGACATATCCATCTCAACTACAAAAGGTTATTACTGACCTCTTGAACCCCAGAATAGCCCAAGACTTGGCCATAACCACCTAACTCAGGAAGGAAGTGAGAAGCACTGGCCCTAAAGCAGTGTGAAGCCACTGTTTCCTGTAAAGAAAGGATGGGACAATCTCTCATTTACCCAAAGAGGCAGATCTCAACCTTTAAGCTGGGCAAAAAAAAACCAAAAATATTTCTGACCACAAATAGCTTTTATGGAGACAGAGAAGAACAGGCCTCAAACACTGTGAACAATAAAGGCAAAATCTCTCTATACTGAAGGCCAAAATGGTAATAGGAGTTGATTTCATTTGACAAGGCTCTCTTGGATGAATTAAAAAGGGAAAATGGGAAAAGAAATGAGAACTTTGCAGGAAAAGGAAACAAAGAAATTATTTGAAGAAAACTCCTTAAAAGAGATTTAGCAAAATGGACAAAGTATATAACTCCTCACAAAATAGATTTGACAAAATGCAAGAGAAAACACCTCCTAGAAAAACAGAATTTGTGAAATAGCAAAGAAATTCAATGAACAAAAAAAATCTCATTTAAAAGTTCAATGAACCAAATGTAAAAGAAAATAAAAAGGCTACCTGAAGAAAATAATTCACTAAAAATTAGAATTGAATAAATGGAAGCAAATGACTCAACAAGACATCAAGAATTTTTTAAAAAATACAAAAAAATGGAAAAATAGAATATCTATTTTACTCTGGTTTTAGAATATCAAGACAGTTTTCTTTGATAATTTTTTGAAAGATGATGTCCAGTCTTTTTTCTTGATCATGTTTTCAAGTAAACCAATAATTTTCACATTGTCTCTCCTGGATGTATTTTCCAGGTCTGTTTTTTCTAGTGAGATATTTAATTTGTTTTTGTTTTGCTTTATTGTATCTTGATTCTCATAAAGTCATTAGCTTCCATTTGCTAAATTCTATTTTTTAACAAACTATTTTCCTCAATGAACTTTTGTTCCTACATTTGCTTTTTCAGACATTCTTCTCCTCATTAGTTTTTTTTTTTCTTTTTTGGCTTTCTAAATTCTATCCCTAATTTTTCCTCTAGATCTCTTTTTTAAATTAAATTTATAATTATATATATATATATATTTACGGCACATATGCATAACCCTTTTTTTTTTTTTACAACATTATCCCTTGTATTCATTTTTCCAAATTTTCCCCTCCCTCCCTCCCTCTACTCCCTTCCCTAGATGACAGGCAATCCCCTATATATTAAATGATTTACACTATAACATAGATACAACATACGTGTGTAAATCCAATTTTCTTGTTGCACGTTATGAATTGGATTCCAAAGGTATAAGTAACCTGGGTAGAAAGACAGTTTACAAACAGTTTACATTCAATTCCCAGTGTTCCTTCTCTGGGTATAGCTGTTTCTGTCCATCCTTGATCAACTGGAAGTGAGTTGGATCTGCTTTATGTTGAAGATATCCACTTCCATCAAAATATATTTTCATACAGTATTGTTGAAACTAATCTGCAAAAGTCTGCCATATAAAAACAAAGCCTAACAATAAAACTTATAAACAAAAATAATAAGATTTTGAAATAATTTGTCCATCACTTTCTGCTTTATTGGAAACTTGTTTTTCCTCTGTGGGCATAGTTTCAGCTAATACAAAAGGAAGTTTTGAATTAAATATGTCTAGTATGTGACTATCCTACTCATTAATAGAATAAGAACAATTTTTTAACATCTTAATACTGTTTCTTAATAATCTTTAAAAAATTCCCTAGGTGCATTTTTTATTGTTATTATTTTTATCAGTACAAAACCATTTCCAAAAACCACATCTCAAAGATAATTCCAGATATAAAAATGCAGCCTAAGCTTGCCTTTTAGAAGGCACATCCCAACATTGGCTCATCTAAATCTGTGGTCAACTAAAGTCCACAGATAGCTTTTACAGAAATTACTGACAAATCAATTTCTCTTTTTTTTTTTTAAATAAACACATTATAAAGCGATAATTTAAGATAACATGGCCTCTATTTGTAAGGTGAATTTTGTTATTTTTTAAAATTATACCTATTTTTATTTATTATCTTGTTAGTATAAGTACATTAAGATGATATTTCTTTGAAAATCTAATACCTGTGAATTGTGCAATCCTCCTTTTCCTCAATTTTCTCCTTGAAACAGATAGCCATTTTTTTAATCTCAATATTCTTCTGGTGATATTTGCATGGATTTGGTTATTGAATAATAAAGTAGCAAAGGATTAAATAAGGATTATTCAAAAGGTAGTAATATGAGGTACCTCAATCTGTGAATGAAGAGAAGGGTAAAACTAATGATTTTTATAGTCCACTCCTAACCTGAGACCCCTGAAATATGTTCCAGAGAAAATATGTGATTTGCCTCTAAGTTCACTTTAAAAGGAAGTAATCAAGAATACAATAAAGTCTAGATCTTATGATTCCTAGACTTATTTTTTTCATTGTATTAATCACACACAAATATGTTATAAGTCATTTACTGTCTATTGTCTTTGTATTTTGTTAAATAATGTCTCCTACTTTGTTCTTATCTAGGAGGACATAGCAAACAGGTTATACTGTTAAAATTTAAAGTTAATTTCTAGCATAATTCATATAGGCCATACAAATTTTCATGAATGTTAAGGCTGTTGTTTACAGACAATCATAACTACAGTTCTTGTTTAGAGACAAAATATGTATTTGGAGGAGGAAGAGAACCAAGAGAGAGCAATTTCACAGAAATGTAGAAAGAAAACAGATCAAGGACAGGAAAATAATCAATAATTTTAAGAGCTCCAAAGAGGTTATGAAAAAGAGTACTTATAAAAAGAAGATTGTTAGATTTTTCAATTTAGAGATCATCAGTAACTTTTTAAAGACTAGTGTCAATTGAATGTAAATCAGCAGTAAGAGTAAAAGTCCAAACAATGTTAACAAAGCAGGGAACTTGTGAAAATACAGGTTTCAGAGAATGCAAGAACATGAAACAAGAAGGTAGAAGAATATTTGGATAAAATATACTTTATGGCCTATAGATCATGCAGTCTATAAAACAAAATAATATTTTGGTTTATTCTGATTAAGAATTTGGTTAGAGGAGAATGAAAATTAAGGAGCAAAAAGGGGGGATTACAATGGTGTAAAGAGTAGTTTGGAACCACCAGGATGCAGTGGCTATATGCTAATCATTGAAAAATGAGTTCAATTAGATTGTAATATTCATTGGGAGTTCATCATTGAGTGTGGTTGTTCCATGGTATCAAGAAGTCATGTGTGTTTTAAAAAGCAAGTTCAGGTTATTAGAAGAATGATTGAGAATGCTGGAGTAAGAGTAAGGGAAGTTCTGTAGATATAGAGATAGCTATAAAGAGGACTTGCCAGAATAAACAATTAATACATAAAAATTTACTTTGCTCTTAAACTATAATTTTGTGATTTTTATAAAGAATTTGGGAATATAATAGCCAACAAGTAAATTTGAATACAAATTTTCTGTGTCCAATTAAGTAATTCAATTAAGAATTTTTTTTCTTTTCTTTTCTTTTTTTTTTTTTCCCCTGAGGCTGGGGTTAAGTGACTTGCCCAGCGTCACACAACTAGGAAGTGTTAAGTGTCTGAGAGCAGATTTGAACTCGGGTCCTCCTGAATTCAAGGCTGTTGCTCTATCCACTGCAGCACATAGCTGCCCCCAACAATTAAAAAATTAAAACTGGATCACAGCTCACTCGACAAAAATATTAAACTGTAATACAATTGTTTATGGGAGAATATATCTAATCTAAATTTCTAACATTCAGCCCATAAGCCTTTTGTTCCAACATTTTTGATAACTAGATTTTGATATCAATGATCTTATTTCCATATATTTTATTTTGCATAATCAAAATACATTGTTCTGAGAAGAGACTGATAGATTTTATAAGATATAAAAGGGGTCCACGACACAATAAATGTGAAGAATCCCGGCTTTCCTATTATGAATATTTTAGTATATTTCAGAAATTTTTACATTATTATGCAATCACACTGTTTCAGAGATAGGATGTATTTCAATCTAACTAATGCAAGCCACATCTGGAAAATAATTGCTCCTCAACATAACTAATTAAATCCATATTAATATTTTCCTAAAGATCACTGGTAAAATGAAGATATTTATCCTAAATAACATCCTTCACATGTTTCTCCATTCAATTTTACCTACTATTACCTAGATTAGAATAATGTAATCCAGTATAATTGCATCATGGACATGTTAAAATGAATGCTACTCTAAAGAGAAGTTTAATAACACAAAAATAAGTTTTATAAAATAAATTTTAGGTATTTCTCATCACAAAAACAGCTGTTACAGATATTTTTGTAAAACTAGACCCTTTTCCTTTTTTGAATGATGTGACATTTATAATCAGAATGAAAGTAACACACAACAATGTATATAATTATGTCATAATTGTATTTTGTTAACAGCAACTGGATGTTCAAAAACACATTGACTTTTTTATTAATTTGTGAAAAATACTAAATAAGATCTGATTTTTAGTCTTTCTAATGTGTACTTCATATCTCCATCTTTCTCTGTTTTCTTCTTCCTCATAATTTAATTGTCTTTTATATTCAAAAACTCCAAAATAAACAAAATGAGAGGATATCTATTAATTTTTCTTCTAATAGAATAAAAATTATAAAAAAGAAAGTGTCTATCTTTATATCTCATTCTAAAAATGTCATCAATTAGAACAGGAAATAATGGTATATCTATAGTATTAATATAAAAAATGAGGGTTTATTTCTCAGTTTTTTCTTTTGTAATTAAAAATATTTTTAAAAATATTTTCGAATCACTTCTAAAATTTTATAACATTTACTTTTTTTCTTTCAAGTTTGTTTCAAACAATCTCCCTCTCCTCTTTTTTTCCACCACATATTTTTGAAGTCAAGCTATCAATTATATATGTGAAATTTTGGAAAACATCTTTGTACATTAATCATGTTGCAAAACACACATACACACACATAAAGGAAAGAACATAAACTTGACTAAAATTATGTTTCAGTATATACTATGAATTAATCAATTCCCTCACTGGAGATGGATAGTATTTTTCATCATGAATTCTTTGGAACTATTTTGTATCATCTTAATTATGATAATTGTCTTTCATAGATAAGAATCATTTTAGTATTGCTTTTATTGTACAAAATGATCTTAGTTATGCACAATTCACTTATGTTCATGATTCATATTATTCTTTCCAGACTTTTCTCAAATTTCCCTGCTTGTCATTATATTTAGCACAATAATATTCCATCACAGTCACATAGCATAACTTGTTCAATTATTCTACAATTGATAGACATCTCCTTAAATTTTAGGTATTTCTCACCACAAAAACAGCTGTTACAGATATTTTTTTGTAAAACTAGACCCTTTTCCTTTTTTGATTTCCTTGGGATACAAGCTTATTGGTGGTATTGCTGAGTCAATCTTTGGGAATAGTTGAAAATATTTTCTAGAATTAATATACTCCACAATCAAAATTGACAACTCCACAATCAATTTGGAGTCACATATTTTTTAACATCCTCTCTAGAATTTAGCATTTTCACTTTTTGTTATTTTAGTCAATCTGATGAATATAAAGTCATATGCATGCCTCTAATTAACAATCATTCAGAAAAAAAATGACACTACAGATAGCTTTGATTTATCCTTCTAAAAATTTCTTTTCCAAATCCTCTGACTGTATCTTAGAAAATGGTTCTATATTTTTTACAATTTTTGTCCACTTTTGTAACGTGCTGTTGTCTCCAGAAGCTCCCGATCGCTCTCTGGGAGGAGATCTGCTGTGTCAACTCAAATCTCTCGGACACATTCTTCTTCCTGTAGAGAACCGTTGTCTCCAGACAGTTGCTGTTTACTCTTGTCCAGAGAAGTGACTTCCCTTCCTGCAGAGAGCTGAGTCAAGCCTGATATAGAGCAGAGACTAACTTTTTCTTCCAGAGCTGCCCTCTTTATCCTCCCAGAGAATGGGTGTGGAATAATGCAAGGGCTTCTGGGAAGAACCACTTAAACCAATGAGCTTGCTCCTCCCAAGCACGCAAGCTGTTCCCCAGGAATTCACAAGTCAAACTACCAGGAAAGGCTGGAATTAGAAAATTGTTAAGTACCGACTTAGCACTTAGTAAAAACCCAATATCTCATTATCTCATTAGTACTTAGTAAGAACCTAACACACTTTTCTATGTAGTTTAGAAATCAAACCTTTATACTTTTTTCTTAGTCAACTGTTCTCCTTCAAACTTTGGCTACATTGCTTTTGTTTATGCAATTTTTTTAACTTCATGTAATCAAAATTATCTATATAGATAATTCATATAAACCTCTCTATCTTATTTTGGTTAAAAATTCTTTCTTAATCCATAGGTTTAATATGCAATTCTATGATCCCCTAATTTGCTTATGATATCACTATTTCTAATTATTTATCCAGTTACTCCTTAATTATAAAGAAATTGTTTTTGATCAAGATTATGCAATTTTGCTCTAAACTTATTTTTTGATATTCTATAACACTAAATACTGTAATTGTAAGTTAGTCCAGTTGACAAGGGGCCATTCTTAGAGGATGGAAGATTTGCATTCAATACCTTCCTCACGTATGTATATATGTATGCATGTATTTATGTACTCAGGTATATAACTGCCATATGACTATAATACTAGTATATATATATATATATAATTATACTAGGTAGTATATAATATACAAGGTATATATAATTATAACAGGTATACTAATAGATACCTATTAGTTTCTCACACAATTTTTTTTAATACAAGGTTGTTTTTTTTTACTTTTAAAATATGTGCATGGATACTTTTCAATATCCACCTTACAAATATCATTCTGCACATGACAAATCAGATCAAAAAAGAAAAAAAAATGAGAAAGAAAACAGAATGCCAAGCAAACAACCACAACAAAAAATGAAAATGCTATGTTGTGTTCCAAACTCAATTCCAACAGTCTTCTCTCTGCCTCTTTTCATCATAAGACCATCAGAACTCTCAGGCAATTTTTTAATATTGTAAATTGCAAATTAATTTCAGCACTCTACATATAAAGGAATCTTCCAACAATCAACAATCATTCATTAAGCAGGGCAAATTAAGATTGACAATGCAAATTAAAAGGGAAAAAAAAATCAGTGTCTGGTCTTTGGGAACTTCCCTTCTAGTGGGAAGACAATATGAACATAAAGGATGCACACACCAATCAATACAGTTTAAGTGGAAGATTATGGCAAATTTAAAGGGTTTATTATTTGGAGTGATCCTGAAAAGCCTTCTATCAAAGGTGAAATTTGAGCTGAGTTTTGAGGGATACTAGATGAAGAGATGAAGAAAAAATTAAAAGCATGCAGATCTAGATAACATCCTGAGACAAGAAAGGGACACAGGAGATGGATTATAATTGAATTAGGAATAAGGATTGCAATAATGCAATTCTAATTCTGGACAAAACAGACACAAACCTAAATAGATGAATGTATAATTAATAAACATATAAATGAATGTTTGTGTATATATTATATATATGTACTATATATATATAATTACACACATTTATGGTATGCGAATGAAAGAATAAATGAATATACAAATACATACATAAAATAATGAACATTTAAAAGAAAAATAGCTTCTTTTTTCAACTGTTAATATAGTTCCAAAGACATCCTAATCCTTGGAACAGAGTTGTTAGTGATGAATATTTTATTTCTATGAATTGTTATAAATAACTTAACCTTCTTGGATCCCCATGTCATATGATTTAGTGCTGGAAAGAATGTTCTGAGATCTTTTATAACAAGCTCCTCATTTTATAGCTTACAAAAGACATTTAAAGTGTAAGTGACTTGTCCAAAATCAAACATATAGTGATTAAATAACAGAGATGGCATTGAAACCAGATGTGTACTGTTAAATGCTTAAAACCTGGATGTCTAATGAAAAAAATTGTATGGACAAAACACTTTTTAAGTTTAATCTGACTTATTAAAGTTTTAGCCATCTCTTCTTTGAGCACAATCAACAAAACTCTTTGCTAATTTCTAGAGAAAATAAATTTTCTGAGCCCCAACATGTTACTTATAAAATGTGGATAATGATAATATCTGTAGCATCAACTTCACAGAATTGTTCAAAGGAAATAAGGTATTATATTAAAACACTATGCATATATCAACTATTATTATATATGGCAATGAACCCATTGATATACATAAACTTTCTTCCTGTAAAATCTTATAGGATCTCCAGTAACATAGATAACACTTGATGTGTACTGTTACCCACACATTTCTTACTGTCTGTGAAGACCATACTGACAATAAATTTTCACAATGAGCTTTCATGTGTTATTATCGTCTTGAGAAAGTAAAGTAAGAATTAAAGGAGGAGAAGAAAAAAGAGGGGGAAGAGAAGGAAGAAGAAGAGAAAGAGGAAAAAAAACAAGAAAGACAAGGAGGAAAAGAAAGAGGAGGAGAAGGAAAAAAGAGGAGGTGAAAAAGAAGGAAAAAAAGAAGGAGGAAGCAGAGGAGGAGAAGGAAGAAGAAGCTTATTATCCATCTTCCAAAGGAAGAGGTACATAAAAGAATTATATATCTCTTTCTCTGAAGAATTCTTAGATTCAACAAACAGTAAAAACTGATTTTTCTTTGCTTTTCTTTTTTGTTTTCCAAGTTTGTTCTTATTCTTCCAACCATTTATTTTTCCTGATTTGTATTCTAAGATATTAGTGTTCAATTTATGAGAGATCTATGTTTTGATATATGGAATAGCTCGTCTCCTTCTTTCTCCTTTCATCTTTTCTCTTCTCTCTTCTTCTGTCCTTTCCAAATCTGTTGGGAATTATCAGTGTTGGATCTCTGATTTCATAGGTAGAGTTACTAGATATGTAAACTCACTCTGACAATATAATTAATATATATCAGTACTTTTAATAAAGAAATTTCAGAGCATTCTTTGAGGGCACCAAAATTAGTTTGTAAGGTCCTTACTTCAGTGAGTATTTCATTCTTTTTGCTTGTTTCCTCAATGCTTGGTAAGTGCTTAATAACTCATTATTAATTGACTGATTGAATGAAAGCTTAAATGTACTATCCATGTTTGGAGTATTAATATATCAGGACCAATACTTGAACACATATCTTTCTGGTTCCAAGATGCAATCTCTCTCCGATAAGCTGTGTGGATAATTTGAAAATAGTATATCTTAGAATGCATCATAAATCAAAAAGTCAGAATGAGTTGGGCACTAGGTCATGTTTAAATACTGAACTACTCTAAACATAAAAAAATATATTATATGCAAAACATTTATACAACATTATTTCACTTTAATAAAATAATAATAGGCTAGTTTCAATTAAACTCTTCCCTAGTCAACATAACAGTAATTAATATACTTTAAACTTTACAAAGCATTATAACATTTTATATTGAATATAAGTATACACATAAAGTATAGTTAGATGGATATTGTTCTGTCTATCTATATTTATCTATTTACCTCTCTATGTATCCATCCATCTATCCATATTTTTGTAGCTATGACATAACGCTTGCAAAAGCCTTGTGAGGTTGATTCTCCTGGTTTTATTATGTCCATTTCATAGAAGAGGAAATGAAGGCTCAAAGAGTTTAAATAAGTTGCTCATAGTTACAGAGGGAAGTAAGAATTTACTTGGAATTTAAGATTGTTCCTGTTTCCAGATGCACCCCTCTTATCACTGGGCCATGTTGCTTATACTTAGTGACTTAGATTTAATGACTGAAAAGTTTCACTAACCTATCTGATGAGAAACATACCAATCTGATGTAAAATCTCAGGAAATATAATATTTCAGCATTTCATATTTCATGCAAGAACAAATATTTCACACTTTACATGATAACTCATCAAGATAAGAGCCAGAACAGCTAGTAAATCTGTCAGAATAATTTCTTTCTTTTAAACTATAAGGTGACTAAACAATGAAACAATATGATAATATATTCC
This sequence comes from Sminthopsis crassicaudata, assembly GCF_048593235.1. NCBI lineage: Eukaryota > Metazoa > Chordata > Mammalia > Dasyuromorphia > Dasyuridae > Sminthopsis > Sminthopsis crassicaudata. Next base: position 57,501,087 of record NC_133622.1, on the reverse strand, counting down.
AATTCTGATTGATATAAAGCCAAGATAAAACTGTCAGGAAAACTAATTGTAATCCTGAAACTCAGTTTTCCTTTTAATACAAAAATATAAAAATCTTGTGGAAATAAAAATAAAGTTCTCAACTAGAAAAGTCCATTATCAAATATAGAAATATTATCTAATATCATAAAATCACAGATTTCAAAATTTCAAAAATATTTATTATAATATAACCTTTATGGGTTACTGGAAGTTATGCACCTTACACTTTTTCTCTTAGCTTTAAGCATAAAATTTGACATAATACAAAGTTCAATGAATTTGGCATCAAAGAATCCAGATTCAACTTTTTTTCTTTGCTACTAATACTTTTTTTTATTTTATTCATTTTTCCAAATTATCCCCTCCCTCCCTCCAATCCCTCCCCCCCATGGCAGGTAATCCCATACATTTTACATGTGTTACAATATAACCTAGATACAATATATGTGTGTAAATACCATTTTCTTGTTGCACATTAATTATTAGCTTCCGAAGGTATAAGTAACCTGGGTAGATAGACAGTAGTGCTAACAATTTACATTCGCTTCCCAGTGTTGCTTCTCTGGGTATAGTTATTTCTGTCCATCATTGATCAACTGGAAGTGAGTTGGATCTTCTTTATGTTGAAGATTTCCACTTCCATCAGAATACATCCTCATACAGTATTGTTATTGAAGTGTATAGTGATATTCTGGTTCTGCTCATTTCACTCAGCAACAGTTGATTTAAGTCTCTCCAAGCCTCTCTGTATTCCTCCTGCTGGTCATTTCTTACAGAGCAATAATATTCCATAACCTTCATATACCACAATTTACCCAACCATTCTCCAACTGATGGACATCCATTCAACTTCCAGTTTCTAGCTACAACAAAAAGAGCTGCCACAAACATTTTGGCACATACAGGTCCCTTTCCACTCTTTAGTATTTCTTTGGGATATAATCCCAGTAAGAGCAATGCTGGGTCAAAGGGTATGCACAGATTGACAACTTTTTGGGCATAGTTCCAAATTGCTCTCGAATGGCTGGATTCTTTCACAACTCCACCAACAATGTATCAGTGGTATCTCAGAGTTGTCTTAATTTGCATTTCTCTGATCAGTAGTGATTTTTAGTTTGATGTAATCAAAATCTTCTATTTTGTGATCAATATTTTCTGTTTCTCTAATCTATTTATGATCTCATTCTTTATGCCTAAATCATGGACCCATTTTGATCCTATCTTGGTATATGGTGTTAAGTGTGGGTCCATATCTAATTTCTGCCATACTAATTTGCAGTTTTCCCAACAGTTTCTTCCGAATAATGAATTTTTGTCCCTAGTGTTGGTATCTTTGGGTTTGTCAAAGATTAGATTGCTATAGATGTACTCTTTTTTGTCCTTTGTATCTAATCTGTTCCACTGATCTACCGGTCTATTTCTTAGCCAGTACCAAATGGTTTTGGTGACTGCTGCTATATAATACAGCTTTAGATCAGGTACACTTAGACCACCTTCCTATGACTTTTTTTTTTTTTTCATTAGTTCCCTTGCAATTCTCGACCTTTTATTCTTCCATATGAATTTTGTTGTCATTTTTTCCAGGTCATTAAAATAGTTTCTTGGGAGTCTGGTTGGTATAGCACTAAATAAATAGATTAGTTTGGGGAGTTTTGTCATCTTTATTATATTCGCTTGGCCTATCCAAGAGCACTGAATGTCTTTCCAATTATTTAAATCTGACTTTATTTTTGTGGCAAGTGTTTTGTAATTTTTCTCATATAATTCCTGACTATTCTTTGGTAGATGGATTCCCAAATACTTTATACTCTCAACATTTGTTTGGAATGGAATTTCTCTTTGTATCTCTTGCTGTTGCATTTTGTTAGTGATATATAAAAATGCTGAGGATTTATGTGGTTTTATTTTGTATCCTGCCACTTTGCTAAAATTCTGAATTATTTCTAATAGCTTTTTAGCAGAGTCTTTGGGGTTCTCTAAGTATACCATCATGTCATCTGCAAAGAGTGATAGTTTGATTTCCTCATTTCCTACTCTAATTCCTTGAATCTCTTTCTAGGCTCTTATTGCCGAGGTTAGCATCTCTAGTACTATATTGAATAGTAATGGTGATAGTGGGCAACCTTGTTTCACTCCTGATTTTACTGGGAAAGGTTGCAGTTTATTTCTATTGCATATTATGCTTACTGAAGGTCTTACTCATTATTCTAAGGAATAATCCATTTATTCCTATACTCTCAAGAGTTTTTAGTAGGAATGGATGTTCGATTTTGTCAAATGCTTTTTCTGCATCTATTGAGATGATCATATGGTTTTTATTAATTTGATTATTAATATGGTCAATTATACTAATAGTTTTCCTAATATTAAACCAGCCCTGCATTCCTGGTATGAATCCTACTTGATCAGAGTGTATTATCCTGGGGATGATTTTCTGAAGTCTTTTTGCTATATGTTTGGAGGAAGTCATCCATTTCACTTAAGTTATCAAATTTATTGGCATAAAGTTGGGCAAAATAACTCCTTATTATTTCTCTAATTTCCTCTTCATTGGTGGAAAGATCCCCCTTTTCATTTGTAAGACTAACAATTTGATTTTCCTCTTTCTTTTTTCTGATCAAATTTACCAAAGGTTTATCTATTTTATTGGCTTTTTCATAAAACAAACTCTTGGTTTTATTTATTAATTAAATAGTTTTTTTTTTTTTTTTTTTTTTTTTTTTTTTTTACTTTCAATATTAATGATTTCTCCTTTTAATTTTTGTATTTCAAGTTTAATTTTTGGTTTTGGGTTTTTAATTTGGTCTTTTTCTAGCCTTTTAAGTTGCAAGCCCAATTCATTAATCTTCTCTTTCTCTATTTTCTTCAAATAAGCCTCTAAAGATATAAAATTTCCCCTTATTACTGCTTTACCTGCATCCCACAGATTTTGGTATGATGTCTCATCATTGTCATTATCTTGGGTGAAATCTTTTGCCTTATGGAATATCAGGTTCCAGGCCCTTCTATCTTTTAATGTGGAGGCAACCAGATCCTGTGTGACCCTTATTGTGGCCCCTTGGTATTTAAATTGTTTTTTTCTAGCTGCTTGCAAGATTTTCTCCTTTGTGTAGTAATACTGCAGCTTAGCCACAATATTCCATGGTGTTCTTTTTTTAGGGTGTATTTCAGAAGGAGTTCGATGAATTCTTTCAACATCTACTCTCCCCTCTGTTTCTATCTCTGGAGTGTTCTCTTTGATAATTTCCTGTAAAATAGAATCTAGGCTCTTTTTTTGGTCATAGTTTTCGGGAAGTCCAATGATCCGCAGATTATCTCTCCTAGATCTATTTTCCAGGTCTATAGATTTTCCCAGTAAGTATTTGACGTTGTTCTCCTACTTCTCATTTTTTTGTTTTGTTTGACTGATTCTTGGGTTCTCAATGAATCATTCATTTCTATTTGTTCCATCCTGACTTTTAAGGAGTTATTCTTCTTTCACAGTTTTTAGTTCTTTTTGTAAATGCCCAATTTCATTTTTAAATGAATCATATTTCTCTATTGAATTTTTTTCCATTTCCCTATTTTTTTTTGAGAATTATTTTCTTTTTCCAATTCAGAAATCCTATTTTCTTGGGACTTTTTTATCTTCTCCAATTCAGAAATCCTATTTTCTTGAGACTTTTTTATCTTCTCCAATTCAGAAATCCTATTTTCCTGTGATTTTTTTACCTTTTCTAATTCACTAATTTTGTTTCCCTGCATCTCCTGTGAATTCTTTATTTTTTCCAACTCCAATTTCGTAACATTGTTATTCTCTATCATAGCTTCTCTTTCCTTTCCCCATTTTTCTTCAAACTTTCTTAACTTTTTAATAGTCTCTTCAAGGAGAGAGTTATGTGATGGGGGGTAGGATTCGTTCCCCTTTAGGTTGTTATCTGCTGACTATTTGCTGTTAACTTCCTTGGGGTTGGATAACCGCTCTTTCTCTGTGTAGAAGGAATCTATGGTTTTTTTGGGCTTGTTGCTCATACTTAAAAAATCTTTTGGGGTCTGTCCCTGGGGTAGGAAATTATTTATTTCTTTACCAGCTTCCTCCCAGACTGAATGGATGCAGCGGCCCCTGCGCCTGGGCTAAGAGAGAGCTCTGGGAGAGAGTTCCCCACCCCCTCCCTGGAAGTGCCTCAGAGGTGATCAGCACTGCTGTGCTTTGAGGGCGCTGTGTTTTAGCGGCTTCCCTGAGGTTGAGACTGAACAGTAAAGGCGACTCAAAGCCTAGACTATGTGTTCTGGTGGGGCGTGGATGTCAGCAGCAGGTGAAGTGAAAAGCCCCTGAGCTCAAACTGGAAGTGTCTTCCAGAAACCGCGGTCCCTAGTTCAAAGGTTCCGCTTCTCTGGGACTTCTGTTCCACAGCCTCCAGCCAGCTGAGCCAGGCACTATGAGTTACCGCCCCGCCCACTCTTCAATCTCTTAAATACCCCAAGGCAAAAGCATGGATTGCCTATGTTGGCCACTCCCCCAGTGCTGAGATCTGCTGAGTCACCCCTGGGATCCGGGAAGATCCAATCTAGTTTTAAATTTTATAGTTGCTTAGATTTCTCTTCTGAACTGCTGTTTTATAAGCAGAGAAGAGCTAACAACCTGTGCCAGATTCTTTTGTCTCGGTGGATTCTATGATCCCCGAGCCCTCCCCAGCGCGACTGGCGCAGTGTGCCACTACCCCACTTTCTGCATGGCCTGTCTTCTTCCTCCCCTGGGAGCTGACCTTTCCTGCTGAAACTCCAGATTCTCTTCAGCTGGTAAGTCGTGCTTCCAGTCCTTGTGGATTCTATCAGTTCAAAGCTATTTCTGAGGCTGATTAAATCTAGTTGGTTGTGAGGGAAGAAAGGAGCTTACACAGTGGCGTGTATCTTCTCCGCCATCTTGGCTCCACCCCTCTTGTCCAAAAATGCTACTAATACTTTTTTAATACTGATAAAATCAAATAAACCCTTCATGTTCTCCATTTACAAAGCATGTACATAATTTCCTTTGATTCTCATGACAAGCCTGAGATATAGGTTGTATTATGATTTCAGATGTTTAATGAAGAATTGTAGACTGACAGAAGTTAAATGACTTGTCTAAATTAACACGGAATATATTGGATTCAAACTCAAGTCTTCAAGAATCAATAGTTACAGACTCCCAGGAGCAGAGCCAAGATGGCAGAGAGTGCATACGTTTCTCTCTGATCTTGTCTATAACTCTCACAATAATTACAAAATCCAACCTCTGAATTAGCTCTGGATGGGCAGAATCCACAAATATTGGGAGCACAACAAATTATCAGCAGAATATAATTTCGAATATTGTCAAAACATATCTGTTTCAATTGGAAATTGTAGGGAGGTAGCCAGTGCAAGCAGCTGAGTACAAACTCCAGCCCATGCAGCACAGAGTCCCGGGGTGGTACAGTCTCTGAAGGTGGGATAGACTCCATGTTGGAGAATCAACAGGAAGGAAAAAAAGCAAAAGAGGTGTTTTTCAATTGGAAATGAGAGGGAGGCAGCCTAACACAAACAGCTGACCGCAAACAGCAGCACAATCAGCAGAGAGCCACAGGGCATTACTGACTGTACTGAGCATTGCTTACTCTGCCTGGTAGAGAATCCACAGGGAGGAATCCACAGGAATCTACAGCAGTGTTGGTCACTCTGCCCGGGTTGCAAGCCAGTAGATCAGCAGAGAATTTATAAAATATCCAACAAAAACACAAAGATCAATAGTGAACTCCAAAACATCAGAATCTCAGGGCACCTGGCCATGCTCAGCAAGCACCAAGAGTGAATCAGAATTGACCCAACGTAGTTGTCATCACTTAGAAAACCTCCCCTTCCCTAAAGGCAGACCTTAACTTTAAAAAAATAAAATGATTAAAAATCTAAAGAGGACGCTAATAATTGACAGCTTTTATGGCAAAAGAGAAGAACCATTCTGGAGAGCAATTTGGAACTATGCCCCCAAAATTATCAAGCTGTGCATACCCTTTGATCCAGCATTGCTGCTAATGGGTTTATATCCCAAAGAAATACTAAAGAGGGGAAATGGAGCTGTATATGCTAAAATGTTTGTGGCAGCCATTTTCAAAGTGGCTAGAAACTGGAAGCTGAATGGATGTCCATCAATTGGAGAATGGTTGGGTAAATTATGGTATATGAAGGTTATAGAATATTATTGCTCTGTAAGAAATGACTAGCAGGATGAATTCAGAAAGGTTTGCAGAGACTTACATGAACTGATGCTGAGTGAAATGAATAGAACCAGAAGATCACTGTACACTTCAACAACAATGCTGTATGAAGATGTATTCTGATGGAAATGGTTATCTTCAACATAAAGAAGATCCAACAATGGGAAGTGAATGTAAATTGTTAGCACTACTGTCTATCTACCCAGGCTACTTATACCTTCGGAATCTAATAATTAATGTGCAACAAGAAAATTGGATTTACACACATATATTGTATCTAGGTTATACTGTAATACATGTAAAATGTATGGGATTGCCCGCCATCTAGGGGAGGGAGTAGAGGGAGGGAGGGAGAGAAGGGAAAATTTGGAAAAATGAATTCAAGGGATAATGTTATAAAAAAAATTACTCATGCATTTATACTGTCGAAAAATTATAATTATAAAATTAAAAAAATAAAAATAAAAAAATAAAGAACATAAAATTCAATAGGAAAAAAAAAGAAAAAGAAAATAAATCCTTAAAAAACAGCATTTGTCAAATGGAAAAAGAAAACAACTCCTTAAAACTGGAATTTGTAAAATGGAAAAAAAAATTCCATAGAACAAAACAACTCATTTAAAAATTCAATTGGACAAATACAAAAAGAAGTAAAAAAAAGTAAATGAAGAAAATAACTCACTAAAATTCAGAATTAAAAAATGTAAATGAATGACTCAATGAGACAACAAGAATCAGTCAAGAAAAACCAACAAAAATGAAAAAATAGAAAAAATTGTAAACTACCTAATTGGGAAAAGAACTGACCTGGACAATAAATCTAAGAGAGACAGTCTAAGGATTATTGGACTCCCTGAAATACATGATGAAAAAAAGAGCCTAGATACTATCTTTCAGGAAATTATCAAAGAATATTGCCCGGAAATTATAGGAACATAAGGTAAAATGACCATTGAAAGAATTCACTGAATGACTTCTGAAAGAGATCCCAAAATTAAAACCTTGAGTAGAATTGTGTCTAAGGAAAAAATATTACAAGCAGGTAAAAGGAAAAAAATGAAATACCAAGGAGCCCCAATAAGAATACTCAGGACCTAACAGCTTCCACTTTAAAGGATCAAAGGGCCTGGGATCTGATATTCCAAAAGGTGAAAGAACTTCGAATGCATCCAAAAATAAATTACCTTACTAAACTGAGTGCTTTCTTTCAGGGAAAAACATAGACAGTCAATGAAACTGGTGAATTCCATTTATTTTTGATGAATAGACTAGAGTTAAACCAAAAAAAAAAAAAAAAAAAAAAAAAAAAAGACCTACAAATATAGAACACAAGAGAAGCATAAAAAGGTAAAAAGAAAAAACAAAAACTCTTGAGAACTATATTTCAGTTATGGGTATACATTGAAAGTACATGTATAATCTGATTTTACTTTTATAAAAAAGAAACTAAAATTGGAAAGGGGATTGTAACAGAAAAAGGGGAAAAGGGAAGTAAAATGAGGGAAATTATATTTCAGAAAGAGGCAAAGAAAACATGATAACTGAGGAAAAGAAGGGAGGATGACAAATATTGTTTGAATCTTAGTCTTAGCAAATTTGGCCCAAGGAAAGAATACTAGTTATATTTGGTTTGACCAAGAAATATTCTCATTTTATACAAAAGTGGGAGGGGAAAGGAGAAAAGGGAATGGGTAGGCTTAATAGAAGGCAAAAGAAAGGGGGAGGTTTTCTAAAGGGGAAGGACTGCTTTAGGCAAGTAATGCTCATAACTAAAATACTGGGGAGGAGGGAAAGGGCAAAAGTAAAGAGAAAACTATAATTTAAGATTAATAAGATGGCAAGAAATACAGAATTAGTAGTTTTAACTGTAAATGTTTATGGGGTGAACTGTCCCATAAAATGTAAGTAAATAGCACACTGCCAGAATCCTACAATTTGTTGTTTACAAGAAACACATGTAAAGCATAGGGATACATACAGAGTAAAGGTAAAAGCCTGGAGCAGAATCTATTATACTTCAGGTGAAGTAAGAAAAGCAGGGGTAGCTATCCTTATCTCAGATCCAGCAAAAGCAAAAAAATGATCTAATTAAAAGAGATAAGGAAGGAAACTATATCTTGCTAAAATGTAGCATAGGTAATGAAGCAATTCCAATATTAAACATATATGCACCAAGTGATGTAGCATCTAAATTTCTCAAGGAGAAATTAAGAGGGCAGGAAGAAGAAATAGACAGCAAAACTATAATAGTGGGAGATCTCAATCTTGCTCTCTCAGAACTAGATAAATCAAACCACAAAACTAAATAACAAAGAAGTTAAAGAGGTAAATAGAATACTGGAAAAACTAGATATGATAGATCTTCGAAGAAAATTGAATGGAGACAGAAATGAGTTCACTTTCTCCTCAGCAGTTCATATAATCTATACAGAAATTGACCATATATTTAGGACATAAAGACCTCAAAATCAAATGCAGAAAGGCAGAAATAGTAAATGCATTTTTTTCAGATCATGATGCAATAAAAAATTACATTCAATAAAGGACCAAGAGAAAATAGACCAAAAAGAAATTGGAAACTAAATATCTCATCCTAAAAATTGAATGAGTGAAATACCAAATCATAGACACAATCAATAATTTCATCCAAGAGAATGACAATAATGAGACAACATACCAAAAATTTTGGGATGCAACCAAAGTGGTAATAAAGGGAAATTTTATATCTCTAGATGCTTACTTGCATAAAATAGAGAAAGAGAAGATAAATAAATTGGGCTTGCAACTGAAAAAACAAAAAAAAAACCCAACAAATTAAAAACACCTCAATCAAATACGAAACTTGAAATTCTAAAAATAAAAGGAGGGATCAATGAAATTTAAAAAATAAATAAAAAAACAAAACTATTTAATTAATAAATAAAATTAAGAGTTGGTTTTATGAAAAAATCAACAAAATATATATAAACCTTTAGTTAATTTGATTAGAAAAAAGGAAAGAGGAAAATGAAATTGTCAGTTGTATAGGGCCACCAATAGTAGGGGAACTGTGGATAAGGTATGAGACCCTTCAACCCTGACAATGTCTGGTTTGGTTCCCTATCTCCTCTAAGGGTTCTGGGCCTTTCTGAGAATTCAGGGAGGGTGTGGCCATTTGCCTTTGGTGCTCTCACCCTTCCTGATAAGTCAGATAGGGCATGAACACTTGTGTTCTACCTGAAGCAAGGGATGCTTACAGTAAGAAGAATTTACATATCAATAGCAGGGTGCTTATCATTGATACATGCAGTAGGCTCTGGTGCTGTAATGGTTCTACAGTTGGCACATGCTCAGTATGATTTTGTGATGTAATCCTAAGTAAGGTATTTAAGGGCTGAGAGGACTTGAAAAAAATGGACTCCATCTTTGATCATCCTTGAGACTCTCCTACCTCCTTCATTCCTCCACTAAGACTGAGGATTTGGGCTGGTCCTGTGGTCCTCTGGAGAGCTAGTCTGGATGGTATATTTTGTCATCCCACCTTTTGGAATAAGAATTCACTGTTTGACAAAAAACTTCTGAGAAAATTGGAAAATAGTGTAGCAGAAATTAGGCATAAAAACCCACACCTAACACCATATACCAAGATAAGGTTGTGATCTAGACATAAAGAATGATACTATAAACAAACTAGAAGAACTTTATAATGTTCTAGGTGAGGTCCCTGTTGTGTGAGATCACTGCATTTATGGACTTCACTTTTCTTCTGAGTAAAGTTGGCTTTTTTCTGGATTATTCTAGAAATAAAATTTAGGCTAATTGTTGTTATTGGTATTTGTTTGTTTTTTATTGGGAAAGAGATCCAAAACCTAGAATGTTCAGAGCTATATAGTTCTATTCCCTTGGTTCCTATCTGAAGAAATATTTTTCACTTAACCCAACACTTACTTCCCTAAAGTCTAAAATCCACCAAGATGTTCAGGCCATTTTCTTGGGTCTCTGAAGGGTTTCTCATTTTCAAACCACAGAAGTAAGTAGCAAGGCAAAACACTTCTGAGTTGTTTCCAGTTTTCAAGCTGTAGGTAGAAGCAAAGGAAAAGGACTTACTAGTCTTTTTATCCCAGTGTTTTTCAATTGGCAATTATTTTTCTTTTCCAATCAATTCATGTGAATAGTTTTAATTCCTTTCAATCAGATCACCTCCTATAAACCAGTGAAAAACCTTTTTGCCCTACTCATCCGATCTGTATTTGAAATTAACTCCTTTCCTTTTCTCTGCTATTCTATTTCTCCCTTTTGTTCAGCTACTATCAACAATCACTGGCTAATTCTTCTTCAAAGCAGGGCACCTGATGCTAATTGGTTTGATTGTACTTTGGCATGAGAAACCAAAATTTCTATACTTTCATGTGAACCAGAGATAAGCAATGTACATATTTATGAATTCATATAAATACATTTTATAATAATGAATAAATAAATTCATATCAATTCAAATTTGACTTCATTTTTGAAAGAATTTTGTCATTAGTATATATTACCTGGGATATTGATTTTTTGTAATTGTAGACTGATGTTATAAAATGAAAATTTCTGTAATGATTACCTCATGTAAGCACTTGAACAATAATTATGCTAAAGACATAGGTCTCCCTACTTGTTAGAATGGTGGTTAAAACAATGGGATTTTAATCAGCAAGACCTGTGTGTGAATTCAGACATTTACAAAACTGTATGACCTTGAATAAGTAATGTAATCTCAACAATCATGAAATGAAACAACAATAATAAAAATGATGATGATGATGATTTTTATATGTACCTCTCAAGTTGTTATAAGGAAAAAATGCATTCGTATTTGTGAAGAGCTAATAACAATGCCTGACACATAATAGGTGCTTAATAAATCCTTCCTTTATTTCTATCATTACCCAAATTATTTAAAAATAATATGCTACATATTTGTTTAACATATTGTAAATCGTTAATATATATTATTTAATAACATTCACTATTTCAAGTTATTAGCCCTATTTTAAAATTATATTTGAGACATTCATATTAATCTATAAATGCATTTCACTTTTACAGATCCTTTTTCAATTTGATGGTTGCTGTGTTTCATATGTATTCAAACAGCAAGAGTATTAAAAATTTGTGTTATGTGAATGTAAAGCAATCCATCATATGTGAAACTCATGCTTTGGAGCAGAAACATTTTTTTCATACAATTTTCTGCTTTCATGGAGAAACTCCTATTTGAAGCTGGTTCCCAGGTTGTAAGATTCATGAGATTTATTAAAGTTGATATGAGTTTTTTGGTTGTACTTTTAATGAAAATTATATTTTTTCATCTAACCAGTTAATCTGATTTGATATTCTATTTCATGTGTGTGTGTTTGTATGTGTGTGTGTGTGTGTGTGTGTGTGTGTGTGTGTTTTTACTGGTGCCCTACACTACCACCAAGACAAGAAGCTTTCAATAAAGAGCAAATTCAGGTAAAAGGATCAGAGATATCCTATCAAGTAAAACAGATTAAAGGTAAGAAGGTACATTTTTTTTCTTTCTCATTAATGAATGGCTAGTAGGAAATATTTCATTGTGAATGTTGATTTCGAGAGGCATTCATACTTTTTGTCTGATATATTTATACTGTATTTATTTTAGCAGAAATATTGTTCTGAATGAATCGGATGGGTCTAGTCTTTGAATTATCAGGAAACTTTAAATAGCTACATCAATCTTTAGAAAAGCCTGAAATAGTGATTTAGTTAGTAAATTAGAACTGCTATCAAGGAGGCATATCACTCATTGAGAGTATTTTCAAATTTAAAATATGAAAATTAATTGACTTATCTGGCTTATGTCCACTTTATATATGTTAAGAATCCATGAAGTTCACTGTAGACTATATGATAACATTTATATTAATAAAAGTAAAACCTTAAAATTCTTGTTTAGAAAGTATATCTACAAGGAGAGGTTGATTGCATTCAGAAGATAGTTGTGTGAGACATTACTTTGCATATACTTTTTTTATTATACAACAAAATAAAACAAATTTTTGGTAATTTTAAAAAACAAAATTTATATTCTAATTTGGTGTTTTCTTGGCTAAGTATATATGTGTATACCCATAAACACAACCATTATGTAGATATTTATTTATTTATTTATTTATTTGTGTGTGTGCATATATGTGTATGAAAAAAGGTAACTTACTAAATAAAGTATTCTGTAGGATCTTTTGGTTTCCTCCTTGAAAAGCTGATTACCATCACTTAAAAATCCTTAATAATTCATGATAATATAGTCCAATATGATTTTTTCTTAGTCATTTCTCCTTTTTAACTTTAATAGCTTGATTTAGCAGATGATAGATATAGGAGCTGCATCATTTGCATACCATATTTTCTTAGATGTTTTAGTCTTTCTTCTACATAATATTGATTTTTATTTTTGTTCTCACAATTCTTGTGTTTAACTGTATACAAACAACTGATTTAGCAAGAATGAATATGTTGCTATCTAGAAGTTTTGTCTCTGTTAAACTATAACTAATTTAATTGTACTGGTATTCAGTGCTTATTTATAATTTCTTTTAAAAAAAAGTATGTATCTGAAATCAATTGGGACTTCTATATAGTTTTACAAGCAATTAATCTGGCTTTCTTAATATTTTTTATTTCTGAACACTATTATCCAATGTGTTTCTGAACAGTATTTTCCAATGTGTTTTTCACCATCTTCCTTAAACACACTTTTTCATTGAGATCATTGAATATTAAAGTATTGGTGTAAATTGTAGAGTCCCCCCCCCCCGGTGCTTTTAATTGTATTCATTTTTTCCTCTTTCTCTGCAACAAATGTTAATACATATATTATATCTTCCTACAGAATCACTTAAAATGTTCATCATGATCAATTCAATGCAATATAACCAAATATTTCATAAAATAATGAATCTTATGGCCTAAGAACCTTGCATTTATCATAGGTAGAAAAAATTCATAATCTCCAATCATTACAAGATAAGATAGGACATGAACAATGTAAGTATTTGGAAGATTCAAAGTGATACGCTATTTATAATGCATTAATGGCCATGCCTGATTGAATTGATCAGAGAAAGTTTCATGGAAAAGAAATGACTTAGACTGATTTCAGAAAAGATAAAATATCTTATAGAGTTGAAAATAAGAGATCAAATTGCAGGAATATAAAATGCTAGAACATAAGTGCAGGGAAGGTAAACAGCAAGTCTATTAATGTTATTAATGGATAGAGTATGTAAGGAAGAGAATGGCATATTATGTTGGAAAAGTAGTTTGGAAACAGAATATATGGAACATTGAATAACAAGCTTAATATATTCCTTACTTCTTTGGCAATAAAAAATCAAGAAAGTTTGAATTAGGGAGTGAAATGATTTAAATTTTATTTTAGGAAGATTATGCTGGCAGCAATATAAAAAATAAATTAAAGAGTGTAGGTGGGGGAGGTGGAATTGGAGTTTAAAAGCTGAAGTGATGAGGTTATTGAAATAATCCAGTCCTAAAATTATGAAGTCCTCAACAGTGTCCTGGCAAAGGGAATGGAAATTAAGCTTGACAATAGAAAACAAGATGAAGAGTATATTCATATAATTGGATATTAAAATGATACATATTGATTTTACTTATGCTGTCCTTCAGGAGTGAATAAATTATTGAAAAATGTATTTATTAAGCACTTTTTATGTGGCAAACACTTTAGTACAAGGGGAAAGAGTGAGCAAGTATTTATCCTGAATGAATTTGCCCTCTATTTGGGACAGACAGCACATTGAAGTTAAGTCCACTGCAGATCAGAAGGAAAGTCCCATGAATCATAAGTATGCATTAATGAGATAGGCAGAAATGCCAAGAGATCTCAAGTTTATATATGTAGGTCAAATGGAAATGTGTAACATCGTTCAGACTTGTAACAAAAATTTGTTTTTTTGCTTATTCAAAATATTTGAATTTGGATTTAATATGGAATAATTAAACAAAGAGTTCTTCTTGAATATTGAAATCTGATGTAATTTGGCAATAAACTGCATTGAGGAAAGCAAAATTAATATATACTTCCAATATTAACTGCAAGATTATGTGGGATAGAGGAATTATCAGGACTTGTATTATCTGATTAAATGAAATAAATCTATTCTTACAAAATGATAATTAACTTATACAGTTTTTTTTAAGAAAGTAACTCATAGTTTGGAATATCCTTCAACCAAATAATAATTGTCTGATTAAATAGAGAGAATATATTAAATTTCATTTTTGTCTTCTAATATATCGATTGTGTGATAAGAAAATGTATTACTTTATTGAACTCATCTATAAAAATCTTGAACTTAACTCATCCAATAAGATAAGGCTGACTTTAATGCATTAACTGATATTCTTTATGCCTGGTAATGCCTATATTTTTCTTAATATATTACCTTTCACTCTATATATGTCTCTTCTAGGAACACTAATGTAATACAGTATAATGGCATTGTAGTAGGACATACATTGATTGCAAGAGTATGATAACATGAATAAATGTAAAAATTGTTAGTCCTGGAGGAAGAACATAATGTAAAGAAATATATATATATATATATTTTTTTTCATGATTAGGCCATCTTCCTTCAGTGATTTAAAAAATATATAAATTCTGTTAATATTTTATACCTTTTATTCTTTCAAATTAATTGTGTTATTGTTTTCTACTTTATAAAATAACAATTTTGTAATTTGATAAGAAGCTGAATATTTCCTGTCACCACAGTAACTTTCTATGGTCAGATTATTTTTCTTGCTCTTTGTTCATTTTTTCAATCCATCCTTGACTCAACTTTATAAAAAAATTGGGCTTTGGACCCAGAATGGATAAGACACTGTCCTCAACTTCAGCTTATGTGTGTGTGTATGTGTGTGTGCACGTAGGCAATGCTCAGAATTAATTATGTGTCTATATGTTTTTGTTTCTCTCAGAGTGTTATGATCTATAGAGAGCTGTGGTCACTTCTTTCCTGTGCTCTGCTTGGTGAGTGACTAGAAGTATTCTTTTCTGCTCTGGAACTGTGACCAAGGTTCCTGCTCTTGCTAATAGTCTTACTAGTTCTAGAACTGAGATCTGGTACAATCTATGGCCACTGCAACAGATTCCTGCTACCAATGCCAATAAAATATTCTTCAGAAAACTTTTCCAATCCTCTTACTTCCTCTAGTCTGAGAGCTCTAGAAGTTTCAGTTGATGATTCAATTGACTGCTAAGTTTTCTGCTGGTTTACCTAGACACAGTGTGACAGTATCCAATTAAAGACAGTATCCAATTATCCTTGCAGAGAGAAAAACATTTCTTGGTGATCTAAGTTTTGCCAAACTCCACAATTATTTTATCCCAAATTTTTTTGGTGCTGCCACTCCAGATGTCATTTTAAGACATTGTTTTAACAGTGTTTGAAAGGTAATTTGCAAGCATATCCATTCCTTTATTTACTTTTTAGGGAATTTGAAGCATTGTTTAGAATCATTAAACTTTGGAGTTAGGAAATTCTGGTTTCAAAATTCTATAGTCTTGCTGCAGAAGTTCTATATAGTTTCTATATAGGCCAGGTTCTGAACAAATTTCTAGATTTCTAGAAAAAAACAAATTTAAGTTTTGTAATATATATTCCATTTCACCTATTAAAAAAGAGAGATTTAGTTCAATGCTTGAAACATGTATGTTAAGTATCATCTTTGGAGGTAAATTATTGTATTTTTTCTTGTTGTTATTCAGGCCAGTATAGATAGAGATCAGGGAGGAGAAATGCAAACAATTATTTCCTCTATCCAAGAACATGAGTATTTCTCAATAAATGAGGACTTATATTTTTAATAAAACTGATTTTTTTCAATGAAAAATATTTCTTTAAACTTTTACTTCATTGTTCAGAAATGCTACTTACAGTGAATTAAAAAAAAAAAAAAAAAAAAACGGGGGGCAGAGCCAAGATGGTGGAGAAGACATATATGATGTTCTAAGTTCCTTGCATACCTTCAGCACTAATTACCAAATTCTGCCACAAAAATAGTGCTTGAATGGTAAAATTCAAGAAGATTGGAAGTACAACAACTTACCAGCTGAATATAATCTGGAAGATTGCCAGCAAAGGTTTGTCCCGAATAGGAGCAGGAGTAGGCCAGCACAAGCATGGAGATAGAAGCAGAGGCTAGCATACTGAGCAGACCAGGGCAGGGGTGGTGTCTGTGGCTGGAACATTTACAAGGAGGACTTTACCACAGGTTGGCTGCTCTTCTTTGGTTGTAAAGCAGTAGACCAGCAGAGAAGTTAAAGCCAAAGGTAGAGGGTACTTTAAAAAATGCCAGAACCTAACAGAATCTGGCCATACCCACCAAAAACTTGAAGTGAGTGACTAAGCACAGACTACAGCATATCTGTGCAACCATATGCTGTAGCACAAGACTTTGCCAGGGGCAGTCACAAATCTGCATGGTGGGTGGGAGTGAATGCACTCCCCACACTTCCAGTGTGGGGTGGGGGTGGGGGGTGGGGTGAGGGGATTTCCCAGGGCAACTGCTAATTCTCATGGCTGGGTAACATTTTTCACTGCTCAGCCTCTAGCCCCATACTCATAGCAAGGCTCTAAGCATGGCAATTCCCCAGCTGGGCCTGTGCTACCCAGGGCAGAGACACTTCTGTTACAGGGCTTTTCCCAGAGCACTTTTGTAGCTCAGCTGCTCTTTGCAACCCATTTGCAGGATAGTTACTGTCCATATATCTATCCTTGCTCTGCAGAAGAAGCTGGTACCTCCTTGCCCTGACAGCAGATCCTAAGGGCTTTAAAAAATAAGTAGAAAAACCAAAAGGACCTTCTATAGCTTCTATAGAGAAAGAGAGCAGGTTTTCAAATCTAAGGAGACTAATAGCAGACAGTCTCCAGACAAAACCACAAAACAGGATGCAACCTAACTCCCATCACACAAGACTCTCCTAGAAGAAATTATATATAAAAAAAAAATTAAAAGAGAGCTAGAAGAAAAATGGGGAAAGAAAAGAGCTGTGCAAGAGAGTACAGAAAAGGCTTATAATTCACTTAAAGAAAAATTTGATAGAGACAGAGAAAAAAAAAAACCTGAAATGTAAATTGGAAAAGATAAAGAACTCCCAAGAAAGTAGAATTTGTGAATTACAAAAAGAAAATAACTCCAACAATTCAGTTAAAAAAAATAGTGAAATGGAAAAAAAAAACCACCTCATTTAAAAACTCAATTGGACATATAAAAAAAGGAACCAAAAAAAAAGCTAATGAAAAAAATAAATCATTAAAAATAAGAAATAAACAAACAAATGAACGATTCATTGAGACATCAAGAATCAAAAAAAAAAAAATAAAAATAGAAAAAATGTCAAAAATCTACTTGGAAAAACAACAAACCTAGAAAATAGATCTAAGAGAGACAATCTTAGAATTATTGGACTTCCTGAAAATTATGATGCAAAAAGAGCCTAGATAATATTTTATAGGATATCATCAAAGAGAACTGCCCAGGTGTAATAGAATCATAAGGTACAATTGGCATTGAAATAATTCATCAAACACTTTCTGAAAAAGACCCTAAAATAAAAACTCCAAGGAATATTGTGGCTAAATTTCAGAACTATGAGACTAAGGAAAACATATTACAAGCAGCCAGAAAAAAAAAATCAAATACCAAGGAGCCACAATAAGGATCACTCAAGATCTAGCTGTTCCACATTAAAAGATTGAATGGCCTGGAATCTAATATTCTGAAAGGCAAAAGAATTTGGAATGTATCCAAGAATAAACTAATCAGCTAAATTGAGCATTTTCTTCCAAGGTAGAAGATGGACATTTAAAGAAACAGGTGAATTCCATTTATTTCTTATGAAAAAAAAAAAAAAAAAAACAAAAAAAAAAACAGAGCTGAACAAAAAAATTGGCCTCCAACTACAGGACACAAGAGAAGCAGAAAAAGGTAAAAAGAACTCTTGAGAACTGTATTTCTGTTATGGATATACATAAAGAGTGCCTATATAACTTGATTTTACTGATATAACATAAAAAAGGAAAGTAGAAATGGAAAGGGTATAGTATCAGAAAAAGGGAAAAGGGGAGATACAAAGAAGGAAACTACATCCCACAAGGTGGCAAAGGAAACCTATCATATCTGAGGGAATTTAGAGAAGGGGAGGAACATTGTGTGAATCTTACTCTCATCAGAGTTGGATCAAAGAAAAAATAATTGACATATTTGGGTTACAGAGAAAGTTCTCTCACCTCATTAAAAATGGGAGAGGAAAAGGGAAAAGGAAAAGAATAATAAGGGAAAGGTAAAATAAAGGGGAATGGATTTAAAGGGTGTGGGAGGGATTCTAAAGAGGGAAAGCTGAATGAAACAAGTGTTACCCATAAGTTTAATACTGGGGAAGGAGGTAAGAGGAGATAAGAAAAAGAAAAGCATAATCTAGGGATAATAATTTGGCAGGAAATACAGAATTAGTAGTTTTAACCATAAATGAAAATGGGATGAACTCTCCCATAAAGTTGAGGCAGATAGCAGACTGTATCACAAGCCAGAACTCTACCATATGTTGTTTACAAGAAACACATTTAAAGCAGGGAGATACATACAGAGTAAAGGTAAAAGGCTGGAGCAGAATCTATTATGCTTCAGGTGAAATTAAAAAAAAAAAAAAAAAAAAAAAAAGTAGGGGTAGCCATCCTTATCTCAGATCAAGCAAAAGTAAAAATTGATCTAATTAAAAGAGATAAGGAATGAAACTATATCTTGCTAAAGGGTAGCGTAGACAATGAAGCAATATCAATACTAAACCTGTATGTTCCAAGTGGTATAGCATCTAATTTCCTAACGGTGAAGTTAAGAGAGTTACAAGAAAAAATAGAGAGCAAAACTATAATAGTGGGAGATTTTAACTTGCACTCTCAGAATTAGATCAATCAAACCACAAAACAAATAAGAAAGAAGTTAAAGAGGTCAATAGATATTAGAAAAGTTATATATGATAGATCTTTGGAGAAAACTGAATAGGGATAGAAAGGAGAACGCTTTGTTCTCAGAAGTTCATGAAACCTCTACAAAAATTGACCATATGTTAGGACATAAATACCTCAAAATTAAATGCAGAAAAGCAGAAATAGTAAATGCATTTTTTTCAGTTCATGATGCAATAAAAATTATATTCAACAAAAAGATAGGGGTAAATAGATCAAAAATTAATTGGAAACTAAAACCATCAGTAAGTATCATATGTAATGGGGATAAAGTAGAATCATTCCCAATAAAATTAGGAGTGAAACAAGTTACCCACTACTACTATTATTTGTTAGGATTACTAGGTGAGAACTCAGGTTGTCTGGACAGTGACAAGGTGAGAATTCAGGTTGTCTGGACAATTACAAGGTGAGAACTCAGGATGACTTGATAGAAGGATCAAGCTCATTGGCTGAAGTGGTTCTTCCCAGAAGCCCTTGCATTATCCCACGCCCATTCTCTGGGAGGATAAAAGAGACAACATTGGGCCCAGAGAGCAGATTGGCCTGGAGAAGGATAAGAGCTGGAGGAGATTCAGAGCCAGGATTCAAGAAGAATACTCTGCACTACGTCTAGCTTGATGCAGCTCTCTGCAGGAAGGGAAGTCGGCTCTCTGCAGGAAGGGAAGTCACTTCTCTGGACAAGAGTTAACAGCAATTGCCTGGAGACAACGGTTCACTACAAGAAGAAGAATCTGTCTGAAAGATTTGAGTAGACACAGCAGATCTCTTCCCAGAGAGCGATCCAGCAGCTTCTGGAGACGACAGCACGCTACAATTATTATTCAATATTATATTAAAAATGCTAGCTGAAGCAATAAGAGTTGACAAAGAGATTGAAGGAATGAGAGTAGGTAATGAGGAAACCAAATTATCACTCTTTACTGATAATATGATGATATAGTTAGAGAACAACAGAGTTTCTACTAAAAAAATAATCCATACTTTTACCAAAGCTGCAGGATACAAAATAAACCCACATAAGTCATCAGCATTCTTATATATCACTAACAATATCCAACAGTTAGAGTTACAAAGAGAAATTCTATTTAAAGTAACTACTGATAGTTTAAAATATTTAGGAATCTATCAATTAAGAGAACATCAGGAACTATGTGAGCAAACCTACACAACATTTTCCACACAAATAAAGTCAAATCTAACCACTTGGAAAAATATTAAATTCTCTTGGATAGAGTGAGCAATTATAATAAAGATGACAATACTACCTAAACTAATCTATTTATTTAGTGCTATATAAATCAGACTCCCAAATAACTATTTGAACGACCTAGAAAAAATAACAACAAAGTTCATATGGAAAAACAAAAAGTCAAGAATTTCAAGGGAACTAATGAAAAAAAAATTAAATAAAGGTGACCTAGCTGTACAGATCTAAAAGTATATTATAAAGCAGCAGTTACCAAAACCATTTGGTATTGGCCAAGAAATTGACTAGTTTATCAGTGGAATAGGTTATATTCAAAGGATGAAATAGTCCATAACTTTAATAATCTAGTGTTTGACAAACCCAAAGACCCCAGCTTTTGGGATAAGAACTCACTGGTTGACAAAAACTGCTGGGAAAATTGGAAATTAGTATGGCAGAACCTAGGCATTGATCCACACTTAACACTGTACACCAAGATGAGGTCAAAATGGGTTCATGACCTAGGCATAAAAAATGAGATTATAAATAAATTAGAAGAACATAGGATAGTATACCTCTTAGACCTGTGGAAGAAAAAAAGAATTTAAGACCAAAGAAGAACTAAAGATCATTATTGGCCACAAAATAGAAAATTTTTATACAAACAAAACTAATGCAGACAAAATTAGAAGGGAAGCAATAAACTGGAAAAACATTTTTACAGTCAAGGGTCATGATAAAGGCTTCATTTCCAAAATACAAAAGAATTGACTCTAATTTATAAGAAATCAAGCCATTCTCCAATTGATAAATGCTCAAAGGATATGAACAGACAATTATCGGATAAAGAAATTGAAACTATTTCTAGCCAAATGAAAAGATGCTCCAAGAAATTATTAATTAGAGAAATGCAAATTAAGACAATTCTGAGATACCACTACAAACGTCAGATTGGCTAGGTTCAATGATAGGGAAAAATAATGCGGAATGGTGGGGGGATGTGGGAAAATTGGGACATTGATACATTGTTTGTGGAATTGTGAATACATCCATCCATTCTGGAGAGTGATTTGGAACTATGCTCAAAAAGTTATCAGTCTGTGCATTTCCTTTGATGCAGCAGTGTTACTGCTGGGCTTATATCCCAAAGAGATCTTTAAAAAAGGGACAGGGACCTGTGTGTGCAAGAATGTTTGTGGCAGCCCTCTTTGTAGTGGCCAGAAATTGGAAATTGAGTGGATGTCCATCATTTGAAGAATGGTTGAATAATCTGTGGTATATGAATATTATGGAATATTATTGTTCTGTTAGTAATGACCAAGGGGAAGATTTCAGAAAGGGCCTGGAGAGACTTACATGAACTGATACTGAGTGAAATGAGCATGATGAAGAGATCATTTTATACTTCAACAACAAGACTATATGATAATCAATTCTGATGGATGTGGCCCTATTCAACAATGAGATGAATCAAATCAGTTACAAAAGAGCAGTAATGAATTGAACCAGATACACCCAATGAAAAAAACTCTGGGAAGTGAGTATTAACTACTTCATAGAATTCCCTCTATTTTTGTCTACCTACATTTTTTATTTCCTTCACAGATTAATTGCACACTATTTCAAAGTCCGATTCTTCTTGTGTAGCAAAATAACTGTATGTACATTTATACATATATTGTATTTAACATATACTTTAATATATTTATCATATATTGGTCTACCTGTCATCTGGGGGAGGAAATGGCGAGAAGGAGGGGAAAATTGGAACAAAAGGTTTTGTAATTTTCAATGCAGAAAAATTACCAATGCATATATCTTCTAAAAAAAAAGTATAATTAAAAAAAGACTATGAAAAATAACTAGGATGTAAGTCAGTTAAAAGAAGAAAGAAAGAAAGAAAGAAAGAAAGAAAGAAAGAAAGAAAGAAAGAAAGAAAGAAAGAAAGAAAGAAAGAAAGAAAGGAAGGAAGGAAGGAAGGAAGGAAGGAAGGAAGGAAGGAAGGAAGGAAGGAAGGAAGGAAGGAAGGAAGGAAGGAAGAAGGAAGAAAGAAAGAAAGAAGAAAGAAAGAAGAAAGAAAGAAAGAAAGAAAGAAAGAAAGAAAGAAAGAAAGAAGAAAAGAAAGAAAGAAAGAAGGAAGGAAGGAAAGAAGAAAGAAAGAAAGAAAGATAGAAAGAAAGAAAGAAAGAAAGAAAGAAAGAAAGAAAGAGAAAGAAAGAAAGAAAGAAAGAAAGAAAGAAAGAAAGAAAGAAGAAAGAAAGAAAGAAAGAAAGAAAGAAAGAAAGAAAAAATATCCATTGTTCCATAAAGAAGCTGTTTTATGGTTTCCTTCAGTTAAGCCAAACTAATCCAATTCTCATTCTTAGAAATTGAAACACATCAACAAATGTATATCATCATAGCCAGTTTCATGTTTTGTTACCATGGACAATTCTAAAAGTTATTTTTTGAATGTTTATTAGATAATATTTCCTAAAGCATTCTGTTTGGCTATGGTGCATTGTATTTAAAAGGTACTAGCACTCATAATATAAAACCTTTGGAAAAGGGAAGAAATATATAGTAACAAGACACTAAAACTGAAATTAAGTGTGGCAAAAATAACATTTTATCTTCACATACACAATAAGTGTGAGGAAGTTAATTCACTCACTGGAAATTTCATGGAATTGCCAGTACAAAGCAATATATGAACAAAATACAATGCAGTAGGTTAATGATAATAATGTGTAAACAAAATTTGCTGAACAATCAAAGATGAAACACACATACATATACATATGCACATACACACACATTCCTATTGTCATAAAATTTAAATTATGAGTTGAAATTTAGTTAATGAGAATATCATAAAAAATGCCATGTTTATACAGAATGCTTAAAAGTAGCATTAATGGTTAAATATTTTCTGTGTGATTTTGGTCTAGTCATTTAATGTCTCTAAGAATTTCTGTTCTTATCTAAAATATGAATTTAGACTAGGTGACCTCTAAGGTCATACTTTGCAAACTGCAAGTCTATGATGATAGAAGTTAAGGTATGAAAGTATGAAATTTCTTATTGGGAGAATAAGAGTAAGAAGAGGATCTGTTCATTGTTACTTTCAATATACAAAACATAATCTGGAACTTCCAAATGCTAGCTATGTTTTCTGAATGTCTTAAAATGCACATATGGTAAACAAGATTTATTCTACACTGCTGATAATATACCCAAAACAAATATGAATAACAGTGGTCCATTTTTTCCCCTAAAATAAATTGGCTATGAAGCTCTGTAATTTCAGAAGGAACATCTGTATAATTGTGTAAAATGGAACATTTATTTACTTTATTTAAAAAGTATGTTTAGACAAAAGGAAAGTGTATCTATTAGATCCAAATATTTGTTTTCCTTTGAACACTTACATGAAAATTAAAGCACATGAAAAAAAGACTAGTTAGAAAGCAAATCCTATCTTGGTTTTTTGTGTGCCTAAAGCAAAGTAATTTTTCTTATCTGGGTCTTAGTTTCACCTTTGTTAAAATTGTTTCATGAAATTTACATGCATACATGCTCTTTTTTTTGTTTTCAGAAAGTTATAGAAAATTAATTAATGTCTTCAAAATACTTTTATGACCTTAGGTTCAAGAAAAATGTAAAGTAATTTATGATCTATGAATTCTATATTTAGAACTCAACAAGAACCTCTAAGTTTTAAAGTATAGTCATATGGAAAATATTAATTATTTTTTATTTTTAAAATTGATATCATACACCCAATTATAAAGTCTAGATATTACACATTGTTATTGGAATTTATCTCCACAGGCCATATTTATTAATAAAATAGGCCAATTCATTCTCAATAAATGGAGACATCATTTATATGGAGCTAGTTTTTTTCTTCATTATAAGGAATATATTTTTCAAACTTGCACTTTGTCTTATATATTGGGAAATTTGTAGGAGTCTAACCATAAAGAACCCATTTACAATTTATGTAAACTTTTGTTAATCTAGTTCATTGCTCTGACCCAGAATATTGGAACTTCAGGTTGTAATTCTTCACCATCCCTAAAGGTAGTGACTAGGTCCTCTTATAATCATGTAGATTTATAAATTTAAAAAGCATGATATTATTTTTAACTTGAAGAGACCAGATAGAAATCACTTCAGAATTCCTAGAAGGTAACAAAGCCTACCAATTAGAAAATCTTGCCTCAGAAACTCATCTACATTAATTTATAATAAGTATCATTGCTCAGTCTCTACTGCTACTACCACACACATACTGAAAAACAAATATGTTAATTATTTACTCTTTGAGCCTCTCCTGATGAGAGTAAGATTCACACAATGATTCTCCCCCTCTCTAAATTCCCTCAGATATGGTGTATTTTCTATGCCTCTTCCTGGGATGTAGTTTCCCTCTTTTTATCACTTCTTCCCCTTTTTCTGATACTACCCCCCTTCCCTTTACTACACCACCCCTTTTTTTCTTTTATATCAGTAAAATAAAATTATCCATGCGTACTTTCTATATACCCACAACAGAGATATAGTTCTCAAGGTTTCTGTGTACCTTTTTCTGTTTCTCTTCAGTCTTGTGGATGTAGATCAAATTTTTTGTTTGTCTGGTTTTTTTCTTAGAAACATATGGAATTCCTCTATTTCATTGAATGACCATCTTCTTCCATGGAAAAAGATGCTAAACTTAGCAGGGTAGTTTATTCTTGGTTGCAATCCTTGATCTTTTGCCTTACAGAATATCAGGTTCCAGGCCCTTCTATCTTTTAATGTGGAGGCAGCCAGATCTTGTGTGACCCTTATTGTGGAACCTTGGTATTTAAATTGTTTTTTTCTAGCTGCTTGCAAGATTTTCTCCTTTGTGTGGTAATTCTTCAGCTTAGCCCCAATTTTCCTTGGTGTTCTTTTTTTAGAGTCTATTTAAGAAGGAGTTCGATGAATTCTTTCAACATCTACTTTCCCTTCTGTTTCTATTATCTCTGGACAATTCTCTTTGATAATTTCCTGTAAAATAGAATCTAGGCTCTTTTTTTGGTCATAGTTTTCGGGAAGTCCAATGATCCGCAGATTATCTCTCCTAGATCTATTTTCCAGGTCTATAGATTTTCCCAGTAAGTATTTGATGTTATTCTCTAGCTTTTCATTTTTTTTTTGTTTGTTTTGTTTTGTTTGACTGATTCTTGGGTTCTCAATGAATCATTCATTTCTATTTGTTCTATCCTGAATTTTAAGGAGTTATTTTCTTCATTCAAAGTTTCTAGTCCTTTTTGTAATTGCCCAATTTCGTTTTTAAATGAATTATTTTGCTCTATTGAATTTTTTTTTCCATTTCCCTAATTTTTTTTGAGAATTATTTTCTTTTTCCAATTCAGAAATCCTATTTTTTTGAGACTTTTTTATCTTTTCCAATTCAGAAATCCTACTTTCCTGTGATTTTTTAACCTTTTCTAATTCACTAATTTTGTTTCCCTGCATCTCCTGTTAATTCTTTTTTTCTTCCAACTCCAATTTCAGAATGTTGTTATTCTCTATCATAGCTTCTCTTTCCTTTCCCCATTTTTCTTCAAAATCTTTTAACTTTTTAATAGTCTCTTCTAGGAGAGAGTTATGTGATGGGGGACAGGAATCGTTCCCCTTTAGGCTGTTATCTGCTGACTCTCTGCTGTTAATTTCCTCGGGGTTGGATACCATCTCTTTCTCTGTGTAGAAAGACTGGATAGTTTTTCTTTGCTTTTTACTGATATTTTAAAAAATCTTTTGGGGTCTGTCCCTGGGGTAGGAAATTATTTATTTATTTCTTTACCAGCTTCTTCCCAGACTGGAGGGATGCAGTGGCTCTTGCGTCTGAGCTAAGAGAGAGCTCTGGGAGAGAGTTCCCCACCCCCTCCCTGGAAGTGCCTCAGAGGTGATTAGCAGGACTGTGTTGTGAGGCCTTTCCGGAGGTTTAAGACTGAGCAGTAAAGGCGACACAAAGCCAAGCCTATGCGTCCTGGTGGGGCGTGGATGTCAGCAGCAGGTGATGTGAAAAGCCCCTGAGCTGAAACTGGAAGTGACTGCCCTGAAACCATGGTCCTTAGTTAAAAAGTTCCGCTTCTCTTGGACTTCCGGGGCTGAGTTCCACAGCCTCCAGACGAGCAAGGCACTATGAGTTACCGCCTGCTTTTCAATCTCTTAACTACCCCCAGGTGAAAGCTGGACAACCTAAGTTGGCCACACCCACAGTGCCAAGATCTGCTGAGTCACTTCCGGGTTGGGGAGGTTCTAGTATCTACCTTATATTTTAAAGTGGCTTAATTTCTCTTCTAAACTGCTGTTTTATAAGCAGGGAAGAGCAAACAGCCTGTGCCAGTTTCCTCTGTCTCAGTGGCTTCTCTGATCCCAGAGCCCTCCCCAGCGCGATTGGCGCAGTGTGCCACCACCCAACTGTCTGTGCTGGTCTTTCTTCTACCTCCCCTGGGAACTGACCTTTTCTGTTGAAACTCCAGATTCTCTTCAGCTGGTAAGTCGTGCTTCCAGTCCTTGTGCTTTCTATCAGTCCAGTGCTATTTTTGAGGCTAATTTATCTAATTGGTAGTGAGGGAAGAAAGGAGCTTACAGGATCGGGTGTATCTTCTCCACCATCTTGGCTCCACCCCCTCCCCTTTTATTTTCCAATTTTGAAATTTACTTTTTAATTGGGGATTTTTATTTCATTGTCTCATTGTTGTCATTCTCTTGGATGAAATTATTGATTATATCCTTAGTGATTTCTTGAAATACATTGTCTGGCCTCTTTTTTCATCATGATTTTCAGGTATTCCAATAATTCTTAGATGGTATATCCTCTACTCCAAATCAATTGTTTTTCCAATGAGGTATTTTACATTTCCTTCTATTTTGTTGTCATTTTTAATTTTGTTTGATTCTTGATGTTTCATTGAGCCATTTTCTTCTCTTTTTTTGAATTCTAATTTGAATGGATTATTTTCTTCAGTTAACTTTTTAATCTTTTATTGCATTTAGCCAATTTAACTTTTAAATGAGTTGTTTTGTTCATTTTTTCCATTTCAGGAAGTGTTTTCTTTTTCCATTTTGAGAAAACTATTTTTAATAGTGATTTTCTTCAGTAATTTCAGTTTCCTTTTCTACAGCTCTTATTTCCTTTCCCCATTTTTCTTTTAAATTTTTTTTGAATTCTTCAAAGAGAGCTTGGTGAGATGGAGAACGTTACCCTTTGAGGCTTCAATCTGAAGATATTTTACCTTTAGTATCCTCATATTTGTGGTCTGTTCTTCTCTATCTCCATAAAAGCTATCTATGGTCAGAATTCATTTTGCTCATTTTTTCAAAGTTGAGGTTTGCTCTTAGGACAAAGGGGATATTGTCCCTAGCTTCTTCTACAGGTGATGTTGGCTACACACTTCATGTAAGTATTTATGTATATGAGATATAAGTATTTATGTACAAATATATAAATATATAGATTTAAGGGAAACAATGATGGAGATAGTAACAATAACAAAGATAATAATAAATTGGATTAAAAAACTGAAAAACTGTTTCTAGATTGGGGATAATAATATAATGATATCATTTTACGAGTAATGTATTCATATAGAACTGATAATAAATAAAGATTTTCACAGAGAATATTAAGTCTAGAAATAGAAGGAACATTTGAGACACTTTAGTTGAACTCCTTCAGTTTATAAATGAAGAAACAGAGACCAAGGGATATTGCATGATTTATCCAAATTAATAATAGCAGTAAGCAATCATGCTACAAGAATAAGAGTGACTCATTAGTTCTTCCATAGATAATAGGATAGAAAATAATTGTAACAAATTCTATGCTTTCTATAATTTGTTGTGGAAAAAAAAGTGTTATATTTTCAAATGTTACAATTGATATAAAATTATAATTTGTCAAGTAGAAACACTCTGTTTTATAACTGATACAATCAATTACATGCTAAAGGCATAAAAATAGACACAGACATTGTTTTCATGATTTCAAATGTAAGGTCATTTTGAGAGCTATAGGGGACAGTTTAGCAAAGGCAGGGGAGAGATATAGCACACTGATTGGTTCCAGCAAAGAAAAATTGACCTTTTCAGACAGAGTGAAAATAATTCTATGTGAAGCAGACTTAGTTCCAGCCAGAAAAAAAAAAAAAATACTCCTGATTAGCTGTTACTTAAGGGGACTTTAACAAGATTAATTTTTTGTGTCAGTGTCTGTGCATCTGCCCATTGGTTGTTTGTGATTCTTAGAAATTTAGAAATAATTCTTTCAGTAGGGTGACAGAGCTTTTGTGAGGGAGGTAGAGCATGAATATCTCTGACTCATAATAATCCCCCACATTTATGTAGTGCTTAATGATTTGGAAAGCTCTCATGACAACTCTCCGAGGTAGGGAGTAAATTAATTTTTATTGCTGCTTTATATATGAAGAAACTCAGGCACAGGGTGGTAAACTATTTCATTTAAGTTAGAAATCAGTAAGCATTTATTAAGCACCCACTACGTTCCAGACATTATGTGAAGCATTTAGAGTTAGACAAAAGGTTAAGCAATCTTTCATCCTGAGTTTCTTTTATATCTGAAGGATTTACCATTTACATTTTTAAAAAATTACAAGAAAATTTGAGGTGAGCAAGAGCATGGAAAAGTAGAGTCATAATGAAAAAGCTTAATATGGGGAGGGGCAGGCAAGATACATTTTAAATGACAGATAATATATATAAATAATAGAGAGCAAATCATGCAAAAGCAAAGCAAGGAGAAATAGAATGTACGTATGGAGAACAGTAAGGAGCCCATTTTAATTAAAACAGAACACAAAAAATTAATACATTAATAAATTCATTATTTATACTATCATTAAAATTATTATTATAAATTATTATTAAACTTAAATAATTTATATTTATTGATTTTATTAATTAATTGTCACATTTTAGCTGATAATAACTGTGTATGTTTTGTTCTTTTTGTATTTTTTTGGCTTTTGTTTTGTCCTGTTTTTAAACTTGTCTTTTGACATTTGTGTAAACACTCATATAATCACAAAAACTTGTCTTCATGACATGATTCATTCAATTTACATTTATTATTTAGATTATCCTTGTGGTTATGAGTAAATACTTTTTCATTGTTACAAATAATTTAACTTTATGTACTATATGTTTAGAATGGAAATAAAGTTATCATATTCATCTTTTTAAAGCCTTTAGACAATTAGATAACATAAAAACTGTAAAATTGTGCGTTCTCTTTCTTGTATTAAATCTAGGAAACTTAGCCACATAAAGTTTAACCTTCCCTTATTTCTTTCCCCTGATATTTGGGCAATTGAAACAGTAGAAATTTAATTCAATTGTCCTTTAGCCATACCTTGACATTTTAATAATGACCATGTAATATCCTTAATATAGCTTTACAAAAGAGAAATGCTTTTCATTGACCCAGTCAGATGCCTTGATTTAAAGTTTCCCTTTCTGGAAGGTTATATATCTAACATAAGAAAGTGATTTCTTCAGGTTTTCAAAGTTTTTTTTTTGTTTGTTTGTTTGTTTTGTTTTGTTTTGTTTTGTTTTGTTTTGTTTTGGTTTAGTTTGGTTTGGTTTGGTTTGTGAATTTTCAGGGTTTTTGTTTGGTTTTGTTTTGACCCCTTTTATGAGTAAATCTGAACTGGTTTTACCTTTTTTTTGTATAATTCTGATTATTGATAATAATCTTCCCAGGATAAATAAAAAGGTGAAGTAGAGAGTGAGTGAAGCACAAGGTAAGAAAAACCTAAGTGTAAATCTTTTCATATTTAGCAGTGGTAGAAAAGTATCTTTCAGGACATTCTGTTGTATTAAATCCTACCCAGTATCAGAGGCTACAGAAGGAACATGTGCTGAAGAAGAAAGCAACAACTTCTGAAGCAACTAATTTTAAACCTCGGGGCTCAGTTTTTAGGATTGAAGGTGGATTGTTCCAAGATTCAGAAATTTTGTGCAAATGTTTTCAGAGAATCAGGAGTCAAACCACAAGCATTCTTTTATGCCCTGAAAGTGTTAGGTATGTCCTCATCCCACTGTAGTTGCAAGATCTAGCATGCTAAATCAAGAGTTCTGCTGACTTTCTAAATTCTCTGATGTCTCTGCACTGAGTGGTCTGGAAGCCACCAGTACTGCCACTGATTCAGAGATTTTGCTGGGACCAAATACTCCTCCAAGGCTGGGATTGTGGCTGGGACTGGGATGAAGTTGTGCTGGCTCAGCCTGTCCTGGGTTTTGGGGCTGGACTTTCACTCTAGTTTCACAGCCCTTTTCTGCTGACCATCCAGCTCCTTTTAGGTGTCTCTGGGCTGAGAGGTCTGGAAGCCAGCAGTACTGCCACTGATTCAAAGGTTGGGGCAGGTCTAGGTCCAGAGGTTTTCTGGAACGGGCTAAATTGGGGAGTACTCACTGAACTTCCATCCTGATGTCTCAGATATTTCCTGCTCATTCTCCAACTTTTGGGGGGCTTGAAAATGTTCTACTAGCATTTTTTTTAGCATTCTGATGCTCTAGATTTGGTTTAGAGGCAATACTTAAAGGGATTTGGAGTGATTTGGTTTTATGTTGGACAAGTTCCTGCATTTATTCTGCCATTTGCCCCTTCAGTTTTCCAGAAGAAATATTTTACAGAGTAAGTTAGCTCTTTTCACGAAAAGACTGAGAAAGGACTGTCTCAAGTCTCAGACTTTTTTAATATTGCTATTTTCAGAATTAGTTCTGGGGCTTTAAAATTTCTCAAATCTTTCAAAGATGGTGTGGATTGATGAAAAATGTGGTCAATGTTCTCCTAGTCTGGCCTCTGGTCCTTATCCAGAAAGTTGTTTTTCTTGTAGCTACCAGCACTATTCCTCTTCAGAGAGAGATTCCATTTTTTTTTTTTTGACTGCCTGTAAATGCTCTGCTATGCCAGGAATTGAGACTCAGAAGTCAGTATTAATTTTTTTTTATATATTTCTTTTTTATTTGTATATCAACATATAAAAATCATATAGAAATTACATTTTAATCCGATTCTGGTACACTATGGAGTGAAGTGAGCAGCATGCTACCAATCACTGCAATGTTTGGCACCTTTGTTCTCGATTCATGAATAGTCATTGTATTAATTATAGTTCTTACAATTTTCAGAATTGTTTTTATGATGTTGTTAGAGTATAAATTAGTCTCCTAATCTATTCATTTCATTTTCATCATTTCATAAAGGTCCTCAAAAATGTTCATTTTTACAATATTACAACAATATATTGTTCTGATTGTGCTTACTCTTGGTATCATTTCATTTGAGTCTTTCCATGTCTTTTTTTTTCTTTTTTATAAATTTTTATAATTATAACATTTTCTTTGACACTACATATGCATAGGTAAATTTTTTTTTTTTACAACTTTACCCTATGTACTCCCTTCTGTTCCAAGTTTTTCCCTTCCTTCCCTCCACCTCCACCCCTAGATGACAGGAATTCCCATACATATTAAAAATCTTATAGTATATGCTTGGTACAATATATATGTTCAGAACAGAATTTTGTTGTTGTTGTTGTTGTTGCAAAGGAAGAATTGTATTTGCAAGGTAAAAATAATCTGGGAAGAGAAACAAAACAAAACAAACAAACAAACAAACAAAAAAAATGCTCACAGTTTACACTCATTTCCCAGTGATCCTTTTCTGGGTGTAGCTGATTCTGTCCATCATTGATCAGTTGGAATTGGATTAACTCTTCTCTATGTTGAAGATATCCACTTCCATCAGAATACATCCTCATACAGTATCATTGTTGAAGTGTGTAATGATCCCCTAGTTCTGCTCATTTCACTCAGCATCAGTTCATGCAAGTCTCTCAAAGCCTCTCTGTATTCCTCCAGTTGGTCATTTCTTACAGAAAAATAATATTCCATAACATTCATATACCATAATTTACCCAACAATTCTCCAATTGATGGACATCCATTCATTTTCCAGTTTCTAGCCACTATAAAAAGGGCTGCCAGAAATATTTTGGCACATACAGGTCCCTTTCCCTTCTTTAGTAGTTCCTTGGGTTATAGCCCCAGTAGTAGTATGGCTGGATCAAAGGGTATGCACATTTTGATAACTTTTGGGGCATAATTCCAGATTGCTCTCCAGAATGGTTGGATTCTTTCACAACTCCACCAACAATGCATCAGTGTCCCAGTTTTCCCACAGCCCCTCCAACATTCATCGTTATTTGTTCCTGTCATCATAGCCAATCTGACAGGTGTGTAATGATATCTCAGAGTTGTCTTAATTTGCATTTCTCTGATCAATAGTGATTTGGAACACTCTTTCATATGAGTGGAAATAGTTTTAGTTTCATCATCTGAAAAGTGTCTATTCATATCCTTTGACCATTTATCAATTGTAGAATGGCTTGATTTCTTATAAATTAAAGTCAATTCTCTGTATATTTTGGAGATGAGGCCTTTATCAGAACATTTAAGTCTAAAAATGTTTTCCCAATTTGTTTCTTCCCTTCTGATCTTGTTTGCATTAGTTTTGTTTGTGCAGAAACTTTTTAATTTGGTGTAATCAAAATTTTCTATTTTTTGGTCAATAATGGTCTCTAGTTCAACCTTGGACACAAACTCCTTCCTCCTCCACAAGTCTGAGAGGTAAACCATTCCATGTTCCTCCAATTTATTTATGATTTCATTCTTTATGCCTAAATCTTGGACCCATTTTGATCTTATCTTAGTATGTGGTGTTAAATGTGGGTCCATGCCTAGTTTCTGCCATACTAATTTCCAGTTTTCCCAGCAGTTTTTGTCAAATAATGAATTCTTATCCCAAAAGTTGGGATCTTTGGGTTTGTCAAACACTTGATTACTATTTTTATTCAGTATCTTGCCCTGTGAACGTAACCTATGCCACTGATCAACTGGTCTATTTCTTAGCCAATACCAAATGGTTTTGGTAACTGTTGCTTTATAATACAGTTCAGGTACAGCTAAACCACCTTCACTTACTTTTTTTTTTTCATTACTTCCCTTGAAATTCTGGACCTTTTGTTGTTCCATATGAATTCTGTTGTTATTTTTTCTAGGTCATTAAAATAGTTTCTTGGGAGTCTGATTGGTATATGGAGTATTGTCATCTTAATTATATTTGCTCAGCCTATCCAAGAGCACTGAATGTTTTTCCAATTATTTAAATCTGACTTTATTTTTGTGGCAAGTGAATCTCTTTCTCTGCTCTTATTGCCAAGGCTAGATTTTCTAGTACTATATTGGATAATAATGGTGATAGTGGGCAACCTTGTTTTACTCCTGATCTTACAGGGAAATGTTCTAGTTTATTGCCATTACATATGATGTTTACTGAAAGTTTTAAATATATGCTTGTTATTATTTTAAGGAATAGTCCATTTATTCCTATATTCTCAAGAGTTTTTAGTAGGAATGGATTTTGGATTTTATCAAATACTTTTTCTGCATCTATTGAGATGTTTATATGTTTTTTAATATGGTCAATTATACTAATAGTTTTCCTAATATTAAACCAGCCCTACATTCATGGTATAAATCCCACTTGGTCATAGTGTATTATCCTGGGGATGATTTTCTGAAGTCTTTTTGCTAATATCTTATTTAAGTTTTTAGCATCAATGTTCATGAAGAAAATTGTTCTATACTTTTCTTTCTCAGTTTTCGATCTACCTGGTTTAGGTATCAGTACCATGTCTGTGTCATAAAAGGAATTTGGTAGGACTCCTTCAATCCCTATTTTTTCAAAGAGTTTATAAAGCATTGGGGCTAATTGTTCTTAAAATGTTTGGTAGAATCCACATGTAAATCCATCTGGTCCTGGGGATTTTTTCTTAGGAAGTTGGTTAATAGCTTGTTCTATTTCTTTTTCTGAGATGGGACGATTTAGACTGCTTACTTCTTCCTCTGTTAATCTGGGCAAGCAATATTTTTGAAAGTATACTTCCATTTCATTTAAGTTATCAAATTTATTGGCATAAAGTTGAGCAAAATAGCTCCTAACTATTGTTCTAATTTCCTCTTCATTAGTGGTGCGTTCTCCCTTTTGAGTTTCAAGACTAACAATTTGCTTTTTCTCTTTCCTTTTTTAAATCAGGTTTACTAAGGGTTTGTCTATTTTGTTGGTATTTTCATGAAACCAATTCTTAGTTTTATTAATTAATTCAATAGTTTTTTTTTTTAAATTCATTTTTATTAATCTCACCTTTTTTTTTTTTGAATTTCAAATTTTGTGTTTGTCTGGGGGTTCTTAATTTGTTCCTTTTCTAGTAATTTTAATTGTAAGCCCAATTCGTTGGCCCTCTCTTTCTCTATTTTATGCAAGTAGGCCTGTAGAGACATAAAACTTCCCCTTATTACTGCTTTGGCTGTATCCCACACATTTTGGTATGATGTCTCATTATTGTCATTTTCTTGGGTGAAGTTATTAATTATGTCTATGATTTGCTGTTTTACCTAATCCTTCTTTAATATAATATTATTTAGTTTCCAATTATTTTTTTGGTCTATTTTCCCCTGTTTTTTTATTAAATGTAATTTTGATTGCATTATGGTCTGAATAGGATTCATTTACTATTTCTGCCTTACTGCTTTTGATTTTGAGGTTATGTCATAGTATATGATCAATTTTTGTATAGGTTCCATGAACTGCTGAGAAGAAAGTATACTCCTTTCTGTCTCCATTTAGCTTTTGCCAAAGATCTATCATATCAAACTTCTCTAGCACTCTATTTACCTCTTTGACTTCTTTCTTATTTATTTTATGGTTTGATTTATCTAATTCTGAGAGTGCAATGTTGAGATTTCCCACTATTATAGTTTTGCTGTCTATTTCTTCTTGCAGCTCTTTTAATTTCTCTTTTAAGAATGTAGATGCTGCACCACTTGGTGCATATGTGTTTAATATTTATACTGCTTCATTATTGATGCTACCCTTTAGCAGGATATAATGCCCTTACTTATCTCTTTTAATTAGATCAAGTTTTGTTTTGGCTTGATCTGAGATGAGGATGGCTACCCCTGCTTTTTTTTTTTACTTTGCCTGAAGCATAGTAGATTCTGCTCCACCCTTTTACTTTTAGTTTCAATGTATCACCCTGTTTCATGTGTGTTTCCTGTAAACAACATACAGTAGGATTCTGACTTTTAATCCAGTCTGCTAACTGCTTCCTCTTTATTAGGCAGTTTGCCCCATTCACATTTATAGTTAGAATGACTTATTCTATATTGCTTGCCATCCTATTAACCCCTGCTTATGCTTTTCCCCTTGCCTTCCCTCTTACCCCCCTACCCAGTATTAAACTTGTGAACACCAATTGATTTCACAGTCCTCCCTTTTTAGTATCCCTATCCCACCTTAAAATTCCTCCCCTTATTTTACCCCTTTTCCTCACAATTTCTTTATTCCCTTCCCCTTAGCTTACTCCTTCCCTCTCACTTTTCAATGAAGTGGAAGAAGTTTCGCTATAAATTGAATATGTCTATTGATACACACTATGTTCTTCTCCCTCCTTTCTTTCTCTCAGATATAATAGGTTACCTTTGCCTCTTCATGAGATGTAGTATCACCACTTTACACTTTTTCATGATATAATTTTCTTTCCATCTCTAGTTTCTAGGACAAATTATACATACGTTCTTTACATATTTTTATGGAAGAAGTATAGTTCTCAAGATTTCTTTTTACCTTTTTAGAAATCTCTTGAGTTCTGTATTTGAATATCAAACATTTTATGTAGGTCTGGTTTTTTCATCAAGAATAGATGGAATTCATTTATTTCATTAAATGTCCATCTTCTTCCCTGGAAATAGATTTTCATTTTTGCTGGGTAAGTTATTCATGGCTGCATACCAAGTTCCTTAGCCTTTCGGAATATCATGTTCCAGGCCCTTTGTTCTTTTAATGTGGATGCTGTTAGATCCTGGATTATCCTTATTGTGGTTCCTCCATATCTGAATTGCATTTTTCTAGCAGCTTCCAATATTTTTTCTTTTGTCTGATGGTTCTTGAACTTGGCCACTATATTTCTTGGCATTTTGATTTTAGGGTCCCTTTCAGTAGGTGATTGATGAATTTTTTCAATGTCTATTTTACCCTCTGTTTCTAAAACATCTGGGCAGTTCTCTTTGATAATTTCCTCGAAAATAGTGTCCACGCTCTTTTTTTTCCTCACATTTTTCAGGGAGTCTGATTATTCTCAAATTGTCTCTCCTGGATCTGTTTTCCAGGTCTGTTGTCTTTCTAATAAGGTACTTGACATTCTTTTCAATTGTTTCATTTCTCTGGTTTTACTTGACTACCTCTTGTTTTCTCCTTGAGTCATTCATTTCTACTTGTTTGAGTCTAATTTTCAATGATGTATTTTCTTCACTCACTTTTTTATATCTTTTAGTAATTGTCCAATTGTGTTTTTATCTTCTATGTAATTTTTTTTTCCATTTTACCCATTTTATTTTTTAGAAAGCTGATTTCTTTATCCAGCTCACTAATCTTGTTTTCCTTGGAGTTGTTTACCTTTTCCAGCTCACTAATCCTGTTTTCCTTGGAGTTGTTTGCCTTTTCTAATTCACTAATTTTATTTCTTAATGATTTGATCTCTTTATCCACTCTGGATGACTTCTCCAGGCTCTCTTTCCAAGCTTCCCTTTCCTTTTCCCATTTCTCTTCTAGCTCTCTTGTGAGAGCCTTTTTGATTTCCTCTATGAGATTCTTTCGTATTGAGGAGCAGATCATATCCCCCTTAGGGGATTCCTCTGGGGACAGTCTGTTTTTAGTCTCCTCAGTATTTGAAGTCTGCTCTCTCTCCATACAGCAGCTGTCAATAGTTAGAGCCCTTTTGAATTTTTTGTTCATTTTGTCAAGAGCCGAATGGCAGAAAGCAAATTGACAAGAGAAACAACTGGTCTGTTTTTTTTTTTTTTTTTGGGGGGGGGCTGGATGGTGTTAATGGGCTTCCTCTACAGACTGGGGGTAGGGCAGCAGAGAGCCACTAACAGAACGGTGATGGCTGGGCTGCGTCTGTGCTCTGAGGCTCTGAGAACTTGGAGTCACTCTAGGTTGGGGTTGGGGGTGGCCGGGTTCCTAGAGATGCTAGCTTTCAGGGGTTTTAATCTTTACCTCCAGTGTTTACACCCTATCTGCTGCTCCTGGCTTGCTGCCAAGATGAAATATCCACAGTGGGGTAAAAGTCTTTTAGCAGAAATGGCAGAGATAGTACTCCTCCCCCCTCTGGTCTGAGCTGTGTGAGTTGTCTGTCTAGCTCTGGCTTGCCTACCCTCAGTCTGTGCCCAGTCTGTTCAACCCTCCCCCAAGCAAACACAGACCTTCTCTGGCAAATTTCAAGAATGTTTTCTCTTGGTCATTATTTGTGGGTTTTCCGGTCAAGCATTAATTCCGAGGCTGGTCCTGAAGTAAGTCCTGAGAGAAAACATGGAGCTCATGCAGCTGTCTGCCTCCACGCCGCCATCTTGGCTGGAAGTCCCCAGAAATCACTATTAATAATAGAGTTGCCAAAAAGATCCAGGTCCTGTACCCAATTCTAGCACAAGAGTTCCTATAATCTCTTTCTGACCAATTGTACAATCCCTTAATATCTATGACTTGAGAGTCCTCATAGCTGCTGCTGCTGCTGTCACCTTTAAAGTCTTCAATTGGTGTTGCTGCCTCATGGACTTTGACTCAGCCAGTATCATAGACCTCTTCTTCCAACATCTCGAAAATTTCAAAGTTCTAAGTTTCTCTTTTTGTTGTTTCAAACACTCACTCCAGAAAAAAAAATAAAAAATAAATATAAGTCATTATATTAAAGGTATTTGAAAGAAACTATTGTGAGAGATCAGTTGTATTTCTTTGGCTTCCCAATCTAGACTCTACCTCAGAAGTCTCCAGAGAAGACATTTAAAAAATACTTCTTTCACAGCAGAACACAATCTTTGATGATTCACCAACATTTTTAAACAAAAGCATAAAGTATTTTAAAATTCTTTATTAATATAAAGTAAAAATTCCCCACGAGAGAGATCACAAATCTAGAATTTAAATGCATAACCACTCTGTTTTCTGTGGTTCTCCTCAGAACTTTTCTTGTGTTTGTAATATTGAAAAAGAAAAATATTGCTTAATAATGAAATAATGGAAATAGAAGGTAAGAATACCAACCAGTATCTTTCTCTTCTAACTTAATGTACTCTTTGATGAATGGAAATTATACCCCATTTGACTATTTTTAACTGTTATGATTAATATTCATAATTTTCTCAGGTCTTGCCAATATTCCTGATAGACATTTATTGATTTACAATGAAATATGAAATGCTCAGCTAAAAGCTTCCATTTAAGGATAAACTATTAGTAGAAAATCAAAATAGAAATGTCATCAACATTGGGCCATTTTTTTTCTTATCTTTTGTGATTAGTTGTATTTTAATACTTTTTTGTAATAAGAAATAATTTCCTTATTATTTGAAGAGCAAATATTTAAAATTGGAATAATATTTTAATCATAGGTTAGCTTTGTACAGAAATACAGTGATCTAACAGAAAATATGATTATACCATACCTATATCTCAGAAAATCTATCAGGGGAAGAGCAGCCAAGATGGTGGGGAGGAGACATGATTCTCTGTGACCACTTCTGACCTTCACTCAAACTAACAGAAAATGAAGCTTCTAAACTAGTTTTGGAGTCAAAGAATCCACAAATATTTGGAGTACAACATATTCCCAGAAGAAGATACCTTGGAAGAACATCAGAACAAGTCTCTTTCAATCAGGCAGGACAGTCTGCCAAGCCCAGACCACCACAGGGAGCCAAGCAAGGAGCTGGGGTGATGAGTCAGAGTTTTGCAGCTTCCATGTACCTGGGAATCTTCTGTGAGCCTCGTAGGCTACTCTGTCATGGTTGCAAGCCTGTGATCCAGCATATTTACTATAAAAAGCAAATTGTCAATCACTGAGCCATGGAAGAATGCTTTACCTAGCCTCCATTACCAGCACTGGAAGTCAATCAACAGAACTGCCCCAGGGCTAATTAAAGCAGATGTTGCTCCTTTGCATTGAATAGACCTAAAGCTTTAAAGAAAAAAAAAAAAAAAAAAAAAGAATGAATAAGAAAACAAAAAAGTCTCATCATAGGCAGCTTTTATGGAGAGATCAAAGAACAGCCCTCAAATCCTGAAGTTCCTAAAGACAAATCAACTCTAAATGAAGCCCCAAAGGGAGACATGAGTTGGTCCTCATTTCACTAGGCTTTTTTTGGTAGATTGCGTAAAGGAACTAAAAACAGAGAAGAAAAATGGGGAAATGAATTGAGTTCATTGCAAGAAGGAATGGAAAAAGCATATAATGCCCTAAAAAAATAGATATGAAAAAGACATACAATTCATTTGAAAAACATAATTTATGAAATGAATAAAATTTTCAATTGGCTAATGACAAAAGGAGCTAAAAAAAGGTAACTGAAGAAAGTAATACACTAAAATTTAGAATTGAACAAATGGAAGTGAATGACTCAATAAGACTTCAAGAATCAGTCAAAAAAAATTAAAATAGAAGAAAATATGAAATATATCCTAGGAAAAACAAATGACCTGAAATATAGGTCTAGGAGAAAAAATCTAAATATTATTGGACTTCTTGAAAGCCATGATGAAAAAAAAAAAAAAAAAAAAGAACCTAGACATTATCTTACAGGAAATCATAAAAGAAAACTACCCTGATTTTTTAGAATCCAAAGTAAAATAGCCATTGAAATAATACACCCAACACATCCTGAAAGAGACCCCCAAAATTAAATCCCCAAGGAATATAGTGGTTAAATTTCAGGACTTTCACATCAAGGAAAATATTTTACAAGCATCCAGAAATAAACAATTTAAATATTGAAGAGCCATAGTTAGGATTACCAAGGACCTAGCAGTTTCCATCTTAAAGGGCCTGGAATCTGATTTTCTGAAAGGCAAAGGAAC
Source organism: Sminthopsis crassicaudata (assembly GCF_048593235.1). Lineage (NCBI taxonomy): Eukaryota > Metazoa > Chordata > Mammalia > Dasyuromorphia > Dasyuridae > Sminthopsis > Sminthopsis crassicaudata. The sequence continues at coordinate 57,460,617 of NC_133622.1, read as the reverse complement.
TTGGATTACAACCAAGAATAAGATACACAGCTAATATGAGCATTATCTTTCAGGGAAGAAGATGGATATTCAATGATATAGGTGAATGTCACCTACTTCTAATGAAAAGACCAGAACTGAACAAAAATTTTAATCTCCAAACAGAACTCAAGAGAAGCATAAAAAGGTTAAAAAAAAAAGGAAAGAACTCTTGAGAACTATATTTCTGTTATGGGTATGCTTAGAGAATGAGGGTATAATTTGTTTTTATTATGATAAAATGTGAAAGAAACTAGAGGTGGAAAGAGGATCATATTGGTAAAAAAGGAAAAGGGAAGTAAATTAAGGGAAATTGCATCTCATGAAGAGGAAAAAAAATATAATTGAAGGAAAGAAGGATCAGTGATGAACATTGTGTGAATCTTACTTTCATCTGATTTGTCTCTATGAGAGTATATCAGATATATTTGGTTTCACAGAGAAACTTGTCTCCCCTTATAGGGAAATGGAAGGGAAAAGAGGGGAGAAGGGAAAGGTGTAAAAAATCAGGAGGGGTGTTAAAGGGGAGGACTGTTGGAGCGAGGTGATCATCAAAAGCAAAATCCTTGATCTCAGATAAAGTAAAAGCAAAAAATAGATCTAATTAAAAGGAGTAGTGAGGGAAAGTATATCTTAAAGGAACCATAGATAATGAAGTAATATCAATACTAAACAAATACACCAAGTAGTATAGAATGCAAATTCCTAGAGAAGAAGTTAAGAGAGATGCAAGAAGAAATAGCAAAACTATATTAGTGGAGGATCTCAACCTTACTCTCTCAGAATTATATAAGTAATACCATAAAATAAATAAGAAAGAAGTTAAGGTAAACAAAATATTAAAAAAGTTAGGTATGATAGATCTTTGGAAAAAATTGAATGGAGACAAAGGAGTTTTACTTTTTTCTCAGTGGGTCATGGAACTTATACAAAAATTGAGCATGTGTTAGGACATAAAAACCTCAGCATCAAATGCAAAAAGGTAGAAATAGTAAATGTATTTTTTTCAGATCATGATTAAATAAAAAATAACATGGAATATAAGTCCAGGAGAAAACAGACCAAAAGTTAATTGAAAATTAAATAATCTAATACTAAAGAATGAATGGATGAAATAGTAAATCATGGAGATGATCAATAATTCCATCCAAGAGAATGGCAATAATGTACAATATACCAAAATTTGTGGGATGCAGCCAATGAGATTATAAGAGGAAATTTTATATCTCTAGATGATTATTTACATAAAATAGGAAAGAGGAGATCAATAAATTGGGCTTACAACTAAAAATGCTAGAAACAGAACAAATTTAAAACCCTTGATTAAATTCAAATTTTGAAATTCTTAAAATAAAAAGGAGATTAATAAAATTGAAAGTAAGAAAACTATCAAATTAATAAAGAAAACTAGGAGTTGGTTTTATGAAAAAAACAACAAAATAAACAAACCTTTAGTTAATTTGATTAGAAAATGGAAAGAAATTAAATTATTAATCTCAAAAGTAAAAATGAAGAACTTTCCACCAAGGAAGAGGAAATTAGAGTGATAATTAATTTATTTTGCCCAACTATAAGCCAATAAATTTGACAATGTAAATGAAATGGAGGAATATCTACAAAAAATATAAATTGCAAGGTTAACAGAAGAGTAAATTAATTATTTAAATAGTTCCAATTTAGAAAAAGAAACAGAACAAGCTATTAATCAACTCCTTAAGAAAAAATTTCCAGGGCCAGATGGATTTACATGTGAATTCAACTGAAAGAACAATTCCCCTAATGAATATTGAGGCAAAAATCTTAAATAAAATATTACCAATGAGATTACAGAAAGTTATCCCCAGGATAATACATTATGACCAAATAGAATTTATATTAGGAATGCAAGGCTGGTTCAATATTAGGAAAACTCTTAGCATAGTCAACTATAGCAATAACCAACTAACAAATATCATGATTATCTCAATAAATGTAAAAAAAAAATCTTTTGATAAAATTCAGCACCCATTCCTATTAAAAACTTAAGAGAGTGTAAAAATAAATGGACTTTTCCTTAAAATGATCACTAGCATTTATTTTAAATCATCAGCAAGAATCATATGTAATGAGGAAAAACTAGAACCATTCCCAATAAAATCAGAAGTAAAACAATGTTGACCATTATAACCATTACTATTCAATATTGTGTTACAAATGCTAGCTTTGGCAATAATAGATGAAAAAGAGATTAAAGGAATTAGAGTAGGTAATGCATTTTATTTTCTTATTCTTTTTCTTTCCTTTTTAATCTGATATTTCTTGTGTAGCAAGAAAATTATATAATTATTTTATACATATACATTGTATAAATATGTTTATACATTTTGGATTTAACATATATTTTAACTTTTTTTTAACATATATTGAATTGCTTGCATTCTGGGGGAGAGGTGGAGAGAAGGAGGAGAATATCTGAAACACAAGGCTATGCAAGAGTCAATGTTGTCAAATTATCTGTGCATATGTTTTGAAAATAAAAAGCTTGGTTTTAAAAATGTATCAACTGAATAGCAGAATTCATTATCCACTGACTTCTTTCATGATATGCATTTTTTTCTTATGTTCTAGAAGCATTACTCCATGTTAATTTACTGTAGTTTTACAAACATCTTAAAGACATAATGTGGCACTCTGGTACCTGAACCTCTTTGTTCCATACACAATATGTTAGGGAAGTACACTTTACTATGGAGACTAGTTAAAAGATGGGACCATTAGTCAATTATGTCTCCCAAAACTATTTAAATTACAATCCCCCAAAATGAGAATCACTTTTTGGGGATAAATGTAATATTCTACGTATATTTTGGATTATCTGATTATTTTTCTTTCCTTAATTATTATTTTTTTTAAATTAAAGTTTTTATTTACAAGATATATGCATGGGTAATTTTTCAGCATTGACAATTGCAAAACCTTTTGTTCCAGTTTTTCCCTCCTTCCCCCCACCTCCTGCCTCAGATGGCAGGTAGACCAATACATGTTAAATATGTTAAAATATATGTTAAATACAATATATGTATACCTATCTATACAGTTATTTTTGTCACACAAGAAGAATCAGACTTTAAAATACTGTACAATTAACCTGTAAAGGAAATAAAAAATGCAGGTGGACAAAAATAAAGGGATTGGGAATACATTAATATATATTTTTTGAATTGGTGTTTTCCTGTTAGACTTGTGCTCTATTACTGCACTGCCCCAAAGTTTCTGTGCAGGAAATTTTTTAAAATAACTTCTGCAAACAAAAAATACAGAAGATTTTCATTGGCTAGAATTTGTTGAGTTGACATTTTTGGTCCCAGAGCAAGTACCCATACCTATAAAAGTATGGATCTCCTGATATAACAAAGTATACATTATTGACATGATTGCTCCTGCAAAATGACATGGATTGCTAATCTAGGAAAAATTCAAAATATGATTATAGTAGTCTATTAATATCTCTACAAAATTAAAATAATAAAAGGAAGACATGCAGAATATGATTAATCTATCTGGAATAAAAGAATTATATATAAATTATATATAAATTTTATATAAAGAAAAATAAATTATTTGTCTCCTAAGGGAAGGTTAGAAAGGTACTTAATATGCAGTATAAATTATGTATAGACCAGAATTTTTTTCTATCCAACTGCTGCATTTCTGAATCATTTCTTCTACATGATCCATGTAGTATTCACTCACCTCCTTACCCCAAATCTTTTTCCTATTCAAAATGAAGAGATATATGATTTTTCATGACATTTCCCCCATATTTCTTGGAAATTATAACAAGTTCCCTTATGTCACATTTAGACTTGTTTGAATACATTCTCTACTCCCCACCCTTATTATATTGTCAATTCTATGGAAGTGACAATAAATAAGTATGCATATTTGCAACTTGATTGTACTTCTGAGAATGAAAGCCTTGCTTTTTTTTTTTTCCTTTATACATTTTTAACCTTTTTAAATTTTTTTCAACTTCCTTTTTTCCTTTTACTTAGATTAGATTAGGCTCACCCTTTTCAAGAAATAAATAAGCATTAACTTCTGATAAACATTATAATTTGCCATTTGATTGTTGAATTTGTACTTGAATCTTCCTCAGAAGGCTGGTCTGGGAATATGGAAAAAAAATGGGTCAACTACTTCCAAGGTGATTTTCACAGGCCAGAAACTATTTAACTAGAGCAACAGTGTGCTGTGTTTTATTGAAGCATGTGCAAATATTCTCTGATTACTTCTATCTAATCAAACTTCTGACTTAACATTTGGGTGCTTTGAAGATAATAAACTTCCTAGCTTCTTTTGTCCTTTAAGTAATTCATACGTGGACAAACTTAATATTATGACATCCTGTGAGAACCTCAATGATCCTTTCTCTTGTCCCTACCCCATGATAATGTCAGGGATGTGAAGAAATTTGTGAGTTAAAAGTAAATTTCTGTCTCACTTTCCCTTTTACCTCCCTCATGTGGCTAGTAATATATACTACCTATAGACTCCATAAAAAGGACTTTTTTGTTGTTCAGTTTTGCCTCATACTTTGTGACCACATATGGGGCTTTCTTAGCAAAGTTACTGAAGTATTTCCTTTCCAGCTCATTTTATAGATGAGTAACTGATATAAGGGTTAAGTAAGTGGCCCCAAATCAAATAGATAGTAAGTGTTAAAGGCCAGATTTAAACTCAGAAATATGCTTTCCTAACTTTAAGTCTGGCACTTTATATCCACTGTGTCACCTAGCTACCCATACTTTCCCTACCCTATAGCATTTCTCACACTTCTCAAAGAGCTTGTACCTGAAGGTTTCCTCTTTGTGTTTCCTGTATAGGTGAATTTTGAATCCAAGGAAGAAATGACTATGACTGGAAATGACTTGTGAGTTATAGAATTTTGGGGTCCATTAATCATGGTTGTCTAATGTCAATGAAAACTTCTAAATAATATAATCCCTAAGAAGAGCATTGACCTAACTTTCACCAGTACAGCACATACACCCGGACTTGTTTACATAATGGAGAAATAAAATGAAATTTAAAATCTCTCATTACCAATCCCACAAACTATTTTATATTCTAATATGATTAAGTTATGGGCTTTCAAGATATTAAAATTATAATTATAATTTAATGTTTTCTATCACATTACTATGCACAAGTTTTTTTTTTTTTTTTTTTTTTTTTTTTCATTTATTTTCTGTTTTAGGACTTCTGTGTATATAAATAAAATAACTGTCCTATTTCTAACATATACATATATATATATATATATACATATATATATATATATATATATATATATATATATATATATATACACACAATAGAAAACCTTTCTAACATCCATATTGAGAGCCTCTAGATACGAATCAATAACTTAAGCCTTAGGTAATTTTCCCTCTGGGTTTCAGGATGATAGAGTGAATTAACTTAAGAATATGGTAAAAGAAAGTAAGCTTCATTCTAATTAGATACCTAAACTCCCTGCCTCCATGGAACCCAGTATTGCTACATAAATAGATTCAGTTCAGAGAGACTTCTTGAAGAAGGGAGGGTGTCCTTCCTTCAATATGTGGTTCACGCAACAATAGTGTATAATACTTAGCTCATGACTTATTTTGCTTTTGTTTGCACTTTTTGCTTGTAATACTCTATTACCCCTTCTTTGCTAGAAGACAATAAAATAGATAAAATCCTTTAAGCAAAGATTTTAAGGTACAACGCAAAACATATGAGTACCTCAATTCATTTTTCCTCCTACATAAATTCTCAAATGTTCCAATACATTTATTTACTTAACCAATAACTATTATTCCTGTAGTGGTTTAGATCCAAACCTCTCTGCATTTCACTATTCTGATTCTTGGTTATGCCTTCTCATAATCTGACAACATGTAGTTTTACCAGTGTGCTGGGAAACAGTCAAGTTCTGAAATAGTAACATGATCTTATGTAATTCTTAGTGACTCACTTTTTTCAATCCATCCTCCATGTCAATGTCTTTGGTTTTATTTGTCTGTAGTATTTCTATTGAGCCCTTTGATTTTTTAGCCTAATTATTAGCAAATTTCACTTTTCTCGAAATAATAGTTATTTTGAAAGATTAACTGCACAATTAATTGAGGACCTTCTAATCTCACAATTTCCAAGACAGTCTTCATTCTTTATTATTTAAAATAATTTTACTGTTTTAGAAGAGAAATGAATGATCATTGTCGTATTTATAAGGCATTACAATCAGCATCACAATTAAACATTAAGGAATACTATACTTCTCCATTTGATTTGAAGCTAAAACTTTCCATATATATTGTCTCTTCTTTTAGCGTGGGATCTCTTAAACTATCATTTATCTATTTGTATACACAATGCTTAGTACAGTACTTTGCATATAATAAATACTTAATAATTGTATTTTTATCAATTCATGGCCATAGACTTAATTAAATCCTTTTAAATGTTCCTTCTGAGAAAGGCCTCTTATGACCAAAACCAGAATGTTCAGCTTATACCAGGATTGTATCTAGAAAGTCAGTATAGAGGCATTCTGAAAAAAAGAAAAGAAAATAGTAACAGTAAATTTGATAGACTCAGAAGTGATTTATCCATTTTTAATAAAAATTGGTTATGCAAAATTAATTCCCCTAAATCTTTGTGCTTTTTAGTCCCCCAATATTACACATATGAGAGTTATCCCATGTGTCTTCCACTTTCAGTTATCTTACTAAATGATAAGGAATCTTTATGATATTTATATAACAACAACTTTAACCTTTCTCCTATTCCTCATTTTTCCATTTTCTTTAGCATGGATTGTGTAATGTTATGTTGTGCAAGTACAAAAATTTGTTCTGGTAATGACAAAGGAATGATTTGGATATCTGCTGAGCAAAATCAGCAGCTCATATGATAGATATTAAGCTAGGGAAAACAAGAGATCTGATAAACTCTTTTACCAGTTTATAACTGCAAATGGAGAAAGTCACTCCTTGTCCTTTTCCATTCTCATTAGCCCAATATCCTTTTTTTTTTTTAAATGCAATGTTAAGGTCCTTAATACATTGCTCTTTATCTGATACTTCCAGCAGTCAGAATTGTGAAGCAAGAATTTAATTGGAGACTACATTTCCTCTCTCCTTGGTGAATTGAACTTATAAGTTGCTTTTAGGCAGCCTTCTTTCACATAATAAGGGGAAACAAGAATATTTTCCTTATCTCTCCCAAAACTACTTTCAGTAAGATTTCTTTAAAAGTGGAAAGAGAATGGAAAAAAAAAAGAAGAATGGGGGGAGCAGGGGCAGAGAGAGAGAGGGCAGAAAGGAAGAAAGGAGAGAGGAAAAGGGAGAGGAAAAATGAAAGAGAAGTGTTTTGCTGAGTTGATTATTTCTGGAACTAAACCTCACTTCAAAAATCTCATTTTGGTACTCATTCTATGGTTATTATGAATTATTTTAATGTAATTGTTGAATATTTTATTTAACAAAATCAGAACATAAGAACTGGAAGAGACCTTAATGAGTATTGAGACAATTCAACTATATTTTCCACACTAAGGAAACCGGATTAAAGGTCTTAAATGGAATCCTAATTTTAGTCAGCCACAGAGTTGTGACCAAGATTGATTTGAGTGTTTATCATAAATTATTGAATGGGGACTTCCAGAGGTAGTAGTTATAGAACAGAGGCATCAAAAATGTCCCTATGTGAATACTCCTGTTTGAACCTGAACCAGCTGAAAATGTAATTGGGTAATATTTAACAAAATAAACAGAATATTGTAAAACATAGACAACATTTTAAAACTAAGTCAATATTCAGCTGTCAAGGACTCTAATGTAATTAGTTGTTACAGTTTCTATTTGACTTTAACAACATTCTGGTACTGGATAGTGTATCTAAAATACAGCCAGGAAAAACCAAATTCAAAAGCTGCTTTTTCATAAAAGTCTCATATATGACGCAGCACTGAAATAATCTTTGATTGGAGGCGGGGATGGAATACTTTATAATATAAATAATCTCTATTTTTTCCTAGCTATATACTCCCTTGTCATAAAAATTTCAGTAAACCACTCATCTGGTAATCATCACTCCCTTTTTGAATCACCTGTATGTTTTTGGACATATCTTAAAATATGCTTTTTAAATTGTTTCATAATTCTATCCCTTATTAGATTTCAAGCTCCTCAAGAAGAATATACCATTTCATCTTTGTATTCATAGACAAGTATCTTGTACAGAGAAGACATATACTAATTTATTTTTTTCTCTTCAAGGTTTAAGTCTGGGTAATTTTGTCTACTTCTTTAAGGACTTGTTTAGGAAATATTTATCATACCTTTTAAACAGAAGAAAGCATTTTAGTTATTTGTTAATGGTCATTCTGATGCCCATTATTCCAAACTAATTACATTGATTTCTCTAATTTTCAAACACGATGAGATAATCTGGGCCCATGATTATATCTTTTTTTAACAAGCATTATATTTTGCTATTTGTTTTCATTATTGACAAATATTTCTGATTGATAGCATTAATAGTTTTTCTTTGAAAATTCCAATTGCATTTATTATATAATTGGTAGAATGTAAAGTTCTGATCATCTCTCAGTTGTAATCATTTTCTGGGAGGAGATTTCTTTTCTGTATAATCTTTTCCTCTATGAGCAGGTTTCTTGGGAGGCTTCTGGAGCCTCCAGCCAGCCTCTTCTTCTTCCTGAATCCTGGCTCTGAATCTCCTCCAGCTCTTGTCCTTCCCCAGTCCAGATTGCTTGACCAGGCCCAATGTTGCCTCTTTTATCCTCCCAGAGAATGGGTGTGGGATAATGCAAGGGCTTCTGGGAAGAAGTACTCCAACCAATGAGCTTGCTCCTCTTATCAAGTCAACCTGAGTTCTCACTTGTAATTGTCCAGACAACCTGAATTCTCACCTTGTCATTGTCCAGACAGCCTGAGTTCTCACCTAGTAATCCTAACAGTAGAATATGAAAACTCTATTTCTTCCAGATGACAAATGGCCAAATGACTCATTCTTTATGGAATATATATGTATATATATATATATATATATTATTATTATTATTATTATTATTATTATTATTATTATTATTATTCCTTGAGGCTGGGGTTAAGTGAGTTGCCTAGGGTCACATAGCTAGGAAGTGTTAAGTGTATGAGACCACATTTGAACTTGGGTCCTCCTGAATTCAAGGCTGGTGCTCTATCCACTGTGCCACCTAGCTGCCCCCTGTATGGAATATATTTTAAACCTAGAGAAACTGTCTCTCTGGTCCTTGTTTGTTCCTCATAGTTACCTATTTTCTTTTACTTTTAACTTTATTTGAGGAAGTTGTTAGAAACTGGGTCTTCTCCATCTTAACCAAAATAAAGTACAGCTATTATTCTATGTCAATTTTAATATTTATTAACATTGAAGTTTTATCTCCTTAGGCAGCCTGAGGACTGTGGTCTTGAATGATCACCACAGGGGTAAACATAGAGCTATGGGATTCAGTAAAAACTTCATGTAAGAATCCATTTAAGATGAGCTTTGAAGGTAGTTATGGATAATGGAGTGGGTCACTCAGTCTTTCAAAAGCATTTATTAAATTCATTAGATATGCTAAGGATTGAGAAATAAAAATAAAAATAACCACTATCCACAAATACATAAAATACATAAAAGTTGAATGATGTCATCCACTTGGGAACTTCCACTGTCATAGATTTCAACAAACTTACAAATTAGTAGACAGAATTCTTGAGGCCTAATTTTTTTTATTAAAGTTTTTTTTATTTTCAAAATATATGCAGAGATAGTTTTCAACATTCATCCCTGCAAAACCTTATGTTCCAATTTTTTTTCTACCTTCCTTCTCTACAGTCCCTCCCCTAGATGGAAAATTATTCAGTATATATTAAGCATGCTATTCATATTTCCACAATTATCATGCTACACAAGAAAAATCAGATCAAAAAGGGAAAAAATGAGACAGAAAACAAAATGCAAGCAAACAACAAAAAAGAGACTATGTTGTGATGCAACTATGCTGTGATATGTCTCTCCATATGTCCATTGCAACTGGTCTGAATCACCTCATTGTTGAAAAGATCCACATCCATCAGGCTTGATCATCACATAATCTTGCTGTTGATATATACATATATATATATATATATATATATATATATATATATATATATATATATATATATATATATATATATATATATATATATACATATTTAATGATCTCCTTATTCTGGTCCCTGCATTTAGCATCAATTCATGTAAATTTCTCCAAGCTTCTGTGAAATCATCCTGCTGATTTTTTCTTATAGAATAATAATATTCCTTAGAATTCATATACCATAACTTATTCAGCCATTATTCAACTGATGGACATTTACTAAGTTTCCAGTTCCTTGAGGCTTAGAAATAATAAAGAACTTAACCACATGGCACAGGTTGTAGGTGTGAGAATCAGTACTTGAAGCCAGCACTTCTAGACTCCAATTTAGTCATTCTATCCATTATGGATGATACTTAAAAATAAGTAAGATCTGCTTTTCTGTTTCTAAATTAAAGGTTTTAGTTTAAAATTCAGATCTAAGGTTTTGTTTGTGTTTGTTATTCAAAATGGAAAATTTGGTTTGAAATTCGGGATGAATGTGACTTTTTTGCAGGCAGGGGGACTAAACATCTTCTCATTTTAGTTTTGCAGTGTAATAACAATTTTGTTTGAATTCACTTAGGCAACATTTCAGAAGAGTGAACTTTATGTACCTCAAGGATAGTCATCAGTAAACTGTTATAGGTTACCATATAATCTACTTTTAAAGATTTGTAATTTTACAATCACATAACAGTTATCACAGTACTTCAAAGTAATGTTCTTAATATGCCCTTTTTTTCTCCAACTGCTACATTTCTGAGTCATTTCTTCTACATCATTCATGTAGCCTTCACTCACCTCCCTACCCACAACCTTTTTTTCTATTCAAAATGACTTCTCAAATCTCTGATTTTTCATGAGATTCCCCCCAGATTTCTTGAAAATTCTAACAAGTTCCCTTATATCGCAACTAGACTTGTTTGAATATATCCTATACTCCTCACTCCAATTATATTGTCACTTCTATGGATGTAAATCATGTGTCACAACTTTGTCTCCCCAGTGCTGAACATGGAGTAAGTGCTTAGACATGAAGGGAATTGGATTGTATAGGTGGATGAAAGCTGAGAAAGCAATTTCAAACTGTCTGCCCAGCTCCTTCTGGGAGGCAACTAGTTGCATTTGAATTAAAATAATACATAAAATCCCAATTCTATGTATGCCATTACACCAAAAGTATCAGTTTAATAAAGAATGTGGAAAAACATTATAGTTTGCTGTAAACAGTATTAGAAGTAGATTTCAAAGAGCTGGATTTAACTCCTAGTTGTATGACTATTACCTACAAGTACTCTATTTCCTTAATTAGAAATTCTGACATCCATCTTTGTCTCAAAAAGCTCTTATCATACCATCTTTCTCTATCCTGCACTCCTTATAAATCAATTATTTGCACTACATGAATCCCTCTAAGCCCTTTCTTTTCTCAGACTCTTAACCTTGCTCTAATTCTACTTTCCACTGTGGTAACTGTTTCAATGCTGTTTGTCCTCTGTTCTTAAATTTTTCATGCCTTTTCCTGTCCCTGCTCAGCTCTTACGAAAGGTTAACCTTCTATTACTCTCCATCTTCCATCCCATTACTACTTACAGGCTGATGAATGAATCTAGAAAAAAAATTATGCAACCATGTCTTGTATCCTCTGTAAACTTTGATTTTTTTTATCCTACATTGCTCTGACATTTTGGGAGTTATAATATGTTCACCTTATATGACAACTACTTGTATGTTTATAACCCATAATGTGTATGCTATGAGTAGTAATATCATAAATTCATATTATCCATACTCGCTTGAGCCTTTATTACACACATTTTATGTAATATATTTTAAAACATTATTCTAAGGAGGGATCCTTAGGTTTCATCATACATTCAAAGCATTCTGTGATGCAAAAGATTAACTATTCCAAGACATTTTCAGTAATTTCCGTATAATATTCACTACAGATTTTAAGATGACATACTGATGCTTACTTAAGGCTAATTTAATTTAAAAAGTATGTCTCTTAAAATAAATTTGTTTTCTAGAGAATATTTGTAGGAATATATGACTTGAAACTGCAAGTTGCTTTCAAATCAAACTACTTAGTAGTGGTGGTGGTAATAATTGTAGAAATAGCAGCACCAATACAAAGCATTGTAACAGACTAAGCATTATAATTAACAGAAATTTAAGAACAACAATTAATAACAACCAAATGCTCGCAATTTCCAAGCTAAGTGACATAGGAAACTTTCAGAATATAGTCATTTGCCAAGGAAAAAAAAAACTTCTGGAAAATGAAAACATGCATATTATGACCTTAGTTCTCTTTGCACTGTTTTTTTTTTAATTTCTGTAATAATCCTAAGAGTAAGCAATTATATAGCACTTTAATGTATGCAAATACATTTATAAATATTAATTCAGTTTATACTCACAAAAATTCTGAGAGGTAGTTGCTATTATTATCTCCATTTTATAAATGAGGAAAGTGAGCCAGTTGGAGGTTAAATGACTTTTACAGTATTATAAAACTAGCAAATGCTTGAAGCTAAATTTGAACTTCATACTTTCTGATTTCAGGTCTAGTATATGTCCATTAAGTCTACAGAAAAATATTCCTATATCTTAAATTTTCAATACATTTTAGTTTAAAAGCTCCACAATCATAACCACCTGCCTAACAAACTGTGTAAATATAAGCATAAGTAATAGTAGAATAGTGATGTACCAAAAATGTTTTTATTTTGTTTTGTTTTTATTTTTTCTCCAAGGTGAACTAGGAAAAAAGAAGAAAGAAAAGAAAAGAAGAAAGGAAGGGAGAAAGGAAGAGAAAAAAGAGAAAGAGAAAAAAGAAATGAGTATGCCTCTGATTTTATGAATGTAGAGATACTCTCAACCCCAAAAATGTTCCAGTATGTCAGCTAGCATTTGTTAAGTACCAAATATCTGAAAAGAAAGGTTCCTGTGCTCACCAAACTGATATCATAATGAAAGAGACCATATTACAAATGGGTAATTGTTCTAAAACGTAGAATTGTGATACTATGTATCAGAGGAAAGACTTGAATTCAGATTTTTTTATTTATTTTTTACTGTAAGTGCAGCCTTGAGCTTGATAATTTACTGTTGAATATTCATTTTGCCTTGAGGCTTCTCATTATATCATGAGATATGATATGGTATGATAATAGTAAGATGACTGAAATGGGAAATTTAAAAAGCATGATAGTCCCTCTCCCTACATCCACAAATTGAAGAAATGTGATTATTAGCAAGCTAATCACATACAGCAGTTCAGAGAAAAGGGTATTAGGAATGTAGAAAATATCATTTGCTGTAAATAGGAGAGCTGTATGATTTGCATGCATAAATACATTAGATTTTGTTCAATTGCTAGGCAGGTCATTAATGTGATGAGTGAAAAGTGAACTCCACACTGATCTTTGAAGAGCTCCTAAAAGGATGATGGAAATGTTTCTGGTAAGCTGATCTATAATGAAATCTTTTGAAAGATGATGTATACAAAAAGATAGGATGAGGACCAAGGTAGTGAACTCTATTTTTACCATGCCATGTGAGTTTGGAGAGGAAGGGCAAGTGGTTCACAGAATGTCTTCACTTTTATTAAAACATAAAGGTTATTTTTAACTTCTTTTGTTCTAAATATCAATATATCCATAAAATATTTTAAAATACATACAAACCACAGGTAATCTTAGGACATTATTCAAAACTGTATTAATGTCACTGTCTCTTTTTCACTTTGTCTTCCTGTCACTTTGTCTTTATCTCTGTCATCTCTCTTTCCTTCTTGTTTTTCCCCTCTTTTTCTTTCTCCCTGGAATTGTGATGCACTAAGTAGTTACATTATTAATGTTGTCTCAAAATTAGAGTTTGTAATATGACATGAAATTAGGCCTTCCAGATTCCAAAGCTGTTATCTGATCCTGCATCTTTTTAAATATATGGCATATACCAGGGAAGATAATGATAAAAATACCTACTTGTTTAAGAACAGGCAAAATTTGAAGCAAAAAATGCTCATGTAGTCTTTCCATGTCTTGTTACAGTATTTTCCCTCTTTCCATTAGCTAATATTTTCTACCTAGCCATCACATTGTAATTACTGTATTTGAGTTGCTCAGGGCTCCTTGACTACAGGATCTCAAACAGCATCACTAGGATGCCCCAATTCTTGACCTCTATTCATCATCTCTCTACAATCCACCACACTGACACTGAATTACTCTGTAAGCCTCAAGATAGTGAAGTTATGGTAGAACCACAGGATCCTAGTGTAAACCATTCTTCAAAGCACAATAAATATTCTGAAATAAAAAAAGAAAAAACTTCCACAGTCTGCCCATGCGGACCTGGAAATTGCAAGCTAAAGGGATAGGGTATGCTCTTTTCTTCTTGAAAAAGAAGATTGGGATAACTTAGGAATGTTATCTATCTGTCTTTCAACTCTAAGTATATATGAGCATGACTGATATCAGTTTGACTTGCCTTTTTAGTTATGTCCAGATTGGTTGCCAGAATTGTTGGATCATTTCACAACTAGAACATTGCATTGGCATTCCATATTATGCTACAACCCTTCCTATAATTATTAATTTTTTCATCTTTGCCAAAATAATGAGTGTAGAGAAAGTTCAAAGATGTTTTGATTTTCATTTCTCTTTTTACTAGTGATTTGCTTATTTTTCATATGGCTGTTGATAGTTGTTTTTCTTCCTTTGATGATTATCTGTTCTTAATTATGTATTAGGGAATAGTTCTTGGTCTTATATAGAGGTAGGGATTAGATTCATGATTTCTTCATAGAGGGAGTACTTCAGGTAGGAAATCTCTTAAAACCAAGGTGGATTGATAATTCCTCTGTAACTTACTGTCATAGGGATATGCCTGAGGAAATAAAATTTTAAGTGATCTTTCCAGTCACACAGCCAATATGAATTATAAGTCAGAGATGAACTTGGATGATCCTGATAGTAAAGTCAGCTCTATATAAATTTTATTTGAATCTCTAGAGTTTTATAAGGAAACCATCATAAGTACAAAAGGTGTTAAAATTGTTTGAACATTTTTTGTATCTACTGATTTAATCATGTGATTTTCTTTTTTTATTATTAATGTTATCTGCTAATTTTATAGCTTTCCTAATAGTGAACAAGTCCCTTGCAATCTTAATATAAAACCAATTTCATAATTATTTGCATTTTTGATTGTTCTATAATATCTTTTAGCTATGATATTCATTAGAAATATTCTATTGAAAAAAACTCATAAGTGCAAAAATATTTGTAGTAGTCCTTTTCATAGCGGAAAGGAACTAGAAACTGAGCAAATGCCCAAAAGTTGGGCAATGGCTGAATAAGTTATGGTATATGAATGCTATGGAATATTATTATTCTATGATTAATGACCAGCAGGATGATTTCAGAAAGGTCTGAAGACACTTACATGAACTGATGCTAAGTGAAGTGAGTAGAAATAGGGTAACATTATACTCAACAACAGCAAGATTATAAGATGATCAGTTCTGACTGATGTGGCCCTTTTCAACAATGAGATGATTCAGGTCAGTTCTAATGTTTTTGTGATTGAGAGAGCCATCTGCACCCAGAGAGAGGACTGTGGGGTCTGACTGTGGACCTCAAAATAGTATTTTCACTTTTTTATTGTTGTTTGCTTGCATTTTGTTTCCTTTCACATTCTTCTATTTTGATTCAATTTTTCTTTTGAAGCATGATAATTGTGGAAATATGTATAGAAGAATTGCAGTTGTGTAACATATATTGGAATAGTAGCCATCTAAGGGAGAGGGTGGGGAGAAACGAGATAGAAAAAATATGGAACACAGACTTTTGCAAGGGTGAGAGTTGAAAACTCACTATGCATGTGTTTTGAAAAAAAAAATAACTTCAAAAATAAAAAAAAAGAAACATTGACCTGTTGTTTTCATTCTCTAAGTTACATTGAGCCATGAAAAATATGCTTGTTGGATATTAGAATGCAGGAATGAAGTATTATCTCTGTGTCTTTGAAGACAATTTTAAAAATTAGAATTGATTGTTCTTTAAATTCTTGGTCTAATTTGCTTGCAAATGAACTTGGTCCTGAGAATTTAATTTTTTCTCCTTTCTCTCCTTTCCGGTGGAAGTTTTTTACACTTTTTTTCTGAGTGAATTATTTAAAATTTTTATTCTTTGTTTTAAATCTTAAGGGTACTCTGAGAACACCAAATCTTATAATTTTAGTATCTGCTTCCTTCTGTAATTCAATTAGTTTTTTCTCCTTTTCTTTTTTGTACTCATTACCCATGGTATTATTAAGCATAATATCATTTTGCTGCTGATTTTCATCTTGTGTATTTTCCCTAGACCATACCATTATTGTTCATACTTTAAAAAATACTTGAAATATAATAAATTCCAGCTTCTTATTTTACTTTGGAATTAACATCTACATTCCAAGTATGTTTATTATAAACAAAATATTGTAGGATTCTGCTGTCTAGTTCATTCAGTTGTCTTCCTCCATTTGATGATAAATTGAACAAATTAATATTCATAGTTGGATCAACAATCATGATTTCCCACAAAAACATATTTTTATACTTTTATGTCCTTCTTTGATTCCCTACCTGCCAGTTTAAAATGAAGAAGGTTGTGGGAAAAAAAGGAATGTGATCTGTGCCAGTAATAATTGAAGTAGTCAGAGATGATTCTTCTACCTCTCCTTTCTTCACATATTCCAAATACTGTTCATTGGTTCTTATACATTCCCCCTCTCATTCTGATCTCTCTTTTATGATATTTTTTGTTATTTTCCACCTGAAGCATTTCTCCATACTTCTATATTATTTTAACAGCCTTTCTTTATCAAAACATAGTCAAATTATCATTATTGAACTCTTCCCATGGCTCAGATTTATTTATTAGTATATGTTTCTCTTGTTTCCAGTGTTTGTATTTCAAAGATTTGCACCTGAGACTGGACATTTCATTAGAATCCTTGAACGTCCTCTGTTCTCTTCATGTCTCATTCCCCATCCCAACCCAGAGATTAGAAACTAGAATTATCTCAGCCTTGACATGTTATTATTGGGTAAGAAGGTACTCACATGTTTGCAATATGTTTCTTCTATAACATTGCAGTGTAATAGTATCTTGACTGTTTGTTTTTATTTTAATTCTTGTTGTTTACTATATATTTTCTTTAACTTATTAGCTCTGGTATACCCAAAAAAAGGAACACTGGGAAATGAGTGTAAACTGTTAGCATTTTTTGTTTTTCTCCCCAGATTATTTTTACCTTCCGAATCCAATTCTTCCTTTGCAACAACAACAATAAAATTCGGTTCTGCACGTATATATTGTAGTTAGGATATACTATAACATATTTAATATGTATGGGAATGCCTGCCATCTAGAGGAGGGGGAGGAGGGAAGAAGGGGAAAATTCAGAACAGAAGGGAGTACAAGGGATAATGTTATAAAAAATTACCTATGCATATGTACTGTCAAAAAATGTTATAATTATAAAATTAATAAAAGGAAAAAAAAATTAATAGCTCTGGGTTTTGGCTGTGCTATTCTTATGGGTTTTCAATTTGAAATTTTTTGCCCCTCAGTGACTTTCTCTTTTGTGGTTCTTGGTTGTAAAAGGTTTTATTAATTTTCATTTTAAATTTATGGAATTAGAGTACCTTTTTAAACGAGTTCTAGATGAATTGTTTTCTAGTCAGTTGTTTTTTTAATACTAAATTCTTGTTTTTGCATTTTTAAACATTTTACTTTATTATAATTTATCTTGTTGCTTTATCAAACATTTGAATTTTATTGTTCCATTTTATTTTATATGCTTCCATTTATTTGGATAGGTTTGTTTACCCTTTATATTGAGCAATTTCTTCATTTTTTTTCAATGAAAAGTTGCTTTATTTTGTGCATATGTATATATTTTTGTGTGTATGTATATATTTATATATATATATATATATAATAAATATATATGTATGATTGTATACATACCTATATGTATATATACATATGCACGCATAAACATATATGCATCCACATATTAAAATTTCTTATATATTAATAATATATGTGTTATATTTATATATGCATGTACATATCTATACATGTACATATACACAGTAAACATGCCTACATATCTTGCTTCATGTATTCTAGCCATTCTTATTTTGCTTTTGGCTAAATCATTTTTTTTTTTTTTCTCTGAGATTCTACTTCAAATACTTATGGAGTGACTCTTTCCCTCTTAGTTTATCTTTGGACTTCCTTAAATCCATATAATTTCTTTATTAAAGAAAGTATCATTTTTCTATGTTTTCCTACTACTTAGTTTCTCAATTGGAATTTTGTGCTTGGATAGGCTCTATTAGATTCCATTCTTCTGGAGAGCAGGGATAACTCCTGGTTAACTCTGTCCACATTTAATTTGGATGCCTTTACTTCTCTACCAAATATAAACTCCTAGTTTAAGTACATCCTAGTACTTATTACAGATCTGAAAAATTAGGAAGAAATCAGATATCCATTTATCTACAAATGTATATCTATCAATCTTTTTTTCTTCTTTCCTTATTTTTTCTTTCTTGTTTTCTTGCTTACTTTTTTTTTCTTTCTTTGCCCCTTCCTTCCTCCCATCCTTCCTCCCTCTCTCCCTCCAACCTTCCCTTTCATTCTTTCTCTTCCTTCCTTCCTTCCTTCCTTCCTTCCTTCCTTCCTTCCTTCCTTCCTTCCTTCCTTCCTTCCTTCCTTCCTTCCTTCCTTCCTTCCTTCCTTCCTTCCTTCCTTCCTTCCTTCCTTCCTTCCTTCCTTCCTTTCTTTCTTTCTTTCTTTCTTTCTTTCTTTCTTTCTTTCTTTCTTTCTTTCTTTCTTTCTTTCTTTCTCTCTCTCTCTCTCTCTCTCTCTCTCTCTCTCTCTCTCTCTCTCTCTCTCTCTCTCTCTCTCTTTCTCTCTTTATCTTATCTTTCTGTCCATTGATTTGCCTACTGTCTATCTACCATACTGAATGAAGTAGCTAAAACCAGGACAAATCATTTATAAGAATCCCTGACTTATTTGTCAGTCTTTTAATAGTTCAACTTAGTTTTGGCCCTCCTCTTTTTATTTTCCCTTTTGCAAAGACCCTAATGAGTAGTTGGTTCTTTATTGTTCTATAGCCTTAAATGGATACTGTTGATTGGACTCAATCCGCTTTCAACATTGCTCCTTATACTTCTTCTGCTCAGTTATTGTGGTGCTCTTGAATTCTTCTATGTATTCAAAGTGGGATTTGGGGTCATATATTTTATCACTGAGCTGTCCCTGTTTCCTGCCATGGTTCTAGCAGAGGCTGTTAGATTCCTGTGGCCTCTACCTTTCGTACTTAGAGTAACTTCAGGCTTATGAAAATACAGTTTTACAGTCTAGGAAGAAATGAAACAGCCTTTCTCTTTGTTGTTGTTGTTGTTGTTGTTTTTTAATTAGCATTCTCTTTTCTGGTGCATTTATACAACTTTTCTGGAGGATCTCTGAAAAACTTAGCTCCTTTAGGACTTTTCATGTTGCCATCCTGGGAAGAAACTTGAATTTTAACAGTTTTTTTTTAATTGACAGTTTTTTTTATAAAGAAAATTCATTTCATTCATTTCTGCACACATATATTGTAACTTGGATATACTATAACATATTTAATATGTATGGGACTGCCTGCCATAGGGGAGGGGGTAGAGGGAAGGAGGGGAAAATTCGGAACGGAAGTAAGTGCAAGGGATAATGTTATTAAAAAAAAATACCCATGCATACATACTGTCAAAAAAAGTTATTAGTATAAAATTAATAAAAAATAAAAACCAAAAAAAGAAAAGAAAATTAATTTCATTATTTTATAATAAATATTGAATCCATTTGCCAACTTATCCTTTGTTTCCCATCCAATTGTATTATGACATATTCATATCCTAACATCAGAACCTATGCCTTCTCCATGTACTATTGGTCTTTTGCAGCTAACAATCTTATAGAAAAAAGAAAAGGGAAAACACTACCTTCAGAAACAATGGAAAAGGAATGTCACAACAATTTTCCAATTTAATCTCTGAGTCATATATGTGATAGAGGCACATAAAACTTGAATGCAGAATTATTATTTTGACATCATCAATATTTATATGCATTTATTATTTGTTTTAAATATTGAACAGATATTGCCCATCAATTTATCCCCTGAACTTTAATTTACTCATTTTTGGAGTGGATATGCTGAACTTAATAATCTCTATGATCAATTGCAACTTCCAATTTCATTGCTTTTTGACTTAAGGTTTACTTGGTAAAATTTCCCATTTAGCTACATTAGACTCAGTTAATAATAATGTGTAGAATTCAACTCTAAGATTATGTAGATAATGCCAAGAACAAAATCCTGATATAATCATTATGCTGGAAATCAAGTGAGTTGAGACATTGTCCTGACATTAGGTAGGTTAAAATTTAAAGTAGGTCATTAAACTGATTGGGTCTTAGGTTTATCATCTGCTAATAATAGGATTGGACTATACAATTTCTAATGGCCCTTCTAGCTTGAAAATTCAATGATTCAATTATTTGAGTAGAAATTATGCATTAAATTTTGTTCTTAGAGCCCACAAATGAGTAATTCTCTATTTTAATTTTTTCTACATTCTACTGTAATAAATATGTTAGATCTAATAAAACTTCTTGTTGTCAAGGTGCAATTCAGAAAGCTTAATTATATTCTTCCAATATCTTCCTTTCAACTATGTTGGACTCATGCAAATTATAGATAGCTGGGTGTCTCTACTGCTAGGAATGGTGTCAAGAAGGTCTAAATTCAAATTCAGCCACAAACATTTAGTAGCTATATGTCTCTAGTAATATCAATTAATTTCTGTTTATCTCATCTACTTTAGAAGAAAATGGCATACCACTCTTGTATCTTGGCACTTTAAAAAAAATCCATGAAAGTCCAAATATAATGATCATAGTTGTGTTTGACTTTATATAAAGAACATGAGAGGCTATAATTTATAAAGAAAGCATTCAAGTTTCATATCAAAGTTTGTAAATAAAACCCAATGAAAATTAATATAGCCATAGCTTGGCCTGTAAAATAATTATAAATGATTTCCTTCATCAATTTCACTTTTTCAGTGTTTCATGTGATTATATTTCATTCCATTCATTAGTGAATGATTGTATAAAGAAATGAGGGGAAATGGAAAGAAGGAAAGAAAGTGAAAAAAGCCTGTGCAATATATAAGGATTATTATTAATATTTGTATGCTGTAGACCACGGATGAAGTTGTATTTTTGTCTGTAAGAGGTTTTTTGATTCACCTCAAACAACTTTTTTTTTTTCTTTTTATAATGTTTTCTTTTTTTTTTATATATATATATATATATATATATTTTATAATATTATCCCTTGTATTCATTTTTCCAATTTACCCCCCCTCCCTCCATTCCCTCCCCCCGACGACAGGCAATACCATACATTTTACATGTGTTACAATATAGTCTAGGTACAATACATGTGTGCGAATATCACTTTCTTGTTGCACAATAAACATTAGAATCCGAAGGTACATGCAACCTGGGCAGACAGATATTAGTGCTAACAATTTTCATTCCCCTCCCAGTGTTTCTTCTCTGGGTGCAGCTACCTCTGTCCATCATTGATCAACTGGAAGTGAGTTGGATCTTCTTTATGTTGAAGATTTCCACCTCCATCAGAATACATCCCCATACAGCATTGTTGTTGAAGTGTACAGTGATCCTCTGGTTCTGCTCATTTCACTCAGCATCAGCCGATCCAAGTCTCTCCAGGCCTCTCTATATTCCTCCTGCTGGTCATTTCTTACCGAGCAATAATATTCCATAACCTTCATATACCACAATTTACCCAACCATTCTCCAACTGATGGACATCCATTCATCCTCCAGTTTCTAGCTACAACAAAAAGAGCTGCCACAAACATTTTGGCACATATATGTCTCTTTCCGCTCTTTAGTATTTCTTTGGGATATAATCCCAGTAGTAGCGCTGCTGGGTCAAAGGGTATGCACAGTTTGATAACTTTTTGGGCATAATTCCAGATTGCTCTCCAGAATGGCTGGATTCTTTCACAACTCCACCAGCAATGTATTAGTGTCCCAGTTTTCCCACATCCCCTCCAACATTTGTCATTATTTGTTCCTGTCATCTTAGCCAATCTGACAGGTGTGTAGTGGTATCTCAGAGTGGTCTTAATTTGCATTTCTCTGATCAGTAGTGATTTGGAACACTCTTTCATGTGAGTGGATATAGTTTCAATTTCTTCCTCTGAGAATTGTCTGTTCATATCCTTTGACCATTTATCAATTGGAGAATGGTTCGGTTTCTTATAAATTTGGGTCAGTTCTCTATATATTTTGGAAATGAGACCTTTGTTCAGAACCTTTGTTTTTAAAAATATTTTCCCAATTTGTTACTTCCCTTCTAATCTTGTTTGCATTAGTATTATTTGTACAGAAACTTTTTAGTTTGATGTAATCAAAATCTTCTATTTTGTGATCAATAATGATCTCTAGTTCTCCTCTGGTCATAAATTCCTTCCTCCTCCACAAGTCTGAGAGGTAGATTATCCTCTGTTCCTCTAATCTATTTATTATCTCCCTCTTTATGCCTAAATCATGGACCCATTTTGATCTTATCTTGGTATATGGTGTTAAGTGTGGATCCATATCTAATTTCTGCCATACTAATTTCCAGTTTTCCCAACAGTTTTTTCCGAATAATGAATTTTTATCCCTAATGTTGGAATCTTTGGGTTTGTCAAAGATTAGATTGCTATAGATGTATCCTTTTTTGTCCTTTGTATCTAATCTGTTCCACTGATCTACCGGTCTATTTCGTAGCCAATACCAAATGGTTTTGGTGACTGCTGCTATATAATATAGCTTTAGATCAGGTACACTTAGACCACCTTCCTCTGAGTTTTTTTTCATTAGTTCCCTTGCAATTCTTGACCTTTTATTCTTCCATATGAATTTTGTTGTTATTTTTTCTAGGTCATTAAAATAGTTTCTTGGGAGTCTGATTGGTATAGCACTAAATAAATAGATTAGTTTGGGGAGTATTGTCATCTTTATTATATTCGCTCGGCCTATCCAAGAGCACTGAATGTCTTTCCAATTATTTAAATCTGACTTTATTTTTGTGGCAAGTGTTTTGTAATTTTTCTCATATAATTCCTGACTTTTCTTTGGTAGATGGATTCCCAAATATTTTATACTCTCAACATTTGTTTGGAATGGAATTTCTCTTTGTATCTCTTGCTGTTGCATTTTGTTAGTGATATATAAAAATGCCGAGGATTTATGTGGATTTATTTTGTATCCTGCCACTTTGCTGAAATTTTGAATTATTTCTAGTAGCTTTTTAGCAGAGTCTTTGGGGTTCTCTAAGTATACCATCATGTCATCTGCAAAAAGTGATAGTTTGATTTCCTCATTTCCTACTCTAATTCCTTGAATCTCTTTCTCGGCTCTTATTGCCGAGGCTAGCATTTCTAGTACTATATTGAATAGTAATGGTGATAGTGGGCAACCTTGTTTCACTCCTGATCTTACAGGGAAAGGTTGCAGTTTATTTCTATTGCATATTATGCTTACTGACGGTCTTAAATATATACTCCTGATTATTCTAAGGAATAATCCATTTATTCCTATACTCTCAAGAGTTTTTAGTAGGAATGGATGTTGGATTTTGTCAAATGCTTTTTCTGCATCTATTGAGATGATCATATGGTTCTTATTAATTTGATTATTAATATGGTCAATTATATTAATAGTTTTCCTAATATTAAACCAGCCCTGCATTCCTGGAATAAATCCTACTTGATCATAGTGTATTATCTTGGAGATGATTATAATGTTTTCTTTAGATGTTGATCTGTATTTTATAGAAAACACAAGGTATTTAAGAGCCATATTATAGGACATATTATGAACATGGTGGTTTTTGTTGTTCTGAACTGTGAATGAAATTAATGCTAGTTGTTAAATTATAGGCAGTAGTCAGTAAATAATGGGTAATAGACTCCCTATATTGTCAATTATTATTTGATATTTAGTATTTATGGGGTTTGAGTTTGAAAAGCATACATATTACACAACAGTTAAATAGTTAACTTTTGGTATTAGTGGGAGGATCAAAAGGAGGAAAATGGTTATTTTAAGACTAACATGCCTCATAGAAGTGGAGTAAAAATGACAACTAAAATATAGCATTCAATCTTCAATTTCCGGCAGAGAAAATGATGCTAATTGTATTCTGCCAGTAAACTTGAGAGCCTGGCCTTGGACAGACTGACTATTAGAAGAGTGACAATACAATTTTGTGGTCTCTCAAATTCTTATTTTAATGGACAATTCAATATGTGGCAATTCTGTTTTGAGTTTAATACATTGAAGTTAATTGGGAGAACAAAAAGAGAAAAAGAGTTGTGGCAAAAATACCATTAAGAAAGAAACCCTGGAGATTTCCAAGGAAATGTGTCACATTACACAAAAGAAGATATGTCGTCTCTCCCATGACATACAAATAATCCTATGGTTTACCAGAACTCCTTTCCATATATTGTAAATATTGTATGGAGTACAATTACTGTGTGTAACATATACTTAAGTGATCAAGCAATTTTTAGTGAAACTGTTTTAGGTTATATTCAAAAATCCATAGGTGATTAAAGTAAAGAAGACATTTAGATGAAAGAAGTTAATTCCTACTTTCAAGTGTTATTGAACTTTGTTGAGTTGTAACTCATTTCTAGAATATTTCAATGAAATGGCATACCATAATAAAAACAAAGATTAAGTAAATTGAAATCACAGTGGTTTCCATATCAGGAATATATACACCTCCGTGGAAATCTGTAAATTAAATGAGATATGTGGAGAGCATTTTGGGAAATATAAAAGTGGAGAAAAACAGGAGTGCGATGGGAGAATACAACAAAATTTTCAGTAAGAATTAAGATATGGATGATGGGATGCATCTAAAAAACAATACTAGCATAGACACAAGACAAGGTTTTGATGTCAGAGTTCAAGTATCCTCAAATCTACTGAAAATATCTTTTTAAGGCAGGATATCTGGGGAACTTTTCGTTTGCTGACTTCATTCTTCTTAATAGTTGAGAAAGAACATTATTTAAAAATATAAAAAGTAAGAAATTTTGTTTTTTAGAAGTTGTAATTATATTAAGAACATTTTAAGTACTTTTGTGTATATGTAGGTATTTGCAAGTATATGCATACAGTTGTTTTGGCAATGCACTCTCTTTTGACAAAACTGATAATTGGCACGCATTTTTCAATTCTTAAGTTATACTGTTCAAAAATGTATCTTGATGTTCTGATTTTGAGTGTGTATTTATTAATCAATCAACAAACATTTATTTTAAGTGTTTACATTTTTAGTAACTTTTATATGTTAAGGATAAAAAGGAAGATAAAATAAAAATAGTCCATATTTTAAAGAAACTCCTATTCTACTGGAAGAGATGAAATAAATAAGTAAATTGAAGACATATACAGAGTAGACAGATGTTAAGCTCAGAGAACTTACTGAGAACTCAGAAGAAGATACTAGCCCCTGTGTGATCCAAGAGACCTCCTACAATACATATGGTTTGAGGAGAGCCTCATAAAATTAGGAAAACAAAGATTTAAATTTAAAATTTAAAAGAGGTGAGCAAGGAGAACATTTTATAGATTGTTGATAATTAGTAGAACAGCAGAGAGTCAGTAAGAGCATAAGAATATATTTCATTAGAGGAAAAGTAAGGAGGCCAGTGTGTTGGTGGGAGTAGAATATAAGACAATTGCAAATGATTAGGAAAGGAGTAAGATGTCAAAGAACTCTAAAAATTTACAGAAGATTTTCTGTTAGATCCTAGAAGTAATTAGGGGGCATTTTTTTTAAAGAGGAATGGTACAATCAGAATGATATTTTCATAGGTAAGGGAAAAAATGGATTGAATTAGGGAGAAACTTGAATTAAAGAAGCCAATTTGGAGGTTATTGCATTATTTACTGTAAGAGATGATGAGCTGATTGAGAAGCTATTGCATTATTTCATGCAAGAAATGATGAACAAAGAAAATAGCTGTGAGTGGAAGGAAAATAATGTTTAACAAATATGTGGTGGAAATAAGATTAACAAGCTTTTACACCTGATTAAATATGTGGGTTGACTGCAAGCAGAAATCAAATTAAGTCTAACTATCTGGTCACATCCTACTTAGTGAAGATAATTGATAACTGATGATGATAAGAACAATTTAGAAGGAAAAGAGAAGAAAGTTCAGGGGGAAATGTGGGAGATTTCTAATTAACAGGTACACCATTGATGAAGATTCAGGAATAGAGCTTTTAGAAACGGAAGAGACAAAGAGTATAAGGAGGAAGATCT
Source organism: Sminthopsis crassicaudata (assembly GCF_048593235.1). Classification (NCBI taxonomy): domain Eukaryota; kingdom Metazoa; phylum Chordata; class Mammalia; order Dasyuromorphia; family Dasyuridae; genus Sminthopsis; species Sminthopsis crassicaudata. Next base: position 57,433,907 of record NC_133622.1, on the reverse strand, counting down.
GATTACCAGTGGTAATCAAGCATGAATAAGATTTTTAAAATTATAACTTTTAGATTTAACAAATAAGATTTCTTTGATAACTTCAGAAAAGGAAGTTTTAACTGAATGATGAAGTTTGGATAACAGTAAACAGACAGCTTAAAAAAAAGAGTGCAAAGAGAGAAAGTTAAATACATTGTTTTTAATTAGAGAAAATGACAGTTTTCTCAAGGAATTTAAGAGGAAAAAAGATGTACGATGACAACAAAAAATTGTTGATTTAGTTGTTGTTTTTGTTTGCTTGCTGTTTTTCAACAAAGACGCAGCTTAGAAGAAGTAGGTAAGATGGAGAAAGATTGGATAAGAGAGGAAGAGATGGGCTCATTATTGAATATAGATTTCTGCGGCTGTGTGATGTCTTTTTGGGGAGACAGGAATAAATAAGAGAGAGTTGGGGAAAATGCTGAAGTTACATGATATGATAAGAAAATAAGAGAATTTCTAGGTGAAGGGATTTCTTTTTCTTTTCATTTTTTTTTTTCAGTAAAAGACAAAGGATGTCCTCAGTTTAGTGTGTGGGCAAGTAACACCCTTGAGAGGAATCAAGAAAATATGGAATGATTGTTTTGGAACACATGCATGAGAATATATTTCAAAGAAATAATGGAATCTCCAGAAGTGAAACCTGAATGCGGTTAGGTAATATACATCTATAGCACAATTCATATGTATGATTTTTTCTATGTCAGTTGTCCTGGATTAGGATTAAAGGAGGCAAATTGTACATGTGTAATACAGTGTTGGGGTTTACAAGTAATTATTAGCAATCCAGACAAACAATTCTGGAATAGAAGAGCACAGAGTTAAACTGATTAAACACTAACCTATAAAACTTTATGCCATCTTATTTTTAAATAGCCACACTTTCTTGTAACAATTGTGTACTACCCAGCAAAATAAAAATTGAACAGAAGAAGATTGATTGGATAGTTATTTTTGACCTGATTCTGAGCAAGAAGAAGGAATTACTTGGTGACATAAAAATATTTGGTATCTTGGAAGCTAATAAACATTTCATCTTAGTGTATTTGAAGGTGAAGTCTCATAAGTATCCTAGAATTGCCCTAAAGTTAGGAGGACATGAGTTCAAATCTTCCCACAGACACTTATCACTTCTTAGCCACATAACCCTGGGAAAATCTCTTGATCCCAATTGCCTCAGAAAAAAAAAAATCCTAGAATTTGGGAGTATGAATATCGAAATAAAAAAAAATTACATCTGATTCTTTGACTTTAGATACTAAAAGGAAGATAATTCAAGGTAAAAGAGAAGTTTACAAAACCACAAAATGCATATAATTCTAAGAAAAAACAAAAACAAATGTACATATCTAAAGAAACTGATAAGAATAGAGAATAAAATAAGAATATTAAATTTAAAACCCAAAACTAAAAAAAAACTCAAAAGGCAGAAGTTAGCTAAAACAGTTTAATAATGAGTGATGAGATGAGTAGAAAAGGACACGAACAATAGTTTCTTAGTATAAGCTACATCTCGTGGTAAGATACTAAAGACAACAATAAAAATTCAATTCATCTATATGAAACAAGCATTGATTAAAGACATCCTACATGTGAAGATTTTTTTAATTTCTTGCTAGAAATATGATGTAAAATAAATGAAGTTCTTCAAGCCTTTACAAAACATGAGTGAATTGCAGTCTAAATATGTTAGTAGCATGCCACAGTAACCAAGAAAACTTATGAAAACCTTAGGCTATGACAATAAAAGTAAGGTATTTCAAAAGAGGGAAGTGTTTTAGAGTAACTATCTAAATATATATCATTACATGTTGTCATAGATATCACATATTAGGAAGGACATTGACAAGCTAGGATACCTTCAGATGAGAGTTATCAAGATGATAGGAACTATTGTATTACTAAAATAGCAAAGGATAATTAGTGAGAAATCCTTGGTTTAAAATTTAACCCCTACAGTGCAGCCTCAGTAGTGTCTTCTGTGATCCTCTCCTCATTTGTAAGATGATTAGGATTTACTTCTGAGGTCCTTTATCATGTATTAATACGCAAAAACAATAACATATCTCACTTAAAACATATGAAATTTTTCTGATCTGTAATATATGTTATTATATACTATTGATATTGTATACTGGAGATATTTGAGAACAGAAATATTTCATTTTTGTCCTTGTAAACACAATGTTTGGCATAGTGCAATATAATAAATATTAGTTGATTGATTTTGCCCATTTCAGAATGACTAAATGGAAACTGAAAATATGGTCATATTCATACAGCAATTAATTCTGAAATATTGAATTTAAATGCACATCTTTCTGACCACACTTACTAGTGCTTTCTCCAGCCAATCTTATTGTATCTATAAGGATCTTATTTACCCTTACTTAGAAGAGAAGGAAACCTGCCAAATGAAAAGGAGATCAAATTTGTTCTGTTTGTCCCTGGAAAAGAGAACTGGAATCAAAAGATGACAACTATGGGGGTTCCTGATTTCTGCTCAAAATAAATATCTTCCTATCAATGTCAATTATCTCAAAATGAAACTAGCTGGATTGAAAATAATGAGTTCCCCATTGCTGAAAACATTCAATGAAAAATTTGTTTCTTTGGAACTCTAATTAAGAATACCAGAGAAAACATTTACAATGGAGGGAAACTATGAGGCCAAGACTTGAACTTTACTCTCATTTGAATTGGTTCAAAAAGAGAATAACATATACTCAGTTACATAACACAGAAATCTATTATGTTACAAGGAATTAGGTCAGGTGAGAAACAAAAGAAGTGAAGAGGCAGTAGAAAGGAGAAGAGTTAGGGGATGTAGTGGTAAAAAAAACAAAATACTTTTTTATTAGGGACAGGAGAGAGAAATATAGAGAGAGATAGCGAGAGACAGAAGCAAAAACAGAGACAGAGGGAGACAGAGAGAGAGAAAGAGTGAGAGAGGGAAAGAGAGAGACAGACAGAAAGAGAAAGAGAGTGACAAAGAGAGAGAGAGACAGAGACAGAAACAGAGACAGAGGGAGACAGAGACAGAAAGAGAGAGAGACACAGAGAGAGAGACAGAGACAGAAACACAGAGACAAGAGAGAGAGAGAGAGAGAGAGAGAGAGAGAGAGAGAGAGAGAGAGAGAGAGAGACAGAGACAGAGAGACAGAGAGACAGAGGGAGAGAAAGAGAAAGGGAGGAATAAACAGGGGGAAAGGAGAATAGAAATAATAGAGAATAATAAACAATTGGTAATATAACTGAATGATATGAACTAGCCAGTAAATAGAAGCAGATAACTGAGTGGATTACATAATTTAAAGAAATTAAAGGGAGCACAGAATAATTTACTTCTTAGATCTATGAACAAGGATAGAATTTATTACTAAAGAAGATTGCATTTATATGGAATAAAAATTATAATATTGATTACAATAAATTAAAAAAGATTTTGCATAAAGACACCTAATTGGGAAAAAAAAACATTTTTACACTGTTTCTCTGAGATATGTAGAGAAATGGGTCAACTTTATCAAAATACAAGACATTCCATAATTGATTAATGATCAAATGATTGGGCTGCTTTCATATAGAGCTATATATAATTCTATAGAGAAAAGAACAGCCTCTAAATCACTAATCATTAAAGAAATGAACATTGAAACAATTCTGAATTATTATCTCACATGTATCACATTGGGTAAGATGTCAGGAAAAATTACAAATATTGGAGTTGGGAGAAAATTGGGATACTGTTGGTGGAGTTGTAAACTGATCTAAACATTCTTCCTAATTAATTTAAACTTGCCCAAAGGACTTTAAAACTGTCTATCCCTTTTGACATAGTAATACTACTATAATTATGTATAGAATTTTTTAATAAATGAAAAAATGCACAAGTGCAAATATATATAAATAAACTTTTTTGGAATAACAAAGAACTGGAAATTGAGGAGATGTCCATTGGTTGAAGAACGACTTATCAAGTCAGGGTATATGATTCTGATATAATACTGTTGCACTATAAGAAATGGTGGGGTTTAGTTTTAGAAAAATTTGGAAAACATATATGAGTTGATAGAAAGTGAAGTGAGCAGAACCTTCTTAATTAATTAAAAATTAATAGTTGATAGAAAGTGAAGTGAGCAGAATCTTCTTAAAACATTGCTATTACTATGTACAATACATAGTAATAGCAATGTTTTAAGAAGATCAACTGAAAATGACAACTAATATAAGCAATAAATTGATCTAAGACCATTCTGAAGGGCTTATATTGAAAAGTGATATCTACCCTCATTCCATGGAGTTTGAATGCAGATTGAAACATGCTTTTTAAAGTTTATTTTTCCTATTTTTTTTGTTTGTGTTTTCCTTCTTCTTGTGTTTCATATTTCAGTTACGTCTAAACTTTGTTAACCCATTTGGGCTTTTCTTAGCAAAAACACAAGTGTAGTTTGCTCTTTCCTTTTTCAACTCATTTTATAGGAAAAATAGGGTTAAGTGACTTGTCACAGAGTAGTAAGTTTTGTAGTGCACATAGTTTTATATGACTGCACATATATAACCTATATCTAATTGCTTACCTTCTCAGTGAAGGGGGAGGATGGGAAGGGAAGGTGAGAATTTGGAACTAAAAGTTTTCAAAAAATAAATATAATATAAGTTTTTACATGTAATTTGGAAAATATTAATAAATGTTTAGAGTGGTATTCAGAGGAATTCATGTTTCATACATGTTTTAAGTATTTGATTTATGCACTTCCCTCAAATGCTAAAATTTGTTATTGTTATAACTAACCTTATATATACCATAAGAAGATGTTCTTCTCTGAATCTAATTCTAATACCTACTTGAAAGAAAGTAACTTGATGAGATAAGACCAAAAAAATCTTGATTAATTAGCTTTTGCTTTTCTTATGTAGCTACAGCTTCTGAAATCATAACGTTTCAGCAGTTAGTACATCTTAGACATGTGGGGGGTGCCTGAAATTGAAACATATTGGGTCACTATATATTGATGACAAATCAAAGAGATGAATTTAAAGATAAAGGTGTGGGTAAGGACAGGATCAGAAAAGCTAAGTATCACTGTGTCATTATTGCATGCCATTGCCACATCACAGACAGTAAATCTCATCCTTTGTTAAATGTTCAGTGATTTGTGAGAACAGCACTCCCCCCCAACACCAAATCTAAAGTGCTGGCTTTAGAATTATGATTACAATACCTGGAAAAGTATTGAGTTCTTTTTCAGAATTTTACCAGTGTGTACTTGTATAAGCAGCAAAGAAAACACACACACACACACACACACACACACACACACAATTTAAAAAGTGTCCTCTCTTTGCTTACTGAATGGTGTCACATTATTTTTTTTAATTATAGTTCTCTTTTTAAAAAAAAAAAACTTAAGATCTGGGAAAATAACAAAAAAGTACAATAGACTTGAACAATACAAAGAAATAAGAAGGGGTAAGATGTCTTTAATGAAGAGGATTTGGCTAGGAGTGAGAAAAGCTGCACTCTAGTGTTCATTTGAATTCAGATTCTGGGAGATCAAGACAGCAAAAGATAAAACAGAATCTTGATATATTATGTCTAAAAAGGTCCTCACAAAGATCAAATACAACTCCTTTGTTCTAAAGATAAGCAAATTGCAGAATATGTTCATCAAATAGGTTGTTTAAAATCACATAGGTTATTTTATTTTCACAGACTTAGTACTAAACCAGTAGACCACGTATTTTAACTTGAATGCTGTCTTCATTACTTATGCAATTTAAAGACAATAAAGTTGAGATTTCTCCGGTTATTGAAAATGTTTGGTGAAGAATAATGCAATAATGTTTATTTAAACTAGTTCAACATTTGAGAAAAAATCAGCAATATTTCCTTTATGTGTATGCCATTGTGAAAACAGATAGGGAGGAAGGGGGGAAGAGTTCAGATTAAACTGAGCAAAACAGAACTTTTAGAATATATATTGATTCTCTCCCTCCATAATGTTCCCATAAATCATAATCATCATGTGCCATTCCTATATGCCCTTGATTCTGTGAGCTATAATCTAATCTTATAACTCAAGCCCTCCAGAAAAGAACATTTTTCTTAGGATTTCTTCTTACTTATTCATTTTCCTTTCCTGTCTCCATCTTCTTTTTATTTGCCTACAATATTGCTAGCTGTACCCAAGATGAGGACATCTGAAGGTCATCAAGCTGAGCTGAAGAATAATAGGATTTTTTTTGGTTACTGAGGGGAATCTGCCTATGTATTCTGAAGCTTTAGAAAATTCTTGGCATAGTCCAGCCTTCACAAATTTCTTACTGTGATTTGTTCATACTTCTACAAGAAATGTTTCTGATCAAGTTTTTTTGGTTTTGTTTTGTTTTTTTTTTTGTTGTTTTTTTCTAAATTTCCATAATCAATTTGTCTATAGAATCTATGTCCTCTTTCTAAGGGGAAAATACATTTGCCACATGTCATCTGACATGCTAATTCCAGTTAATAAGAGGTGTATATATATATATATATATATACTGCTCAATTTATGATGCGTTGGGGAAAGTTTGAGTACTTTTTCAAAGTCAATTAAGAAAGAGTCTCATAATTTTATTTGAATTATTAGCCTAGCCAATTGATACTTATTTGCAATTCCTCTATTGTCTTTTATCAATATAGTTGAATTTCCAGGAGCCAAAATGCTGGAGAAAGCAATAGATTGGTCATAATCTTTCCCTATGCATCTGCAAGCAAACATAAAATAGCTTGCCAGGAAAGTTCCTGGAGTGGGAGAATCAGCAAGGAGATAAGTTGAAAAGATCTTTTGGACCTGAAAAGTTGAAGGATCAGCAGGAGGGTCGCTCTTACTCCAGTAAGTAGGGGGTGTAAAGGGTTGGCTCAGTCCAAAATGAGAAGCTCCCCAGCTAGCTGGCAGGCAAGTTGCAGCTCTGTAAGTCAGCAGGAGATCCTGAGCCTCTGGATATTGGACCACCCCTGACACCAGGACTGCCCCTGTTTCTCTCTCTCTCTCTCTCTCTCTCTCTCTCTCTCTCTCTCTCTCATACACACACCCACCCACCCCACACACTTCCTTGAAAAAACCTTGGAGCTTGATAATTCCAGCTTCAGGAATCACCATGTTCTCCTCCAGGCATTTAGGCATTCTCCAGCCACTGGACCTCCTCAGTAGAGACCTGAGCAATTAGGAATCTCCAGAGATGGAGCAGCTAATGCTTCAGAGTAACACAGTGGAGGGAAACACAGAAACAGCCTACCTGGAAGCCAAGCTCAGTGCCAGATAGACTGATAGTCCCTAGTAGTCTCTAGAAATATCATATACTCCTCACTCTACCCCCTCAGCCAGCAGCAGATCCAGCGTTTTCTGAAGGCCTGAAGGCAATAGTAGTATAGCAGTAGTTAACCACCCAGAACATGTAACCACTGGCCCAAGAAGCCTAAGACTGTACTCCTTCCACCAGAGGAACAAAGCACATATTTAAAAGAATGAGGGGGAAAGGATGAGAGAGAAAGTGAGACAGACAGACAGACAGGCAGAGAGACAGAGAGAGACAAAGACAGAAAGAGAGAGACAGAAACAGAGACAGAGAGAAAAGAAACACATAGAAGTAGAGAGAGAAAGAAACAGAGACAGAGACAGAGAGACAGAGAGACAGAGACAGAGAGACAGAGAGAGAGAGAGAATCAGAGACAGAGAGAGAAACAGAGACAGAGAGAGAGAATTAGATGATCAAACAAACACAAAAGAATGTGAAGAAGTTATAGTGACAGGGAAGAAAAAGACAAGCTCAGAAGAGGACAACGTCAAAACATATATGACCAAAATCCCACAGATTAATGGGAAATGTTCTAAAGCACAGAAAAAAAAAAAGTCATGGAAGAGTTCAAAAAGGAGCTTAAAATTATATGAGAGGTAGAAGAAAGAACAGAACAACAAATGTAAGTGATGCAAGAGAATCATTAAAAAAAAAAAAAAGTCAATAGCTTTGAAAATTACTTAAAAAGCAGGCATGGCCACATGGGAAAGGTGATATAATATCATGACTACTTGATTATCAGACATTCATCTTATTTAACTAGTCATAGAGATGTTTTTACTAAGAGTAGAGCCACATTAAGGAAATTAATGAAATCAGAGTTCACAATATAATAAGATTTAAAGTTGAGGTATATTCTACAGGTCATTTAAACCAATCACCTACCACACCCTTCATTTTACAGATGAAAACAACTAAGAGGGGAAGTAATTTTCAAAATGATACAGATTGTTAAATTAGAGTAAAGATTTAAATTTAGGTTTTTTGGATCTAAATAGTGCTCAATTCAGAAACTACTTTTTTTCCCACAAAATCTATTTTGTTTTCTCTTCATATATATTTTTATTGGATTATATTGTGAAAATAAATATCATGAAGTATTTATAGTACTTACAAAAGGACACCTGAATACTTTGTTGGTATCCTTACAATCTCAAAGAACAGAAAAGAAGGCCTCGATCAGGTTAGATTGACCTCCAATGATAAATTTATGAAATATGATGTAGAAGAGCCACAAAAGATAGTTAAGAATTTCTAGGTATTTTCTATTAATATTCAAACAGGTGAATACACAACTCATTTCAACATTTGAGTGAATTGTGCATATGTTGTTTCTTCTAGAAGAATACAAGCTCTCTCAGGACAGAGATAATTTCTTTTTTAGTTTTAGTTTTCTTCATAGATTTGGGAATCTAATACATAAGAGTTACTTAATAAATGATTGTTGACTAAACAGAAGAAAGAAATATAGTTCATAGATCAGAATTGGAGGTACAGAACTAACTAGAACACAGTCCAAACCACTTGTTAGAGAAGTTCGTAATTCCCCAAAGTATAAGCTCAGTTTTGGAAGAAATTTAATGAATCAAGTGTTACATAATCTTGTGTATTCTCATTTTAGTATTAGAAAACTCAGTTCCTTCTGTTCTTGATAGAGGATCAGAAGAATCTTTGAAAGGAAAGAGAAGTTATTGGGATGCATCTCTACTAAAGGTTAACTATGTGCTACTTTTCTTTCTGGAAACTTTGAATGCCATAATGGAAATAACATAACATTAACATAACTGATCTGAATTAAATAGACAGGAGCTAAAGTCAAGTTACCCACAGGAATTAGAATAGAGAGAACATGAGTGGTTTAATTTATTCAGGGTCTAAGAAATGATTTGCTAGGCTTCTGGACTTCACCAAAGCAATTATGATTTCTTTTTGTAGAAGTGTTTCATTTTCATCATGATAGGAAAGTTATTTCCCTCTAAATAACCCTCCCTCCCAATTTTGTTGTGTCCTATTCATGGTCTATAATGTTTATTTATTTATTTCTTGGAAATGCTAGGAACAAGGGCAGAAAATAATTTTAATATTCATTGCTATGTGAGAGACAGCACAAGAATTTCAGATTGGGGGTATGGGGTTTGATGAGGACTTTTGATTTCTATGAAACCCCAAGCAAATATTGGAAAATATTCAAATATTATTCCAGACCTAGGATGGAGTCTGATGTGTAGAAATGCTCAGATTCATTAAAAGGAAAAATATATATAAATTGGGTGAAAAGGACATAAGGACATAAGAAATTACCACTGACTTGTTCACACCATTGATTCAATTTCTAAATGAGATTGGGAGTCCTACATGAAATTAACATAATTTCTTTTCATAACAGAATATGTAAAATGGGTACCTACTCTGCTTGCTTTTTGACAGCTTTTGAAACCAACTACTCCTCTCTCCAAAAAATTAAATAGGCACCCAGTGATCAAATTCAAAATTGAAGCTGTTTCTTTTCAGATCTGTTCATGCTGCATTATTATTGAAATGATCAGTTTACTCAAATTATAGATATTATTTATGCCTTGGATTGGCTTTCATAGCTTATTTTCACAGGACATTAAATTTATGCTTCATGTGATTTTCTAGCATTTCATGCATAGACAAAAACATTGGGAAGCTTTCTTTCTATGACCTCATCAGTCACTGTCTGAAAGGAAGTTGAAGATTTAGGCACTCATTAACTCTTTTAGGCCACAAGGTTATTCTTGACTTCCCTGAAGCTATTATTTTTTATTCTTCCCTTGAAGGTGGAAATAGTAAGTGGGAATCATCTAGCAGGGAAGGTTTTAGGTTCTTAACTTAGATAAAATAACTGTAAGGGCATCCCCTAAAGTTAAGCAAATTCTGTTTTAGTATTAAAATGCATAAGACAGAAAATCTGTATTTAGCATTTCAGTATCTCATTATGTTTGCCTTATGTTTACCATTCAGGAAAATAGTTGGAAAAAAAAATAAAAGAATAGAAAAAAAAAAAAGACATAAACAGAAAACTATTTCTATTTTATCATTTTATTTTAAATAAAAAGGAAAGCATTGTGATCTGGCCATGAAAGTTTGCTACATAAAGAAATGCCATCTCCGAGAAAGGGATATGGGCTAACCACTTTCCAAAAGAATAAAGCAACGAAATATAAAGTTGAAAAGTCATCCTATCCTAGAGCTTTGAGGTTGTTCTCATTGTGTTCATTGTACTACCCCAGGCCATTTATACTTGATTTAGTAGTTTATGTGATAGTTTTCTTGAGAATAAAAGTGTCTTTTATTGAGCTTAGATATTCTTTGTATATTTATTATTATTGTTTTATTACACTGTTGTTTTCAAGCCAATGTGTATAATGTCAGTTACTTATAATAAAATCACTCAATATCCAATAACATTTATTTGTCAGGTACAAAGGAGGTATAGAGAAAACAAATATAGAGTATTATCATCTAGAAAATGGAGATGATTTCCCTGAGCTCTGCTATGGTAGGACAATATCTGAAGTTATGCATTAATTTTTCATCTTGCCTTTAAAAATGCCATGAAAAAAAAAAAGAAAAAAAAAACTACAGGGCAAGAAGTGAAAGGTAACCAAGATGCTGAAGTGATTGGGAATTAAAAAAATAAATAAATAAATAAATTTCATTCTAGGAAAAGAATATATTAAATGAGCTTCTCCTTGGTGAGACAGGGAAATACACTATCAAATACAAGGTAGACATTAGAATCAATAGAATGGATCACTTTTTAACAAGAATTTTTTAAAGTGTAATTCCCTTTCTCAGTATGTAGCATGCTCCCCAATATTTGAGATCATTACCCAAAAGTTTTATGATCACATGTCGTTTGTGGGGAGGAATAAATAATTATTGCTTACCTATGGTTCAGTCGAGATGGCCTCTGAATCTCTTTCTGTTGTAGGAATCTGTCATTCTGCAATAAACAGCGTCTTCTTTTATTAACTCATGAAGAAGTTTTCTGAATCTAGATAACACATCTCTCTTGGTACAGGATTAAAATTTCAAGGTATTGTGAAAATTAACAGAAACAACTTTAAGGTGGTCAAAATAAAAACTGGACTAAATGACAGATCTGGTTCCAAATCTCAAGATTCCCTGCTATGGATAACATCCTACTCTCCTTTTATTCAGGATGTTGTGATAAGAATTAGTAGGATTTTCCTTGTGTCTATGTTGCTCTCAAAAAGCTTATATAATTCAATAAGCATTTATTAAATGCCTATATATGCTATGTGCTGTAAGAGAAGCAACAAGGAAACTCATAAAACTGATATTGAGGATCTAAAATCTCAGTTTTGCAGGCCCAGTTTGTATTTCTCTTAACTTGCATAGGGGAAGGATAAGAGCCAATAAGTCATACGCATCCATCACTCATCAGTGTTACAAGCAATAATTACATGAATTAATTTGTGCTTCCGGGCTCATCCAGTTCATCAATTACTATATTTTTCAAACTGCTGATAGGAAAGAAAGAGCAGGAGGAAGAGCTATGTAGAAATGGGAAATAAGCTCCTAAACAAGAAAGCTTTTGAAATTTATTTTTTAACTATCTAATTTTGTCTAAGGAAAGAGCTAAAAGAATATTCAAAAGGGTAGAAAGATGAGTGGGTAGATAGGCATATAGTGAATCACATTACTATTAGAAACTGTGACTGATGTTTTCCAGTTTCTTGACATCACAAAAATAACTGACAGAAATAGTTTTGTCCATGTAGAATAATTTCTATATTTTTTACATATAGACGTAGTGGTGGTATAGTTAGGTTAAGAGCATATACTACTTAATAATTACATCAACAGCAGCATTATCATTTATATAGCATCCTTTCTGTAACACGCACTGTCCTAAGAACTTTACAAATATGATCTCATTTGATTATCATAACAACCCTATGACAAATAGAATTTAAGTAATTTATTCAAAATCATACTAGCAAGAAAGTATTTAAGAGAAGATTGAAATTCAATTTTTTTTTCTGGATCTTCACCCCAGTACTTTATCCACTACATCAGTCTCATTTGGTAACATTTTTGTTTGCTTATTTAGAAATTTAAATTGATTTCCAGAATGGCTAAATCTACTCTCAATGCCACCAGAAGTATATTATTACTGTGCCTGTTTCTATACTTATTCTAACAATTTTCATTTTCCCCTTTGGTTTTCTTTGTCAATCTGATGGGTATGACATAAAAAAAATTAAGAGTTGCTTTAATTTCCATTTATCTAATTAGTAGTGATATGGAATATTTTAATGGGTACAGACAATCAAGGATTCTTGATAATTAATGATAACTAGTGCCACTGTGTAGGAAAAAAATGTTTTTGCACTTAACTTAAAATTTTGGTGCTCAAGTTTTACATATTTTATTTAATTAACTGCAAGTTCAGCAGATATTATTAATGTAAAAAAAATAAAGAGCCAGAAGTAAGAAAAGACAGAACTGAGCTGACTAGATTCATGGCTATTTTGAGAGAATAGAGCCAGAAAAAAACTTTTGAGATTTTCTAACACAATTTTTAAAAATGAACAAATATAAAAATCAGAACAGATGAAAAGAATTGAAATGACATTCATATTTTTAGGTAATAAAGTTAGGAGTGTTTTCACATTTCTTTTTTGGTATTTAGCATTTTCTCTCTCTTACTTTTTTTTTGGCAAGAGAATAGAAGTTAAGACAGGGTCACAAAACTTGTAAATGTTAAGTTCCCAAAGTCAGATTTGAACTCAAGATTCTCCTGACCTCAGGGCTTGAGCTCTATCCACTGTGTCATCTAACTATAATCCTTTATCTTACTTGAAAAAAAATCTGTTTTATCAACATCTTCAAATGAACATTTTTGTCATTTGAAATTTATACTTATATAAAAACACATATGTTTATTATGTATGATTAACTGAATATACCTAGTTTTCCAGTTTCACAAAAGTTAATTTCACTATTTGAGATTATCTACCAAAAACTCCTCATTTTACAAAACAGGAAGCTGTGGTTCACATAATTTAAATGACTTGGCTAAGACCACACAGTTCCTTCTCAGCTGTGGACTAATTTGATAGTTAAGAAATCTTTAAGAGTAAGCATAGGATGAAATGTAACTAACTATATGAACCATCTGCTTTCAGTTCTACTTATTGCCAAGGTTGCCTCTTTATGGAACTCTACAACATGATAGATTTAAAGACATATATATTTCTTTATTTTATTTTCCATCTTTGACCTATAAATATTTACACTTGGTTACTACTAATTATCCCATAACCTGACTGGAGAGTGATGGTATCAAAAAAGGAAGGAAAATGAATTGAGTAGAGAATAATGACATAAAGAGGACACTCACATTAGAATTTCTGAGATACTTTAATCCACATAGTTCATTTCCATTATGAAAGCATAATTTGATTCTTTGGTGAATTTGAGCTTTCTTTTATGTGGTTATGTTCCCTCCCTTAACACATTGTAAGACCTCTAATATTTTCACACCTTATGCATTGTCTCTATGTCTTGTGAGGATGTAACCAATTATCTAACAGGGCTCCCTTGAAATTTTCAGCATCTTTGTGTTGCCAATTTAGTACATTAATTGTGTTTACTTCTTGCCATTCAAAAAGTTTACATTTTATTATTTTATTCCAGACATACATGTCCAATAAAAATATTCATTAGGTCTTATACATATATACATGAGAGAGAGAAGAGGCAAACAAAATAAAGAAACAAATAGAATATACTTCATAACATTAAAAATTGGTAAATATTAAAAGAACTAAACAAATTCTGAATGTAGTACTGCCTAAAATTTCCCCACTCAGTTTTGAACCCAAGTTTAGTATTCATTTTGTGTATGTAGGCAAAATTAAAACTTCATGAACTAAATTTGCATACTTTCAATTCTACTTGTCTTTTTCTTCCACTTTTTTTTTTTTTTTTGAACATGAGTGATAATCTCATTGATTCAGATGTAATTAGAATGTTTGGTATTGTTCCATGGCTTGATGGAATTAATCCAATGTCATTTGAAAATGTACCCATCTAGAACATCTTGATACCAATAAGCACCACTTTTTGGAATTCTTCAAAAGATATCATAGAGTGGTCAAAGAATTTGGGGCTGAATTGAGCTTAAAGACTATTAATTCTAGCCTCTCAATTCATAATTGAGGAAGTTAAGTACCAGAGTTTGAATGACTTGCCCAACATGACACGGATGAAAACAACTAAAGCCAGACTTCATACATTTCATTTGATTAACGATCTGATATTATTATTTTCACTGAATTTCTGTTATCTTATTGATCTAAAAAATTAGCTTACATAACAAAACTATAACAACTAAAAGATAAGCTTCAATTTAGCCTTGTGGCATCCACTAGAGATGTAAAGAACATATCCCTGATGAGAACTAAACTGTTTTCCATTCAGAATGAAAACAATGTAGTTCCCTAGACTGTCAATACCATAATAATGAAACTCCCCAGAATTACCAACTTTTACCTTGGGAATCTTCAACGAAGTTATCATAGCATGTAGAATCAAATATTTCTTGTTCTGTTTCATTGTTCACTATGGGAATGATCAAATTAGAGAATAAAAAGAAGGTTCACCTGAAAAAATTATGAAGATTTGGAATTAATTTCTAACCTTAAATATGGACTGGATTATTTTTCTCCTATTATCATGGGAAATTCAGTTTTACAGAATAGTCATTTTGGATTAAAAGCTGTTAAAATAATTTTCACAAAAATCTTTATAACAATAACCTTTTGTTGTTATAATAATTATAATTTAATAATAAACCTTTAAAATAATTCACTATGCATTTTATAATCCAGTTCCTAGAAGGCATTTTATAATATTCACCTTACAATCTGATGGATATTTAGGATAAATGAGAAGCACATTTATCATATTGTTTTCCAAATCTTCATTCTAATATATTACTATGAAATTTAATATATTATACATTTTTAAAATCCCCAAAATAAGATGAGTTCAAAGAGTTTAGCTAGTTTTATTTGTTTTGTTTTTCTTTGAAGAGCCACACTTATTCTTCTTTTTCAGACTTGATTTTGGCATCCCATACCTCACCATGAAAATTTAACTCTTAATATTGTTCATATTTGGAGATAATGGCAGTCACATTATATACATGCATGAATAAAACTGAAAATGGATCACTATGTGATCTGCCTTTTAATTAGGAGCCATGCTCCACAAGGGTTTTTATTCTTTGAATCAAAAATTATGAATGCTTTATGCAAAGGTCATCACATAGAAAAAATGTTCTTTTTTTCTAAGTCTTCTTATTTCCATTATTTAGTTGATAATATGAGTCAAATTTTCTTTCTTTTCTGTATCTCCACTCAAAAAAGGGGGGAAATCTGAAGCATTTAAACAATCAAGAGAGACACACTTAAGTGCCTACTGTTTGTCAGACTGGAAATAGAGACAAAAATTTTTAAATGCCTCAAAAATCATGCAATCTCGCAAATAGAAAACAGAACTTTGTTTGAGCCATAATTTCTCTGTGCCACAGGTTCCTCAACTATAAAATGGTTGTGTTTGAATAAATGACATCTGAGTTCTCTTTCATCACTAAATTTTTGACAGAATTGTAAAACATAAAGATAGATATTAACTCTATGAGTTTATTGTTTGAAGGAAACTTCTCATAAGAGTTCCACCATTAACTTTCACAGGAAGTTGGTATTTATTTTGAATTTTATGATCTTAGTTACCTAGAACTTAGAGACTTGGCTGAATTATATAGCCAGTATTTATAAGAGATGAAATTTGAATCTGGTTCTTTCTAAGTGCAGTGCAGGTCCTCATCCCCTGTGCCAGGGTTCTCTGCATTATTTACAACTTTGGCAGTCTGGAGAAGCCTAGAAATTTGATCCTATCGGTAAATGTAGATAAGAAAACTGGGGCTACCTGTAATTTAGCAATAAGTCTAATAACTATTTTATAGAATTGAGGAGCATAAATAATATTTTAGGTATCTGAAACAACTATAATGTCATAGCAAAATATCTGTGATTAAAATTGGTAACAAATCACAGGTACTGCTGAGTTTCTTTCATACAATCAGGTTTAAAGGAAATGTTCCTTATAATTAAAGTTTAATCTAAATAGATGCATTGTTTCCATCAAAGATAAAAAAAAATCCAAAAATATATTTGTTGATTCTGTCAGGAATCATACATAAGAAATTTAGATGAGAATTATTAATTTCAATAAGTAATGGTAAGGAGTAAAAGGAAGAATATTTGAATAATCAACAACTCACAACCCTTCCAACCAGAAAAGAAATGGAAAGAAAGTCTAATGAGTAATAAGGAAAATCTCTAGGTGATTCTTGAAAATCTCCAGGCAGGAATGGAACCTTATCTCAACTGTTCTTAGAAATGAGTAAAAAAGGGGCAGCTAAATGCCCAGTGGATAGAGTGTCAGCCCCGAAGTCAAGAAGACCTGAGTTCAAATGTAGTCTCAGACACTCAAAACTTCTTAACTTTTAGCTTTCACTTAACCCCAATTGCCTCAGCAAAAAAAAAAAAAAAAAAAAAAAAAAAAAAAAGATACATAAACAAATTAGTAAATTAGTAAAAAAGATAAAAGAAAAAAGTATTCTGAGCAGTTTTTGCTTCGGCCCATAAGTATTACATTTACACTACTATTAAGTCAAATATTTGACAATTATTTATCTAAATAAATAATAAATAAAAATTAAAGAAATCATTGAACTGAAAGATATTTATAAAAGATACAGAAAGTAGCTGACTTCTAAAAGCCAAGATTGTGGAGAAAGAAGTAAAATACCAAAAAGACCACAACTTTTCCAAAGTCATCTTTAAACAATCATATAAAAGTGTTCTGAAAAAAATCCTAGAAAAACAGAACCAACAAAAAAGATGAGATGAAACACAATCTTTGTTCCTAAGAAACTGTAAAGACCAACCAAAAACAAAAACAAACAAACAATAACAACAACAACAAGAACAACAAAAAACAAAACAAAACCCTCTGTCTCATTCAGGTAGAGGAGAGCTCAGGCAAATACAGGAAGCATCCAAGGAAGCCAAAAGCAAACCAATTATTGATCATGAGCCCCAGTGCTGTGGAGCAGGGAGAGGCTCCACATGCCAGGACAGCCAGGGGAGCAGCAAATCCCTGCTCTCCATAGGCATTAGTGTAGTCTCCCACCCAGATGCAATTTACAGTACTGAGACCCCCACATGCTTCAGTGTAGTCAAACAGTTAAACACTACCCTTAGGATGCCCAAGGAAATTGACACCTGACAGCTGGTAGGCACCTGGGAAATGAGAAAAAAACCCACCAGTCTCAGAAACATTGGACACCACCACTAGGGCTCAAGCTCAGTGCCAGGTAAGGTCGTTAAATGTTCTGACCTTCAGCAGTACCAGCTGTTGCCCATCCCGAGTTTTTAGTAGAGCAGCACATATGTAGGGCCCTGTGGACCTCAGGACAACATCAGTGCAGCAGCATTTTTTTTTAAGGAAAGCTTTTTTTTAAATTTCTTATTTATTTTTATTTTAGCAGCACTTTTTCAAAATATAAAAATGTTTACATCTCTATATGAGAAGATGTGTTTAACTCTTGAGAACTGTATCTATTTTAGTTGTATATTAGAGGATGTAGGTATAATGCAACTTTACTGTGATGATATAAAAATGAAACTTGGACTGAAAAAGGGATTGTACTGGAGTGTTAGGATTACAAGGTGAGAACTCAGATTGTCTGAAGAGTTCTCTGATGTTAGGTGAGAACTCAGGCTGTCTGGAGAGTTCTCTGATGTTAGGTGAAAATTCAGGTTGTCTGGACAATTCTCTGGCTTGGAGTTCACACCTTTGGTTCAGGCCTTTAGAGGGAATTTACACTTTTGAAATTCTGAGGTGTAGTTTAAAAGAAGTTTGCACTTTTAAGAAGAGGAAGTTCATTGGTTGAAGTATTTCCCCAAGCCAGGTTGAGTTCTCACATGCCCATTCGCTGGGAGGATAAAAGGAGGGCAACATTGAGTTGGGAAGAGTCTACTCTAGGTCAGAGTTGGGACGGTTCTCTACAGGAAGAAGAGTCTGGCCAGGAGATTGAGTTGAGACAGCAGATCTCCTTCCAGAGAGCAATCAGCAGTTTCTGGAGACAACAGAACATTACATTTTGGCGTCCACAACATGGGGCAAGGACTTTTGCTTATCCTGACAAGGATTTATTCTGAGCCCTTCAGAGCTGCTAACATGGACCTTCGCACTGGAGGAAGGGTAAGAAGAGGGAAAAATGGAGTAAATTACATTGCAATGAGAAGCAAAAAAAAAAAAAAAAAAATTGAGGGAAGGTAGGGAAGGTGGTAAGGACTTTGTGACCCTTACGTCATCAGAATTGTGTCAAAGAGAGAATATCAGATATTGTGTCAAGAGAAACTTGTCTCACCCTTTAGAGAAGTAGGAGGGGAAAGAGGAAAGGAAAGTGGCAGACTAATTAAAGGGAGAACAGAAGATAAGGAGAAAAGGATAAAAAAGGGGTAGAAGCTATAAAAGGGAAGGGTAGATGGAGAGTGGACAAGCATATCACTAGTGAGGAGGGAAAGTAGGAAAGGGAAAAATATAACTTCAGAAAAATAAGATAGTGGGAAATGCAGAGTAATTTTGATTGTGGATATTTATGGAATGAACTCTCCCATAAAAGAGTCACTGATAGCAGATTAGATTAAAAACCAGAATTCTACAATATGCTATTTAAAAGTAACAGATTTGAAACAAAATGATACATACAGAATAAAGATAAAAGACTGGAGCAGAATTTATTATGTTTCAGTTGAAGCAAAAATAAAACAAAAACAAAAGTAGAGATCCTGATCTCAGATCAACAAAAAATGAAAAGAATTAGACATCAAAACTATACAGGTTGGGCATCTCAACCTTTGTTCTATCAGAACTAGATAAATTGAACCACAAAATGAATGAGAGGAAGTTAAGCAGATAAATAGAATTTTAGAAAATCTAAATAAGGTAGACCTTTGGAGAAAATAGAAACAGAAAGGAAAATACTTTTTTCCTCAGTGGTACATGGACCCTACACAAAATGAACCATATATTGGGCACAAAAACCTCAAAATCCAATGCATAAAAGCAGAAGTACAAAATTCTTCCTTTTCAGGAAGTAAAATACCAAAAATACTACAACTTTTCCAAAGTCATCTTTAAACAATCATATAAAAGTGTTCTGAAAAAAATCCTAGAAAAACAGAACCAACAAAAAAGATGAGATGAAACACAATCTTTGTTCCTAAGAAACTGTAAAGACCAACCAAAAACAAAAACAAACAAACAACAACAACAACAACAACAACAACAACAACAACAACAAAAAACAAAACAAAACCCTCTGTCTCATTCAGGTAGAGGAGAGCTCAGGCAAATACAGGAAGCATCCAAGGAAGCCAGAAGCTTTTCAGGAATTCAGGTGCAATAAAATTACATGTAACAAAAATCCAGGGAAAAATAGTCACAAAATTAATTGGAAATGAAATCCAATCCCAAAGATTGAGGAGGTGGAACAACAAATCATAGACACAATTGATAATTTCATCCAAGAGAATGACAATGATGACACAAAATAACAAAATTTATGGGATGCAGCTGAAGCAGTTCTTAGGGGAAATTTTATGTCTCTAGATGCTTACTTGGATAAAATAGAGAAAGAAATGATTGCTGAATTGGGCATGGAAATAAAAAAGCTAGATAAAGAACATAATGAAAACCCAGTTAAATAACAAATTTGAAATTAAGAAAATAAAAGGGAATATTAATAAAATTGAAAGAATACTACTGAACTAATAAACAAAATCAATGATTATTTTTATTTAAAAATATGCAAAAAGTTAAAATTTTAGTTAATTTGATTAGAAACAGAAAAGAAAAATCAAATTGCTAGTATCAAAAATGAAAAAAGTTAACTTTCCACTAATGAAGAGGAAATTGAAGTAATAATTGGGGCTATTTTGCCCAATTCATGGCAATAAATCTGATAAACTAACTAAAATGAACTAATATTTACAAAATATTTAGAACAATTAATTCCAATAATATGCAAATGATTTGGAAAAATATAGAAAGAAGGAAACCTACCAATTTTTTATAATAAAGATATGGTGCTGATAACTAAACCAGGCAGGGTCAACACAGTGAAAGAAAATTATAGAACAATTTCACTAAGGAATATAGATGCTACAATCTTAAATAAAATATTAGCAAAGAGATTATAGCAAGTTATCCACAAGAGAATGTACCATGACAATGAAGGATTTATAACAGGAATGCAAGGCTGGTTAACTATTAAGAAAACTATTAGCATAATTGAACAAATCAATAACAAAACAGAAATCATATGATCATATCAATAGATACAGAAAAAGCATTTGAAAAGATCCAAACACCCATTTCTATTTAAAAACCATTAGAGAGCATAGTAATAAATGGACATTTCCTTAAATGATCAGTAGCATTTATTTAAAATGATCAATAAGCATAATATATAATGGGGATAAACTACAACCATTTCTAGTAAGTTTAGGGGTTAAACAAGGTTGTCCACTATCATGATTACTATTCAATATTGTATTATAAATGTTAGGTTTCACAAGAAGAGAAGAAAAAGAAAATAAAGGAATTAGAGTAGATAGTGAAGAAAACAAATTACCCCTTTTTGCAGATGATATGATGGTATTTTTAAAGAACCATAGAGAATCAACTAAAAACTACCAGAAACAATTTATAACTTTATCAAAGTTGCAGGATACGAAATAAATCCCCACAAATCATCATAATTTCTAAGTTAGTAACAAATTCCTGTACAAAGAGATACAAAAAGAAATTATCTTTAAAATAATTTTAGATGATATAAATTACTTGGGAGACTAATACAGCAAATTTAGGAACTATATGAAAACAATTGCAAAACAGTTTCCATACAAATAAAGTCAGATCTAAGTAGTTGGAAGAACATCAAATGCACAAGGGTAGGAAGAGCTAACATAATAAAAATGATAATAATACCAAAATTAATCTAGTTATTTAGTGTCATACCAATCAGACTCCCAAGAAATTACTTCACAGAGCTAGAAAAGATAATAACAAAGTTCACCTGAAAGAACAGAAGTTCAAGAATTTCAAGGAAATTTATGAAAAATGCAAATGAAGATGGTCTACTTATACCAGACTTAAAACTATATTATAAAGCAGTGCTCATCAAAATCATTTGGTACTAAGAAATAAAGTAGTCAATCAGTAGAATAAGTTAGGTTCACAAGACACAATATTCAATAACTATAGTCAGTGTTTAATAAACCCAGAGAACCCTGCTTCTGGGATAAGAACTCAGTATTTAAAAAAAAAAATTTTTGGGAAAATTGGAAATAAGTATGGCAGAAACTAGGCATTGACCAACACCAAACACCCTCTATCAAGAAAAGGTTGAAATGGGTTTATGATTTACACATAAATAGTTATACAAAAACAAATTAGAAGAACAAAGAATAGTCTACCTCCTACATCTGTGGAGAAGGAAAAAAAAATCATGGCCAATAAAGAACTTGAGTATATTACAAAATGCACAAAGGTTAATTTTGATTGTATTAACTTGATAATTTTTTGTATGAACAAAGCCAATGTAGACAAGATTAGAAGGGAAGCAGAAAGCTGGAAAAATATTTTTTACTTTCAAGGGTTCTGATAAAGGCCTCATTTCTAAAATATATAGAAAAGTGACTAAAATTTATAAGAATGCAAGCAATTCTCCAGTTGATAAATGGTCAAATGATATGAATAGACAATTTTCAAATGAAGAAATTAAAACCATTTCTAGTCATATAAAAATATTTTAAATTACTATAGATAGAGAAAAGCAAATTCAGACAACTCTGAGGCAATACTACATACCTCTCACTCAGCTTGACTAAGACAACAGGAAGAGATAATTTTAAATTTTGGTGGGGTTGGGAGAAAACTGGGACATTAATAAATTGTTAGTGGAGTTGTGAACTAATTCAACCACTCTGGAGCTATTCTTGGAACTATGACCAAAGTGCTATCAATTTGCCCATTCTCTTTGATTCAACAGTGTCTTTCCTGAGCCTGGATTCCATAAATATCATTACAATGGGGAAAGGACTCACATATGCAAAAAATGTTTGTAGCTGCCCTTTTTGTAGGCCAAGGAACTGTAATCTGAGTGCATGTCCAACAGTTGAGGAATGGCTGAATAAATTATAGTATATGAATGTTATGGTATATTATTGTTCTATAAGAAACGATTAGTAGGATGGTTTCTGAAATGCCTGAAGAGACTTATATAAACTGATACTGAATGAAGTGAGTAGACCCAAGAGGTCATTGTATATAGCAATAGCAAGATTATGTAGTGATCAATTCTGATGGATATGGCGTATTTGAAAAATCATTAAGCATTGTTCATACTAAGTCAGATCAAAAGAATTGGAAATATAGAAAGTGCTTATTGGTAGGTTTAGCCAATGTAATAAATATGACAATTCTATCTGAACTGGTTTGTTTACTCAGGGACATATTTTTCAAAATTAGCCCAAGTTATCTGACAGAGCTAGAAAAATGATGACAAAACTGTTTTGAAAGAACAAAAAATCAAGACTATCAAGAGAATTATATAGGAGCCAGGCAAAAAAGGAAAATGATAAATTTTAGAGAGGATATAGGAAAATTGGAACACCTAATGTAATGTTGATAGAGTTATGAACTGATCCAACCTTTCTAGAGTTCTCTTTGTAATTATGCCCAAATTGTGATAAATGTGTATACCCTTTGATCCAGCAAAACCACTATTAAGTCTGTATCCCAAAGAAATCATAAAAAGGGGGAAAAGACCTACATGTACAGAAATATTTATAGTAGTCCTTTTCATGTTGGGAAAATACTGAAAAGTAAGAAGATTCTCATCAATTGGAAAATGACTGAACAAGTTGTGTTATATGAACAGAATAGAATGTTATTGTACAATAAGAAATGATGAACATAAAGATTTCAGGAAAAAACATGGAAAAATCTTGTATGAGCTGATGCAAAGTGATATAAGTAGAATCAGAAAAATATTCTATGTGGTATAAGCAATATTGTGGGACGATCAAATCTGAATTACTAAGTTCTTCTCATCAACACTATGATCTAAGAAAAGTACAAAAAATAATGAAGTAAAATATTATCAACATCCAGATAAAAGACTGGTGCACTCTGAATGTAGATAGAAAGACATTTTTTTCACTGTATTATTTTTTCATGTTTTTCCCCCTTTGTTTGTTTGTTTTTTTTTTCCCCACAGCAGTGATCAATATAGAATTATGATGGCACATGTAACTTTTTTGAAACTACTTATCTTCAGAATAGGGGTGAAAGATTAAGAAAGAAAAAAAAATTGAACTTAAAATCTTGTAAAAATGAATGCTAAAATTTGTCACGATGTAATTGGGAAAAATAGAATACTATTAAAAATAAAAAGTGGTGTGTGTGTGTGTGTGTGTGTGTGTGTGTGTGTGTGTGTGTGTCTGTGTTTCTGAAATATCCATCTTCAAGGAATAGGGAAGAAGCAGAAGTAAAAAATATGATCTCAGCTAAGTGGTAAAAATCCATTAACACTTGATAATCCCTCCCACTCTCTTTGCTGTTGACACCCCTTTGTTGTGAACATCCCCTTTGTTTCTGCTCTCTTCAAATATTCATTCTCTGATTTGCCTATATCTAAAACCAACATTTTCTTGTTCTTTCTCTTAATAGATAGTTAAAATTAATGGAATTGTACGATTTGGTGCTGCTTTTTTCCTCCCCTATTTCCCAAAGATTTATGCAATAAATCCCTGGAAGTTTGGTGCTGAGATTGCAGAAGATAGTTTATGTGGGGAGTAGAAATCAGAAATGGTTTCTTGTAGAAAATGGCCTTTTACTTGATAAGGTTTTGTATTCTCTACTTGAAAGATCACATGGGCAAAAGCAAAGGCTACAAATATAACCTTAAAAGCAACATTGGAAAAAATGTTAACACTGAATAATTGAAGACAAATGTCATAAATTAAGATAGATGAAATGCATATTATGTGAGACTTTATATGCAGGTTGAAGATATTTAAATTTGTCCCAGAAGTAATAGATAGCTACTAAAAGTTTTTGAATCAGTAAAAGACCTCAATTTCTTCACCTTTATGTAATATCTAAGATTATTTTTATTACTAACTCTCAAAATCCTACTTTTAGGTTGTCCCTGTTCAAATGACCATGTAGAAATTGCTTTAATACTGTATATACATATATCTCTAGTAGTAGGAAGTAGAATTGAAACAAACTTAGATTGCCTCATTTTCTTGTTCTATTCCAAGTTCCTGTTTCTAGGTTATTTACATTTGTCATTTCAATTCAAGTTCTCATCAACTCATGAAAATTATTTTTTCTTCTTCTCCAGTCACATATTAAATTCATTTGAATAAAAATTTATTTGGTGCCTACTATATGTCATGCACTGTGCTATGTATCAGGTCATACACACACACACACACACACACACACACACACACACATTTTGTTATGGTTGTTGTTGTTGTATTCTTATTGTTTGGTCTCTCCTTTCTCTTTGTGACCCAATTGAACAAAATGTTAGGCTCTTCTGAAAACAAAGAAATCTACTTGGAAAACAATTGAGTTGGGGAATATTTTATTAATACTCCCTAACAGCTAGGTTTAGAAATTATATAGTTGAACAAAAAAGACACAATTGAGTAGTACTTTAAGTATAACTTTTTATTTGCTACAAATAGATAAATATTACACTAGTTTTCTACTTTTTATTTGATATAGTTGTTTTATGCCTCATACATAAAAAATGAGAAAAATGAGCCATGCCAGTACACATTCTTATCTCTTAAATTGGCAAAACTAAGACTATCCCATCAAAATTAAATTGTGTATTTAATGCCCCCTTTGAAAAGGAACATTGGAAATTTAACCTCAATATGCCCATTTGAATAAACCAAACTAACTCCCTTCTCCATACTTATTTTGAAAGTTTAAAAATGTCCCTGACATTAACCTGTAAATTACCAACCAATTGGCATTTTTACCTGGCTAAGAAAATGAGATGCATCAAAAATCATCTTTGCATTTGGTCCCTGTTATTAGAGCTGGAAGTGGGAATCTAAATGAGAAAAAAATTATTCTGCTTAACAAGGCAGAGGTCTTCAGCACCCTCATACAATAGATGGGGGATGGGATGAAAAGGGAAGCTCTAAAATGGAAAGATTCACACTTAGTTCCTAGATGATTAAACAGTACATAGCCTCATGGGGGAGAAAGCCTCATTTTAGCAAAGTGCAAAAAGATGTAAAGAGACACGTATAATAATAATTGAACAATCTGCAGAGATGGCAGAACGAGCTTAGTGGGGATTCTCTTGTGAGAGAACAAATGGAAAAGTACATGCTATTGCATTTGATTGTTAAAAATATAGTCCCACACTGATTTCTTTCAAATCATATGAATACTCAAATATATATCTCCTTAATATGACATGTGATGCATCTCAGTGGAAAAGTCTGACTAGTATATCAAATGGGTTATTGTAAAAATAGGGAACATAAAAATGTTATCTAACTTATCATGAAATTTGTAAAGTTAAGGGTCATTATATTACTTAGTAATAATAATAATAATAATAATAATAATAATAATAATAATAATAATAATAATAATAATAAATAATCAATGATGAAGATGATTTGATTTCCTCCTGCAAAATTTATCAAAAAGTTTTTCATATCAAAGAAATAAGATACTGATCTAAATATTGTGATTCAGATCCCTTTTGCCTTGATATAAAAAAATGTAGAAACGTCTTCTCTTAATGAAGATCATTAGAACGTATATGAATTAGAGGAAATTAACTTTAATTACATTTGTTATTTTATTATCTTAGAAAAGGAGTGTACTAATAAGATCATTGATATTAAAATCATGTTGACCCGGCTTCAAATTTTCTTCAAATATTAATTTTGTGATCCTATACAAGTTATTTAATCACTCTCAATTTCAATCAAATTTCCTAATTAGAAAAATGAGCACTTGCCTCATAGAATCGTTGTGATTTAAATTAGATAATAGATCAGCCTTTTGAAAAAATCTTAAATCTTATATAAATACTGGTAAATGAATCAGATATTTTGGTCTCAGTATTTACTTAATAGAATGAGAGATTTCACTGAAAGATCCCTTGAAAATCTTAATGTTAAGCACTGCAAAAACTCCAAGATTTTTTTTTATTTATAGAATCAAAAAAAATTGTGTTCTTGGTACTTGGCTAAAGTATCATTATTACTTTGTGCAAGAAATAATTAATAGGTAATTTGTTAGAACAGAATTTACCAAAAATGTGTGAAGAAACAGATATAAATTTGTAAATTATAGAGAAGTTTACAAAGGGTTCTTCTCTCTTGTCCAATCCTGATGAATCTCAAAACTTGAAAGTTCAATGGCCAATATTAGTTATTTGGTTCCATTCAGATATGAAATTCTATTAAATCTAAGGACTTTATTCCCTAAAAAGTGTGGCTTAAAGGGGGCCTTTAAATAAAGAGACATGTGTTAAGTGGAACAGTCTGAAGATGTTTAACCATTTCTTAAAAGTGTTTTCTTCACAAATATTCACTCCTAATGCATAGCACTGCCAGACTAGAGATGTCAACAGATTCCCCATCTTCCACTCAAAGCAGAATATAAAGAGTCAAGTATCTGACAATTTCTGAATTTAGGTGATCTAAGACTTAAGACTAAGACTAAGACTTTTCATAGATATAAAAAAGGCATTGTTGATCAGTCATTTTTAGTGATTTTCAACATTTTATGACTCACTTGTGGTTTTATTGGCAAATATATTGGATCACTTTGCCATTTCCTCTTCTAGCCTAATTTACACTTGAAAAAAAACCTGAATTAAGTTATTTGCTCAGGATCATATAGCTAATGAGTGTCTATGGCTATATCTGAACTCAGGAAAGTGAATCTTCCTGACTTAAGCCCTGGAACTCAATCCATTGGGGGCTACTAACTAAATGACTGCCCAAATATGTCACATATGACAACTTTTATCTAGAGTGATAGAACTGGATACAAAATTGTCAACTACCTAGACTTCTTATATTTCTTTCATTTCTTTGTAAAACATAGACTATATACAGTATACATTCCATTCCCATTTCACCAGATGCTTTCATGATTATTCCAGGGAACGAAATGAAGAAAATACTACATCATCCACACTTTTGTGGCTAATATTTTCTACTCCATAATTTTAAGAGTGTTTCTTAAACCACAGACATACAATAAATTTATATAGCTAAATCAAAGATTGATAGATAAGTATCTATCTATCTATTAGCTTATCAATCTATTAAAAAGACAAATAACAAAGTATTAGAGCCAATATATCTGGCAAAGAAAAGTCTGGAAAAGAAAACCTGAACTTTTCTAAAATCCCTTCCAAATAACTGTATATAATGCCACAAAACAAGTTCCAAAGTGGAAAAACTCATAAAAGTATAGGGTACAACAATTTTATAGCCAAAACAATTTACAAGGTTGACAGGAAAGCTCTATTACATCAAGTAAGTGGAGCTTGTTATATCCTAGGCTGTGCCAGCAAAGCATGTCTCTTTTCTCCATCCAGAATACTTTCATAGGCCTTGGAAACAATTGAATCATCATCAGCAAGTCTTATGGCTCTCAGCCCACAGACTGTAAGGGAAATGGACATTTGGTCCAAAGGATATTAAAGAGATCCTTTTGCTTGCACTAGGTTCAGGACTACATCACATTGCCCATACATGAATCTGATTCCCAAGTCTTAGTTTTAGTTCCAGGGTGGGAAAGAATACTAGCATACAAGACTTTGTACCCACAAGGCTACAGAAACACAAGTCACAATTCCAGGACTTTTGGTCCCTCACAGACTAGAGCACAGACTAGAGCATAGCAAGTGGAAGAACTCAAAACTTTAAAAATCCCATAAATTGTTCTGAAAAGAGTTGCATCAAAAAAAAAAAAAAAAAAAAAAAAAAAAAAAAAAAAAAAAAAAAAGCAAAAGCAAAACAAAACCACAACAAAACAAAAAGCTCACAAAAACATAAAACAAAGCAAAACAAAAACAAATTAAATGAGAAAATGCCTTAAAAATAAAATTGACTAAATTTATTTCAGAAAAGACTTGCACATATTCATTGAAGATAAGAACTCCTGAAAAAGCAGTATTGGTCAAAATAAAGAAAAAACATTAAAAAAAAAAAGTGACTGAAGGAATGATGGTCTTGAAAGATATAATTGAAAGAGAGGTCTAAAAGTTTAATAAAGAAAACAGTTCCTTAAAAATTATAATTGGGAAAGTGGAAGTTATTTCGTGTCTACATCAAGAAAGAATAAAATAAAAATAGAAATACCTTATTTGAAAAACAGCTGACCTGTAAATTAGATCTAGGAGAGATAATTTAAGAATTGTAGAACTACATGAAAACTATGATTTTATAATAAGACTTCTAAACATCATCTTTCAAAAATGTATCAAGGAAAACTGCTCTTATATTCAAAAAACACAGTGTAAAGTAGAAATTGAATTTTTTGATTATTTCCTAAAAAAAAAAAATTCAAAATGAAATGTGTCACCAGCGAACCTTAGTCAAAGAAAAAATATTGCAAGCTCCAAGAATCAATAGTAATACTGTGTAGCCATAGTCAGTATAATACAAGATTTAGCAGCTTCTCCATTAAAGAATGAGGATGGGCTTGGAATATGATATTCTGAAGAATAAGGAGCTAAGATAATAAGCAAAAAAATACTTGTAAGTTAAACTAGTATAATCTTTTAGAAGAAAAAATCAAAAACACAACAAACATATGAAGAAAGAAAAACAGGCATACAATAAAGTAGACATATTTCAAGAATTCCTGATGAAAAGAACAAAACTTAATAGAAAATTTGACTTTCAAATACAAGACTCAATAGAAACATAAAATGGTAAACAGGAAAGAGAATTTATAATGCATTTAATAAGGTTAAACTGTTTATATGTATCACATGAGTTCACATGTGTAATTGATGTCACATTGCTTGCTTTCTTAGGGTTTGGGAGAGGGAAGGAAGAAACTAGATAATTTGGAACTTTTTATTTACTTCATCACATTTCTCTACTTTCTTATAAAATTTTACCAGAGATGTTGAGTATGAAGAAAAATTTACTTCTATATCAAACCTTATGTTAAATTAAAATAAATTATTTTATGTGGAATAAATAATTTTATATAAGTTCATTAAAGCATCTAATAAGTATTAGAGATGAGATAAATAGTTTTAATTTCTAAGGAAAGTAGAGAATAAATATATAAGCTCACATATCTAGAATAATTCAAAGCCAATATTTTCCACTCTACAATCCTTACCCTTGCTAAAGTTTGGTCAATCAAATCAATAAATTATCAAAACACTCAATAATGTGTTCACATCATTGTAATTTTTTTCCCCAAGCACCTTATACTAAGCCATAGACATGAGGAAAGTCTAATTATAGTGCAATGGATTGAATTATCTGGCTTTGATTTAAAAAGGATTCGGTTTGCATTTTGCTTTAAAAAAAAAAAAAATTCTAAACTGTTTGATCATAGTTGCTCAACTGCTTTCAACTTAACTTTCCTTGTCAATAAAATAAAAATAATATTCAAAACCAGTGTGATGAACTTTCAGACTTGGTATTAGAATGAGAAAATTTTGAATTATTTTTAAAATTTTAAAAGTTTTGAAACTTTAAAAACATTTTTAAAATATTAAAATTTGTAAAACTCTTATCACTGCATGCATCTCAAAGGGAACATTGTAGATCTCAAATGTTCTGCCCAAATCCACATAGTAGTGAAATACAGAAATCAGATTTTTTTCTAAAGCCATTTAATGCCAGATTCTGAGTTTTCTCTTTTACTATGAATCATTCTCCATGTTCCAAAGGATCACATTCGTTTTTTTTTTTTTGTTTTTTTTGTTGTTGTTGTTGTTGTTGTTGTTGTTGTTGTTGTTGTTATTGTTGTTGTTGTTGTTTTTTTTTTTTTATTGCTAGGGCTAAGCATGTTTAAAAGAACAAATTATGTGATTACTTAAAAATAAATAAGAGAAATACAAAATCATTGTAGAAATCTCCAGTTAATCTAGTTTTCACAGAAACAATGAAAGAGAAAATTGCCTTTATAAATTTAGTCTGTGGTTAAGACTTGAGAAATAAGAACACATTTTGAGGTAAAGGCTTTTTAAAAATCCAATAAAATAATAAATCATTGTCATATTGGATCAAAAAGAAAACAGGAAAATCAAATTTTCTTCCAAAAAGAAAGAAAGGAAAAATAAAAAGAATGCAAAATAAATAAATAAATAACAGGATCTATGGCATATGGATAGCCAACAAAACTGAGGATATATAGGAAAGGAATGAATATCTACAAATATTTAAATATATTTTTATACTAATAAATACAAAAAAAAACTGATAAGCCCAAAGATTTTTTAATTGAATTTTCTTCAATAATAGCAGCATTACCTAACTACTTTATACGATTTCCCCCTTACAAAATATAACATTTATTTCAATCTCTGAATAACTTAATATATAATTACAAAACTTACTTTTCAAAAAAATAGTTTACTATTTGGGATTTTTTCCTCTTTAAATGTATGTTTTGTTACATTTAAATGTGATGTGTAAGTTTGATAGAAAATAAGTATTTAGCTTTGATTGAATTTTTAATAAAAGCAATTGGAATATTTCCAATATTCACTACCACTAAGTTGATGTAAATGATTCACTATGAATTGGTCATAGGATCATAGACTTCAAAAAACATCTTTTCTGGCATTCTGAATTTAACAAATGTGGAAACTCAGAACAGCAAGGTTAAGATAATTGCCCAATAATAGCCATCAGTAGTAGTGATTGGACCCATGGACTCTTTAAACAAATTCAGAACCATTTTAAAAACAATACATTGCTGTCTAGATGGAAAAAATATGAAGAATCAATAACTAGGAATGATATAATATAAAGCAGAGGAATCTAGGCTGCACAATGGCTAGAGTGCCATATTTGGAATCAGGAAGACTTTTTCCTGAGATAAAATCTGGCCTCACGGGGGGCGGAGCCAAGATGGCAGAGAAGATACACGCGATTCTTTAAGCTCCTTTCTTCCCTCACAACCAACTAGATAAAATCAGCCTCAGAAATAGCGCTGGACTGATACAATCCACAAGGACTGGAAGCACGACTTACCAGCTGAAGAGAATCTGGAGTTTCAACAGAAAAGGTCAGTCCCCAGGGGAGGAAGAAGAGAGGCCAGCACAGAAGGTTGGGTGCTAGCACACTGCGCCGATCATGCTGGGGAGGGCTCTGGGATCAGAGAAGCCACTGAGATAGAGGAATCTGGCACAGGCTGTTAGCACTTCTTTGCTTATAATACAGCAGTTCAGAAGAGAAATCAAAGCCATTTTAAAATTTAAAACCAGATTGCATCTTCCCAGATCCTGGGGATGACTCAGCAGATATTGGCACTGTGGGTGTGGCCAACATAGGCAATCCAGGCTTTCACCTGTGGGTAGTTAAATTGAAAAGTGGGCGGGGCGGTAACTCATAGTGCCTGGCTTGGCTGAAGGCTGTGGAACTCAGCCCCGGGATTTCCCAGAGAAGGAAACTTTGAACTAGGGACTGCGGTTTCTGGCAGACACTTCCAGTTTGAGTGCAGGAGCTTTTCATGTCACCTGCTGCTGACATCCCCGCCCCACCGGGACGCATAGGCCTGGCTTTGTGTCGCCTCTACTGTTCAGTCTCAAACCTCAGGGAAGCCGCTAGGACACAGCGCCCTCACAGCACAATCCTGCGTATCACCTGTGAGGCACCTCCAGGGAGGGGTGGGGAACTCTCTCCCAGAGCTCTCTCTTAGCTCAGGAGCAGGAGCTGCTGCATCCACCCAGTCTGGGAGGAAGCTAGTAAAGAAATAAATAAATAATTTCTTACCCCAGGGACAGACCCCAAAAGATTTTTTAAGTATGAGTAAAAAGCCAAGAAAAACTATAGATTCCTTCTACAAAGAGAAAGAGCGGGTATCCAACCCCGAGGAAGTTAACAGAAGAGAGTCAGCAGATAACAACATAAAGGGGAACGATTCCTGCCCCCCATCACATAACTCTCTCCTTGAAGAGACTATTAAAATTTTAAGAGAGTTTAAATAAAAATGGGGAAAGGAAAGAGAAGTTATGATATAGAATAACAATGTTCTGAAATTGGAGTTGGAAAAAATAAAGAATTCACAGGAGATGCAGGGAAACAAAATTAGTGAATTAGAAAAGGTAAAAAAATCACAGAAAAGTAGGATTTCTGAATTGGAGAAGATAAAAATGTCTCAAGAAAATAGGATTTCTGAACTGGAGAAGATAAAAAAGTCTCAAGAAAATAGGATTTCTGAATTGGAAAAAGAATATAATTCTCAAAAAAAAAATTAGGGAAATGGAAAAAAAGTTCAATAGAGCAAAATAACTCATTTAAAAATGAAATTGGGCATTTACAAAAAGAACTAAAAACTATAAATGAAGAAAATAACTCCTTAAAATTCAGGATGGGACAAATAGAAATGAATGATTCATTGAGAACCCAAGAATCAGTCAAACACAACAAAAAAAAAAAAAAAAAAAAAAAAAAAGAAAAGCTGGAAAATAACGATAAATACTTACTGGGAAAATCTATAGACCTGGAAAATAGATCTAGATGAGTTAATCTGCGGATCATTGGACTTCCCGAAAATGATGACCAAAAAAAGAGCCTAGAGTCTATTTTACAGGAAATTATCAAAGAGAACTGTCCAGAGATAATAGAAACAGAAGGGAAAGTAGATGTGGAAAGAATTCATCGAACTCCTTCTGAAATAGACCCTAAAAAAAGAACAACACGGAATATTTTAGCTAAGCTGCAAAATTACCACACAAAGGAAAAAATCCTGCAAGCAGCTAGTAAAAAACAATTTAAATACCAAGGTGCCACAATAAGGGTCACACAAGATCTGGCTGCCTCCACATTAAAAGATAGAAGGGCCTGGAACCTGATATTCTGAAAGGCAAAAGATCAAGGACTGAAACCAAGAATGAACTACCCAGCTAAGTTTAGCATCTTTTTCCATGGAAGAAGATGGTCATTCGATGAAATAGAGGAATTTCATATGTTTCCAAGGAAAAAACCAAACTTAAACAAAAAATTTGATCTACATCCACAAGACTGAAGAGAAACAGAAAAGGCATATAAAAGGTTGAGAATTGCAAGGGAACTAATGAAAAAAAGTCAGATGAAGGTGGTCTAAGTGTACCTGATCTAAAGCTATATTAAAAAAAACTCACAAATAATTACCAACAGAAAACATCCTTGAAATTGGCCAGGAAAGGTCTGGCTGCTTGCCAGACTCTGACAAAATGAACAAAAAAATTAAAAGGACTTTAACCATTGACAGCTTCTGTAGGGATAGAGAGCACACTTCAAACCCTGAGGAGACTAAAAGCAGATTGTCTCCAGAGAAATCCCTTGAGGGTGATATGATCTGCTCCTCAATACACAAAAACTCTCATAGAGGAAATCAAAAAGGCTCTCACAAGAGAGCTAGAAGAGAAATGGGAAAAGCAAAGGGAAGCTTGGCAAGAGTCTGGAGAAGTCATCCCAGAGTGGATAAAGAGATCAAATCATTAAGAAATAAAATTAGTGAGTTGGAAAAGGAAAACAGCTAACTAAAAAATAAAATTGATGAAATGGAAAAAAAAAAATTCCATAGAAGAAAAAAAAACTCACTTAAAAACTCAATAGGACAATTACAAAAAGATATTTTAAAAAAAGTAAGTAAAGAAAATTAATCATTGAAAATCAGAATTGAACAAGTAAAATTGAATAACTCAAGGAGAAAGCAAGTAGTCAAGCAAAAGCAGAAAAACAAAACAATTGAAAAGAATGTCATCTACTTTATTGGGAAGACAACAGACCTGGAAAACAAATTCAGGAGAGACAATTTGAGAATAATTGGACTCCCTGAAAAATGTGAGGAATAAAAGAGTTGATCAGTGGAATAGTTTAGGTTAACAGGACAAAATAGCAAATAAAAATAGCAATCTAGTGATTGACAAACCCAAAGAGCCCAAGTTTTGGTATAAGAATTCATTATTTGACCAAAACTGCTGGGAAAACTGGAAATTAGTATGGGAGAAACTAGGCATGGACCCACACTTAATAGCACATACCAAGATAAGATCAAAATGGGTCCATGATTTAGGCATAAAGAATGAGATCAAAAATAAATTTGAGTAACATAGGATAGTTTACTTCTCAGACTTGTGGATGCGGAAGGAATTTGTGACCAAAGGAGAACTGGAGATTATTATTGATCACAAAATAGAAAATTTTGATTACATCAAATTAAAAAGCTTTTGTACAAACAAAACTAATGCAAACAAGATTAGAAGTGATGTAACAAATTAGCAAAGCATTTTTACAGTTAAAGGTTCTGATAAAGGCCTCATCGTCAAAATATACAGCTCAAATTGACTCTAATTTATAAGAAATCAAGCCATTCTCCAATTGATAAATGGTCAAAGGATATGAACAAACAATTTTCATATGATGAAATTGAAACTATTTCCACTCATATGAAAGAGTGTTCCAAATCACTATTGATCAGAGAAATGCAAATTAAGACAACTCTGAGATACCGTTATAAACCTGTCAGATTGGCTAAAATGACAAAAACAAATAATGGTGAATGTTGGAGGGGATGTGGGAAAACTGGGACACTGATGCATTGTTGATGGAATTGTGAAAGAATCCAACCATCATGGAATTATGCCCAAAAAGTTATCAAACTATGCATACCCTTTGATCCAGCAGTGCTACTACAGGGCTTATATCCCAAGGAAATACTAAAGAAGGGAAAGGGACCTGTATGTGCCAAAATGTTTATGGCAGACTTTTTTGTAGTGGCTAGAAACTGGAAAATGAATGGATGCCCATCATTTGGAGAATGGCTGGGTAAATTATGGTATATGAATGTTATGGAATATTATTGTTCTCTAAGAAATAATCAGCAGGATGAATACAGAGAGGCTTGGAGAGACTTACATGAACTTATGTTGAGTGAAATGAGCACAACTAGGAGATCATTATGCACTTCAACAATAATACTATATGAGGATGTATTCTGATGGAAGTGGATATCTTCAACATAGAGAAGAGTTAATTCACTTCTAATTGATCAGTGATGGACAGAATCCGCTATACTCATATAAGGAACACTGGGAAATGAGTGTAATCTTTTAGTATTTTTTGTTTTTCTCCCCAGGTTATTTTTACCTTCCAAATCCAATTCTTCTTTTGCAACAACAACAACAACAACAACAACAACAACAACAAAATTCAGTTCTGCACATGTATATTGTATCTAAGATATAATATAACATATTTAATATGTATGGGAAAGCCTGCCATCTGGGAGGGGGTGGAGGGAAGGAGGGGAAAATTAGGAACAGAAGGGAGTACAAGTGGTAATGTTGTAAAATATTACCTATGCATATGTATTGTCAAAAAATGTTATAATTATAAAATTAATAAAAATTTAAAAAGACAATAGAAAATTTTAAAAAAGCAAAGATTAAATAAATTCTGAAAGATTTTATCCAATTGAATTCAAAAAATTAGTTTACAACAATGCATCGATTATTGATATTTTTTGAGAAATAGTCACCATTATTCTTATCATTAAATGATTTATTTTTAAAAGTAAATATGTCAATACATATTATAAGCTATACTATTATTCATTCTTTTTATCTAACTATCCTATTGCAGTATTATGCTCTAAGTATTTTATATGGAAGATTTTATTGAACATATTCAAAAAAAGTAATATATAGCAGCATAAAAGTAAGACATAGTAACTGCTTCCTTTTCAAACTACAATGCAATAAAAATTATATCCAGTAAAGGACCAGAGAAAAATAGACTAAAAACCAATTGGAAATTAAATAATCTAATTCTAAAAATGAGTGGGTCAAATAAGATATCACAGTAATAATTCATAATTTCATCCAAGAAAATTAAAATAAAACATATAAAATACCAAAATCTATGGGATGCAGCCAATCAGCTTTTAAAGGAAATTTTATACTTATAAATAGTTACATGAATAAAATACAGAAGAGAAGAACAATCAATTGGGCATGCAACTAAAGCAGTTAGCAGGAAAAATTAACCCCCTCATTAAATAGCAAGTGAAAAATTCTGAAAGTTAAAAGAGACATTAATGAAATTGAAACAAAAAGCTTTTGACCTAATAAATAAAATTAAGAGTTGGTTTTATGAAAAAAAAAGTAAACATTTGGTTAATTTAATTAGAAAAAGGAAGGGAAAAAAAAAAAACAAAAAACAAATCATTAGCATCAAAAATGAAAAAGGTGAACTTACCACCAAAGAAGAGGAAACCAGAGCAATATATATATATATATATATATATATATATATATATATATATATATATATATATATGTATATGTATATGTATACATACATATATATATATATACATACATATATATATGTATGATAGCAAATTATTTTTTATTTTGTTAATTTTATAATTATACATTTTTGACTATATATATGCATGAGTAATTTTTTATATCATTATCCCTTTTATTCATTTTTCCAGATTTTCCCCTCCCTCCCTCTATTCCCTCCTCTTGATGACAGGTAATCTCATACATTTTACATGTGTTACAGTATAACATAGATATAATATATGTGTGTAAATCTAATTTTCTTGTTGCACGTTAAGCATTGGATTCTGAGGTAGATAGACAGTAGTGCTAATATTTTACATTCAATTCCCAGTGTTCCTTCTCTGGGTGTAGTTGTTTCTACATAGATCAGCTGGAAGTGAGTTGGATCTTCTTTATGTTGAAAATATCCACTTCCATCAGAATATATCTTCATACAGCATTGTTGTTGAAGTGTATAGTGATCTTCTGGTTCTGCTCCTTTCACTCAGCATCAGTTTATGCATATCTCTCCAAGCCTTTCTGAATTCATCCTGCTGGTTATTTCTTACAGAACAATAATATTCCATAGCCTTCATATACCATAATTTAGCTAACCATTCTCCAATTGATGGACATCCATTCATCTTCCAGTTTCTAGCCACTATGAAAAGAGCTGCTACAAACATTTTGGGACACACAAGTCCCTTTCCCCTCTTTAGTATTTCTTTGGGATACCAAGCCCAGTAGTACATAGCTAGATCAAATGGTATGCACAGTTTGATAACTTTTTGGGCAAGTTCCAGATTGCTCTCCAAAAAGGCCGGATTCTTGCACAACTCAACTAACAATGTATCAGTGTCCCAGTTTTCCCACATCCCCTCCAACATTCATCATTATTTGTTCCTGTCATCTTAGCCAATATGACAGGTGTGTAGTGATATCTCAGAGTTGTCTTAATTTGCATTTCTCTGATCAGTAGTGATTTGGAACACTCTTTCATATGAGTGGATATAGTTTCTTTTCTTTCTTTTTTTTTTTTTTTTGAAAACCAGGTCACTTTATTATAAAAATTTTTGACAGTATCTATGCATGAGTAATTTTTTTTTATAACATTATCCCTTATAATCATTTTTCCAAATTATCCCCTCCCTCCCTCTACTCCCTGCCCTGGATGACAGGCAATCCCATACATTTTACATGTGTTACAGTATAACCTAGATACAATGTATGTGTGTAAATCCACTTTTCTTGTTGCACGTTAAGTATTAGATTCCGAAGGTATAAGTTACCTGGGTAGATAGACAGTAGTGCAAATAATTTACCTTCACTTCCCAGTGTTCCTTCACTGGGTGTAGTTGTTTCTGTCCATCATTGATCAACTAGAATTGAGTTGGATCTTCTTTATGTTGAAGATATCCTGAGTGGATATAGTTTCAATTTCATCATCTGAGAATTGTCTGCTCATATCCTTTGACCATTTATCAATTGGAGAATGGTTTGAATTCTTATAAATTAGGGTCAGTTCTCTATATATTTTGGAAATGAGACCTTTGTCAGAACCTTTTTTTAAAATATTTTCCCAATTTGTTACTTCCCTTCTAATCTTGTTTGCATTAGTATTATTTGTACAGAAACTTTTTAGTTTGATGTAATCAAAATCTTCTATTTTGTGATCAATAATGATCTCTAGTTCTCCTCTGGTCATAAATTCCTTCCTCCTCCACAAGTCTGAGAGGTAGATTATCCTCTGTTCCTCTAATCTATTTATTATCTCCCTCATTATGCCTAAATCATGGACCCATTTTGATCTTATCTTGGTATATGGTGTTAAGTGTGGATCCATATCTAATTTCTGCCATACTAATTTCCAGTTTTCCCAACAGTTTTTTTCCGAATAATGAATTTTTTCCCCTAATGTTGGTATCTTCGGGTTTGTCAAAGATTAAGTTGCTATATATGTACCCTTTTTTGTCCTTTGTATCTAATCTGTTCCACTGATCTACCGGTCTATTTCTTAGCCAATAACAAATGGTTTTGGTGACTGCTGCTATATAGTATAGCTTTAGATCAGGTACCCTTAGACCACCTTCCTCTGAGTTTTTTTTTTCATTAGTTCCCTTGCAATTCTCGACCTTTTATTCTTCCATATGAATTTTGTTGTTATTTTTTCTAGGTCATTGAAATAGTTTCTTGGGAGTCTGATTGGTATAGCACTAAATAAATAGATTAGTTTGGGGAGTATTGTCATCTTTATTATATTCGCTCGGCCTATCCAAGAGCACTGAATGTCTTTCCAATTATTTAAATCTGATTTTATTTTTGTGGCAAGTGTTTTGTAATTTTTCTCATATAATTCCTGACTTTTCTTTGGTAGATAGATTCCCAAATACTTTATAATCTCAACATTTGTTTGGAATGGAATTTCTCTTTGTATCTTTTGATGTTGCATTTTGTTAGTGATATATAAAAATGCAGAGGATTTATGTGGATTTATTTTGTATCCTGCCACTTTGCTGAAATTTTTAATTATTTCTAGTAGCTTTTTAGCAGAGTCTTTGGGGTTCTCTAAGTATACCATCATGTCAACTGCAAAGGGTGATAGTTTGATTTCCTCATTTCCTACTCTAATTCCTTGAATCTCTTTCTCGGCTCTTATTGCCGAGGCTAGCATTTCTAGTACTATATTGAATAGTAATGGTGATAGTGGGCAACCTTGTTTCACTCCTGATCTTACTGGGAAAGGTTGCAGTTTATTTCTATTGCATATTATGCTTACTGAAGGTCTTAAATACATGCTCCTGATTATTCTAAGGAATAGTCCATTTATTCCTATACTTTCAAGAGTTTTTAGTAGGAATGGATGTTGGATTTTGTCAAATGCTTTTTCTGCATCTATTGAGATGATCATATGGTTCTTATTAATTTGATTATTAATATGGTCAATTATCTTAATAGTTTTCCTAATATTAAACCAGCCATGCATTCCTGGTATGAATCCTACTTGATCATAGTGTATTATCCTGGAGATGATTTTCTGAAGTCTTTTTGCTAATATCTTATTTAAGATTTTAGCATCAATATTCATTAAGGAGATTGGTCTATAATTTTCTTTCTCAGTTTTCGATCTACCTGGTTTAGGTATCAGTACCATGTCTGTGTCATAAAAGGAGTTTGGTAGGACTCCTTCATCCCCTATTTTTTCAATAGTTTATATAGCATTGGGGCTAATTGTTGTTTAAATGTTTGGTAGAATTCACATATGAATCCATCTGGCCCTGGGGATTTTTTTCCTGGGGAGTTGATTAATAGCTTGTTCTATTTCTTTTTCTGAAATGGGATTATTTAAGCAATTTATGTCCTCCTTTGTTAATCTAGGGAGCCTATATTTTTGGAGGAAGTCATCCATTTCACTTAAGTTATCAAATTTATTGGCATAAAGTTGGGCAAAGTAACTCCTTATTATTTATCTAATTTCCTCTTCATTGGTGGAAAGATCCCCCTTTTCATTTGTAAGACTAACAATTTGATTTTCCTCTTTCTTTTTTCTGATCAGATTTACCAAAGGTTTATCTATTTTATTGGCTTTTTCATAAAACCAACTCTTGGTTTTATTTATTAATTCAAGTTTTTTTACTTTAAATATTATTGATTTCTCCTTTTAATTTTTGTATTTCAAGTTTAATTTTTGGTTGGGGTTTATAATTTGGTCTTTTTCTAGCCTTTTAAGTTGTAAGCCCAATTCGTTAATCTTCTCTTTCTCTATTTTCTTCAAATAAGCCTCTAAAGATATAAAATTTCCCCTTATTACTGCTTTAGCTGCATCCCAAAGATTTTGGTATGATGTCTCATCATTGTCATTATCTTGGGTGAGATTGTTAATTGTTTCTATAATTTGCTCTTTCACCCAGTCATTCTTTAAGATGAGATTATTCAGTTTCCAATTACTTTTTGGTCTATTTATCTCTAACTTTTTACTGAATGTAGCTTTTATTGCATTGTGATCTGAGAAGAAGGCATTTATTATTTCTGCCTTCCTACATTTAATTTTGAGATCTTTATGTCCTAATATATGGTCAATTTTTGTATAGGATCCATGAACTGCTGAGAAGAAAGTATATTCCTTTCTATTGCCATTCAAAGGTCTATCATACCTAGTTTTTCTAATGTTCTATTTACTTTTTTAATTTCTTTCTTGTTTGTTTTGTGGTTTGATTTGTCTAAATCTGAGAGTGCAAGGTTGAGATCTCCCACTATTATAGTTTTACTGTCTATTTCTTCTTGCAATTCTCTTAACTTTTCTTTTAGAAAGTTAGATGCTATACCACTTGTTGCAAATATGTTTAGTATTGATATGGCTTCATTATTTATACTACCTTTCAGCAGGATATAGTTTCCTTCCTTATCTTTTTTAACGAGATCTACTTCTGCTTTTGCTTGATCTGAGATAAGGATAGCTACCCCTGCTTTTTTGGCTTACCTGAAGCATAATAGGCTCTGTTCCAACCTTTTACCTTTACTCTGTATGTATCTCCCTGCTTTAAGTGTGTTTCCTGTAGACAACATATTGCAGGGTTCTGCTTTTTGATCCAATCTGCTATCCGTCTCCGTTTGATGGGATCGTTCATCCCATTTACATTTACAGTTAAAATTACTAATTCTGTATTTCCTGCCATCATATTATCCCCAGATTATGCTTTTTACCTTGACCCCCCTGATCCCCCTCCCCGATATTTAATTTACAGACCCCCCTTGTGACGCACAACCCTCCCTTTTTTTTTTTAATATCCCTCCCCCCTCCCTCCAAGTCCCTTCAATTATTCTCCTTTTCCTTTTCCCTTTTCCTCTCCCCTCTTTTAATGAGGTGAGAGAAAATTCTCTGAAAAACAAATATGTTAATTATTTACTCTTTGAGCCTCTCCTGATGAGAGTAAGATTCACACAATGATTCTCCCCCTCACTAAGTCCCCTCAGATATGGTGTATTTTCTATGCCTCTTCCTGGGATGTAGTTTCCCTCTTTTTATCATTCCTTCCCCTTTTTCTGAACCGACCTCCTTCCCTTTACTACACCCCCCCTTTTTTTTCTTTTATATCAGTAAAATCAAATTATCCTTGAGTACTTTTTATATACCCACAACAGAGTTACAGTTCTCAAGGGATCTGTGTACCTTTTTCTGTTTCTCTTCAGTCTTGTGGATGTAGATCAAATTTTTTGTTTAAGTCTGGTTTTTTTCTTAGAAACATATAGAATTCCTCTGTTTCATTGAATGACCATCTTCTTCCATGGAAAAAGATGCTAAACTTAGCTGGGTAGTTCATTCTTGGTTGCAGTCCTTGATCTTTTGCCTTTCAGAATATCAGGTTCCAGGCCCTTCTATCTTTTAATGTGGAGGCAGCCAGATCTTGTGTGACCCTTATTGTGGCACCTTGGTATTTAAATTGTTTTTTTCTAGCTGCTTGCAGGATTTTCTCCTTTGTGTGGTAATTCTGCAGCTTAGCCACAATATTCCGTGGTGTTCTTTTTTTAGGGTCTATTTCAGAAGGAGTTCGATGAATTCTTTCAACATCTACTTTTCACTCTGTTTCTATTATCTCTGGACAGTTCTCTTTGATAATTTCCTGTAAAATAGAATCTAGGCTCTTTTTTTGGTCATAGTTTTCTGGAAGTCCAATGATCCTCAGATTATCTCTCCTAGATCTATTTTCCAGGTCTATAGATTTTCCCAGTAAGTATTTGATGTTGTTCTCCAGCTTCTCATTTTTTTTTTTTTTTTGTTTTGTTTGACTGATTCTTGGGTTCTCTGTGAGTCATTCATTTCTATTTGTTCCATCCTGACTTTTAAGGAGTTATTTTCTTCTTTCACAGTTTTTAGTTCTTTTTGTAAATGTCCAATTTCATTTTTAAATGAATTATTTTGCTCTATTGAATTTTTTCCATTTCCCTATTTTTTTTTGAGAATTATTTTCTTTTTCCAATTCAGAAATTCTATTTTCTTGAGACTTTTTTATCTTTTCCAATTCAGAAATCCTACTTTCCTGTGTTTTTTTAACCTTTTCTAATTCATAAATTTTGTTTCCCTGTATCTCCTGTGAATTCTTTATTTTTTCCAACTCCAATTTCAGGACGTTGTTATTCTCTATCATACCTTCCCTTTCCTTTCCCCATTTTTCTTCAAACTCCCTTAATTTTTTTAAGAGTCTCTTCTAGGAGAGAGTTATGTGATGGGGGGCAGGAATCATTCCCCTTTAGGTTGTTATCTGCTGTCTCTCTGCTGTTAACTTCCTCGGGGTTGGATACCCGCTCTTTCTCTATGTAGAAGGAATCTATAGTTTTTCTGGTTTTTTTGTTCTTATTTAAAAAATCTTTTGGGGTCTGTCCCTGGGGTAGGAAATTATTTATTTACTTCTTTACCAGCTTCCTCCCAGACTGGATGGATGCAGAGGCTCCTGCGCCTGAGCTAAGATAGAGCTCTGGGAGAGAGTTCCCCACCCCCTCCCTGGAAGTGCCTCAGAGGTGATTAGCACTGCTGTGCCCCGAGGGCACTCAACAGTAAAGGCAGCACAAAGCCCAGCCTATGCGTCCCGGTGGGGCATGGATGTCTGCAGCAGCTGATGTGAAAAGCCCCTGTGCTGAAACTGGAAGTGTCTGCCAGAAACCGCGGTCCCTAGTTCAAAGGTTCCGCTTCTCTGGGACTTCCTGGAGCTGAGTTCCACTCCCTCTAGCTAAACTAGGCAGTGTGTGTTGCCTTGGGCCTTATCCACCCACTTGTCAATCTCTTAACTATTCTCAGGTGGTAGCTGAGGCCACACCCCCTG
This sequence comes from Sminthopsis crassicaudata, assembly GCF_048593235.1. Lineage (NCBI taxonomy): Eukaryota > Metazoa > Chordata > Mammalia > Dasyuromorphia > Dasyuridae > Sminthopsis > Sminthopsis crassicaudata. Next base: position 57,390,014 of record NC_133622.1, on the reverse strand, counting down.
GTGCCGAGATCTGCTGAGTCACCTCCAGGATCCGGGGAAAATCTGAGTCTTTAAAGTATTTTAGCTTTCTCCTCTGAACTGTTAAATAATTAGCAGAGAAGAGCTAATAGTCTGTGCCAGATTCCTTTATCTCAGTGGCTTCTCTGATCCCAGAGCCCTTCCCAGCACGATCGGCAGAGTATGCTAGCACCCAGCCATCTGTGCTGGCCTCTCTTCTTCCTCCCCAGGGGACTGACCTTTTCTGTTGAAACTCCAGATTCTCTTCAGCTGGTAAGTCGTGCTTCCAGTCCTTGTGATATCTATCAGTCCTGGGCTTATTCTGAGGCTGATTTATCTAATTTGTTGTGAGGGAGTGAGGACCTTTACAGTGTCGTGTGTTTCTTCTCCGCCATCTTGGCTCCGCTCCCCACTTCCCTTCTAATCTTGTTTGAATTAGTATTGTCTGTACAGAAACTTTTTAGTTTGATGTAATCAAAATCTTTTATTTTGTGATCAATAATGATCTCTAGTTCTTCTCTAGTCATAAATTCCTTCTTCCTCCACAGGTCTAAGAGGTAGACTATCCTCTGTTCCTCTAATCTATTTATGGTCTCATTCTTTATGACTAAATCATGGACCAATTTTGATCTTATCTTGGTATATGGTGATAAGTGTGAGCCCATATATGATAGCAAATTCAATAAGCTAACCAAAATGGATGAATATTTTAAAAAACATAACTTGCTCAGATTAACATAAGTGGAAAAAATCTTAAATAGTCCCATTTTAGGAAAAAATAATTTGAGCAAGCTAATAATGAAATCCCTAAATAAAAAGAAGCTAAAAAGTTTGTGCCATATTATGAAAATGCTCGCTTTATTCCATAAATTATTTTTTTTAAAGTTTATTAAGTGGCAAGATGATGTGATACTTAAAATTTTGATGGTATTTACAAGACTAAAGAACAGTTTAGCACCAGTTTGCAGAAATTATTAGTCATTTTGGTAGCTGTGTCGAGGACATATTGGCATATACATGGAGGACACTCAGGGCAGTGAGACAAAATAGGAAGCTATTTCAATAAAGAAGATAAGAATCTAGGAACTAAGTAGAATGTTAGCTGTATGAATAGAAGAAAATATGTGATAGAAATGTTTTATGGATAGAAGCAATGACAAATTTTATTTATTCATTTATTTTCATTATTATCTCTATCAATAAATAATTATAATAAAGTAGATTATGTTGTATATATACAAATAAACACACATACACTTACATTCACTCATGTGCACACATGCATATGTGCATTCACTTATGTATCTGAATAGTTGCTCCTCTCCAAACCCTGGTATTTACTGCAGTCACTAAAAGGAAGTTTTTGATGGATTATTATCTTAGACATGGCTATATTTTTTTTTCAGTTAATCCTACGTTTCAAAAGATGTATTTAGTTGAGTATTTGATTTAGGACTGATAATCACTTTTGAGAAAATTGCCCTTTTAAAAAATACTCTAACAGGAAACTAGAACATAAATACAAATATTTTCAATGCTTTAAACTAAAGCTATTTGGTTTATGAAACATGAAGAATAGCAAACAGTAAAAGTAATTGAGCAAGCATCGATTTATTTAAACTTAAAAAAGAATATTTTTTTTGCCCTCAACTAATTCTACGAATATTATTTATTAGGGACCCAGGGCTCCCATCTTAGAAGGAAGCTTCTAATTCATCATAATGTGGTAAAATATTTTTATTGGGCAATCATAATTTTTGTTTTATTAGGATATTCTCTAATTCCTTGCCCAATTAGCTATGACAGGACTAAAGAACAGATCAATAATTTCCAGAAAAAGCATAAATAGATTTTAAAACTAGGTATTTATCCAGATTAAAGGAGTGATCATGGTCAGAAAACAATAACAATAATGCAAATATATGGTACACTTTGGTCATAAGAGAACACAACTACCAAAGAATCCATAGGAGGATTCTTTACCCAAAACCAAAATAGAGTAACCCTGTGATAAAGTAAGCAATAATTTTAAAATTATCTCACATAAACTTCCCTGCCTTTAATGAATGCATAGAACTTCATGTAGCATAAGGCAACTGATGTATTGCACCAAGGTTCCAAAATTTAAAATTTTGATGTTATTTACAAGACTATAGGAACAGTTTAGCACCAGTTTGTAGAAATTATTTAAAATATGAATCCATCAATCCACTCATGACTGCTCACTAGAAGAACTGTGCTCTTTATTCCATATCACATCCACAACAGCTTTTGGGAAAGTATTCACCATGCCTTTTGAAGGTATTTGCCCTAAGCACAACATTTCTATTTATAATTCACTAAAAGAGTAAAAATTTTTAAGATATTTAGTCCTTCATATACTTTCTTCTATTTTGCCACTATTCAGACATGTATTGTATGGGCTGATGTATATCTATGGTGATCCTCTTACCTAGTAATCCTACATTGCAAATTGTTGTTTTTTATAGGTGAATTTATTTTTATTTTACATTTATTTTTTACTGTTTTTAAAGTCACAACTTTGTTCTCTCTCTTCTATAGATATACTTTATATAGAATCAATATTAAAAAATATTTTTACTAATTCTTAGGGGTTTTTATTCACTAAAAATTATATATGAAAGAAAAAACATAGTCTCTATATTAGCACTTGTAGTCAAGAGGATGAATTTACTTTTTCTACATAAAAAAAATTAATTTTTAATCTTCAATGTAGATTCATGAGTAAAGAAGAAAAAAGATTTCTCTGTGATAGAGATATGAAAAGTAGAATACTATTTTTTTATCATTTTGCAGTTGAGAAACTTTTACATGACTCAATATATAAAGTATATAAATCAGATATTTACTGGTAATAAATTAGAATTCCATGACCCCCACATATTCAGTTAAAAGACCCCATATAGGGTCAAAAACACAATTTAAGAAACAGGACTGTAGAGAATCGAATGCTGAAACCTGTGTAAATAAGATGTGTTCAAAATTTGCCTCAGATTATTGTTAACTATAGACCACCTAGAAAAGTTATTCATTATACAATTTGATAGAAAGATCATCAGCTCTGTACAGCTTTTTATGCTTACTATCTTTGTTATTTTGTATAAATATTTAATTCCAGCAGCCTTATTTTTATGATTATTATATCTTTTTATTTGAAAAAACATATGCATGGGTAATTTTTGCAACATTGATACTTGAAAAACATTCTCTTCCAACTTTTCCCCTCCTTCCCCCACCCCTTCCACTATATGGCAAATAATCCAATACATGTTAATTATATTAAAGTATATGTCAAATCCCATATATGTGTGTGTATATACACACATATAAATATATATATATATATGTATATATGTATATATATATGTATATATATATACATATATATATATATATATATATACATACATACACACACACACATACACACACACACACACATATATATATATATAGTATGGTTATCTTGATGCACAAGAAAAATAGAAAATAGAAAGAAAAAAACCTAAGAAAGAAAACAAAAATTCAAGCAAACAATAACAAAAGAATGAAAATGCTATATTGGGGTCCATACTCAATTCCTATATGCTCTCTCTGGGTGTAGAAAGCTCTCTTCATTAATGGACAATTGGAACTGGTTTGAATCATACCAATGTTGAAGAGAGTCATGCCCATCAGAATTGATCATCTTATAGTCTTCTTTTTGCCATGTATAATGATCCCCTGGTTCTACTCATTTCACTTAGCATCAGTTCATGTAGGTCTCTCCAAGTCTCTCTGAAATCATCCTGCTTATCATTTTTTACAGAACAATAGTATTCCATAGCATTTTGGATTCCACAGCCATTCTCCAATTGATGGATATCCACTAAGTTTTCAGTATCTTGTCACTATAAAAAGACTGTCACAAATATTTTTGCACATATGGGTCCTTTTCCCTCCTTTAAGATATCTTTGGGATATAAGCCCAGTAGTAACACTTCTGGATCAAAAGGTATGCACAGTTTGATCAATTTGAGCATAGTTCCAAATTGATCTCCAGAAAGGTTGGATTTGTTCACAATTCCACCAACAAAATATGTATCCCAGTTTTCCTACATTACCTCCAATATTCGTCATTATCTTTTCCTGCCATCTTAGCCAATCTGAGAGGTGTGTAGTGGTATCTCAGAGTTGTCTTAATTTGTATTTCTCTGATCAATAGTGCTTTAGAGCACCTTTTCATATGACTAGAAATAGTTTAAATTTCTTTGTCTGAAAATTGTCTCTTATCCTTTCGTTATTTATCAAGTGGAGAATGGCTTGATTTCTTATAAATTTGAGTCAATTATCTATATATTTTGGAAATGAGGCAGGATAATCATCATGACCTAGTAATATTTCTACAAGGAATGCAGGACTGGTATAATATTAGGAAAACTATTAACATAATTAACTATATCAATACAAATTAACAAAAAAAAAGATCATCTGAATAGATTCAGAAAAAAAGCATTTGATAAAATCCAACACCCATTCCTATTAAAAACACTAGAGAGTACATGAATGAATCGATTTTTCCTTAAAATAGTCAGTAGCATCTATTTAAAACCATCAGTAAGCATCATATGTAATGGTGATAAATTGGAACCTAGGCGTGAAAACAGGAATGGAACAGCTTTGCCCACTATCACCATTATTATTAAATATTGTTTTAGAAATGCAGATGTGCCAAAATGTTTGTGGCAATCCTTTTTGTAGTGGCTAGAAACTGGAAAATGAATGGATGCCCATCAATTGGAGAATGGTTGGGTAAACTATTGTATATGAATGTTATATGGAATATTATTGTTCTGTATGAAATTACCAGCAGGATGAATACATAGAGACTTGGAGAGACTTACATGAACTGATGATGAGTGAAATGAGCAGAACCAGACGATCATTATGCACTTCAACAACAATACTGTATGAGGATGTATTCTGATGAAAATGGATATCTTCAACAAAGAGAAGTTCTAACTTAGATCCAATTGATCAATGATGGTCAGAAACAGCTACACCCAGAGAAGGAACACTGGGAAATGAGTGTAAACTGCATTTTTGTTTTTCTTTCCAGGTTATTTTTACCTTCTGAATCCAATTCTTCCTTTGCAACAACAACAACAACAAAAAATTAGATTCTGTACACATATATTGTATCTAAGATATATTATAACATATTTAATATGTATGGAAATTCCTGCCATCTAGGGGAGGGGGTGAAGGGAAGGAGGGGAAAATTCAGAACAGAAGGGAGTGCAAGGGATAATGTTGTAAAAATTACCTATGCATATGTACTGTCAAAAAATGTTATAATTATAAAATTAATTTAAAAAAAGACCTGAATTCAAGACTCTCAAAAATATTTAAATCCTATTTGATCCTACTCAAATAATTCATCTTGATAAACATTTTACTCTTTTTTGACTTGCCCAAGATCACACAGCTAGTAAGTATCTGAGAATTTGATTCAGGTCTTTTTCACTAAAGATCAGTGCTCTAGCCAGCTAGCTGCTCCAGAGAATTTTGTGATTTAGTAGGTTTTTTTTTTACAGTTGTATCCAACTGTTTGTGACCCTTCTTGGAGTATTCTTGGCAAAGATGCTGGAGTGGTTTGCCATTTCCTTCTCCAACTCATTTTGCAGATGTAAAGTGACTTACCCAGGTCAGACCACTAAGTGTCTGAGATTGGGTGAATTTGGGATGAGGAGACTTTCTGATTCTAGACCCACTGTATCATCTAGCTACTCCCAATAAACATTTCTAACATTAAAAAAATGCTAGATTCAGCAATAACAGATGAAAAAAAAATTAAAGGAATTAAAGTAGGTAATGAAGAAACCAAATTATCACTTTTTGCAGATGATATTATGGCATACTTAGAAAATGTCTGAGACTCTACTAAAAAGCCATTAGAAATACTATATTTATTTAATTTACTTTGTATCCTGCAACTTTAACTTTTATAAATAAATCCACATAAATCATCAACATTTTAAATGTCACTAACAAAACACAACACCAAGAGATACAAGGAGAAATTCCATTTAAAATAACTGTCTATACTGTATAAAATATTTGGGAATCTATCTACCAAGGGAAAATCAGGAATTATATGAGTAAAACTACAAAACACTTTCCACACAAATAAAGTCAGATCTAAAACAATTGAAAATATTAAGTCCTCTTAGATAGGTTGAGTGAATATAATAAAGACAACAATACTACCCTAAGCTAATCTATTTATTTAGAGCTATACCAATCAGACCTCCAAAAAACAGTTTTATGACCTAGAAAAAAAATAACAACAAAATTGATCTGGCAGAATAAATTGCCAAGACTTTCAAGGGAACTAATTAAAAAGAAAATCAAATGAAGGTGGCCTAGCCATACTAGATCTAAAATTATATTATAAAGCAGCGTTTACCAAAACCATTTGGTTGGCTAGGAAATAGACTAGTTGAGCAATGGTAGCTTAGGTTCATAGGATAAAATAGCCAATAACTAAAGCAATCTAGTGTTTGACAAACTCAAATACCCCATCTTTTGAGAAAGGAATTCACCATTTGACAAAAACTTCTGGGAAAATTGGAAATTAGTATGGCAGAAATTAGGCATGGACTCACACTTAGCACTGTACACCAAGATAAGATCAACATGGGTTCATGATTTAGGCATAAAGAATGAGATTATAAATAAATTAGAAGAGCATATGATAGTTTGCCTCTCAGACCTGTGGAGGAGGAAGGAATTTGTCATCAATGAACTAGAGATCATTATTGATCACAAAATAGAAAATTTTGATTATATTAACTTAAAAAAGCTTTTGTACAAACAAAATTAATGAAGACAACATTAGAAGGAAAGCCATAAACTGAGAAAACAGTTAAAGGTTATGATAAAGGCCTCATTTCGAAAATATATAGAGAACTGTCTCTAATTTATAAAGAAATCAAGCCATTCTCCTATTTACAAATGGCCAAAAGACATGAACAGACAATTTTCATTGAAATTGAAACTATTTCTAGTCATATGAAAAGGTGCTCCAAATCATGATTGATCAGAGAAATGAAAATTAAGGTAACTCTGAAATATCACTACACACCTGATTGGCTAAAATAACAAGAAAACATAATGAGGAAGGTTGGAGATGATTTGGGAAAATTAGGACACTGATAGAGAAATTGTGAACAGATCCAACTATTTTGGAGAGCAATTTGGAAGTATACTCAAAAAGTTATCAAACTGTGCATTACCTTTGAGCCAGCAGTGTTACTATTAGTCTTATATCCCAAAGAAATCTTAAAGGAGGGAAAGGGACCCACATGTGCAAAAACGTTTGTGGCAGCTCTTTTTGTAGTGGCTAGAAACTGGAAATTGAATGGATGCCTATCAATTAGATAATGGCTGGGCAAATTGTGGTATATGAATGTTATGGAATATTATTTTTCTGCAAGAAATGACCAGCAGGATGAATTCAGAGAGGCTTGGAGAGACTTACATCAACTGATGCTAAGTGAAATGAGCAGGACCAGAAGATCATTATACACTTCAACAACAATGCTATATGATGATCTATTCTGATGGACATGGCTCTCTTCAGCAATGAGAGAATCCAAACCAGTTCCATTTGATCTGTGATGAGCATAACCAGCTATACCCGGCAAAAGATCACTGGGAAATGAGTGTGGACCACAACATAGCATTTGCACTCTTTCTGTTGTTGTTTGCTTGCATTTTTGTTTTTCTTCCCAGGTTATTTTTACCTTTTTTTTTTCTAAATTTGATTTTTCTTTTGCAGCAAGATAACTTTATAAATATGTTTACATTTTTGTGTGTAACACATATTTTAACATATTTAATGTGGATGGGAGTACCTATTCCCTAGTAGAAGGGGTGGAGGGAAGGAAGTGGAAAGTAGGAACAGAAGTTTTTGCAAGGGTCAATGTTGAAAAATTATCCATTCACATGTTTTGTCAATAACAAGCTATAAAAAGAACATGTTTATTAGATTATATTGCAATTTGACAATTATTATGGGCCAAATGCACACAATTACTGGGACATACAGTGATTATTAAAATCTTTAGAACAAGTTTTTAATTTAGATGTTTACATATCACATGAACATAAAATCAAAAGAACATGGGATTAATAAGAAAAACTTTCAAAACTACAAGATTAAACTTTTTTAGGTGTAGGCTTCAGTTTCCTATCTATCAGGGCCATTGTAATGATAATATTTTAACATGCTTACAGAAAATGAGCTAAAATGTTGATAATTCTATTCAAATATAAAAACAGTTATTTTCTCCATTGGTATAATAATCCATATAATATGCTCTTTGTTTTTTTTTTTGTTTGTTTTTGGTTTTTTTTAAATTAGCAGGAAATAAACATCTATGAAACTTTTTTCTCTAAGTGATTCAATCAAAAACATTATTAGAATAAGATGATAATGAAATAGTGTGATTTTTTCAGAGGTGTTTTAATTGCAGGTAAATAGATGGTAAACCTACATTTGAGATGATTTTAATATTACAAAGTATTCAATTTATTGGGATAGAGGTGTTTATAATAGCAGTGATGATGATGATGAAATTCCCTAAAAATCAAACCCATTGTTTATACTTTGAGGCAGGGAGTAGGTAGCATATTAATGTTATAGCAATGCCAACCAAGTTCAATATAAAATAAGTTTCACATGTCCTGTTATGATAATATGAAGACCTGGTTGGAGATGAGAGTAACTGAATCTGCAATGACAACTGATGTATTTATCAGTGCAAAGAATGTAAGGGAGAACAGGACCAGATCTCAGGTGTAGGATGAAGAGAAATAGTCACACACTAGAGCTCATCACCCCAGGGAAGCAGGGATTCTGGTCAGAGTTCCAGGGCAGGAAAGGTGCTTATGATTGCTCACAAACCAAAAACCACAATTCTTAGATTATAACACCTTAGAATTGAAAACTTACAGATTTACCACATTAGTTTGAAAAAAAAGCAAGATGAGTGAAATGAGCAGAACCAGAGGATCGATGTACACTTCAACAACAATACTGTATGAGGATGTATTCTGATGGAGGTGGAGATCTTCAACATAAAGAAGATCCAACTCACTTCCAGTTGATCAATGGTGGACAGAAATAACTACACCCAGAGAAGGAACACTGGGAAGTGAATGTAAATTGTTAGTACTACTGTCTATCTACCCAGGTTACTTATACATTTGGAAGCTAATAATTAATGTGCAACAAGAAAATGGTATTTACACACATATATTGTATCTAGGTTATATTGTAACACATGTAAAATGTATGGGATTACCTGCCATCGGGGGGAGAGAGTGGAGGGAGTGAGGGGATAATTTGGAAAAATGAATTAAAAAAAAAAAGCAAGAAAAAAGCAACACCAGATCTTCAAAGTGCAACTTTCATATAAAATAAAAAAGTGAAGATATAGGCTAGAATATGAGCAAACAATAGCAGAAAGAACTTGATTATTAAAAAAAAAAGCTATTAGAGTGGCAGAAAAAAAAATTAAAACACAGACTTAAGAAAACAACATCAAAACAAAGAAATGTAACTATTTAATGTAAATAAATGTAAAGATCAGGCATCTAATAAATTTTTATCTGCCTCGAACTTTGCTTTTATCACAATTCATTCAAAAAGGGAATAATATACATACTCAGCTGAATATAGAGATCTAGGTTATCCTACCAGAAAAGAGGAGAGAAAGGAGAGAAGGGAAGGGACTAATGAGATAAGAGAGGGCAGATTGGGAGGGGGTAGTTACACAAAACACTTTTCAAGAAGGGATGGGATGAAAGGAAAGATAGAATAGAATAAATAGAAATACAGTTAGCTAGTATGGGAAAAAAGTTTGAATCAAGTTTCTCTAAGAAAGGACTCATTTCACAAATAAATTAAGAACTGAATCAAATTTATAAAAAATAAATCTGTCATTCACCAATTGCTAAATGATAAAAGCAAATGTGAACAATTTTCAGATGAAGCTATCAAAGCTATCTATACCCATATGAAAAAATACTCTAAATCACCATTACTGGAGAAATGAAAATTAAAACAATTCTCAGGTAATACCTCATAATTATTAAATTGGCTAATAGGACAGAAAAGGGAAAAGACAAAAGTTAGAGGGGACATAGGGAGAAAGAGAATGAAACATTATTCCCCTGTTAGTGGAGTTGTGAACTGATCACCCCAAGAGAGGAAAAAAAAAGATCTATATGTACAAAAATTCTTATATCAGCTCTTTTCTGGTACAAAAGTATTGCTAATTCAGGTATTGCATTTCAATTAAGAAATGGCTAAACAAGTTGTGGTATGTGATAGAATATTTTTGTATTATAAGAAACGATGAGGAGTATGCTCTCAGAAAAATTGGAAAGACTTATATGAACTGATATAAAGTGAACATATCTATATCTATCTATCTATCTATCTATCTATCTATCTATCTATCTATCTATCTAAACATATCTTAGCAATAAAATGATCCAAGACAATTGTGACAGAATCATAATTTTAAAAATCTCCAGAAAAAATAACTGATGGTGTCTTAAAATAAATCAAAACATATTTTTAAAAACCTTTATTTGTACTTATTCCTTCATTTTTGACTGTTTTCTTTCACAGTATGACCAATTTGGAAACATTTGCATGACTGAATATGTATAACTTATATGGAATTCCTTGCTTTCTCAAAGACTAGTGGTAGGGAAATAAGAACGGAGAGAATTTGAAGCTCAAAATTAAAAAAAAATACATTGTTGAAAGTTGTATTTACATATACCTAGAGAAAAATAAAATCATTTACTTTTATATACTTTTAACTGAAGTATAAATGCATTGCCCCCAAACAGAGTACATTTTTCTTTTACATCTTAGTCCATATGCTGGTTGAGTTCATACTTATTATAAAATATTCATTTCCACCATATTCATCACCAATTATGGTATAACTGCTGAATGAAGATGATTGATCTTTGTGCTTTTTGTTTGTTTGTTTTTTAGTTAGTTTGTTTTTCCTCCTTAGACTAGATCAAGTAGACTGTTCTTTATGGCTCCATTTCTCACTGAACTGGCTAGTTGGTATAGACTCCAGTTTCTGTACCTCTGATTATATTTTTGATATTGCAAAGCTCCTTAAATAATAGCATATTCCCTTTAAACCACAACATTCATTTACCTAAGAAAAGGGAAAACTTTTAAACAGAACAGAAATGGGAAAATACCCTTGCTATGTGCTATTTTTTTTTTGTTTGTTTGTTTACCCAGGTAGGGAGAGTAAGTTCAGATACTACCTCCTTCTCTCCTAATCTAGAGGCTTACAATATTCTCTTTGACTCAAATCACCATCATTAAAGAGAAATGAATCTTTCCCTTGGGGACTTTTTTTTTTTTTTTTTTTTTTTTTGCACACTCGATTTTGACTCTGCAGTCAATTGTAATACTTTCATCATCTTGGAATAAGAGAACTCGATGTAGTCACAGCTTTGCCACTTTTTGCTTGGGTAAGCTACTTAACCTCTCTCTGAGACTTAGTTTCCTTCAATAAATTGAAGGAGTTATTTAAGATGATTTCTGAGATCTTTTCCAAATCTATATCTATGTCCTGCCAATTTCATCCAGCTAGTAAATGTCACAAAAAGGTTTGGAAATCAAGTCTTTTCAGACTCCATATTCAGCCTTTCGTTCAAAATAGATCATAATTTGAATGAGTAGTGCTCAGCATTAAGAGAATATCTGTAGCCTCTCTGGAGCATTTTTTAAAAAGGAAGTGAGCCACTTTTCTATTCACATGCTTGTCCTCCCAAAATGTTTGCTCTGCTCGATGCTTTTATGATACATTAGGAATAATTAAGTTGATGGATATGACACACTCTTCTATTGCATTTTCATCTCCTCATCTGTCACTTCTACCCACTGACAGTTAGTTCTGGAGCATTCTTCCTGTTTTCTCTTGAGTGACACTTTAAAACACCCACTCAGTTCTTTTTCAGGTTCATTCACTGAATCATTTTCAGCAGCAGAGAGGACCAGCCTCCTGTGCAGATCAAAAAGTCCTCTCTGACCACTGTTTGATGGCTTTTCAAAATATTGGCCTTCCCTTTCCTACCAATTTTTACCTTTATACCAGATGTATAGCAAAGGTTTTAAAAGGGAATATTTGAGTGATTGCTGTTTCTCTGAGGACTCAAAAATTCTCAGTGGTTTCAACACCCACTGAATTATTTTTTCCCAGAAGAATACTAATGACAGTAAAAAAGAAATAATCTTTTCATTTTTTAAACATCTTTGCAATAAGTAGTAACCACAGCTATATCTTTTAAATTATACCCTTAGATGGATTGTTTCTAAACAATATTAAATTTCAATATGCCACAGGGCTGTAGACTTATACTGACCCATTGTGAAAGTTAAGGGGCAAAAAAAAATCAAAGGGAATCACCAAGATGTTTGACCCTGAACAAGTAACCCAAGCTCTGTTTTTCTTAGTTTCCTTAATTGTATTAGTTTAACTATACTTTCTAACTCCCAGAGTTATAGTAGGGATCAAATAACAATATGTTTGCAAAGTGATTAGTATAATTGTTGGCACATAATAAGTGTTTACTAACCTCTCTTTCCTTTTTTTCTTCTAAAGAAAATGTTTTCAATGCTTGGAAGTAGAACATTTTTCTGAATCTTCTTTCAGAGTTCAGCTATGAATTAGAATCTAAAAAAATTTACTTCAGCAACTCCAGATGTTTCCTTTAAAGTCTAAGAATTGTACAGTGATAGATTGCTAGACTTGAAAAACCTGAGTTCAAATCCATTTGCAAATATTTACTAACTGTGTGATGCTGGGCAACTCTGTTAGCTTTAGCTTCCTTTTTTTTTTTTTTTTTTTTTTTTTTTAATAAATGGTGATAATAACACTTCCCTGACAGAATTGTTGTGAGAATCAGTCAAGTAATATATCTAAAGTGATTTGAAAAATTCACAGTACTATGCAAATGTTAGCTATTATTTATTAATAAATCATCTAAGTATTGCTTTAGATTATTATATGGAAAATTCAATTCAAAATGCTAATTTTTATTTTGATTTTGAAGGAAACTAGAGATAGTATATTGCACTAAGTCTAGAAGACCATCAAGTCTCATATACTCATACAAGCTATTTGATCTTGGACTTCATTTTTCTTCCTGCTAAAAAGAGCACTATCATGTTACCCCTACGTTTTTGAAGATTTGCTGTAAGAAAACACCTTGTCAGTTTTATCAGGGACTATTGGAATTTGAGTTATTATGAATTCTTCTTAGCTGCATTATCATCTAACTAGAATATAAATGGACAGATGTAAACACATTTTAATTTTTCCCCAATATGTATCATTATAGTCATAGAAATACCCCAGTGTGGATGTTTTGTTCTTAGAATAGGAAGGAAGGTGAAGAATTCTGCTGAGAGCTGGATGTAGGGTCAGGAAAACCAGAATTTTAATGCATTATCAGACATTTAATAATTAGGTCTATACCACATAGTTGGACATTTTGTCTATTTTAACTGTAGAGCATAAATAATAATGGCATCTAAATTCTATGGCTGTTTTAAGAAAGTAATGATATGATATTTGAAAAATATTTTATAAGCATTAGAGTGTGCCATCATCACCATGATCACCATTACCATCATCATCATTATCATCATCATCATTATTGTTACCACCATGTTCATGAAAGCAACTGACGAGGCCTAATAAAGAGGAATTCCAACCAAACTTCAAGGAAATATCAAACACAAAGAAAATATGATTTTGATCCTGTCATTGAACTTAACTACAGGTAGGTTAGAAATGACCTAACTATTCTATGTCGTATATGCAACAAAAAACATTTGATGATTGTGTAACTGCATGTGTGATTTATTTTCATGTAAATTTTCTGAGTCTTAAATTAATCATATATATAATCAAAGCAATACTAGCATCTATATCAAGGAATTACTTTGTGGGTTGAATCCAGTTATATAAGATATGCAATATATTTTGCAATATTTAAAATTATGTGAATTATTAATTTCTGGCTTCTTATTAAAATGGACTTTACATTTTTTTTTTATCTGTTGAAAAATAAAGATTGTTAAAACATTTGGAAGAAAAAAAATCCTTACCACTATTCATTTCATACATTTAGGAAACCAAAAAAAAATAACTTTAAGAATTAATCTAAATAAATAGTGTACCCCAATTTAACCAGAATATAGAAATGAATGTGATTATATATATATATACGTGTGTGTGTGTGTTTGAAATTTAGATTGATGATGAATTTTGAAATGATGCCTAGACTTTAATTAGTTATGCAGTCAAAAAGGCAGTATGTTATGATACAGATGTCATCTTGAAAGTATGCAGTTTATTCTCCAAAAAGAATGATGGACATCATTCTGGTAAAGTGAATAGGTTTTGAATAATGCTGTATTTTAGTATTATTGGAACTTTTTCAAACATAAATAACTAGAAGGAAATTAGAAAATATGTAGTCTTGCCAATTCATTTTAATATAGAAAACATTATTGTGTATTTTAGATCATCAATAATATATTCAAATGGCACTAAATTTAACTATTTATGTGCCATAAAATAAGTCTTCATTTTATTTTTCTATTATTATGTAATGCAGTCAATAGTGCTTCTGACGATTTTGAAAGGGAACATGGAATGTGGTATTTTTTTCTAAAATACTACTCCAGAAAACTCTATGTATGTGTATTTTCTGTTGTGTGTGTGTGTCTGTATGTATGTGCATGACAGAGAGTGAGAGAGAAAGAGAAGAGAGAGAAAAAAGAAAGAGAGAGAGAAGAGAGAAGAGAAAAAGAGAGAGAAGAGAAAAACAGAGAGAGAGAAGAGAGAGTGAGAGAGAGAGAAAGAAAGAGGAGAGAGAGAAAAAGAAAGAGAGGAGAAAGAGAGAGAGAGAAAGAAAGAGAGGAGAAAGAGAGAGAGAGAGAGAGAGAGAGAGAGAGAGAGATAGAGAGAGAGAGAGAGAGAGAGAGAGAGAAAGGGGAAAGGAAGGGAGAGAAGGAGAGAAGAAGAGAAGGAATGAAGAGGGAGAAAAGGAGAAAAAGGAGAAAGAGAAAAAGAGAGAGACCTTGATAAAAGGCACAGTAGACAGAGTGTACCAGACATGGAGTCAAGAAAATCTGAATTAAAATCCAGCCTCAGAAATCTACAACTTTCTGATCTATACTGATGAAATTTAAGGCCTGAAAAAAAAAAAAAAACAAAACTTTCACGCATTCCAACAACAACAAATCAAAACAGCAGATAACAACAAAAATGATATACTCCTTTTCTCCTTCCTTTATCTTTTTATGGTGTATATCTTGTAGAGAATTTGATATAACGAATAGTCTGAAGAATTTTTTAATTACAATATTGACATTGTGAAAGAAAATAGACAAATTTTTTTTAAAGATATTCCTTGGAGTTTTCATTTTGGGGTCTCTTTCAGGAAGTTATCAGTGAATTCTTTCAGTGATTATTTTACTTTCTGATTCTAATACATCAGAGAAATTTTACTTGAAGATTTTCTGAAAGATAATGTCTAGGCTCTTTTTTTTCACATTGGTTTTCAGGAAGTGCAATAATCCTTAGATTGTCTCTCCTAGATCTATTTTCCACGTCAGTTTTTTTTTTTTTTTTTTTTTTTTTTTTTTAACCTCCCAATGATGTATTTTACTTTTTCTTCAATTTTTTTTTTCGTTTTTTAAAATTTTGACTGATTCTTGATGTCTCATTGAGTCATTCATTTCCATTTGTTCAGTTCTAATGCTTATTGATTTATTTTCTTAAGTTACCCTTTTTAGCTCAATTTGTATTTCACCAATTGAACTTTTTTCCATTTCACAAATTCTGTTTTTCAAAGAGGTGTTTTCTTTTTCCATTTTGTCAAATTTATTTTGTAAGGAGTTTTATATATATATATATATATATATATATATATATATATTTTTTTTTTTTTTCCATTTCACTAAATCTATTTTGTAAGAAGTTTTCTTCATATAATTTCTGTTTCCTTTTCCAAACACTTTTGCAAAGTTCTCATTTCCTTTCCCTCTTTTACTTCTAATTCTTTAAAGATACTTTTTGAATTCTTCCAAGATAGTCTTGAGAGATGGAAACCAAGTCATATCACCCTTTGGGGTTTCATCTGAAGATGATCTACTTTTAGTGTCCTTGGGGTTTGAAATTTCTTCTTGTTTCTCCATAAAAACTATTTATTGTTGGAGTTATTTTTGCTGTTTTTGCTCATTTTTTAAAGGTTGAGGTTTGCTTTTAAAACAAAGGGAAGATTGTCCAGGCTTCCTCTACAAGTTACAATGGCTGTGTTGGGTCAGTGCTGAATAACATGCTGGGTGGGTGTGGCCAGTCGTGCAGTTTTCTGGGGTTTAAGGGCTCACTACTTGTCTTTTGTATTTGTGCTAGATGTCTTACAGCTAATCTTCTGATCTACTGGCTTGCAACAAGGACAGAATAGCCAACACTGCTGTGCTTCCTCCACGTGGATTCCCAGGCACCCACGATGCCACACTGCCCTGAGTCTTTGTACTGACTGTGCTTGACCCTTGGCCCTTGACCCTTGACCTGCCTCCCTTTACAATGGTTTAAAAAAAAAAAAAACTTTTTCTGATGATCTTCCAAATTATTTTCTGCTGTTTAATGAGTGCTGCTTTATAATATAGCTTTAGGTTTGTTACTGCTAAGCCACCATCCTTTCTATTTTTTTCACCAATTCCCTTGATATTCTTTCCCTTTTATTCTTCCAGATTAAATTTGTTATTATGTTTTCTAGTTCTGGAAAACAATGCTTTGGTGATTTGATTGGTAGAGCACTAAACAAGTTGACCAATTTAGGCAGATTTATCATTTTTATTATGTTATCTCTTAGTAATGTTTGTAACCTACTTCATCCACTACTTTATCTTCTATCCTCCCTTCTTCCCTTCTCTTGTCTTCTGCCCTATTGTTTCTGCCCTCCCTTCTCTCCTGCCCATACCTTTACTTTCTTTTTTCATCCTACTTTTTGATTGAATAAGATAAATTTCTATACCTAGATGAATGATAAAATTATTATCTCTTAGAGCCAAAACTGTTAAGATAAAGTTTCATATAATGCTCATCCCCTTCTTTTGTTTCCCTGGATAGTACTAAGTCTGTTGTGTTTCTTCATAGGAAATAATTTTTCAATTATACCTCCCCTTCTCTCTTTTTTTACAGTACAGACACCCCCCTGTTAATGTCTTTTTCTTTGATGTCATGACATCAGAGTCTATTCACAACCATACCCTCACTCCATGTGATATACCCCTTTGTCTGTTCCACTGACAGATTCGGTCTTCAAGAGTTATAGATATAATTTTCCCATCTAGGTACATGAACAATTTAACCTTTAAATAATATATATTTTCCCTGTTTACCTTTCTATGCTGCTTTTAAGTACAATGATTGTAGATTAAATTCTCTGTTTAAATGTGTTTTATTTTTCAATAGACATTATTGAAATTCTCTTACTTCATCGAAGCTGCATCTCCTCCCCTGAAAGATGATGCTGAATCTCCCTAGGAAGTTAATTCTTTATTGTAATCCCAGGTACTTTGTCTTACCAAATATGACATTACAGGCCCTCCAATCTTTTTTTTTTTTTATAGAAGCTGCCAGATCCTGGGTATTTGAATAATGTTTGTTGTTGTTGTTGTTGGGGGGAGGGTTGGCAGCTTGCAGGATTTTTTTTTCTTGAGATTGTTTTCTTCATACAAATTTTTTCTTTCCTTTTCCAAAATTTTCATTATGCCATACATACTTCTCATTTCCTTTCTCATTTTTTCTTCTTCTTTTGTTTGTGTCTTAAAGTCTTTTATGAGCATTTCCAAGAAGGCTCTTTGTATTACAGACAAAAGTATATTTCTCTTTGAGATTTCCTCTGTGGACATTCTGTCCTCATCTGACTTTGCTCTTTGGTCTGTCTTGTCACTATAGTAACTTTTTGTGATCAAAGTGCATTTCTGTTCATGCTCATTTTCTTTTCTTTTGACATTTTCCCCTTTTTACTATTAAGGTGGATCTCTATACCTGGGGTAAGGGAGGGAGTGCTGTCCTAAATCTCCTGTACAGCTCTGAACCTTCGCTTTGAGCACTGTGGCCTCTTGTGTTTATAGTGAGTAGTTTTGCCTACTCTTTTCAGGAGTTTCCCTTCTGAAGTGGGACTTGAAGCTGCCCCACTGATGTGTTACTTTACTGAGCCATAGCTGAGGATGTTAGTTGCTGGTTTGCTGTGATTAAAACCCTCTCACTAGCTTTTTCACAATCTATCTGAAGGTTCACCTGAATACGCTTTTCACTCCTAGTGACCCTGCCCTTTCTTGAAGGTTTTTCAGTCTATCTTGAGCTGGAGAGTTGTTTCATTCCATCAGACTCTGTTCAGAAGCTTGGTTCCATCTGGTTCCATTTCAAGGGAAACTGGGAGAGTTCAAGCAACTCCCTGGCTTCACTCTACCATCTTGGCTTCATCCCTGGAAGTCTATAGCTATTTTAAATGCCAATGCTCTTTCTATGTATTACTGCTGGATTTTGTGTGTAATATATAAAAATTCCCATGATTTATGTGGATATGTTTTATATCCTGATGCGTTGCTAAAGTTGTTAATTGTTTTTAATAGTTTTTAGTTAATTCTCTCAGGTTCTCTAAGTATACCATCATATCATCTGCAAAGAGTAATAATTTTGTTTTTTCATTACCTACTTTAATTCCTTCAATTATTTTCCCCCTATTGCTAAAGCTAACATTTCTTTTTTTTTTAATTCAAACCTTTTATTTTACAGATTTTTTTTATTGTAGCTTTTTATTTACAAGATATATGCATGGGTAATATTTCAGCAGTGACATTTGCAAAACCTTCTGTTCCAATTTTTCCCTCCTTTCCCCCCATCCCCTCCCTCAGATGGCAGATAGACCAAGACATATTAGATATGTTAAAGCATATGTTAAATACAATATATGTATTTATATATGTGTATATATATATGTACATAAATACAATATATCCATAGAGTTATTTTGCTGCACAAGAAGAATCTCATTTTGAAATAATGTAAAATTAAACTGTGAAGGAAATAAAAAAATGCAAGTAGAAAAAAACAGAGAGATTGGTAATGATATATAGTGATTCACACTCATTTCCCAGAGTTTTTTCGCTGGGTATAGATGGTTGTATTCATTATTGAACAAATGGAACCGATTTGGTTCATCTCATTGTTGAAGAGAGCCATATCCATCAGAATTGATCATCATATAATATTGTGTTGTTAAAGTATATAATAATCTCCTGGTCCTGCTCATTTCACTCAACATCAGTTCATGTAAGTCTCTGAAGGCCTTTCTGAAATCATCCTGCTAGTTCTTTCTTACAGAGCAATAATATTCCATAACATTAATATACCACTATTTATTCAGCCATTCTCCAAAGTGAGGTGCATTTACTCAGTTTCCAGTTTCTGGCCACCACAAAGAGGGCTGCCACAAACATTCTTGCACATACAGGTCCCTTTCCTTTCTTTAATATTTCTTTAGGATATAAGCCCAGTAGTAACACTGCTGCATCAAAGGATATGTACAATTTGATAACTTTTTGAGCATAGTTCCAAATCAGTTTCCAGAATGGCTGGATGTGTTCACAATTCCCTCAACAATGTATCCGTGTCCCAGTTTTCTTACATTCCCTCCAATGTTTAGCATCCTGCCATCCTAGCCAATCTGAGAGGTGTGTAGTGGCATCTCAGAGTTGTCTTAATTTGCATTTCTCTGATTAATAATGACTTAGAGCATCTTTTCATATGGCTTGAAATAGTTTTAATTTCTTCATCTGAAAATTGTTTGTTCATATCCTTTGACTACTTAACAATTTGAGAATGGCTTGATTTCTTATAAATTTGAGTCAATTCTCTATATATTTTG
Source organism: Sminthopsis crassicaudata (assembly GCF_048593235.1). Taxonomy (NCBI): domain Eukaryota; kingdom Metazoa; phylum Chordata; class Mammalia; order Dasyuromorphia; family Dasyuridae; genus Sminthopsis; species Sminthopsis crassicaudata. The sequence continues at coordinate 57,369,950 of NC_133622.1, read as the reverse complement.
GAAATGAGGCCTTTCTCAGAATCTTTGACTGTAAATTTTTTTTCCAATTTATTGTTTTCCTTCTAATCTTGTTTGCATTGGTTTTGTTTATACAAAAGCTTTTCAATTTCATATAATCAAAAGTTTCTGTGATCAATAATGATCCTTTTTGGTCACAAAGTCCTTCTTCCTCCACAGGTCTGAGTGGAAATTATCCTATGTTCTTCTAATTTATTTATAATCTCATTCGTTTTGCCTAGATCATGAACCCATTTTGCCCTTATTTTGGTATACGGTGTTAAGTGTGGATCAATGCGTAGTTTCTGCCATACTAATTTCCAATTTTCCCAACAGTTTTTATCAAACAGTGAATCTTTTTCCCCAAAGCTGGGGTCTTTGGGTTTGTCAAACACTAGATTATTAAAGTTATTTACTATTTTGTCCTTGAACCTAATCTATTCCACTGATCAACTAGTCTATTTCTTAGCCAATACCAAGGGTTTTGGGTAACTGCTGCTTTATAATATAGTTTTAGATCTGATACAGCTAGGCCACCTTCATTTGATTTTTTTTTTCATTAGTTCTCTTGAAAGTCTTGACCTTTTGTTCTTTCAGATGAATTTTGTTGTTATTTTTTTCTACTATATTTGCTTGACCTATCCATAAACACTTAATATTTTTCCAATTACTTAGATCTGACTTTATTTGTATGGAAAATGTTTTGTAGTTTTGCTCATATAGTTCCTGACTTTCCCTTGGCAGATAGAGACCCAAATATTTTACACTATTTGCAGTTACTTTAAGTGGAATTTCTCTTTGTAACTCTAACTGTTGGATTTTGTTAGTGATATATATATATATATATGAATGCTGATGATGTATGTAGGTTTATTTTGTGTCCTGCAACTTTGTTAAAGGTGTGCATTATTTCTAATAGCTTTTAAGTAGAATTTATGGGGTTCTCTAAGTATACCATCATATTATTATCAAATATTTGGTTTCCTCATTACCTACTCTAATTCTTTTAATCTCTTTTTCAACTGTTATTGCTGAAGCTGACATTTCTAATGCAGTATTAAATAGTAATGGTAATAGAGGGCAACTTTGTTTCACTCCTGATCTTATTGGGAATGATTCCAGTTTATCCCCATTACATATTATGCTCACTCATGATTTTCAATAGATGCTGACTGATTATTTTAAGGAAAAGTCCATTTATTCCTATATTCTCAAGTACTTTTAATAGGAATGGATGTTGGATTTCATAAAATAAAGCTAACATTTCTAATAAAATATTGAATAATAATGGTGATAAAGGGAAACATTATTCCAGCATTTATATTATTGGGAATACTTCTAGTTTCTCCCCATTACAAATAATGCTTCTGGTGGATTTAGATCAATACTACTTATCATTTTAAAGAAAATGCCATTTATTCCTCTACTTTCTAGTGTTTTAAATAGGAATGGGTGTTGTTTTTTGTCAAATGCTTTTTTTACATCTGTTATGATTATGATATGATTTTTCTTAGTTTTTTTTATTGATATGGTAAATTATGCTGATGATTTTCTTGATATTGTACCAGCCCTGAATACCTGGTATAAATCCCCTTTGGTTATAGTTTATTATTTGGGTGATAAGTTGCTGTAATTTTTGGTAATATATTTTTTAAGATTTTCCATCAATATTCATTAGGGAAAGTTGTTTATAATATGCTTTCTTTGTTTTGACTTTTCTTCATTTAGGTATCAGCACCATATCAGTGTCATAAAAATAATTTGGTAGGACTTTCACCCTTTTCCCAAATATTTTTATATAGTATTGGAATTCATTGTCCTTTGAATGTTAGGTTGGATTTACTTGTAAATCCATTTGACCCTGGAGAATTTTTCTTAGGGAATTCATTAACAATGTATTTTTTTTCTTCATCTGCTAATCTGGGCACTCTATACTTTTCCTGATAATTATTCCTCTTATTTCACTTAGATTATCTGATTTACTGGCATAAAATTGGACAAAATAGCTCTTAATTATTACTTTAATTTTCTCTTCATTGGTGGCAAGTTCACCCTTTTAATTTTCAATAATGACAATTGTTTTCTTTTCTTTTTCTAATCAAATTAACCAAATATGATCTATTTAGTTTTTGTCATAAAATCAACTCTTAGAAAAAGTTCATTAGTTTATATATATATATATATATATATATATATATATATATGTTTGCTGAGGCAATTGGGGTTAAGTGACTTGCTCAGAGTAACATACCTAGGAAGTGTTAAGTGTCTGAGATCAGATTTAAACTCTGTTTTCTACTGACTTCAGGGCTGGTGCTTTATCCACTGTGCCACTTAGCTGCTCCCAATAAAAATTTTTACTTTCAGTTTTATTAAACTTTCTTTTGATTTTCAGAATGTCTAATTTGTAATTTAATTGGGGCTGTTAATTCATAGCCTTTTATTGATTGCAATCCCAGTGTATTATGATCTGAGAAGTTTACATTTGTTTATTTTATTTTGGTTTTCCACATTTGGTTATGAGTTTTTATACCCTAATACATGGTTAATTTTTGTGTCAGTTCTATGGATGCAAAGTAGGGGAAATATATTTCTATTTAGTCCCATTGAATTTTCCGCAGAGGTCTATCATTTCTAACGTTTTCAAAATTATATTAAATTCTTTAGCTCCTTTTTGGTTTGATTTAACTGTTTCTGAATGGGATAATTTGAAGTCCATGGCTAAAATGTTTTTTTTTTTTCTGTCTCTTCTGAAACTCATTTAACTTTTCTTTTAAGAATTTCAATCTGTAATATTTGGTACACATATGTTAGTATTGATATTATTTTATTGTTGATTTTCATAAAATAGTCCCTCCACTTATGTTTTAAATAAATCTAATTATGTTTTTGCTTTATTGGAGATCATGATTGTCATCCCCTTGTAACTACTTTTTCATTCAGTTGCAGCATATTGATTCATTTCAGGCTTTTACCTCTCCTCCCTATATGTCTCTCTGCTTCATTTTTGGCTTCTTGTTGACAATTTAAACTAGAATTCTGGTTTTAAATATACTCTGTTATCTTCTATTTTATAAGTGAATTAATTCTATTCCTATTCATAGTTGCTAATTCCTTATCTTCTACCATGCTCTTTCTCTTTCCCTCCTTCTTCTCTTCCCCCTTATCCTCCCCTTTCTCTCTCTCTCTCTCTCTTTCTCTCTCTCCTTTCATTTTCCCTGGTTCAAATGTATTTTGCTTCTGACCACCACCTATCCAATATGCTTTTTGTTCCATAAACCATTTTTCTTATATCTTTCCTTTCTTTCTTCATTATAGGATAAGGAATATTACTGCAACTAATTCAGTGTGCATGTTATTTCTTTTTTGAGTCAATTCCAATGAGAATAATGTTCCTCATCCCTGCACATCTTATTCCATTGTAAAACTCTTTTGCACCACTTTCATGTTAGATAATTTACCTCATTCTGCCTCTCCTTTTCTCATCTCTTAATGTATTTTTTCGTCAGACAATATGTTTTTTGAAATTTTCCTGTCATAGACAACTTACACCCATGTTCTCTATGTACACTTCTAAGTATACTAACAAAGTAATAAGTTCTTAAGAGTTTCAAACATCATCACCCCACGTTAACAGTTTAGTCTTATTAAGTTCCTTATGATTTCACTTTACTATTTAACTTTTTTATGCTTCCCTTTAGTCTTTGTTGTTTATCAAATATTTTTTGGAACTCTGATCTTTTCATCAAGAATGCTTAAAAGTCCTCTATTTCATTCAATATCACTCTTTGCCTCTGAATGATCACTCAATTTTGGGGGGTAGGTCATTTTTGGTTGTAAGCCTAGAACCTTTGTCCTCTGAAAAAACATATTCCAAGCACTCTTACCTTTTAACAGAGAAGCTGCTAAATCTAAATGGCTATGGTTCCATGAAATTTGCATGGTTTCCTTCCCATCACTTACAATATTTTCTGTTTTACTTAAGAGCTCTGAAATGTGATTATAATATTCATGGGAATTTTCTTTTTAGAATCTCTTTCAGGAGATCATCAATAGATTTTTTTTTCAATTTCTATTTTACTTTCTAGATTTTAGATCAAAGCAGCATTCTCTGATAACATCTTGAAATATGATGTCTGTCTCTCTCTCTGATTTTGCATTAGAAGTAATCCAGTAATATTATTGCTCTGTAAGAAATGACCACCAGGAGGAATATAGAGAGGCTTGGAGAGACATCAACCGATGCTGAGTGAAATGAATAGAACCAGAAGATCACTGTACACCTCAATGTTCTATGAAGATGTATTCTGATGGAAGTGGATATCTTCAACATAAAGAAGATCCAACTCACTTCCAGTTGATCAGTGATGGACAGAAAAAACTACACCCAGAGAAGGAACACTGGGAAGTGAATGTAAATTGTTAGCACTACTGTCTATCTACCCAGGTTACTTATACCTTCTGAATCTAATACTTAATGTGCAACAAGAAAATTGGATTTACACACATATATTGTATCTAGGTTATATTGTAACACATGTAAAATGTATGGGATTGCCTGTCATCTAGGGGAGGGAGTGGAGGGAGGGAGGGGATAATTTGGAAAAATGATTACAAGGGATAATGTTATTAAAAAAAAATTACTCACGCATATATACTGTCAAAAAATTTTATAATTAAAAAATAAAAAAGAAGTAATCCAGTAATTCTTAAATTATCTCTCCTTGATCTATTTCCCAATGTAATATTTAAATTGTTTTACATATATTTTTAAATTTTTCTTTTATTTTTCTTTATATTTCATGGAATTATTAAATTTCATTTGTCAAATTTTTATTATTAAGGGATTATGTCCTTCGTTGAATTTACATAATTCTTCTCAGTGAACTTTTGCATCTTTTATCATTAAGCTAATTCTGTTTTTTTTTTTTATTCAATTTTTTTTCTTTTTTTTTTTTTTTTTTTTTTTTTTTTTTGGTAATTCCCTTACCAATATATTGATTGGTTATTGTAATTTTCATGTTAGCCCACTTTTTCACCGGGATTTATTATTTGATTTTTGAAATTAGTTTTATATATTTCAGGGCCTAAAATTAATTCACATTTTTTCTTTGAGGCTTTGCATGTAGCATCTTTGATCTCATTTTCTTTTGAATTTGTGCTTTTCCCTTCCCTGTCACCATAGTACATTTTGATGGGCAGGTTTGTTTTTTTTATGTTTGCTTATTTTTCCCACTTTTTTTCTTTACTTTTCACTTTATTTTAACATTGGGTAACGTTCCTAGGTTGGGAAATGCACTGTGCAAAGCTTCTTTTCTTTTCCCTCTTCTATTGAGAACTACTTCTGGTGAGCTGGCAACTTGTAGTTCTTTAAAGGTGGTATGACCTAAAGAGGGTTGTGGTCAATTGGATTTTGGCCTAGAACTACAAGCACTCTTTCCCATTCTGGATTTGTGTACAGGACTCCCCAGCTCCCTTTAGGCCACACACTCTATTTTGCTAATATTTCTCTTTACCCTGGGACTGACAGTGTTATATTGAATTCCAGCAGAGTCTCCTATAATCTGTTTTGACTAGTTTTCTGACCTCCTCTCCAAATACTGTCTCTGGGAGCTCTGGAAGCCACTGCTACTATTGATTTAGTCACTCCCAAATTTTGTTGTGAGTTTGCTACACTCTGCTCTCACCCTAGCGAAATAGATCTTTCTTCTAAATTATTTCACTTCATCCTACTGTTGGGTCTGCTGCTCCAGAATTAATTTGAGGTTTTATTTTAACATGGTTTGGTGGAGAATTTGAAAGTGCTCAGGCAAATCCTGTGTTATTCCACTATCTTTGCTTTACTCGCCACTTTAGTTTCTTTTCTTTTGTTGTATTTATATCCCGAGTTTTACAAATAGTAACCAATATAAATACTTGAATGATTGGCTATTCCAATATTTTTCCATAATAAATGGATCAATAAAATATTCATCAAGTTGTATATATTTATTCAGAATTTATAGATCAAGGATTCATCTAAATTTAGAGAATGAGAATGAGAAATATGATCAACAAATTTGTTTTGAAGCTCTATAATATTCATAAAAGATAAGGGTATGCTTTTAGTATCTGAAATGCCATATGTTAATTTATTTTAGCTTTGAGATTTCCTTTTTAATGGAAACGCAGAAATCTTCAAATGATACCATATTTTAAAAAAGAAAAAAATAAACTAAGGCCCAAAAATTAGTGACTGACTTAAGTCATAGTTTTAACAAATGATGGGGACAGGAAAAGGACCAATATCTTTGGACAATTAGGTAGAATATACATAGATGCAGTTCCCATGTAGCTTATATAGTAACTAGTCCTTAAATTCAATGTTACATTTACTGTGCTATAATTTCTGAATAAGAGGAATGAGACTAGAATTTTCATGCATTAAATTTTCATTTAATTTTTTTCTAAAGATATCTATATTTAATGCAACATGTCATTTATTCATAGACATATATGTATACATGTATAAATATATGTATGTATGTATGTATATATATACATATATATATATACAACATATATAAATAAACTTAAACAAATGTGGAAATGAAAATATAAGAACTATGAAGAATTATTTAATTTCATCAGTGCAGAGTTTGTAATGTATTTACTGCTAATCTTCCTATAAAGATATTCAAGGCATACTTCTGTAGTTGAAGGAAACTTATTATTTTGTACCTTGCCAGTAAAATAATGCTACTTTAAGTTCCAAATATTCTTTAAGGTGACTTTTCTTCTCATGTTAAAATATTATATTAGAGCTGAACTTTCTGAAGAGAATAAATTGAGTTGCTCTTAGAGAGAAGATTCATCAAGAAACCTATTCTACTGTCAATATGCTATGGCTATTCATTTTGAAAATTAATTTAATTCTTTTATCAAATATTTGTAAATCACCGACTATATGTTCACAGTCCTGTACTAGGTACTAAGAATTCACACATGAAAATTAAACATTTTCTGCATTTCTTTCATAAAGCTGAAATAACATTCACAATATGTAGGTATACATACAGATAATATATATGTGCAATAACATACATACTATATAACTTATATAAGAAGTTTAAGACTCTAAAAGACTGAAAAGAAGTGTATTTCAGACAGAAGACAATATAAAAGGCATGGAAGGAGCAAGAGATGGAATGCTGAATTCAGGAAAGAACAAGAAGATCAGTAAGAAAGAACCAAAAAAAAAAAAAAAAAGAAGAAGAAGTGAAAAGAAAGCGTGGAAAGGCAAATCATTGTATGACTGCTCCTCAAGAAATGAGGAATAAAAAAAAAAATTCTGGCTAAAAAGGAAACCTTCAGGTTTTTGTTTTGTTTTGCTTTTAGAAGGGCACTCCCATTTGAACTTCTAAAGTATCTTATCTCTGACTCTCAAGTTTTCTTGCTAACTCCAGCATATTTAAGTTAGTATTAAGCATATTTATTTTTTTTTTAGATCTCTTACAAGGACAGTTGATCTTTTACTGCCATCTGGTAAGAAAGATAAATGTAATGACAGCGAGCTGCTAAGGAGCTTGTGGCAGCTGGCACATAAAACATCAGACATCAGCTGCCACAAATGGCAACTGTCAGGCAAGACCACAACCAGACATGAAGAACTCGAAATGCTGGCTCATTAATTCAAAATTAAGTGAAGAGTGGTAACACTGATGTGATCCCATATGCTATTTTGTTATGGCAGAGAAATTCAATAAGGAAAGAAGAAAAATGGACCTAATCTCTAGGATATCTGAGTCATTCAATCAAAATTGATCACTAGGAGAAGCCCATTCTTCAATATAACTTCCCTGTCCTTTCCTAGTCTTAATCTTGCCAAATTTTGTAAATTATTTAATGTTTTTATCACTTCTTTTGATTTAACATTTCTATTTTTTCCTCTTAAATTTGGTGAAGTTCATGAAACTCTTCTTAGAATAATTCTTTTAAATATGGACTTATGGACTTATAAAGGAAACGTAGCGAAATGAGAGACAGTCAGACACAAATATATATATATATATATATATATATATATATATATATATATATATATATATATATATATATATATATATATATATAAAGAAAACAGAGAAAAAAAAGGCAGAGAAAGAGAGGGAGGAAAAGAGAGAGGGGGTGGAAAGGAAGAGGGAGGGACAGAAGGAGGGAGGGACAGATGGAGGGAAGAAAGGAGAGAGGGAGGGAGGGAAAGGAGAGGGAAAGGTAAAGAAGAAGACAAGAAGAAGAGGAGAAGAAAAGAAGGAAAAAAAGGCAAAGAGGGAGGGAGAGAGGAAGGAAGAAAGATAAAAATAGGTTCTCAGACCCTAAGAAAAGACATTATACTAGGTTTAGGTTGTGAAGAAATCAAGTTAGTTGAAACTTTCCTCTTTGACATGCTGCTTTAACACAGCTGTGTCACCACTAAAACAGCTAAATGGTATGCTGATTAAAGTTGACTTAATCTGAAGTTCAATCATGCCTCAGAAACTTAAAAGCTGTTATGATTTTGGAAAAATCATAAATTCTCTCTGCCTCAGTTTTGACATCTATACAAGGGAAAAATAGAATATTTCTGGAAAGTGTGTGTGTGTGTTTGTTTGTGTGTGTGTGTGTGTGTATGTGTGATAGATCTAGGGCTGGTAGGGGACTTAAGGGCCATTTTATCAAACCCCTTCATTTTAAAGATGAGGAAACTAAAGTCCAAAGCTCCTAAGTTACTTGTCCAAATTCACACAAGAAAATAAATATTTTGTCAAGATAAATATTTTAATTGAATTCTTAAAGCCTTATAAATATGTAATCAAAAATTAAAAATATTATAATTATATATTATAAGTTCTAAAAATTTTCTCAAGGGAAGCTAGAGCAGAAAAGTTATCCTTTAACTAAAATGAGACATTTTGTGCACATATTATGATATAAACTTTCATAAATAACTTCTGTGTTATCATGTTGAAGAAACTATTTGAAAGCCTTAAGATTTAGTGTATTTCTGATTATCCACATGATACACAAGTGTTTCTTCTATCTTTCATGTCTTTTAGGATCCATGAATAATGTGACTTGCTTTCTTTGAGAATGACAATGCACCTGACTTCTCTATATTCATTCAGTAGAATCTGAAGAATGATTTTAACCATAACTTGAATCATAGTTCATTCTGGATCTACACATATTCATCATTCTCTTTCCATTTAGACCGAGGAGACTCCATTGCTTCCACTGATATTTAATTCTTATCACTTTTCAGTTTCAAATGTCATTTGTTACCCATTAGACTATGGAGTAGATGAGGTGGTCTTTTGCTTGCCAGTCAGACATCCAATGCTTTGAATTTATTACACGTGGAACATACCTCTCCCTGATTTTAAAGGGTATATAAGTTCAGTTCTGTGGGATTGCATTCATCAAAGACATTGTAGAAACAGGCAAATCATTGTTCCATTCAAGTTTTTGACCTTGTGGACCTAAATTTATAAATCTTTCAAGGGATGAATAACTTGAGTTCACTGAGCTAAAACTATTTTCTGCAGTTTCCTTTCACTTTGCAATAGTTATTTCAGTATTGACATTCAGGATATCAGCACTCTTTGCAGTAGTAAATCTCACATAGGCTTCGTAGTATGCTATTTGATCAGGAGAACTATGTCAAGTCAAAGAAAGAGAGACTGATTCTATAGAATCACATCCTTTAAGGTAGTGAAATTGAGCCTAAAACAACTAGACTGAGACCCATCAGAACTTGACAGTTCAGTTCTCTGCATTCAATATATAAAATCTGTCCAGATGAACAGTGATTGAAACGAAATTGTGGAGAAGCAAGTGGTACATGGGAAGTGCACTGGATTTGAAGTCAGAAGATGGACTTTTGAGCTATCGAATTGATGTCCCAGTTCTTCAAATAAGTGGATTACTCATTTTCTCCAGAAAAACCCTTCAATACTTTAGAATGAGACATGTGGAATTAAGCAACATATTCAAAAACAAAGCAATTAAATTAAACATACAAATCAAAGAAGAAAGAGGCCAACAAAAAAGTTCATAAATATAATTAGAGATGTCTAATCCTTAAATGATTTTCTCAACACATCTCTCTCATTGGCTACTATGCTGATAGCAGAAATAACAAGTTAACAGGTATGGTTCAACTTAACCTTCTTTAAGAGAAACCACTGTTGTCGATATTCTGTCATCAAATCATAACCCCTTCATTTCTCCCACCCCAAAACAAGATGATGACACTAATGCTTCCTAGTAATGTGAGAATCAATCATGTATAGACTGAAAATGTACTTTAGAAAATTTAGGTTTACATCTGTAACTATCACATGTAATAAGGATAAAATCAGGAATGAAATAAGGTTGTCCACTATCACCATTACAATTCAATATTGTATTAGGAATTCTAGCTTTGGCAATAAGAGAAGAAAAAGAGATTAAAGGAATTAGAGAAGGTAATGATGAAACCAAATTATTACTCTTTGCATATGAAGTGATGGTATACTTAAAGAACACAAAAGAATCTACTAAAAAACTATTAGAAATGATCCACAACTTTAGCAAAGTTGCAAGATACAAAATAGTTTCACATAAAGCACCAGCATTTTTATACATCACTAACAAAATCCAACAGCAAGAGTTACAAAGAGAAATTCTATTTAAAATAACTGTTGATAGTATAAAATATTTGGGAATCTGTCTGCCAAGGGAAAGTCAGGAACTATATGAATAAAACTACAAAACCCTTTCCACACAAATAATGTCAGATCTAAACAAAAAGGTCAAGAATTTCAAGAGAACTAAAGAAAAAAAAATCAAATGGAGGTGGCCTATTTGTACCAGATCTAAAAGTACATTATAAAGCAGTGGTTATCAAAACCATTTGGTATTGCTTAAGAAATAGACTAGTTGATCTTTGGAATAGGTTAGGTTCACAGGACAAAATAGTCAATAACTATAGCAATCTAATGTTTGACAAACCCTAAAACCCAAGCTTTGGGGGATAAGAATTCACTATTTGACAAAAAATACTGCTTGGTAAATTGAAAATTAGTATGGCAGAAAATAGGCATTGACCCACACTTAACACCATATATCAAATAAGGTCAAAATGGGTTCATGATCTAGATATAAAGAATAAATAAATTAGAAGAACATAGGATAATTTAGCTCTCAGACCTGTGGAGGAAGAAGGACTTTGTGACCAAAGAAAAACTAGAGAACATTATTGATTACAAGATAGATGATTTTGATTATATTAATTTAAAAAATTATACAAACAAAACTAATATAGTTATCAGAAAGGAAGGAATAAACTGGGAAAACATTTTTATAGTCAAAGGTTATGATAAAGGCCTCATTTCCAAAATATAGAGAATTGACTCAAATTTATAAGAAATCAAGCCATTCTCCAATTCAGAAATGGTCAAATGATATGAACAAACAATTTTCAGATGAAGAAATTTAAACTATTTCTAGTCATATTAAAAGGTGCTCTAAATCTATCAGAGAAATGCAAATTAAGACAACTCTGAGATACCACTACATACCTGTCAGATTGGCTAAGATGACAGGAAAAGATAATGATGATTATTGGAGAAGATGTGAGAAAACAAGGACACTAATACATTTTTGGTGGAATTTTGAATGAATTCTGGAGAGGAGTTTGGAATGATATTCAAAAAGTTATTGAACTGTGCATACCCTTTGATCCACCATTGTTTCTACTGGGCTTAAAGAGATCTTAAAGAAGGGAAAGGGATCCACATGTGCCAAAACATTTTGGCAGCCCTTTTTGAAGTGACTAGAAACTGGAAATTGAATGGATGCCCATCAATTGGTGAATGGCTTAATAAGTTATGGTATATGAATATTATTATGGAATATTATTGTTTTGTAAAAAATGACCTGCAGGATGATTTCAGGGAGGCGTGGAGAGACTTACACGAACTGTTGCTAAATGAAATTAGCAGAACCTAGAGATCATTGTACATGGCAACAAGATTATATGGTGATCATCTCTGATGGATGTGGTTGTCTTCAACAATGACATAATTCAAACCAGTTCCAATTGTTCAGTAATGAAGAAAATCATCGAGAGAAGAACTATAGGAAATGAATGTGCACCACAACATAGCATTTCCCCACTTTCTGTTATTGTGTGCTTACATTTTTGTTTTCCTTCTCATTTTTTTCTTTCTTTCTAGAGGCAATTTTTCTTTGTAGCAAGACAGAGGAATAAGTATGTATACATATATTGGATTTAACATATATTTTAACATATTTAACATGTATTGGACTACTTGCCATCTAGGGGAGAAATGGGGCGAAGGAGGGGAAAAGTTGGAATAGAAAGTTTTGCAACGGTCAATGTTGAAAAATTATCCATGAATATGTAAAAAGGCATAAAAGAAGTAAGTTTAGGTTTAATTCTTATGTCAGGAAAGCAGAAGGCTACCAAGAATGTCCCCTAGAATCTCTCTACTCTCTACTCTTCCTACCAAAAACAACATATAATAGATTAACCAAGCAAGAAGAAGTCTATAAGAATGAAAAGAGGAGTTCACACAAGGATATTGCAATCATCTGATCAAGTACTAAAGGTTCCATGATACATTACCAACAAAAAATCAATGTTGTCAGTGCCAGTAAAAGGAAGCAGTCAGAAAGTGAATTGCTTATAAGTATAAAGAAGGATAAGGAGAAAGGAGAGAAGGGGAATAAAAATAAGGAAAAAAAGAATCAGAAGAAGTAGAACAAGAACAACAACAAGAAGCATAAATATCAAATATTAAAATAAAAAAGAACTTTCAATAGAATCTCAAAGTACAAGTAAAAAATTCACCAATAGGATCCTAACATCAAAAAGGATTAATGGTAAAGGTTCAAAAAGAAGTTAAAACTTTCACAACAAATATTCCAAAACAAAGAAAAATCAATTGATTAGAGACATATGAAATCTAATAATTTCCAAAATATATATAGTAAATCCAGAATAAAATAGTAAAATCCAGAATAAAATCCATTAATGAAAAATTCCAAATAAAGTAGGCTATAACTTAAAATTTTAGTTTTTGAGTAATATATTGAATGTGAATATATTGTAGAAAGTTTCTCTAAAGAAGAAAAAGTGCCTTGAAACACAATTAGTAGAAAAACAAAAACACAAACAAAAGACAATAATGTTAAAAGAAAACTCATGCTCTTTTTTAGCCAAAGTAATTCATTGAAGGCAGGATGAGCAGAGCAAATTTAAACATCAAGGTCCCCTAAGAATATGAAAAAACAAAATTTGAACACAATAATGCAGGAAATAGTTTAAGAAAATGATCCAGAGATTTTGAATATAGACAAGAATTCATGAATATAGGGATTGCAGAAATCATAAGCAGAAGATAATTTCGAAGACTGCCAAAAAAGGGCTGTTTTGCTTGGGCATGGAAGGAGGCCAGGTGTCAGGCTAGGAGGCAGAGCACAGAGGCCAGTGCACACTTTGCAATGGATTGGAGTGTGGTCTCCACATGGTGGTGCAAACTTCCTGCTGCAGAGAATCTATGGGGAGGAATCTATACCAGTGTTGGCCACTCTGCCCTAGTTGCAAGCCAGTAGATTAACAGAGAAATTACAAAACATCTAACACAAATAAAAAAGGTAAATAGTAAACCCGACACACCAGAATCTCAGCAGACCTACCACGTCCACCCAGCAACAAGAGTGGCTCATATGTTTTCAGCACATCCACTAGTGCTTGTAGGGGAAGCTTGGAAAGCCTCCCTTGTCCTAAAAGCAGATCCCAACCTAAAAAAAAAATGAGTAAAAAAAAAAGCAAAGATAACTCTAATCATAGACAGTTTTTATGGTGAAAAAGAAGAACAGATTTCATACCCCGAGGATTCTAAATTCAGATTGTCTTCAAATAAAGATCCAAAGGGTGATAGAACCTGATCCCTATCACACAAGGCTCTACTAGAAGAAATTAAAAAGGATCTTAAAAGAGAGCTAGAAGAAAAATGGAAAAAGGAAAGGAAAATACCACAAGTAGGTTTTGAAAAGGCATCTAACTTATTAAAAGTTAGATTTGACAAAATGGAAAAAGAAAACAACTCCCAGAAAAAGGGAATTTGTGAAATGGAAAAGGTAAATAATTACCAAAAAACCCAGAATTTGTGAAATGGGAAAATATTCCATAGAACAAAACAACTCATTTAAAAACTCATGGACAAATACAAAAAGAAGTAAAAAAAGCAAATGAAGAAATAGTTCACCAAAAATGAGAACTGAACAAATAGAAATGATGGATTTGATGAGAAATCAAGAATCAGCCAAGGAAAACTAAAATAAATAAATAAAAATGTAACATATCTACTTGCAAAAACAAGTGACTTAAAAAAGAGATCTAAGAGAGACAATCTAAAGATTATTGGACTCTCTGAAATCCATGTTGAAAATAGACACTATTTTTCTAGGAAATAATCAAAAAGAATTGCCTGGATGTCACAGAAACAGAAGGTGAAATAGCCATTGAAAGAATTCCCCAAACACCTCCTGAAAGAGACTCCCTAAAAAAAGCTCCAAGGAATATCATGGCTTAATTTCAGCACTCTCTGACAAAGGAAAAAATATTACAAGCAGCCAGAAAGAAACAATTCAAATACTGAAGAGCCACAGTAAGGATTATCCAGGATTCTTTGGCTTCCACTTTAAAGAATCAAAAGGCCTGAAATATGATATTCTAAAAGGCAAAATAACTTGGAATGTAGCCAAGAATAAGCTACCCTGCTATACTGACCATTTGCTTCCAGGGAAGAAGACAGGCATTCAATGAAAGAGGTGAATTCCATGTATTTCTGATGAAAAGACCAGAGCTAAACAAAAAGTTTGACATTCAAATATAGGACTCAAGAGAAGCATAAAAATATTAAAAGAACTCTTGAGAACTGTATTTCTGTTATGGGTATACATAGAGAGGGCATGCATAATTTGATTTCACTGTAATAATATTAAAAAAGTAACTAGAGATGGAAATAAGAAAATCCAGAAAAAGGGAAAAGTGGAGATAAAATGAAGGAAATTGCATCTCACAAAGAGGCAAATGAAACCTATTACATTTGAAAGAAAGAAGGGAGGGGAATGAATATTGTATGAATCTTACTCTCATCAGATTTGGCTCAAAGAGAAAACACTAGACATATTTGGTTTACAGAGAAACTTCTCTCGCCTTATTGAAAAGGAGTGGGAAATCAAAAAGGAAAGGGGAAGGCTAAATAAAAAGGAAAACAGAAATAGTAGGGGAAAGATAAAAGAAATGGGGAGGCATTCTAATGGGGGAGGACTGATTGAGACAAGTGGTGCTCATAATTTAAATACTGAGGAGGAGGGAAAGGGTAAAAAGACAGGGAAAAGTATAATTTAATATTAATAAGATACCAGGAAATACAGAATTAGTAGTTTTAACTGTAAATGTGAAATGGCATGAACTCTCACATAAAGCATAAGCAGATAGCAGACTGGATTGAAAGCAAGAATCCTTCAATATGTTGTTTACAAGAAACATATTTAAAGCAGAGTGCTACATATAGACTGATGATAAAAAGCTAGAACAGAATCAATTATGTTTCAGGTGAAGTAAAATAGAAAAGCAAGGGACACCCTGCTCTCAGATCAAGCAAAAGCAAAAATGAGATCTCAACCTTGCTCTCTCAGAACTAGATAAAGCAAATCACAAAATACATATGAAAGATGTTAAAGAGGTAAATACAATACTATAGGAGAAAATTGAATGGAGACAGAAAGCATTACATTTTCGTCTCCACAGTTCATGGAACCTATACAAAAATTGACCATATATTAGGTCATAAAGACTTCAAAATCAAATGCAGAAAGGCAGAAATAGTAAATGTATTTTTTCACATCACAATTCAATACAAATAAAATTCAATGAAAAATAGGGGAAAATGGATGAAAAAGTAATTGAAAATTAAACAATCTCATCATAAAGAATGAATGGGTGAATCAGCAAATCATAGACACAATTAACAATTTCATCCAAGAGAATGACAATAATGAAACAACATACCAAAATTTATACAATGCAGCCAAAGAGGTAATAAGGGAAAAATTTATGTCTCTAGATGCGTACTTGCATAAAATAGAGAAAAAGAAGATCAATGAATTGGGCTTGCAGCTTAAAAAAAAAAAGCTAGACAAATAGCTTATTAAAAATACACAATCAAATATTAAACTTGAAATTCTAAAAATAAAAGGAGAGATTAGTAAAATTGAAGGAAAAAACTATTGGGTTAATAAATAAAATTAAGAATTGGCATTATGAAAAAACCAACAAAACATATAAAACTTTAGCAAATTTGCTTAGGAAAAGGGAAATTAGAAAATCAAATTGTTCATCTTTTTTTCTTTTCTTTTTTATTATTATAATAACTTTTTATTGACAAAACATATGCATGGATAATTTTTCAACCCTGACCCTTGCAAACACTTTTCTTACAATTTTTCACTTTCTTCCTGCCACCTGCTCCCCTAGATAATAGGCAGTCACATATTTTAAACATAACTTTAACAAAGTATATGTTAAATACAATATATGTATATATATATATATATATATATATATATATATATATATATATAAAAGTGTTAGGTTCTTACTAAGTGCTAAAGAGATAATGAGATATTAGGTTCTTACTAAGTGCTAAGTCGGTACTTAACAATTCTCTAGTTCTGGCCTTTAAAGGGAGTTTTACCCCTTTGAATTTCTGGAGAGGAGCTTAATGTTTAAAAGGAGCAAGTTCATTGGTAGAAGTAATCTTCCCACAAGCTATCCCATGCCCATTCTCTGGGAGGATAAAAGAAGACACCACTGAGCAAGGAGAAAGTCTGGTCTGTGCCAGAATTGGGGTGGCTCTCTGGAGGAAAAAGTCTCTACTCTAGGTCAGAGTTGGCGGCAGAGAGATTGAGTTGAGACAGCAGATCTTCTCCCAGAGAGCGATGGGCAGTCTCTGCAGACAACAGGACTTTACATATCAAAAGAACTATTGGAGAAAATGCAGCTACAGAAATAACGACCAGACATCTGACTAAGGAAAATGCCAATGAGAACTCCATTGAGCATCAGAGTGTAGATTAATTCAGGGAAATGGGAGGAGGGGCCTAGGTCCTGGGCCCCAGGTAAAAAAGACTTGGCATGATGGCAGCTGGCATTATACCCAAAGAGCCTTTACAAGGTCAGGACTCTGATTTGATCAACCAGCAGAAAAGCAATCACGTGGCAGAAAAGGATTACCTGATAAGTCAGCCAAAAGGCAATCAGATTTCAAAAATGGATTAAATTTGGGGATAATACAGGCCTTTTAAACCAACAGGGCTGTGTGTCCAGTGCAAATAACTCCAATGTAATTGCCAGATGATGAGAAGAGATTTAGAAAGTGGTAAATATAAGGAAATTAGATAGGTTAATTGCCTGGGGGAGAGGGTTTGCTTGTATTTCTTCATATGGAGGAGGAATCGGATGGGTGCCAATGAGTAATATTCCCCTTGTCCATCAGAGAGAGACAGAAAAAAAGAAAGACCTCAAAACAAAGGAGAAAATCTAAGAAACATCTGACACTGAAAGAGCATGGCTAATAAGAAAACTGTTAAAGAACTTTAAAAGCAGCAGGAATCGTTGGATTTCCTAATACAAGATGAGACTAATGGATAATGGACTTATGGACATTTATAAATTCTCAATTTATGATTATTTGATCATGTTATTTGTTACATACTTCTAGTATGTATTATGTTACTATGTTACTATGTTATTATGTTACTATGTGTTTATGTAATCTATGTAACTATGTGTAATGCCTCCCATATTGATGGATTTATGTTTCAAGGTCATGACCACCCTATATTCTAAATCAAAAGAAAGGGGGAGATGTTAGGTTCTTACTAAATGCTAAAGAGATAATGAGATATTAGGTTCTTACTAAGTGCTTAGTCAATACTTAACAATTCTCTAGTTCCAGGCTTTAAAGGGAGTTTTACCCCTTTGTAAAAGTACATTGTTATACAAGAAAAATCGGATTTAGGAAAAAGGTAAAAATAACCTGGGAAGAAAAAAAAATGCAACCAAACAACAACAGAAAGAGTGCAAATGCTATATTGTGGTCCATATTCATTTCCCAGTGTTCTTTCACTGGGCATTACTGATTCTGTTCATCACTGATCAGTTGGAACTGATTTGGATTTTCTCATTGCCAAAGAGAGCCAATTACATCAGAACTGATCCTCATATAGTATTGTTGTTGAAGTGTATAATGATCTCTTGGTTCTGCTCATTTCACTAATCATCAGTTCATGTCTGTCTCTCTTAGGTTCTCTGGATTCATCCTGATGAAAATAATAGTCCATAACATTCATATACCATAATTCATTCAGCCATTCTCCAATTTCCAGTTGTTGGACATCCACTCAGTTTCCAGTTTCTGGCCACTAGAAAGAGGGCTGCCACAAACATTCTTGCACATACAAGTCCCTTTCATTTCTTTAAGATATCTTTGGATATTATGGAATATTATCGTTCTGTAAGAAATGACAAACAGGATGATTTCAGAAAGGACTGGAGAGACTTACATGAACTGATGCTGAGTGAAATGAGCAGGACCAGGAGATCATTATAAACTTTAACAACAATACTGTATGATGATCAATTCTGATTGATGTGGTCCTCTACAACAATGAGATGAACCAAATCAGTTCCAATAGAGCAGTAATGAACTGAACCAGCTACACTCAGCGAAAAAACTCTGGGAGATGACCATGAACCACTACATAAAATTCCCAATCCCTCTAATTTTGTCTGCCTGCATTTTGGATTTCCTTCACAGGCTAAATGTACACTATTTCAAAGTCCAATTATTTTTGTTCAGCAAAACAACTGTTTGTCATGTATACATATATTGTATTTAATTTATACTCTAACATATTTAACATATATTGCTTGACCTGACATCTGGGGGGGGGGAAGGAGAAGGGGAAAAATTGGAACAAATGGTTTGGCAATTGTCAATGTTGTAAAATTACCCATGCAAATATCTGGTAAATAAAAACTATTAAAAAAAAAAAAAAAAAAAAAAAAAAAAAAAGATCTCTTTGGAATAAAAGCCCAGTAGTAACACTGCTGGATAAAAGGACTAAGCACAGTTTAATAACTTTTTGAGCATAATTCAAAATTGCAGAGTTGGATTCATTCACAATTCGACCAACAAGGTATCAGTGTCCCAGTTTTCCCATATCCCCTCCAACATTTGTGTTTATCTTTTCCTGTCATTTTAGCCAGTCTGACAGGTGTGTAGTGGTATCTCAGAGTTGTCTTAATTTACATTCATCTGATCAATAATGATTTGGAACACCTATTCATATGAGTAGAAATAATTTCAACTTCATCATCTGAAAATTGTCTCTTAATATCCTTTGGCCATTTATCAAGTGGAGAATGGCTTGAACTTGATATAATCAAATTTTCTATTTTGTGATCAATAATGGCCTCTAGTTTTTTTTTTTTTTTTTTTTTTTTAATCCCTTCTTTTCCCACAAGTCTGAGAGGTAAACTATCCTATTTTCTTCTAATTTATTTATAACCTCATTTTTATGCCTAAATCATTCTTGGTATGCAGTGTTAAATGTAAGGCCTAATTTCTGCCATACTAATTTCCAATTTTTCCAGCAATTTTTGTCAAATGCTGAATTGTTATCCCAAAAGCTTGGGTGTTTGGGTTTGTCAAACACTAGATTATTCTAGTTATTCACTATTTTGTCCTGTGAAGCTAACTTATCCACTGAACAACTAGTCTATTTCTTAGACAATACTAAATGGTTTTGGTGACTGCTGCTTTGTAATGTACATCTGGTACATCTAGGCCACCTTCATTTGATTATTTTTCAATGGTTCCCTTGAAATTCTTGACCTTTTGCTCTTCCATATGAATTTTATTGTTATTTTTTCTAGGTCATTATTGGAATTCTTACTGGTATAGTACCAAATAAATAGATTAGTTTAGGCAGTATTATTTTTATTATATTCATTAAAACTGTCCAAGAGCACTTAACATTTTTCCAATTATTTATTCCTGATTTTATTTGTGTAGAAAGTGTTTTGTAGTTTTGCTTATAGAGTTCCTCATTTTCCCTTGACAGATAGATACCCAAATATTTTATACTATTGACAGTTATTTTATTTTATTTTTTTTAATTTTTTTTATTATATATATATATATTTTATAATATTATCCCTTGTATTCATTTTTCCAAATTACCCCCCCTCCCTTATTCCCTCCCCCCGACGACAGGCAATACCATACATTTTACATGTGTTACAATATAGTCTAAGTACAATACATGTGTGTGAATATCATTTTCTTGTTGCACAATAAACATTAGAATCCGAAGGTACATGTAACCTGGGCAGACAGATATTAGTGCTAACAATTTACATTCCCCTCCCAGTGTTTCTTCTCTGGGTGTATCTACCTCTGTCCATCATTGATCAACTGGAAGTGAGTTGGATCTTCTTTATGTTGAAGATTTCCACTTCCATCAGAATACATCCTCATACAGTATCGTTGTTGAAGTATACAGTGATCTTCTGGTTCTGCTCATTTCACTCAGCATCAGTTGATTTAAGTCTCTCCAACCCTCTCTGTATTCCTCCTGCTGGTCATTTCTTACTGAGCAATAATATTCCATAACCTTCATATACCACAATTTACCCAACCATTCTCCAACTGATGGACATCCATTCATCTTCCAGTTTCTAGCTACAACAAAAAGAGCTGCCACAAACATTTTGGCACATATATGTCTCTTTCCGCTCTTTAGTATTTCTTTGGGATATAATCCCAGTAGTAGCGCTGCTGGGTCAAAGGGTATGCACAGTTTGATAACTTTTTGGGCATAATTCCAGATTGCTCTCCAGAATGGCTGGATTCTTTCACAACTCCACCAGCAATGTATTAGTGTCCCAATTTCCCCACATCCCCTCCAACATTTGTCATTATTTGTTCCTGTCATCTTAGCCAATCTGACAGGTGTGTAGTGGTATCTCAGAGTGGTCTTAATTTGCATTTCTCTGATCAGTAGTGATTTGGAACACTCTTTCATGTGAGTGGATATAGTTTCAATTTCTTCATCTGAGAATTGTCTGTTAATATCTTTGACCATTTATCAACTGGAGAATGGTTTGGTTTCTTATAAATTAGGGTCAGTTCTCTATATATTTTGGAAATGAGACCTTTGTCAGAACCTTTGTTTTTAAAAATATTTTCCCAATTTGTTACTTCCCTTCTAATCTTGTTTGCATTAGTATTATTTGTACAGAAACTTTTTAGTTTGATGTAATCAAAATCTTCTATTTTGTGATCAATAATGATCTCTAGTTCTCCTCTGGTCATAAATTCCTTCCTCCTCCACAAGTCTGAGAGGTAGATTATCCTCTGTTCCTCTAATCTATTTATTATCTCCCTCTTTATGCCTAAATCATGGACCCATTTTGATCTTATCTTGGTATATGGTGTTAAGTGTAGATCCATATCTAATTTCTGCCATACTAATTTCCAGTTTTCCCAACAGTTTTTTCCGAATAATGAATTTTTATCCCTAATGTTGGAATCTTTGGGTTTGTCAAAGATTAGATTGCTATAGATGTACCCTTTTTTGTCCTTTGTATCTAATCTGTTCCACTGATCTACCGGTCTATTTCTTAGCCAATACCAAATGGTTTTGGTGACTGCTGCTATATAATATAGCTTTAGATCAGGTACACTTAGACCACCTTCCTCTGAGTTTTTTTTCATTAGTTCCCTTGCAATTCTTGACCTTTTATTCTTCCATATGAATTTTGTTGTTATTTTTTCTAGGTCATTAAAATAGTTTCTTGGGAGTCTGATTGGTATAGCACTAAATAAATAGATTAGTTTGGGGAGTATTGTATTGACAGTTATTTTAAATGGAATTTCTCTTTGTATCTCTTACTGTTGGATTTTGTTGGTGATGTATAAAAATGCTGAGGATTTATGTGAATTTATTTTGTATCATACTCTAAGAGCTTTTTAGTAGAATCTCTGGGGTTTTCTAAGTATATCATCATATCATCTTCAAAGAGTGATAATTTGATTTCCTCATTACTTACTCCATTTTAAAAAATCGTTTTCATTTCTTATTGCTGAAGCTGTCATTTCTAATACAATATTGATTAGTAATGGTTATAGTGGGCAACCTTGTTTCATTCCTGATTTTACTGGGAATAGTTCCAGTTTATTACCATTAGATATGGGTACTTTTTGATGGTTTTAAGTAGATGTTACTGAGTATTTTAAGGAAAAATAATTTTATTCCTCTACACTCTAGTGTTTTTAATAGGAATGGGTATTTGATTTTATCAATTTTTTTTTTGCATCTTGAGATAATCCTTTGTTTTTTTAATGTTAATTTGGTTATTGGTATAGTCAATTATGTTAATGGTTTCCCTAATATTGGACCAGCCATTAATTCCTAGCATAAATCCTACTTGGTCATGATATATTATCCCGCAGATAATTTTATGTAATAGTTTTGCTAGTATTTTATTTAAGATTTTTGCATAGTATTCAATAGGGAGATTGGTCTATAATTTTCTTTCTCTGTTCTCATCCTACCTGGTTTAGGTATCAGTACCATGTCTGTGTCCTAAAAAGAATTTGGTAGGACTCCTGCAATCCCTATTTGTTTTTCAAATAATTTATATAGCATTGAAGTTAATTGTTTTTTTTTAAATGATTAGTAGAATTTAAATGTAAATTCATTTGGTCCTGGGGATGTTTTCTTAGGGAGTTGATTAATAGCTACTTCTATTTTTTTTTTTTTTAATGGGACTGCTTACCTATTTACTTCTTCCTCTGTTAATCTGGGAAACCTATATTTGTGAAGGTATTCATCCATTTCATTTAAGTTTTCAAATTTGTTGGCATAAAGTTAAGCAAAATAATGCCTAATTATTGCTCTAATTTCCTCTTCATTAGTGGAAAGTTTTCCCTTTTCATTTTTAAGACTAACAATTTGATTTTCCTCTTTCCTTTTTATAATCAAATTTTCCAAGGGTTTATCTATTTTGTTGTGTTTTTTTTAAGAAGCAATCCTTAGTTTTATTTGTTAAATCAATATTTTTTTTTTTACTTTAAATTTTACTAATTTCTTCTTTTCTTTTTAGAATTTCAAGTTTAGTGTTTGATTGGGAGTTTTTAATTTCCTCTTTTTCTACCTTTTTTAATTGCAAGCCTAATTCATTTATTTTCTCTTTATTTTATGCAAATAGGCTTCTAGAATATAAAATTTCCCATTATTACCACTTTCGCTGCATCCCACACATTTTGGTATGTTGTCTCATTATTGTCATTCTCTTGGGTGAAATTATTAATTGTTTCTATGATTTGCTGTTTCACCCAATGATTCTTTAGGATGAGATTATTTAGTTCCAATTACTTTTTGATCTATTCTCCTCTGGCTTTTTATTACATCATAATCTGAAAAGGATGCATTCACTATTTCTGCCATTCCACATTTGAATTTGAGGTCTTGATGTGATAACATATGGTCAATTTTTGTATAGGTTCCCTGAATTGCCAAAAACAAAGTGTACTCCTTTCTTTTTCCTTTTAGCTTTAATCAAAGATCTAACATACCTAACTTTTCTAGTGTTCTATTTAGCTCTTTAACTTTTTTTTTTTCTTTTTGATGTTGTGCTTTAATTTATCTGATTCTGAGAGTGCAAGGTTGAGATTTCCCACTGTTATAGTTTTGCTATCTATTTCTTCTTGCAGCTATTTTAACATCTTTAGGAATTTAGATGCTACACCACTTTGTGCATACATGTCTAGTATTGATATGCTTAATTAGCTATGCTACCCTTTAGTAAGATATAGTGCTCTTCCTTATCTCTTTTAATTAGCTCAATTTTGGCTTTTCTTGATCTGAGATCTGGATGGTTGCCCTTGATTTTTTTTTACTTTATCTGAAGCATAGTAGTTTCTGCTCCAGCCTTTTACCTTTATTCTGTATGTATCACTCTGCTTCAAGTGTGTTTCCTGTAAATAGCACATTTTAGGATTCTGGCTTTTCCTGTATCCCCTCCAACTATTGCATTTTTAAATGAGTCCCCCCCCCCCCATGGAATCTTTCATTTTGCCAATTTTATTATTAATGAATTATTTTTTTCTAGTTCACTAATTTTGTTTTTCAGGAAGTTAATTTCTTTTTCCACTCTATTTTTTAATGAATTACATGATTTATCCAGACCCTCCTGCAAAGCTTTACTTTTCTTTCCCATTTTTCTTCTAGCTCTCTTTTAAGAACCTTTTTAATTTCTCCTAGGAGAGCCTTGTGTGATGGGGACTAGGTTATAACACCATTTGGAGCTTCATCTGGACATAATATGCTTTTAGTCTCCTCAGAGCTTGATTTCTGCTCTCTTTCAGCATAGAAGTTATCTATAGTTAAAGCCCGCTTTGCCTTTTTTCTCATTTTAACCAAAAATAAACAAATAAAATAAAAAAGATGTCTGCTTTTGGAGCAATATGGGGTTATCAAGCTGTCTCAACAAACAACAGGAAGTAGCAGTGAAGCAGAATTGAGAAAACAATGGATGTTCTAGGATCAGCATCTACACTGGATCAGTGAAGCATTCTGAGATCATACTGAGTCCCTCCCAGTGTTTAGTGGGTATGGCCATGTTCAGAGAGACTCTAACATTTTGGGGTTATAGTTTTTACCTCCTATATTTATAGCTTCTCTATTGACCTACTGGCTTGCTGCTGTAGCAGAGTAGTTGACACTGTGGTAAAGTTCTCCCTGAAAATTTTCAGCTTGTGAAGACCATACCCTGCCCCATTCTGGTCTGTTCAGTGTGATCTGTTTCCCATGCTTTTATTGCCTATCTGCCCGAGTCTGTGCCTTACCTGACCCCATTCCATCCCTGTGGGGGAGTAAAAAATTGAACCTTTCTGATAAATTTTGAGATTATCATCTGGTTGTACTGTATTGTACTCCCAATATTCGTAGATTTTGACAGTCAAAAACTAATTCTGAGGTTGAGTTTCATAAAATATAATTTGAGTGTAAAGGAGAGCTCACAAAGACACATATGTCCTCTCTGACATCTTGGCTCTGTCCCCCAAATTGTGAGTCTTAAAAATGGAAAGGGAGAACTTTCCACCAATGAAAAGGAAATTGGAGCAATAATAGTAGTTACTTTCCCAACATTATACCAATAAATTTGATCACATAAGTGAATTGGAGGGATATCTACAAAAATATAGATTGCTTAAATTAACAGAGGAGGAAGTAAATTGCTTAAATAGTCCCATTTTAGAAAAAGAAATAGAACAAGCTATTAATCAACTCCCTAAGAAGAAATGCCAAAGACCAGATGGATTTATAGGTGTGAATTCTACCAAACATTTAAAAAACAATTAATGTTAATAATATATAAACCATTTAAAAATAGGGAATGAAGGACTCCTACCAAATTTGTTTTATGAAACAGACATTGCACTGATACCTAGACCAAGTAGGATGGAAGCTGAGAAAGAAATTATAGACCAATTACCCTAATGAATATTGGTGCAAAAAATTTAAATATAATATTAGTAAAGAGATTATAGAAAATTCTCCCCCAGATATTACACCATGACCAAGTAGGATTTGTACCAGTAATGCAGGGCTGGTTCAAAATTAGGAAAATTAATAGCATAGTTGACTATATTCATAACCAAATTAACAAAAAAAGATATGGTTATCTCAATAGATGCAGAAAAAGCATTTGATAAAATCTAACACCAATTCCTATTAAAAACACTAGAAAGTATAGGAATAAACAGAATGTTCCTTAAAATAATTAGTAGCAAACCAAAAAAATGAAAAACTGGAGAAAATTGTAACGTGCTCTCCTGGCAGTTACAATTATTAGTCTGTCCTAGACCCACCAGAGTACCTTTGACCACTGTGCTTAGCAGTGTGAACTCTACCCGGCTCTCCTCCTCTGAGGCCTTCAAACGTCTCTGGCCACAATCTCTTGAATCTGTAGCTTAATAACCGGTAGCACACTCAAGAACAGCCATGTGTAATCTTAAAAGCCTTTATTATACCTACTCACATAATGCCCTGAATGATGCCCTGACTTGTTGGTTCCCGAGTGAACACCTGGTCAGAAGACCCACATGTTCACTACCAAAAGCCTTACCTCTTTTGGCTATCCATCTTGGCTTGGCCACCCAGGCTAGGAAGCCAGAAAATTGTCAAATATCTACTTGGAAAATCGACAGAACTGGAAAATAGATCTAGGAGAGATAATCTGAGGATAATTCTGTAAGAAATGACCAACGGGATGATTTCAGAAAGGCCTGGAGAGACTTACATGAATTGCTGCTGAGTGAAATGAGCAGGACCAAGAGATCATTATATACTTCAACAACAATATTATATGAAGATCAAATCTGATGGACATGGCCATCTTCAACAATGAGATGAACCAAATCAGTTCCAATAGAGCAGTAATGAACTGAACCAGCTACACTCAGCGAAAAAACTCTTTTTGTCCGCCTGCATTTTGGATTTCCTTCACAGGCAAATTGTACACTATTTCAAAGTCCTATTCTTTTTGTACAGCAAAACAACTGTTTGGACAAGTATACATATATTGTATTTAATTTATACTTTAACATATTTAACATGTATTTGGTCAACCTGCTATCTGGGGGAAGGGGAAGAAGGGGAAAAATTGGAACAAAAGGTTTGGCAATAAAATTACCATTCATGTATCTGTTAAATAAAAACTATAATTAAATTTAAAATAAAAAAAAATAAATCAAATCATTCTCCAATTGATAAATGGTCAAAGGATACAAACAGACAAGTCTCAGACAAATAAGTTGAAGTTATTTCTAGTCATATGAAAAGGTGTTCCAAATTACGATTGATCAGAAAAATGCAAATTACAACAACTCTGAGATACCACAACACACATCTCAGATTGGCTAAGATGACAGGAAAAAATAATGATGAACATTGGAGGGGATGTGGGAAAACAGGACACTGATACATTGTTGGTAAAAATGTGAATAGATCCAACCATTCTAAAGAGCAATTTGGAACTATGCTTAAAAAGTTAACAAACTGTGATTACCCTTTGATCTAACAGTGTTTCTACTGGGATTTTATCTCAAAGAAATCTTAAGGGAGGAAAGAGACCCACATGTGCAAAAATGTTTGTGGCAACCCTCTTTGTAGTGGTAAGAAACTGGAAACTGACTGGATGCCAAACAATTGGAGAATGGCTTAATAAATTATGCTATATGAATATTATGGAATATTAGTATTTGGTAAGAAATGACCAACAGAGTAATTTAAGAGAGGCCTGGAGAGACTTGCATGAATTGGTGATAAGTGAAACGAGCAGAACCAGGAGATCATTACAAACGGCAGCAACAACACTCTATGATGAACAATTCTGATGCCTCTCATCAACAATGAGATAGTTCAAACCAGTTTTAATTGTTCACTAATAAAGAGAGCCATCCACATCTAGAGAGAGAGTACTGTAGGAACTGAGTGTGGACCACAACATAGCATTTTTACTCTTTCTGTTATTGTTTGCTAGCATTTTTACTTTCCTTCTTAATTTTTTTTTATTCTTTCTAGTTCCACTTTTTCCTTGTCCAGCAAGATACCTATATAAATATGTATAGATATATTCAATTTAACATATTTTAACATCTTTAACATGTATTTGACTACCTGCCATCTAGAGGAGGGCGTGGGGAAAAGGAGGGGAAATTTTGGAGCAGAAGAGTTTGCAAGAGTCAATGTTGAAAATGTTACTCATTCACATGTTTTGTAAATAAAAAGCAAATTCATATCCAGATATTCCATAGATCATAAGTTGAAGAATAAAAGAAAAGATGAATTTTTGAAAATAACAAAAATTAACACTACTTTTTAAAAGTAATTATATGGATAATTTGAATATATTTCAAAAATATGTATTAAAAATTAATGTTTTGCTTCTCATCACAGCATTGCTTTATCCATCTTCCTTCCCCTCACCTAATCCCATTTGCAATGGTGAAGATAGTTTTCTATATGCAATTGACCATGTATGTATATTCTTTCCTTTTTGAATCATTTTGCCTGAGTCAGATTTAAGCATTGCCTGCTTGCCATGTGTGCCTCTTTTGTGTGAGATTTTTTTTCTATATTTTTTCTTTATTTTCCATTCTCTCAATACATCTTTTACCTCTTTATTTTTTAAAAAGAAAATCTCAATATATTTAACTCACAGCCATGTCTTCTATGTTGACTCTTTCTACCTGCCCTTATAATGATAATATTCATAAGTGTTAGATGTATCTTCTTTTTTTTTTTTTTTTGTAAGTATATACACAATTTAACCTGGTAACAACAATTGAGGTTCTATTGATTTATCTTTCACAATTCACTTTTTATAGTTTTCTTGAATGGTGTATTTTAAAATCAAATTTTCCATTCATCTCTAGTCTTTTCAACAGGAATGCCTGAAAATCCTCTCTACTCTTAAATGTCTATTATTTCCCCAACATGATTATACTCACTTTTTTGTGAGTATGTTACTGTTGCTAGTAATCCTAGCCCTTTGCTTTCTGAAACATCATGTTCCAAGACTTATACTCGTTTAATATGTTAGCTGCTAAATCTTGTGTAATCCTGACTATGGTGCTATGGTTTTTTAATTGTTTCTTTGTGGCTACTTATATAATTTTTTCTTTGATGTGGGACATCGAAAATATCACTATAATATTTCTGGTAGTTATTATTTATTGATCTCTTTCAAAAAGTGAGGGGTAGATTTTTTCTGTTTATTTTACTTTCTGCATCTGAGATACCAGAAAAAAATCCATTTACATGAAATCTAGGCTTCTTTAAACAATAATTTTCAAGGAGTTTTTCTGATGAGACATTTCTTATTTTCCTCTATTTTAAAAAATCATTTTAATGTTGTACCTTGTTTTATTTTCCTTCTTGATATCTCATGTAGTCATTAGTTTCCACTTCCCAAAAGTAGGGCTTTTTTTTTTAATTTTCTTTTTTTTATATAAAGTTGACTTTTTTTTTAATCTGTCAGCTTTTATTTACTTATTGCTTTGGCTTCATTTATTTATTGCATTTTGGGTGAGGCAATTGGGGTTAAGTGACTTGCCCAGGGTCAAACAGATAGTAAGTGTTAAGTATCTGAGGCCAGATTTTAACTCAGGTCCTCCTGGTTTCAGGGTTGGTGCTCTATCCACTGTGCCACCTAGCAGCCCTAGGAATTTTCTTAAATGAGATTTTGACTGATCTTCCTTTTTAAAGCATTATTTTCTTTTGTTAGTTTTCACACCTGTTTTTACCATTTGGCCAAATCTATTTTTATGAAATTTTTGTTGTGCCTCTTTTACTAAGGTATGAATTATCTTCATAGTTTTCCTATACCATTCTCACTAATTTATCATATTTTTCAATAAAAAAAATGATTCAAAGTATCTTACTTCATTGGAGACAGATCATCTTCCTCAAAAGATGATGCTCAGTCTAACTGGCCAGTTGTTTCTTGGCTGATACTCCAGGTCCTTTGCATTTTAATTATGGTATTCTAGGCCTTCTGATCCTTTATTATAGAAGCTGCTAGATCCTGGGTAATCTTGACTATTGATCTTTTAAACTTGATTTTTTTCTGGTAGCTTGCAAGTATTTTTTTCTTTGAGATTATAGTTCAGGAGTTTTGCAACAATGCCACTTAGGTTTATTTTGTCACTTCCAGAAGTTATCTATAGATTCTTTCAATGACCATTTTGTCCTCTAGTTCTAGTACATCAGGACAGCTTTCCTTAATGATCTCTTGAAGAATGCTTTCCAAGGCCTTTTTTTTTTTTTTTAATCATGGTCTTCAGGTGAACCAGTAATTTTTAAATGGTCTCTCCTGCATTTATTTTCCAGATTGGCTGTTTTTCCAATGAAGTATTTCACATTTTTTCCCCATTTTTTCCTTCCTTTTGAGTTTGTCTGATTCTTGATCTCTCATTGAGGAATTATCTTCCATATCTTCAGTATTAATCTTTAATGTATGATTTTCTTTAATTAGTTTTTGTATCTCTTATTCCATTTGATGAATTCTACTTTTCAAGGTGTTGTTTTCTTCAGTGGATTTATTTTTTCAGTTGGCCAATTATATATATATTTTAAATAATTGCCTTCCTTCTCCAAATTGTTGACTCTCTCTTGCAAACTCTTGTTCTTTTCTCATTTTTTTTTATTTCTACCTTTATTATTTGCCTTTTTAAGTCTTTTATGAGCACTTCCAAAAAGCCTTTTTTGACTTGAGATCAATTTATATCACTCTTTAAGATTTCCTCTGTGGACATTTAATTTTTATTTGAGTTAGTGTATTGGTCTTCCCTGTCATGGGGGTAACTTTCTATAGCCAAAGTTCTTTTCTGGTTTTTAGTCATTTTTTTCCCTTTTTCTTTTGGTATTTCCTCTTTGTTTGCTTTTATGTTCTAGCTCTGCTACTGGGGTAAAGGACGCACTTTCCCATGGTTTTTGTACAGCTCTGAGCCTTGTCTTACAAAATAGAAATCCCTTGTGTTTGCAGGGAGTACATTTGTCTACTCTTTCCAGGAAAGCCTATTTTCCCAGATTTTCTTCTGAGCTGGGGCTGGAAGATGTCCCCCTGATTTGCTCTTGTCTTGGGCTGGAAATTTTTTTTTTTGTCTTCCACTCTATTTTATCTTGGTAGTATCATTTAATGGAAGGTTTGAGTTCGCATGAGTCTCTGCCATCTTGGCTCCTTTCTCTCTCTATCTCTGTGTCTGTCCCTAGCTCTGTCTTGCTGTTTCTTTCTATCTGTTTTTCTGTCTCTGTCTATTTCTTTTTCTCTATCTCCATCTATCCCTCTGTCTCTGAATCATTGTCTCTGTCTGGTTCTCTGTCTCTATCTCCATCTTCTTCTCTGTCTCACTGTGTCTCTGTTTTTCCCTGTCAGTCTCTGTCTCTGTTTCGGTCTCTTTTTCTGCCTCTGTCTCTCTGTCTCCCTCTGGGTCTTTGTCTCTCTCTCTCTGTCTCTGTCTCAGCTTTTTCTCTCTCTTTTCAAAAACCTATCAAAAGCTTACATTTTTAACATAGGAAACAATGCACATATAAATGTAGATTTTCTAGGATCTAAGGATCTTTATCTTAGCTCACAGTTTTATCAATGAGGCTTTGGTCTCAAAGAAATGATATACTCCCTGCCTTTAATGGTTTTTAGATGAAGTGATAGTGTGAAGTCTTATCCAAATATTATTCCATTTACTTCTTCCTCACTAAATCACATATTTCACCTATTAGGTTATGTTCAGACTTATCTTATTTCACTTAATATATAGTCAGATTCATTTTATGCTTATAAATGTTTATTATTTATCTCTAAAAATATTTGTGTGACAGTCTTTCATGTTTAAATTCAACTGTTAATATTTTTCCATCATTTTATTAAGTCTAGACAATCAAGAAAGCAGTCAATAAAGCCCTGCTATGTAGTGCTTGCCTATTTCTGAAGTATAAATTCTCACACTGAAAATTCAACAACCAGTTCTTCCAAGAAGACTGAAGTTGGCTCCAGGACAACCTTGGCTGGATTTCACTGTATTGGATGCTGTTATTGATGTAGTGAAAAGAAAGAAATCTCCCACTTTATTGACTGTAAGAATTTCTCTTAAGTAAGGTTTGCCACCTTTACTAATTCCAGAGCTACTACACTTGCTTTTTAAAGACTAGGACCTTTTTTTTTTTTTTTTTTCATTTTTCCAAATTATCCCCTCCCTTCCTCCACTCCCTCCCCCTGATGGCAGGTAATCCCATACATTTTACATGTGTTACAATATAATCTAGATACAATATATGTGTGTAAATACTATTTTCTTGTTGCACATTAATTATTAGCTTCCGAAGGTATAAGTAACCTGGGTAGATAGACAGTAGTGCTCACAATTTACATTCGTTTCCCAGTGTTCCTTCTCTGAGTATAGTTATTTCTGTCCATCATTGATCAACTGGAAGTGAGTTGGATCTTCTCTATGTTGAAGATTTCCACTTCCATCAGAATACATCCTCATACAATATTGTTGTTGAAGTGTATAGTGATATTCTGGTTCTGCTCATTTCACTCAGCAACAGTTGATTTAAGTCTCTCCAAGCCTCTCTGTATTCCTCCTGCTGGTCATTTCTTACAGAGCAATAATATTCCATAACCTTCATATACCACAATTTACCCAACCATTCTCCAATTGATGGACATCCATTCAACTTCCAGTTTCTAGCTACAACAAAAAGAGCTGCCACAAACATTTTGGCACATATAGGTCCCTTTCCACTCTTTAGTATTTCTTTGGGATATAATCCCAATAACAGCAATGCTGGGTCAAAGGGTATGCAGAGTTTGACAACTTTTTGGGCATAGTTCCAAATTGCTCTCCAGAATGGCTGGATTCTTTCACAACTCCACCAACAATGTATCAGTGTCCCAGTTTTCCCACATCCCCTCCAACATTCATCATTATTTGTTCTTGTCATCTTAGCCAATCTGACAGGTGTGTAGTGGAATCTCAGAGTTGTCTTAATTTGCATTTTTCTGATCAGTAGTGATTTGGAACACTCTTTCATATGAGTGGAAATAGTTTCAATTTCATCATCTGAGAATTGTCTGTTCATATCCCTTGACCATTTATCAATTGGAGAATGGTTTGGTTTCCTATAAATCAGGGTCAGTTCTCTATATATTTTGGAAATGAGACCTTTGTCAGAACCTTTCCTTTTAAAAATATTTTCCCAATTTGTTACTTCCCTTCTAATCTTGTTTGCATTAGTATTGTTTGTACAGAAACTTTTTAGTTTGATGTAATCAAAATCTTCTATTTTGTGATCAATAATGATCTCTAATTCTCCTCTGGTCATAAATTCCTTCCTCCTCCACAGGTCTGAGAGGTACACTATTCTCTGTACCTCTAATATATTTATGATCTCATTCTTTATGCCTAAATCATGGATCCATTTTGATCTTATCTTGGTATATGGTGTTACGTGTGGATCCATATCTAATTTCTGCCATACTAATTTCCAGTTTTCCCAACAGTTTCTTCTGAATAATGAATTTTTGTCCCTAATGTTGGTATCTTTGGGTTTGTCAAAGATTAGATTGCTATAGATGTACCCTTTTTTGTCCTTTGTATCTAATCTGTTCCACTGATCTACCATTCTATTTCTTAGCCAGTACCAAATGGTTTTGGTGACTGCTGCTATATAATATAGCTTTAGATCAGGTACACTTAGACCACCTTCCTCTAAGTTTTTTTTCATTACTTCCCTTGCAATTCTTGACCTTTTATTCTGCCATATGAATTTTGTTGTTATTTTTTCTAGGTCATTAAAATGGTTTCTTGGGAGTGTGATTGGTATAGCACTAAATAAATAGATTAGTTTGGGGAGTATTGTCATCTTTATTATATTCGCTCGGCCTATCCAAGAGCACTGAATGTCTTTCCAATTATTTAAATCTGACTTTATTTTTGTGGCAAGTGTTTTGTAATTTTTCTCATATAATTCTTGACTATTCTTTGGTAGATGGATTCCCAAATACTTTATACTCTCAACATTTGTTTGGAATGGAATTTCTCTTTGTATCTCTTGCTGTTGCATTTTGTTGGTGATATATAAGAATGCTGAGGATTTATGTGGATTTATTTTGTATCCTGCCACTTTGCTAAAATTCTGAATTATTTCTAATAGCTTTTTAGCAGAGTCTTTGGGGTTCTCTAAGTATACCATTATGTCATCTGCAAAGGGTGAGAGTTTGATTTCCTCATTTCCTACTCTACTTCCTTGAATCTCTTTCTCGGGTCTTATTGCCGAGGCTAGCGTTTCTAGTACTATATTGAATAGTAATGGTGATAGTGGGCAACCTTGTTTCACTCCTGATCTTACTGGGAAAGGTTGCAGTTTATTTCTATTGCATATTATGCTTACTGATGGTCTTAAATATATGCTCCTGATTATTCTAAGGAATAGTCCATTTATTCCTATACTTTCAAGAGTTTTTAGTAGGAATGGATGTTGGATTTTGTCAAATGCTTTTTCTGCATCTATTGAGATGATCATATGGTTCTTATTGATTTGATTATTAATATGGTCAATTATCTTAATAGTTTTCCTAATATTAAACCAGCCCTGCATTCCTGGTATGAATCCTACTTGATCATAGTGTATTATCCTGGGGATGATTTTCTGAAGTCTTTTTGCTAATATCTTATTTAAGATTTTAGCATCAATATTCATTAAGGAAATTGGTCTATAATTTTCTTTGTCACTTTTCAATCGACCTGGTTTAGGTATCAGTACCATGTCTGTGTCATAAAAGGAGTTTAGTAGGACTCCTTCATTCCTTATTTTTTCAAATAGTTTATATAGCATTGGGGCTATTTGTTCTTTAAATGTTTGGTAGAATTCACATGTAAATCCATCTGGTCCAGGGGATTTTTTCCTGGGGAGTTGATTAATAGCTTGTTCTATTTCTTTTTCTGAAATGGGACTATTTAAGCAATTTATTTCCTCCTCTGTTAATCTGGGAAGCCTATATTTTTGGAGGAAGTCAACCATTTCACTTAAGTTATAAAATTTATTGGCATAAAGTTGGGCAAAGTAACTCCTTATTATTTCTCTAATTTCCTCTTCATTGGTGGAAAGATCCCCCTTTTCTTTTGTAAGGCTAACAATTTGATTTTCCTCTTTCTTTTTTTTTGATCAGATTTACCAAAGGTTTTTCTTATTTTATTGGCTTTTTCATAAAACCAACTCTAGGTTTTATTTATTAATTCAATAGTTGTTTTTTTTTTACTTTCAATATTATTGATTTCTCCTTTTAATTTTTGTATTTCAAGTTTAATTTTTGGTTGGGGGTTTTTAATTTGGTCTTTTTCTAGCCTTTTAAGTTGTAAGCCCAATTCGTTAATCTTCTCTTTCTCTATTTTCTTCAAATAAGCCTCTAAAGATATAAAATTTCCCCTTGTTACTGCTTTAGCTGCATCCCACAGATTTTGGTATGATGTCTCATCGTTATCATTATCTTGGGTGAAATTATTAATTGTTTCTATAATTTGCTATTTCACCCAGTCATTGTTTAAGATGAGATTATTCAGTTTCCAATTACTTTTTGGTCTATTTACCCCTAACTTTTTACTGAATGTAGCTTTTATTGCAAAGTGGTCTGAGAAGAAGGCATTTATTATTTCTGCCCTCCTACATTTTATTTTCAGATCTTTATGTCCTAATATATGGTCAGTTTTTTTTTTTTTTTTTTTTTTTATAGGATCCATGAATTGCTGAGAAGAAAGTATATTCCTTTCTATTGCCATTCAGTTTTCTCCAAAGGTCTATCATACCTAGTTTTTCTAATGTTCTATTTACTTTTTTAATTTCTTTCTTGTTTGTTTTGTGGTTTGATTTGTCTAAATCTGAGAGTGCAAGGTTGAGATCTCCCACTATTATAGCTTTACTGTCTATTTCTTCTTGCAACTCTCTTAATTTTTCCTTTAGAAAGTTAGATGCTATACCACTTGGTGCATATATGTTTAGTATCGATATGGCTTCATTATTTATGCTACCTTTCAGCAGGATATAGTTTCCTTCCTTATCTCTTTTAATTAGATCAACTTCTGCTTTTGCTTGATCTTTGATAAGGATAGCTACCCCTGCTTTTTTGGCTTTACCTGAAGCATAATAGATTCTGCTCCAACCTTTTACCTTTACTCTATATGTATCTCCCTGCTTTAAGTGTGTTTCCTGTAAACAACATATTGTAGGGTTCTGATTTTTGATCCAGTCTGCTATCCATCTGCGTTTGATGGGAGCCTTCATCCCATTCACATTTACTGTTAAAATTACTAATTCTGTATTTTCTGCCATCATATTATCCCCAGATTATGCCTTTTCCCTTGACCCCCCTGAACCCCTTCCCCAATATTCAATTTATAGACCCCCTTGTGACGTGCAGCCCTCCCTTTTTTTTTTTTAGTATCCCTCCCCCTTCCCTATATTTCCTTTCCCTTTTTCTCCTTTTCCTTTTCCCTTTTCCTCTCCAACCTTTTAATGAGGTGAGAGAGAATTCTCTGAAAAACAAATATGACAATTATTTACTCTTTGAGCCTCTTCTGATGAGAGTAAGATTTACACAATGATTCTCCCCCACTCTAAATTTCCTCAGATTTTCTATGCCTCTTCTTGGGATGTAGTTTCCCTCTTTTTATCACTCAATCCCCTTTTTCTGATACTACCCCCTTCCCTTTACTATACCCCATCCTTTTTTTTTTCTTTTATATCAGTAAAATCAAATTATCCATGTGTACTTTCTATATACCCACAACACAGTTATAGTTCTCAAGGGTTCTGTGTACCTTTTTTCTGTTTCTCTTCTGTCTTGTGGATGTAGATCAAATTTTTTTTTTTAAGTCTGGTTTTTTTCTTAGAAACATATGGAATTCCTCTATTTCATTGAATGACCATCTTCTTCCATGGAAAAAGATGCTAAACTTAGCTGGGTAGTTTATTCTTGGTTGCAATCCTTGATCTTTTGCCTTTCGGAATATCAGGTTCCAGGGCCTTCTATCTTTTAATGTGGAGGCAGCCAGATCTTGTGTGACCCTTATTGTGGCACCTTGGTATTTAAATTGTTTTTTTTTCTAGCTGCTTGCAGGATTTTCTCCTTTGTGTGGTAATTCTGCAGCTTAGCCACAATATTCCATGGTGTTCTTTTTTTAGGGTCTATTTCAGAAGGAGTTCGATGAATTCTTTCAACATCTACTTTCCCCTCTGTTTCTATTATCTCTGGACAGTTCTTTTTGATAATTTCCTGTAAAATAGAATTTAGGCTCCTTTTTTGTTCATAGTTTTCTGGAAGTCCAATGATCCGCAGATTATCTCTCCTAGATCTATTTTCCAGGTCTATAGATTTTCCCAGTAAGTATTTGATGTTGTTCTCCAACTTCTCATTTTTTTTTGTTTTGTTTGACTGATTCTTGGGTTCTCAATGAATCATTCATTTCTATTTGTTCCATCCTGACTTTTAAGGAGTTATTTTCTTCATTCACAGTTTTTAGTTCTTTTTGTAAATGCCCAATTTCATTTTTAAATGAGTTATTTTGCTCTATTGAATGTTTTCCATTTCCCTAATTTTTTTTGAGAATTATTTTCTTTTTCCAATTCAGAAATCCTATTTTCTTGGGATTTTTTATCTTCTCCAGTTCAGAAATCCTATTTTCTTGAGACTTTTTTATCTTCTCCATTTCAGAAATCCTATTTTCCTGTGATTTTTTTACCTTTTCTAATTCTCTAATTTTGTTTCCCTGCATCTCCTGTGAATTCTTTATTTTTTCCAACTCCAATTTCAGGATGTTGCTATTCTCTATCATAGCTTCCCTTTCCTTTCCCCATTTTTCTTCAAACTCTCTTAACTTTTTCAATAGTCTCTTCAAGGAGAGAGTTATGTGATGGCTTGCAGGAATCGTTCCCCTTTAGGTTGTTATCTGCTGACTCTCTGCTGTTAACTTCCTTGGGATTGGATACCTGGTCTTTCTCTGTGTAGAAGGAATCTATGGTTTTTCTTGGCTTTTTGTTCATACTTAAAAAATCTTTTAGGGTCTGTCCCTGGGGTAGGAAATTATTTATTTACTTCTTTACCAGCTTCCTCCCAGACCAGATGGATTCAGCGGCCCCTGCGCCTGAGCTAAGAGAGAGCTCTGGGAGAGAGTTCCCCACCCCCTCCCTGGAAGTGCCTCAGAGTTGACCAGCACTGCTGTGCCCTGAGGGCGCTGTGTTTTAGCAGCTTCCCTGAGGTTGATACTGAACAGTAAAGGTTACTCAAAGCCTAGCCTATGCATCCTTGTGGGGCATGGATGTCTGCAGCAGGTGATGTGAAAAGCCCCTGCGCTCCAACTGGAAGTGTCTGCCAGAAACTGTGGTCCCTAGTTCAGAGGTTCCGCTTCTCTGGGTCTTCCGTTCCACAGCCTCCAGCCCAGCCAGGCACTATGAGTTACCGCCCCGCCCACTCTTCAATCTCTTAACTACCACAAGGTAAAAGCCTGGGTTGCCTATGTCGGCCACACCCACCAGTGCTGAGATCTGCTGAGTCACCCCTGGGATCCGGGAAGATCCAATCTGGTTTTAAGCAGAGAAGAGCTAACAGCCTGTGCCAGATTCTTTTATCTCAGTGGATTCTCTGATCCCAGAGCCCTCCCCAGCGCGACTGGAGCAATGTGCCACTACCCCACTGTCTACACTGGCCTCTCTTCTTCCTCCCCTGGGAGCTGACCTTTCCTGCTGAAACTCCAGATTCTCTTCAGCTGGTAAGTAGTGCTTCCAGTCCTTGTGGATTCTATCAGTCCAACGCTATTTCTGAGGCTGATTAAATCTAGTTGGTTGTGAGGGAAGAAAGGAGCTTACACAGTGGCGTGTATCTTCTCCGCCATCTTGGCTCCGCCCAAGACTAGGAACTTAAAGTAGCATTCAGACAGCTACTGAGTAATGGTCCAATAATTCTACTTAATGCTTCCTTTCCAAATTATGAATGAGGCATTCTGACATTTATCTCTTTAGAATTCATGTATGTTAATATGAAAACAAAACAAAAATCCAGCTCTTTTGATAGTCTGGTCTGACTGGTTGAAACAAATCTCAGTGGGCTTTTGTATAAGCTTCTGAACTTGTCCATGAAAATTAAACATCCCTAGTCATCAATCTATGTTGAATTAGGATGACTAAATGTTTTTCTTCAGTTCTCTGATATTTGGTATTGACAATTTACCTGTTACATGGTCAGTAATAACCACTGAGAATTTTTGAGACTAAAGGTCATATACTGCTTTATATTCACCTTTATAATTCTAATCTTTCCAATTAGTATTTATTTGTAAGGTTACAAAATAAAGTAAAATAAAAAAAATACTTAAGAAAAAATACTTTTTCCTGCACTTTACTGAAATAATGCAGAAGTTCCAGAGAGTTAATCTTATTAGAAACAATATTATTTTTTCTTAATGATCTTGCTTATAGGCTCTAATAAATTTGATGCTGCATCATTATTAAAGTTTTTTTTTTTAATTTTGAAACTCAGTATATGATTTTTTTATTTTATTTTATTTTTTTTTTTGTTAAGGCAATTGGGTTAAGTTACATAGGCTCACACAGCTAGGAAGTGGATAACTTTATTCATCATTTCTACTGGTGTGATTAATACATGCAGAGCCTTAATAAAATCTTAGGAATGTTAAATTTGTAAGGTGAACAGTGACAAACAGGAGTTTTTCAAAAGAGATTATAAAAGGCAATGATAATATAATTTTCAAGTTATATATTTAATTATGAAATTATTATATACAACATGTTTTCCTTGGCAAATATCTCATAGGTCATCCTAAATTATTTCTCTTTTCTTTCTTCTGCTTTCTATTTTGTAATTAGAATCTGAATTATTTTTAATTAATTTTCTTATTTAACAATATAGAACTTCATTGTGAATTTAAAAATTAATACCAGTTTTCAAAAATGGCTCTCAGAAAAACAATATTTTTCTAAAGAGACATAGATAAAAAATCCAGATCAGCAGATGAATAGATTTTAGTAGAAATGATATGACTGTTCTAAAAACAATGAAAAACATTATACAAAATATTGCCTCTTTTCATTTTCAAATCATTGAAATGAAAGTTTGATTTTTGACAATAGTTCATTGAAAATTCTAGAAATAAACTTCTTCCAGTCATTTGCCAAAAGTCTAGAATCAATAATCAGAAAAACATATTTTTTTTTCCTATGAAACAAGAGAAAAAGTCATTTTGCTGTCACCCCAGCAGTCAGGATAGAGGAATCTGGAGCATCACACTAATGGGAGTAATTGGACAGTTTGTTGACAGATAGTAATCTACAAAGATAAGTGTTAAATAATGCACATTTCAGGGAAAACTTTAATGAGTCCTGAATTCTTTGTTATCTCTCCAGGAAACAACAACAACAAAAAAATACAGTTTCCATTATTATGAATAACTCAGTAAAGATGAATAAGGGCAATCAAAATATCACCTAGTAGTTAGATTTTGTTTTGAATGTTATAGAGAATAACAGTTAAATATTATAATGTCACCATATAAGCTGACAGCTTTCCTTTTTTGTAAATACCAAATCTGATTTGATTTCCCACTATAGATTTATAGATGCCAATTTTTTTTAAAGAGCTATTACACCCTGTGTTCTTTTTTTTTCCCCCTCAAAGGTTAAAAAATCACATGTTTGATAATGTCTAGCACAGAATGGCTACTTTTTCATTTTTCTTGTTTCCTCAGTGAAATTAGCAGCAAACTTAGCTGAAACAAGCAATGGAAAAGCAACTTTATGCATTTTCCAAAGCCACCTTATTTTGATCAACTTGCAATTAGTTTGTTTTCATCCAAGGTTAATTAATTCTTTTATTGGGACTTAACACTTTAAATCCCTTCATGCCTCTGAAGTTATTAGATGATGAATGCAGTACAAGTATTTCATTGAAGTACCTATTCACTGACAATAATAATATTATGCATTTATATAGAGTCTAAGATTTTCATAATGTTTTACAAGTATTATCTCCTTTGTCACAATAATTTGTTATCAAGATTCTACTTTTTTTACCTAGCAGGAAATGAAGGCAGACAGAGGTTTTAAATCTTGTCCAGTTGTACACAGCTAATAAATTTGTTAGGTTACTTATTCCATCATGCTTTCCTGATTCCAGGTCCAATGATTTATCTATTGAGCTACTTTGTTGTCTTCATTTGATTTCTGAGAAGTCAGAAGTTAGTTTAGCCCTTATGTTCACCCTATAAAAAGTACTAGTAATGGCATTTGCCCCACAAATGAAAAGCTTAAATATTTGTCCTTTACTGGTTTCAATATATATTTCCTCTCTACATGCTCAAACTCCTACTTACATAGTGTGGTCAGGGTGTGGGGATTTTCCTAGAAAAATAAAATAGGGAAAAAGAAACTGATTTTTTTTTAAATTTTGATTGTGATACTTTGAAGTAATTTGAAATCTCTTTTAATGACCCTAAACATTTCTATTTAGCAAATGTTCATGTATTTATTATTAACTTTTTAAAGTATTGTTTAATTATTATGAATCATTAAATGCTACAATTTTCAAAATGAGTATCATTTGAAGATAAGGTGAAGCTTACAGTGAGTGTGAGAAGTCTCCAAAATATAATAAATAGAGAAATATATTAAATTATATTGTCTAAATAATATAAGGTTGAATTGGGGAAAAAATTTAGCTTTTGATAAGTATGAGATGAATAATGGCCAGCGCATGCATTACATTGTTATCTCAATGATATCAAGAGGAACCAAGGAAAATATAATGAACTTCTGGAAAGAGACAGATAAAAATCATATGCAAAGGTCAGCTTTGAGCTCATATTTACATAACTGAAGTGCAAATCCTTTCACATCAAAGAACCTCAAAGATCTCAAACCATTCATGTATTTATAAAATAAAATATTTGATTTTTAGAGGCTAATAAATAAGTACATCAAATGGCATGTAGTCTAGTGATTGTTCCTCCTCTCACAAAGTGTATCTCTAAAGCCCATGACACATTGACTTGGGGAAAAAAATAAGTTCTGATTTTGAAATTTAGTAGTGATGAGCTTGATAAGGAAAGGGAGGAATGTGAAATAGCCTTTTCATTTCTGGGTCAGAACAGTACAGGAATGAATGATAGATTTATCGTCAGAAGAAAATTCTGGCTCAGTATAAAAAAAAAGTTCTAAACATCAGATCTATCCCAAATGAATGTGGGCTTTCTTAAGACCTAGTGAGTCTCCTCTATAACAAGAGGTTCTTAAGTAATGGTTCATTTTTAGAAGGTTATAGAGAATATGTAAATGTTCTGGTAACATTTTCCCTAAATAACTTCAGAAATATATTTGGTTTCTCTTATTCATCCTCAAAGAAAGGGGTAAAATAGAATGATTTATTTTTTTTTAGATTGTTTATACTGCAGAATGAGAAAATCCATTGAAACAATGCTATAAAAGAAAAGTTTTGATTCATTTGAAAGTGTCTTTCCAGAACAGATTGAGATATTTGGAAATGAGGATTTGGGGAAAAATGTTTTGAAGCATCTGAGAGCTCAGCATTCAATGAAACTAATTTAGGACATGGATGGATCTGGGTTTGATTGAATTGCATTGAATTTTTGTTAATAAAAAAGGTTAATTAGCTTAGTGGATGAGTATAATACTTCATTTCTTTGTTTCTTCCTCAGAAATTTATTTGTTATGACCCTAGAGAAATCATTGAATTTTTTTCTGCCTCAGATTTCTCATTAGTATAATGAAAAACTTGGATGTGATTCTTCTATCTTTAATTCATGATCTTATGAATAAGACCTTTCAGATCTTTATTTTTTAATATTTGTATTTTATAATTGTAACTTTTTTTGACAGTGCATATGCATGGGTAATTTTTTACAACATTATCCCTTGCACTCACTTCTGTTCCGATTTTGCCCTTCCTTCCCTCCACCCCATTCCCCTAGATGGCAGGTAGTCTTATACATGTTAGATATGTTATAGTATATCCTAGATATGTGTGCAAAACTGAATTTCTTGTTGCACAGGAAGAATTGGATTCAGAAGGTAAAAATAACCAGGGTAGAAAAAGAAAAATGCAGATAGTTTACACTCACTTCCCAGTGTTCCTTCTTTGGATGTAGCTGATTCTGTCCATCATTGATAAATTGGAACTGAATTAGATCTTCTCTTTGTCGAAGATATTCACTTCCATCAGAATACATCCTCATATAGTATTGTTGTTGAAGTATATAATGAAGTCCTGGTTCTGCTCATTTCACTCAGTATTAGTTCATGTAAGTCTCTCTGTATTCATCCTACTGGTCATTTCTTAAGAACAATAATATTCCATGACATTCATATACCACAATTTACCCAACCATTCTCCAATTGATGAGCATCCATTCATTTTTCAGTTTCTAGCCATGGTAAAAAGGGCTGCCACAAACATTTTGGCACATACAGGTCCCTTTCCCTTCTTTAGTATTTCCTTGGGATATAAGCCCAATAGTAGTATGGCTGGGTCAATGGGTATGTACATTTTGATAACTTTTTGGGCATAATTCCAGATTGCTCTCCAGAATGGTTGGATTCTTTCACAACTCTACCAACAATGCATCAGTGTCCCAGTTTTCCCACGTTCCCTCCAACATTCATCTTATTTGTTCCTGTTATCTTAGCCAATCTGACAGGTGTGAAGTGGTATCTCAGAGTTGTCTTAATTTGCATTTCTCTGATCAATAGTGATTTGGAATACTCTTTCATATGAGTGAACATAGTTTCAATTTCACCATCTGAAAATTGTCTGTTCATATCCTTTGAGACTTTTCAGTTATTTATTAAAAAAACATAAACAGAGATAATTAAATGCAGAGGTCAAAAGAGGGGGGAATTATGATTCAAGCATCATGAAAAAGTGGCTGGGTTTTGGAAACATGAAGATGTTGTGACAGATTGAATAGTATGATAGAAATGAAATTTAATATATGGGTGCAAGTCTCACCTTTGACACCTCTAGCTGTATAACCCTTGTCAAATCACTAAACATTTCTGGTCTCCTATTTTTTTTTTTTGTTTGTTTGTTTTTATTTATTTTTATTTTTATTTTCCCCAGTTACATGTAAAAACAATTTTTATTATACATGTGCATACATGTATATTTTCTATATGTATTATGTTGGGAGAGAACAAAAGGGAAAAATAATGGAAACAAAAAGGGTGAAAATATTATGTGTTGATCTACATCTCTCTCTAGATGTGAATGACACGTTACATCCAAAGATTATTGGGATTACTTTGGATCACTGATCCACTGGAAAGAAGAAAGCCTTTCATAATTGATCATTACACAATCTTGCTGTTACTGTGTACAATATGTTCCTGTTTCTGTGTGCTTTGCTCAGCATCGATTCATGTAAATCTTTCCATGCCTTGATAAAATCAGCCTATTCATAATTTTATATAATATAATATTCCATTACTTTCATATCATATATGAAAGATGAAACATGTCCTAACTCATGGACATCTGTTCATTTTCCACTTCTTTGTCACCACAAAACAACAAAATATACACATTTGTACTTGTGGGTCCTTTCCTCTCTTTCATCATTTCTTTGAAATACAAACCCAGTATAGGAACTGCTGATCAAAAGGTATTCAACATGTTATAGACCTTTGGGCATAGATCTAAAATGTTCTCTAGAATGTTTGGGAAATTTCACAACTCCACCAACAATGCATTAATATTCCAATATTGCCTTCCAACATTTGTCATATTTTTCTGACATCTCAGCCAATCTGAGAGGAGTGAAATAGTAACACAAAATTGTTTTAATTTGCATTTCTCTAATCAATATTATATAGAGCATTTTTTGCTCATTATATTTGACTACAGATAGTTTTAATTTCTTCATCTGAAATTTGTCTCTTCATATCCTTTGACCATTTGTTAACAGGGGAATTTATTTAAATTTGAGTAAATTGTCTAGATATATTAAAAATGAGGTTTTTATTAGAAACACTGGCTACAGATTTGCCTCCA
Source organism: Sminthopsis crassicaudata (assembly GCF_048593235.1). Taxonomy (NCBI): domain Eukaryota; kingdom Metazoa; phylum Chordata; class Mammalia; order Dasyuromorphia; family Dasyuridae; genus Sminthopsis; species Sminthopsis crassicaudata. Next base: position 57,325,150 of record NC_133622.1, on the reverse strand, counting down.
TAGGTTTTTCTTCCCTTATGATCTTAAATGACTTGTTGGTGCAAAAGATTTTTTTTTTAATTTGATATGATCATGACTATCTATTTTGCATGTTTTAATGTTCTCTGGTTCTTTTCTGCCATAAATTCCTTCCTTACACAAAGATCTGTTAAGTAAACTATCCATTGCTCTCCTAATCCTGTTGACCTTATTTTGGTATGGGATATGGCATGTCAGATTATACCAAGTTTTGGCAAATTATTTTCCAGTATTCCTAGAAATTTTTGTTAAATAATGAGTTATTATCCCAGAAACTATATTATCTGGGTTTATTGAACAATAGATTACTATGTCATTGGTTATTGTGTAATGTATATCTAACCTATCCCATTCTCTATCACTCTATTTCTTAGCTAGTAACATATGGTCTGATTATTACTGTTTTCAGTAATAGAACTAATGTGTTGGGTTAGGCTACCTTCCTTTGCATTTTTCATTAATTATCTTAATATTTTTGTGGGTCCTGAGTCTTATTTAATAAAATAAATAAATTCATTCTTGCCATGCCTACCTCATAAGATTGCCATGAAGTTCAGATGAGAGGAAATATAACATAAATAAAGCTGATGACAAAAATTGGCATGTCATATAGAATTGAAACTTTTCATATAGGTCCTTGTTTTGTTTTTTTGTTTTTTTTCATAGTGGGAAAAACAGTTTAAGCTTGGAATCAGAAGAATGATTAAGAGTTTTTATTCCACTATTTGTTATCTATGTGACTAGGCACAACTCATTACCATTTGCAAAATTGTGGTTGGATTAGGTTGTGACTAAGAACTCCATCACCCATGAACACTATGAAATTTTAAGTGTTTTGGTTATAAATGATTAAACAGGAATATAAAGCAATATACTTGGAATTTTTGTGGTCAACATTGTCCATTCCTTGAAGAACTTGATTTCATCTTAATGTATTAGAAGTTCTGGCCAATCTGTCATCTATCCCTTAGATATATTTAATTTTAGCAATGAAGAATTAAATATTTTCTTCCTGTTTTGCATTTAACCTTATTCAGTGACCAAAATGGAATTAAATAATTCAAATAATACTTATTCAGCTATCTTTTCCTACTTTTACTCTAAGTATCTATGTCCTATAAGGCCAATTATTCTGGTTGGCATGCTCAATTATTTTCATAAGGATATTCATTCCTCAAAGTAAGTGCTGCTGGTTACATTTTCTCTTAGAATCATATTATAGTGAAACCTCTTTATAGTTCTACTCTGAATGTTTCCCCAAAAATATATGGGAAAAAAATCTCCCAACTATCATTCTAACTCTATTCTAGATAAAACTATCAGGTAAACTTTTTGTAGTGGAGTAAAATAAGATTCAGATGGGATAAGTGATGTGTGTATGGTTATATATTTTTAATTTTTGTTTTAAACTTAAAAACATAATAAGAAAAAAATGTCATGTACACAATAGAACATACAAGTGGACTCAAAATATAAAGCAGTAAATTTTAATTTCAAGAAATTTGATATAACAAGTGCATATTGTGTTATCTTTTCTTTACTTTCTTATAGGTTTTCTTTTGTTTCCTGCTATGAACTTTCTTCTTTACTTTCCCCTTTCACCCAAGTCTAAAATTAAGCATGGTTGTATATAGATAGAGATATGCTATTAGAGAGACTGAGAAATATAGAGAGATAAAGAGATTTACATATGCATATATATATATATATTATATACACATATATGCAAATGCATACATAGGCATATATAAGACATATAACGCTTATTTTATTTGTGCTCTGTTTTTCTTAAAGTAAATAGCATCTTCCTTTATAAATTCTAGTTTTTATATACATATCTCAATTCACTTGCTACAGCATCATTTCCTTTGTTACAGCAAAATTTCAACCTTATATTTTATAGTTATTTTAAGTAGTCTAAAACAATATTGATTTTTATAGCTGACACATAGTTTCTTTATTTTTCTCTTTTGATTACATTTCTGTTTTAAGTTTTTCCAAAATCATGAATAATGCCCCTTATTTTTTTACCTAACAAATTCTACTATGATGTTTATTTCATGTTTGTATATATCCCTTATTTTCATAGCATTTCCTGAAAGCAGCATATTGCTGTGTTGAAAATTTCAATCTGTTTCCATTTTATGGGTAAATTCAGCCCATTCACATTCTAAGCTATTCTTACTTGTTGTATATTTTCCTCCTTCATATTTTCCCTCTTTATCCTTATCACTCTATGCCTATCTCTCCCCATTCCTCTAATTTATAACTATCCACTATCTTGCCCTTCTGTTCCTTAACTTATCCACCAGTCCATGAATCTCTCACTTAGCCTAACCTAACCCATTCTATTTCTATGGTGTTTCCTCTAACTCATTCCCAACAAAACCAAGGTTTCAGCACTATCCATTCTACCCTCATTAACTTCTTATGTATTTATGTGTGTATATAAATATAAATATAAATATATATATATATATATATATATATATGTATATACATGTATATATACAATATGTACATATATATATACATATACATATATATACATATACATATATATATATGAAGAGAGAATTATGCATGTGTTCCTTTTTGACTCATTATATCAAATAATTGCTCCCTTTTAAATCTCTTTCTACATAGTTGGTTTTTTTTTTGTTTTTTTTTGTTTTTTTTTTTCCCCTTAGAATCATTCTATCATACTCAGCTCAGTACAAACCTTTGTTTCAAACTGCCCAAATAAAATCAGGAATTATAAATGAACAGAGTCTCTTATAATTTGTCCTTAATATTTTTGTTTCTCCTGTCTGTTATATACCAAATTTATCTTTAACTATTTTGTTCCACCCTACCCAAACTTGGCAGAATTTGCTTGGAGGTGCTTGCACTTCACTGAACTGTAACCTCTGCCCTTGAAGTTCATGTCTTTCCTGGGTTCTTCTTAGGTTATCTTAGGAAAAAAAAAAGCTTCTTAGTCTGACTTATATTCATTTCTGCTGCTCCATATTCCTGCTGATGCAATGTTCTGTCTTTTTGTCTGGAAGGAATTTGGAGAGGTAAAAGCTGTCTAGCCTAGTTTGTTACTTTCGCAGAGGACTCTATACTTTTATAAGAAGGAGAGCAAGGGTTTGAACTTGAGTTCCTTTGTTTCCATAACTTAATTCTTGCTGTTGCATAATACTCTGACTTTGAAAAACAATCTTTAGACATTATTGTTTCAAACCACAAGTCCTGTAGGATGAATATAACATTCTAATATTGTACCCAACTAAGTTCATGCTCTAATCCTCTGGATTGCTACCTGGATCCTTGTTTCATGATGGTGAATTACAATAATTTTTGCATTTACTTCTTTACCAAATTTATAGTTGTCTGTAGTGAAGTTTACCTGAATTCCTTCTTCTTTTCTTTCTATTTTTGCCCCTTTTTTCTTCCTCATTATTAGCATCTTAATACTTAGCTATTATATAATGTCCCATATTACAGTTGACAATTTTGAGAACAACAGAATTAAAGGACTTCCCCATAGTCATACAATTAGACTATCTGAAGCACAATTTATACTATTCTTCCTGATTCTGAGACCAGCACTTTACTTTTTTTTCATTGAGCTATCTTTATATTATTCTACTCAGACCAAGATTGTGATATTTTCCCTTAAAACTGAAATAATCCTCATTAATTTGAAAAGGTGTGAGTGGGAGGAAATTTTAAACATCTATTGTCATCTGCAAGGAAATACTTATAAATTTTTATAGCTGTATGAAGAGGCAATATTATCTTTCCTCTGGACTAAAAATACAATTAACATAATAAGAATTAAGTCCTGTAAGGTATGAAGATGATATTATGGCAGTATATTGGGAGGAGCTATTTTGAAGCTTAAGGTATACTTGAATTATATCATGTAATTGCAAATCTAGATAGTACTATTATTTTACTAAATTGACACTTCCCATGAATTTAGTTGTTTGCCTAGATATAATTTTTGATTCTTAAATTTGATATATTACACAAACTGACTTTGAAAAACAAGGAAAGTACATGGGAAACTCAAGTAGTTCTGACCTCAAATATGCAAGTCATTCTGACAAAATAGGTTTTCTAATAAATTTCTGCATCTGAATAATTGCTCCAAATCCAGTTTCCTTCCCTAATGTAACAATCTTGGTCACATTTAAGTCTAGATTGGCTTTCATCAAACTTCCTAATAACTGTGCCTCAGCATTTATGACCTTCCATATGAAGGTCACTATTTTAATCTACACTGTGAAGTTTCTTTATTAAGTTTCTCTGATTTGTCCTACTTTTTAAAACTAAAATGATGTTGCCAAAAGATCATCCTGCTAAAGTTATTGGTCAAATGAATCCTATTTTCTCTTCAGCTTCTTAGGTTATACCTGTTTGTTTTTTGTTTCATAGCATTTATTTAACTTGGTGATTTTATTTATTCTTTGGTTACTATATGCAAATAGTAATTAAGATCCCTCAGGATGTGGCTATATTTATTTATTAAAAAAAAATTCAGCTACCAGGCTCTGGCAATGGAATATTGTTTCCAGAGGTCTTTCACTTCTAGGTTCCTGTCTGTCTGGTGGCCTTCAGGGAAAATGCAAGCCCATCGATCTAACTTCATTGAGGAGAACATGACATTTTAAAATATAATTTCTGTGTTATTATAAATGCACCCAGAGGCCTTGCACTTAGACCAATGCTATAAATCAATATTGTTTTGGGAGTCCAGATTCTAAATATTTCTGAGAGAACCAATGGAGTACATATGCAATTTTAAAATATGTACTTTTAATAATCATTTTTAAACACTCACTTTCACAATTTTTAAAATACATTGAGAATGAAGTAAAATTGTTCAATAATTTTTGTTGTGTAAAATGATTGTACTTTATCCTAAAAATATTTTGTTTGACTAAAAAATATAGGGTAGTATTATACACAATATTTATATCACTCTTTAAAGTTTGTAAAGAACTTTATATACAATATATTTTATTGGAATCTTATACAAAACCAATACTATTGATTTTACAAACATTATTTTCCTCCATTACATAGAGGTACTCTAATAAATAGAGCAATAAAATGTCTTTCCTATGATCAAAAAGCTAATGCAAAGAGTGACAGTTTGAAAACAGATTTCTTAACAGAAAGTCTACTACTCAAATACTATTTCTTAATTGGCATACAAATAAAATAGATTTTAAAAGTAACTAAGTAACCCCTTGTTTTAAAAATATGTAAAGGGATTGGTGAATCCAACAGCCAAATCTATACTTTTTTATATATGATATCATACTTCTCATTTTCTATAATTGAAATGTGATTTGAAGACTGTACAATGTTTAGAACATGGCAGTGAAGGCTTAGGTAATGAGGCAGAGATAGTGTCCTTTGTAATAAGTCTGGATATCAGCCTCCAGTAACAACAACAATGATAAGATGATGGAGTAAAAGTAGAAACCCAGGGAAACTTTCCAAACTACTTAAAATACCATTTCAGATTAGCAGGAGGGATCTGTGACACCAGGTATAGGCTGGCCCAGAAGAAATTGTAGCATTAGTAGTTGGCCTGAGAAGTGATTGCAAAAGTGGCAACAAGAGCCTGGAGAGAGCTTAGCCCAGAAATGATAAAGGGTCAGACAACTGGCCAGAAACAGATTTTGGACTTTCTGCTGGCTCTAGGTATAGAACTGGAAACTTTTGCAACTATATTGTCCATTTGCAGTTTGGGGTCACTGTTTCACAGCAGAAAAGACTATTTATGGTCACTAAAAAGGGAGCAATGACGCTTTTTGCAGTTTCAAGGCAGAGAGAAGTGCCAGCATTTGTGGAAATAGAAGAAAAGACAATTTGGTCACAGTCCCAAGGTAAAGAGGAGCCCTAATGCTTGAGATTGCAGGAGTAAGCATGATTTTTTGGGGTAAAAACAACAACACAGATCAGGAAAGTAGTGACCATATCTTCTTCCAAATTACACCACCTTAAAAAAAAACCTGAAAACCTTCAAACTCCAATAACTAACTCAAAAATAACAAACTCCTCTTTCCTCTCACCCCAAGAAAGTTCTGAAAATTAGGTAATTGACTTTCCACCCTCATGTGAGAAAAGCTTAATTTTTTTCCCTTTTTTTTTTTTTTTTGTTTACTAATTTTTATAATTATAACATTTTCTTTGACAGTACATATGCATAGGTAAATTTTTTTACAACATTATCCCTTGTACTCCCTTCTGTTCCAAGTTTTTCCCTTCTTTCCCTCCACACCCTCCCCTAGATGGCAAGCATTCCCATATATATTAAACATCTTGTAGTATATCCTAGGTAAAATATACATGTGCAGAACCGAATTTTGTTGTTATTGCAAAGGAAGGATTGTATTTGGAAGGTAAAAATAATCTGGGAAAAGAAACAAAACAAAACAAAAGAAAAAAAACAATGCTCACAGTTTACACTCATTTCCCAGAGTTCCTTTTCTGGGTGTAGCTGATTCTGTCCATCATTGATCAATTGGAATTGGATTAGCTCATCTATATGTTGAAGATATCCACTTCTATCACATTACATCCTCATATAGTATCATTGTTAAAGTGTATAATGATCTCCTAGTTCTGCTCGTTTCACTCAGCATCAGTTGATGTAGGTATCTCCAAGCGTTCCTGTATTCTTCCTGTTGGTCATTTCTTACAGAACAATAATATTCCATAACATTCATATACCATAATTTACCCAACCATTCTCCAATTGATGCCCATCCATTCATTTTCCAATTTTTAGCCACTATGAAAAGGGGTGCCACAAATATTTTGGCACATACAGGTCCCTTTCCCTTCTTTAGTATTTCCTTGGGATATAAGCCCAGTAGTAGTACGGCTAGGTCAAAGAGTATGCACATTTTGATAACTTTTTAGGCATAATTCCAGATTGCTCTCCAGAATGGTTGGATTCTTTCACAACTCCACTAACAATATATCAGTGTCCCAGTTTTCCCACATCCCCTCCAACATTCATCATTATTTGTTCCTGTCATCTTAGCCAATCTGACAGTTGTGTAATGATATCTCAGAGTTGTCTTAATTTGCATTTCTCTGATCAATAGTGATTTGGAACACTCTTTCATATGAGTGGAATAGTTTTAATTTGTCCATATCCTTTGACCATTTGTCAATTGGAGAATGGCTTGATTTCTTATAAATTAGTCAATTCTCTGTATATTTTTGAGATAAGGCCTTTATCAGAACCTTTAACTGTAAAAATGTTTTCCCAATTTGTTACTTCCCTTCTAATCTTGCTTGCATTACTTTTGTTTGTGCAGAAACTTTTTAATTTGGTGTAATCAAAATTTTCTATTTTGTGATCAATAATGGTCTCTAGTTCTCCCTTGGACACAAACTCCTTCCTCCTCCACAGGTCCGAGAGGTACACAATCCCATGTACCTCCAATTTATTTATGATTTCGTTCTTTATGCCTAAATCTTGGACCCATTTTGATCTTATCTTAGTATGTGGTGTTAAATGTGGATCCATGCCTAGTTTCTGCCATACTAATTTCCAGTTTTCCCAGCCATTTTTGTCAAATAATGAATTCTTATCCCAAAAGTTGGGATCTTTGGGTTTGTCAAACACTAGATTGCTATTTTTATTCACTATCTTTCCCTGTGAACCAAACCTGTGCCACTGATCAACTAGTCTATTTCTTAGCCAATACCAAATGATTTTGGTGACTGTTGCTTTATAATACAGTTCTAGATCAGGTACAGCTAGACAACCTTCATTAATTTTTTTTTTCATTACTTCCCTTGAAATTCTAGACCTTTTGTTGCTCCATATGAATTCTGTTTTTACTTTTTTCTAGGTCATTAAAATAGTTTCTTGGGAGTCTGATTGGTATAGCACTAAATAAATAGATTAGTTTAGGGAGTATTGGCATCTTCATTATATTCCCTCGGCCTATCCAAGAGCACTGAATGTCTTTCCAATTATTTGAATCTGACTTTATTTTTGTGGTAAGTGTTTCATAATTTTGCTCATATAATTCCTGACTTTCTTTGGTAGATATATTCCCAAATATTTTAAACTATCGTCCATTATTTTGAATGGAATTTCTCTTTGTATCTCTTGCTGTTGGATTGTGTTGGTAATGTATAAAAATGCTGAGGATTTATGTGGATTTATTTTGTATCCTGCCACTTTGCTAAAATTCTGAATTATTTCTAATAGCTTTTTAGCAGAGTCTTTGGGGTTCTGTAAGTATATCATCATGTCATCTGCAAAGAGAGATAATTTTATTTCCTCATTTCCTACTTTAATTCCTTGAATCTCTTTCTCGGGTGATATTGCCAAGGCTAGCGTTTCTAGTACTATATTGAATAGTAATGGTGATAGTGGGCAACCTTGTTTCACTCCTGATCTTACAGGGAAAGGTTCTAGTTTATTGCCATTACATATGATGTTTACTGAAGGTTTTAAATATATACTTGTTATTATTTTAAGGAATAGTCCATTTATTCCTATACTCTCAAGGGTTTTTAGTAGGAATGGATGTTGGATTTTATCAAATGCTTTTTCTGCATTTATTGAGGTGATCATATGTTTTTTTAATTAATTTGATTATTAATATAGTCAATTATACTAATAGTTTTCCTAATATTAAACCAGCCCTGCATTCCTGGTATAAATCCCACTTGGTCATAGTGTATTATCCTGGGGATGATTTTCTGAAGTCTTTTTGCTAATACCTTATTTAAGATTTTAGCATCAACATTCATTAAGGAAATTGGTCTATAGTTTTCTTTGTCAGTTTTCGATCTACCTAGTTTAGGTATAAGTACCATGTCTGTGTCATAAAAGGAATTTGGTAGGACTCCTTCAATACCTAACTTTTCAAACAGTTTATGTAGCAGTGGAGTTAGTTGTTCTTTAAATGTTTGGTAGAATTCACATGTAAATCCATCTGGTCCTGGGGATTTTTCCTTAGGGAGTTGGTTAATAGCTTGTTCTATTTCTTTTTCTGAGATGGGACTATTTAGACTACTTACTTCTTCCTCTGTTAATCTGGGCAAGCTTATTTTTGAAGGTATTCTTCCATTTCATTTAAGTTATCGAATTTATTGGCATAAAGTTGAACAAAGTAGCTCCTAACTATTGTTCTAATTTCCTCTTCATTAGTGGTGAGTTCTCCCTTTTCATTTCCAACACTAACAATTTGCTTTTTTCTTTTTCCTTTTTTTAAATCAGGTTTACTAAAGGTTTGTCTATTTTATTGTTTTTTTCATAGAACCAACTGTTAGTTTTATTAATTAATTCAATAGTTTTTTTTACTTTCAATTTTATTAATCTCACCTTTTATTTTTTTTTTATTTTTTTTTTTTTTGAAATTAATCTTTTTTTTTTTTTTTGTTTTTTGAATTTTTTATTTTATTTTATAATTATAACATTTTTTTTTATTATTATATATATATTTTATAATATTATCCCTTGTATTCATTTTTCCAAATTGCCCCCCCTCCCTCTATTCCCTCCCCCCGACGACAGGCAATACCATACATTTTACATGTGTTACAATATAGTCTAGGTACAATACATGTGTGTGAATATCATTTTCTTGTTGCACAATAAACATTAGAATCCGAAGGTACATGCAACCTGGGCAGACAGATATTAGTGCTAACAATTTACATTCGCTTCCCAGTGTTCCTTCTCTGGGTATAGTTATTTCTGTCCATCATTGATCAACTGGAAGTGAGTTGGATCTTCTTTATGTTGAAGATTTCCACTTCCATCAGAATACATCCTCATACAGTATTGTTGTTGAAGTATACAGTGATCTTCTGGTTCTGCTCATTTCACTCAGCATCAGTTGACCTAAGTCTCTCCAGGCCTCTCTGTATTCCTCCTGCTGGTCATTTCTTACAGAGCAATAATATTCCATAACCTTCATATACCACAATTTACCCAACCATTCTCCAACTGATGGACATCCATTCATCTTCCAGTTTCTAGCTACAACAAAAAGAGCTGCCACAATCACCCTGGCACATATATGTCTCTTTCCGCTCTTTAGTATTTCTTTGGGATATAATCCCAGTAGTAGCGCTGTTGGGTCAAAGGGTATGCACAGTTTGATAACTTTTTGGGCATAATTCCAGATTGCTCTCCAGAATGGCTGGATTCTTTCACAACTCCACCAGCAATGTATCAGTGTCCCAATTTCCCCACATCCCCTCCAACATTTGTCATTATTTGTTCCTGTCATCTTAGCCAATCTGACAGGTGTGTAGTGGTATCTCAGAGTGGTCTTAATTTGCATTTCTCTGATCAGTAGTGATTTGGAACACTCTTTCATGTGAGTGGATATAGTTTCAATTTCTTCCTCTGAGAATTGTCTGTTCATATCCTTTGACCATTTATCAATTGGAGAATGGTTCGGTTTCTTATAAATTATGGTCAGTTCTCTATATATTTTGGAAATGAGACCTTTGTCAGAACCTTTGTTTTTAAAAATATTTTCCCAATTTGTTACTTCCCTTCTAATCTTGTTTGCATTAGTATTATTTGTACAGAAACTTTTTAGTTTGATGTAATCAAAATCTTCTATTTTGTGATCAATAATGATCTCTAGTTCTCCTCTGGTCATAAATTCCTTCCTCCTCCACAAGTCTGAGAGGTAGATTATCCTCTGTTCCTCTAATCTATTTATTATCTCCCTCTTTATGCCTAAATCATGGACCCATTTTGATCTTATCTTGGTATATGGTGTTAAGTGTGGATCCATATCTAATTTCTGCCATACTAATTTCCAGTTTTCCCAACAGTTTTTTCCGAATAATGAATTTTTATCCCTAATGTTGGAATCTTTGGGTTTGTCAAAGATTAGATTGCTATAGATGTACCCTTTTTTGTCCTTTGTATCTAATCTGTTCCACTGATCTACCGGTCTATTTCTTATCCAATACCAAATGGTTTTGGTGACTGCTGCTATATAATATAGCTTTAGATCAGGTACACTTAGACCACCTTCCTCTGAGTTTTTTTTCATTAGTTCCCTTGCAATTCTTGACCTTTTATTCTTCCATATGAATTTTGTTGTTATTTTTTCTAGGTCATTAAAATAGTTTCTTGGGAGTCTGATTGGTATAGCACTAAATAAATAGATTAGTTTGGGGAGTATTGTCATCTTTATTATATTCGCTCGGCCTATCCAAGAGCACTGAATGTCTTTCCAATTATTTAAATCTGATTTTATTTTTGTGGCAAGTGTTTTGTAATTTTTCTCATATAATTCCTGACTTTTCTTTGGTAGATGGATTCCCAAATATTTTATACTCTCAACATTTGTTTGGAATGGAATTTCTCTTTGTATCTCTTGCTGTTGCATTTTGTTAGTGATATATAAAAATGCCGAGGATTTATGTGGATTTATTTTGTATCCTGCCACTTTGCTGAAATTTTGAATTATTTCTAGTAGCTTTTTAGCAGAGTCTTTGGGGTTCTCTAAGTATACCATCATGTCATCTGCAAAAAGTGATAGTTTAATTTCCTCATTTCCTACTCTAATTCCTTGAATCTCTTTCTCGGCTCTTATTGCCGAGGCTAGCGTTTCTAGTACTATATTGAATAGTAATGGTGATAGTGGGCAACCTTGTTTCACTCCTGATCTTACTGGGAAAGGTTGCAGTTTATTTCTATTGCATATTATGCTTACTGACGGTCTTAAATATATACTCCTGATTATTCTAAGGAATAATCCATTTATTCCTATACTCTCAAGAGTTTTTAGTAGGAATGGATGTTGGATTTTGTCAAATGCTTTTTCTGCATCTATTGAGATGATCATATGGTTCTTATTAATTTGATTATTAATATGGTCAATTATATTAATAGTTTTCCTAATATTAAACCAGCCCTGCATTCCTGGAATAAATCCTACTTGATCATAGTGTATTATCTTGGAGATAATTTTCTGAAGTCTTTTTGCTAATATCTTATTTAAGATTTTAGCATCAATATTCATTAAGGAGATTGGTCTATAATTTTCTTTCTCAGTTTTCGATCTACCAGGTTTAGGTATCAGTACCATGTCTGTGTCATAAAAGGAATTTGGTAGGACTCCTTCATCCCCTATTTTTTCAAATAATTTATATAACATTGGGGCTAATTGTTCTTTAAATGTTTGGTAGAATTCACATGTGAATCCATCTGGCCCTGGGGATTTTTTCCTGGGGAGTTGATTAATAGCTTGTTCTATTTCTTTTTCTGAAATGGGACTATTTAAGCAATTTATCTCCTCCTCTGTTAATCTAGGGAGCCTATATTTTTGGAGGAAGTCATCCATTTCACTTAAGTTATCAAATTTATTGGCATAAAGTTGGGCAAAGTAACTCCTTATTATTTCTCTAATTTCCTCTTCATTGGTGGAAAGATCCCCCTTTTCATTTGTAAGACTATCAATTTGATTTTCGTCTTTCTTTTTTTTGATCAAATTTACCAAAGGTTTATCTATTTTATTGGCTTTTTCATAAAACCAACTCTTGGTTTTATTTATTAATTCAATAGTTTTTTTACTTTCAATTTTATTGATTTCTCCTTTTAATTTTTGTATTTCGAGTTTAATTTTTGGTTGGGGGTTTACAATTTGGTCTTTTTCTAGCCTTTTAAGTTGTAAGCCCAATTCGTTAATCTTCTCTTTCTCAATTTTCTTCAAATAAGCCTCTAAAGATATAAAATTTCCCCTTATTACTGCTTTAGCTGCATCCCAAAGATTTTGATATGATGTCTCATCATTATCATTATCTTGGGTGAAATTATTAATTGTTTCTATAATTTGCTCTTTCACCCAGTCATTCTTTAAGATGAGATTATTCAGTTTCCAATTACTTTTTGGTCTATTTACCCCTAACTTTTTACTGAATGTAGCTTTTATTGCATTGTGATCTGAGAAGAAGGCATTTATTATTTCTGCCTTCCTACATTTAATTTTGAGATCTTTATGTCCTAGTATATGGTCAATTTTTGTATAGGATCCATGAACTGCTGAGAAGAAAGTATATTCCTTCCTATTGCCATTCAGTTTTCTCCAAAGGTCTATCATACCTAGTTTTTCTAATGTTCTATTTACTTTTTTAATTTCTTTCTTGTTTGTTTTGTGGTTTGATTTGTCTAAATCTGAGAGTGCAAGGTTGAGATCTCCCACTATTATAGTTTTACTGTCTATTTCTTCTTGCAGTTCTCCTAACTTTTCCTTTAGAAAGTTAGATGCTATACCACTTGGTGCATATATGTTTAGTATTGATATGGCTTCATTATTTATGCTACCTTTCAGCAGGATATAGTTTCCTTCCTTATCTTTTTTAACGAGATCTACTTCTGCTTTTGCTTGATCTGAGATAAGGATAGCTACCCCTGCTTTTTTGGCTTTACCTGAAGCATAATAGGCTCTGTTCCAACCTTTTACCTTTACTCTGTATGTATCTCCCTGCTTTAAGTGTGTTTCCTGTAGGCAACATATTGTAGGGTTCTGCTTTTTGATCCAATCTACTATCCGTCTCCGTTTGATGGGATCGTTCATCCCATTTACATTTACAGTTAAAATTACTAATTCTGTATTTCCTGCCATCGTATTATCCCCAGCTTATGCTTTTTTTCCCTTGACCCCCCTGATCCCCCTCCCCGATATTTAATTTACAGACCCCCCCTTGTGCCGCACAACCCTCCCTCTTTTTTTTTTGGATCCCTCCCCCCTCCCTCCAAGTCCCTTCACTTATTCTCCTTTTCCTTTTCCCTTTTCCTCTCCCCCCTTTTAATGAGGTGAGAGAAAATTCTCTGAAAAACAAATATGTTAATTATTTACTCTTTGAGCCTCTTCTGATGAGAGTAAGATTCACACAATGATTCTCCCCCTCACTAAGTTCCCTCAGATATGGTGTATTTTCTATGTCTCTTCCTGGGATGTAGTTTCCCTCTTTTTATCACTCCTTCCCCTTTTTCTGAACCGACCTCCTTCCGTTTACTACACCCCCCTTTTTTTCTTTTATATCAGTAAAATCAAATTATCCTTGAGTATTTTTTATATACCCACAACAGAGTTACAGTTCTCAAGGTTTCTGTGTACCTTTTTCTGTTTCTCTTCAGTCTTGTGGATGTAGATCAAATTTTTTGTTTAAGTCTGGTTTTTTTCTTAGAAACATATAGAATTCCTCTGTTTCATTGAATGACCATCTTCTTCCATGGAAAAAGATGCTAAACTTAGCTGGGTAGTTCATTCTTGGTTGCAGTCCTTGATCTTTTGCCTTACGGAATATCAGGTTCCAGGCCCTTCTATCTTTTAATGTGGAGGCAGCCAGATCTTGGGTGACCCTTATTGTGGCACCTTGGTATTTAAATTGTTTTTTTCTAGCTGCTTGCAGGATTTTCTCCTTTGTGTGGTAATTCTGCAGCTTAGCCACAATATTCCGTGGTGTTCTTTTTTTAGGGTCTATTTCAGAAGGAGTTCGATGAATTCTTTCCACATCTACTTTCCCTTCTGTTTCTATTATCTCTGGACAGTTCTCTTTGATAATTTCCTGTAAAATAGAATCTAGGCTCTTTTTTTGGTCATAGTTTTCGGGAAGTCCAATAATCCGCAGATTATCTCTCCTAGATCTATTTTCCAGGTCTATAGATTTTCCCAGTAAGTATTTGACGTTGTTCTCCAGCTTCTCATTTTTTTTGTTTTGTTTGACTGATTCTTGGGTTCTCTGTGAGTCATTCATTTCTATTTGTTCCATCCTGACTTTTAAGGAGTTATTTTCTTCTTTCACAGTTTTTAGTTCTTTTTGTAAATGCCCAATTTCGTTTTTAAATGAGTTATTTTGCTCTATTGAATTTTTTTCCATTTCCCTAATTTTTTTTTTTTGAGAATTATTTTCTTTTTCCAATTCAGAAATTCTATTTTCTTGAGACTTTTTTATCTTTTCCAATTCAGAAATCTTACTTTCCTGTGTTTTTTTAACCTTTTCTAATTCACTAATTTTGTTTCCCTGCATCTCCTGTGAATTCTTTATTTTTTCCAACTCCAATTTCAGGACGTTGTTATTCTCTATCATAACTTCTCTTTCCTTTCCCCATTTTTCTTCGATCTCCCTCAATTTCTTAAGAGCTTCTTCTAGGAGAGAGTTATGTGATGGGGGGCAGGAATCGTTCCCCTTTAGGTTGTTATCTTCTGAATCTTTGCTGTTAACTTCCTCGGGGTTGGATACCCGCTCTTTCTCTGTATAGAAGGAATCTATAGTTTTTCTAGCTTTTTTGCTCATACTTAAAAAATGTTTTGGGGTCTGTCCCTGGGGTAGGAAATTATTTACTTCTTTACCAGCTTCCTCCCAGACCGGATGGATGCAGCGGCCCCTGCGCCCGCCCTAAGAGAGAGCTCTGGGAGAGAGTTCCCCACCCCCTCCCTGGAAGCGCCTCAGAGGTGATTAGCACTGCTGTGCTTTGAGGGCGTAGAATAGTGAAGACTGCAGGAAGCCCAGTCTATGTGTCCGGGTGGGGAGTGGGTGTCTGCAGCAGGTGACGTGAGAAGCCCCTGCGCTCAAACTGGAAGTGTCTGCCAGAAACTGCGGTCCCTAGTTCAAAGGTTCCGCTTCTCTGGGACTTCCTGGAGCTGAGTTCCACTCCCTCCAGCTAAGCTAGGCAGTGTGTGTTGCCTTGGGCCGTATCCACCCACTTGTCAGTCTCTTAACTATTCTCAGGTGGTAGCTGAGGCCACACCCCCTGGTGCCGATTCTCTGATGAGTCACCCCCAGGGTGGGGGGGTGGGGGGGAATCTAATCTGAGTTTTAAAATATTTTGGCTTTCTCTTCTGAACTGCTAAATAATTAGCAGAGAAGAGCTAACAGCCTGTGCCAGATTCCTTTACCTCAGTGGCTTCTCTGATCCCAGAGCCCCTCCCAGCGCAGTGGGCGCAGTGTGCCCCTACCCCACCGTCTGTGCTGGTCTTTCTTATTCCTCCCCTGAGAACTGACCTTTCCTGTTGAAACTCCAGATTCTCTTCAGCTGGTAAGTCGTGCTTCCAGTCCTTGTGGTATCTATCAGTCCTGAGCTAATTTTGAGACTTAATTTATCTAATTGGTTGTGAGGGAGTGAGGACGTTCACTGAGTCGTGTGTTTCTTCTCCGCCATCTTGGCTCCGCCCCCCCACCTTTTATTTTTTAAATTTCAAGTTTTGTGTTTGTCTGTGGATGTTTAATTTGTTCCTCTTCTAGCAATTTTAGTTGTAAGCCCAATTCATTGGCCCTCTCTTTCTCTATTTTATGCAATTAGGCCTGTAGAGATATAAAACTTCCCCTTATTACTGCTTTGGCTGTATCCCACACATTTTGGTATGATGTCTCATTATTGTCATTTTCTTGGGTGAAGTTATTAATTATGTCTATGATTTGCTGTTTTACCCAATCATTCTTTAGTATAAGACTATTTAGTTTCCAATTATTTTTTGGTCTATTTTCCCCTGGCTTTTTATTAAATGTAATTTTGATTGCATTGTGGTCTGAAAAGGGTGCATTTACTATTTCTTTTTTTTTTTTTTTTTTTTTTTTTTTAATTTTTTTTATTATATATATATATATTTTATAATATTATCCCTTGTATTCATTTTTCCAAATTACCCCCCCTCCCTTATTCCCTCCCCCCGACGACAGGCAATACCATACATTTTACATGTGTTACAATATAGTCTAAGTACAATACATGTGTGTGAATATCATTTTCTTGTTGCACAATAAACATTAGAATCCGAAGGTACATGCAACCTGGGCAGACAGATATTAGTGCTAACAATTTACATTCCCCTCCCAGTGTTTCTTCTCTGGGTGTATCTACCTCTGTCCATCATTGATCAACTGGAAGTGAGTTGGATCTTCTTTATGTTGAAGATTTCCACTTCCATCAGAATACATCCTCATACAGTATCGTTGTTGAAGTGATCTTCTGGTTCTGCTCATTTCACTCAGCATCAGTTGATTTAAGTCTCTCCAACCCTCTCTGTATTCCTCCTGCTGGTCATTTCTTACTGAGCAATAATATTCCATAACTTTCATATACCACAATTTACCCAACCATTCTCCAACTGATGGACATCCATTCATCTTCCAGTTTCTAGCTACAACAAAAAGAGCTGCCACAAACATTTTGGCACATATATGTCTCTTTCCGCTCTTTAGTATTTCTTTGGGATATAATCCCAGTAGTAGCGCTGCTGGGTCAAAGGGTATGCACATTTTGATAACTTTTTGGGCATAATTCCAGATTGCTCTCCAGAATGGCTGGATTCTTTCACAACTCCACCAGCAATGTTTTAGTGTCCCAATTTCCCCACATCCCCTCCAACATTTGTCATTATTTGTTCCTGTCATCTTAGCCAATCTGACAGGTGTGTAGTGGTATCTCAGAGTGGTCTTAATTTGCATTTCTCTGATCAGTAGTGATTTGGAACACTCTTTCATGTGAGTGGATATAGTTTCAATTTCTTCCTCTGAGAATTGTCTGTTCATATCCTTTGACCATTTATCAATTGGAGAATGGTTTGGTTTCTTATAAATTATGGTCAGTTCTCTATATATTTTGGAAATGAGACCTTTGTCAGAACCTTTGTTTTTAAAAATATTTTCCCAATTTGTTACTTCCCTTCTAATCTTGTTTGCATTAGTATTATTTGTACAGAAACTTTTTAGTTTGATGTAATCAAAATCTTCTATTTTGTGATCAATAATGATCTCTAGTTCTCCTCTGGTCATAAATTCCTTCCTCCTCCACAAGTCTGAGAGGTAGATTGCATTTACTATTTCTGCCTTACTGCACTTGATTTTGAGGATTTTATGCCCTAGTATGTGGTCAATTTTTGTATAGGTTCCATGAACTGCTGAGAAGAAAGTATACTCTTTCTGTCTCCATTTAGCCTTCGCCAAAGATCTATCATATCAAACTTTTCTAGTATTCTATTTACCTCTTTGACTTCCTTCTTATTTATTTTGTGGTTTGATTTATCTAATTCTGAGAGGGCAAGTTTGAGATCTCCCACTATTATAGTTTTGCTGTCTATTTCTTCTTACAGCTCTCTTAATTTCTCTTTAAGTATTTAGATGCTGCACCACTTGTTGTGTATAGGTTTAATATTGATATAGCTTCATTATTGATGCTACCCTTTAGCAGGATATAATTCCCTTCCTTATGTCTTTTAATTAGATCAATTTTTGTTTTTGCTTGATCTGAGATGAGGATGGTTACCCCTGCTTTTTTTGGCTTTGCCTGAAGCATAGTAGATTCTGCTCCACCCTTTTACTTTTAGTTTGAATGTATCACCCTGTTTCAAGTGTGTTTCCTGTAAACAACATATAGTAGGATGCTGACTTTTATTCCAGTCTGCTAACTGCTTCCTCTTTATGAGGGAGTTACCCCATTCACATTTATAGTTAGAATGACTAATTCTATATTGCTTGCCCTCCTGTTAACCCCTGATTATGCTTTTCCCCTTTCCTTCCCTCTTACCCCTCTACCCAGTATTAAACTTGTGAACACCACTTGCTTTTCACAGCCCTCCCTTTTTAGTATTCCTCCCCCACCTTAAAGTTCCTCCCCCTATTTTACTCATTTTTGTCACAATTTCTGTATTCCTTTCCCCTTAGCTTACTCCTTCCCTCTCACTTCTCAATGAAGTGAAAGAAGTTTCACCATAAATCAAATATGTCTATTGATACACACTATGTTCATGTCCCTCATTTCTTTCTCTCAGATATAATAGGTTACCTTTGCCTCTTCATGAGATGTAGTACCACCACTTTAAACTTTTTTATGATATAATTTCCTTTCCATCTCTAGTTTCAAGGACAAATTATACATATGTACTTTATATATTTTAATGGCAGAAGTATAGTTCTCAAGATTTCTTTTTACCTTTTTTAGAAATCTCTTGAGTTCTGTATTTGAAGATCATACATTTCATGTAGGTCTGGTTTTTTCATCAAGAATAGATGGAATTCATTTATTTTGTTAAATGTCCATCTTCTTCCCTGGAAAACGATGCTCATTTTTGCTGGGTAAGTTTTTCTTGGCTGCATACCAATTTCCTTAGCCTTTCGGAATATCATGTTCCAGGCCTTTTGTTCTTTTAATGTGGATGCTGCTAGATCCTGGGTTATCCTTATTGTGGTTCCTCCATATCTGAATTGCTTTTTTCTTGAAGCTTCCAGTATTTTTTCCTTTGTCTGATAGTTCTTGATTTGGCCACTATATTTCTTGGCGTTTTGATTTTAGGGTCCCTTTCAGTAGGTGATCAATGAATGTTTTCAATGTCTATTTTACCCTCTGTTTTTAAAACATCTGGACAGTTCTCTTTGATAATTTCCTCGAAAATAGTGTCCAAGGTCTTTTGTTCTTCTCATTTTTCAGGGAGTCTGATTATTTTCAAATTGTCTCTCCTGGATCTGTTTTCCAGTTCTGTTGTCTTTCTAATAAGGTACTTGACATTCTTTTCAATTGTTTCATTTCTCTGGTTTTGCTTGACTACTTCTTGGTTTCTCCTTGAGTCATTCATTTCTACTTGTTTGAGTCTAATTTTCAATGATGTATTTTCTTCTCTCACTTTTTAAATATCTTTTTGTAATTGTCCAATTGTGTTTTTAAGTGAGTTTTTTTTCTTCTATGGAATTTATTTCCATTTTATACATTTTATTTTTTATAGTTCTGTTTTCTTTTTCCAGCTCACTAATCCTGTTTTCCTTAGAGTTGTTTTTACCTTTTCCAATTCACTAATTTTATTTCTCAATGATTTGATCTTTTTTTCCACTCTGGATGACTTCTCCAGACTCTCTTTCCAAGCTTCCCTTTCCTTTTCCCATTTCTCTTCTAGCTCTCTTGTCAGAGCCTTTTTGATTTCCTCTATGAGATTCTTTTGTATTGAGGAGCAGATCATATCCCCCTTAGGGGATTCCTCTGGGGACAATCTGTTTTTAGTCTCCTAAGTATTTGAAGTCTGCTCTCTATCCATACAGAAGCTGTCAATGGTTAGAGCCTTTTTGAATTTTTTGTTCATTTTGTCAGAGCACGAATGGAAGAAAACAAATTGTCTAGAGAAACAATTGGTCTGTTTTTGGGGGGATGGGGCTAGATGGTGTTAATGGGCTTCCTCTACAGACTGGAGGTAGGGGAGCAGAGAGCCACTAACAGAACAGCAATGACTGTACTGACTCTGCACTCTGAGGCTCTGAGAACGCGCTGAGTCAGTCCAGGTGGGGGTTGGGGGTGGCCGGGTTCTGAGAGGTGGCCGGGGTTTTTGAATTAGATAAATGTAAACTAATGACTACATTACTTAATGGTAATAATGACATTAAGTAACAACAAAATAAAGTCCAAATGATGAAATAAAATGGAAAAAAAGTAAGATATTTCATCAGAAAAACAAAAGATCTAGAAACTTGATTGAGAAGAGACAATGCAAAAAATTTGGATATATCTGGAGCCATGATTTTTTAAAGAATCTGAACATCTTGTTTCAAGAAATTATAAAGGAAAATTTCTTGAAATTTTAGGATTGTAGAGTATATCTATCTATCTATCTATCTATCTATCTATCTATCTATCTATCTATCCTTAAATTATTTACTAAAATAGATCCCAGAATGAAATTTCCTAGGACTATTATAGCCAAATTTCAAAACTTTCAGGTGAAGGAGAAAAGATTGCAAGCAGTCAGAAAGAAAGCTTTCTAATACCATGGAGCCATGGTCAGGATTACATAAATTTAGCACTTCCTTTGATATTGGAATATGATATTCAGAATACAAATGAGAGAGGTAGGATCTTTCAGGAGAGAAGTGATCATTCAATAAAATAAAGGACTTTCAAGTATCTCTGATGAAAAGATCAGAGCTGAATAGAAAATTTGGATGATCTCAAAATATAAATGAAGAGGTGAGAAAGAGAGAAAACTGTGAGAATAAGAAAAAGGAAGGAAGAGTGGGAGAAGGGAGATTATTTTCCATAAAAGAAACAAGGAAAGAATAGTTTTTAAAGTAGATGATGTAGTAAGGTAAGAGTAGCAGGCAAATTTGAATCTCATTTTTATCAGAAAGGGTTTAAAGAGAATCCACTTTGTGTGTGTTTGTATCTGTGTGTAAACACACAGAGTGATCAATCTGTTTTCTATAGCCACAAACACAGAGAACAGATTAAGGAAGAGCTTTGTAAGAAACATAACAGATTTGAGATAGGACAGGGTACAAAGAGAGGAATAAGTATAAAAGAAGAAAATAGAATAATATGAAATATATATTAATCAAAACTGTTAATGTGAATGAGATGAATTTGTGCATAAAACAGAAGCAAATAGGAAAAGAATTAGTATAATAGAATACAAAAAATATGTTATTTACAAAACATAAATATGAAACTGAAAGGTATACACATAGAGTTAAAATAAGGGGCCAAAGCAGAATCTGTTATGCCTCAGAAGAAGTATAAAGGAAAAAATAAAGATAGCAATTAGCATCACACACAAATTAAAAGAAATGGTAGATCTAATTAAAAGAAATAATCAGGAAAACTACATTTTGATAAAATGGTAATATAGGAAATAAGGTAAGTTAAACTTGTTTTGTCTGTAAATTTTCCCCAAGAGCTTTATTTTGCAAAAATGTTGAAATGCAGTCAATTTTTTGAGTCAGTTCTCAAGTGATGTATAAGAACAGATAGTTTTCAAAAGAAGAAATCAAAACTGTCCATAATCACAGGTTAAAAAAATATCTACAATGCAAATGATTAAATAAATCCCAATTTAAACAACTCTGAGATATCTCCTCAGACCTATTAGATTGACCAATGTGGAAATAAATTAAAAAGATAAAAAGGTGTGGAAAATTTTGGATAATAATGTACTATTGGAGGAGGTGTGAACTAGTCCTACTTTTCCAAGAACAATTTGGAACTATGTATATACAGAACTATAAAAATGTGTGTACATTTTGATCTACCAATATCACTATTAGATTTGTATCCCAAAGAGATAAAAAGGGAAGGAGGAAGGACCTTTATGTATAAAATATTTACATAGCAGACCTTTTTGTGGTGGTAATTGAAAATTGAAAATTGAAAATTTGGGGGGTGCCTCATCAAATGAAGAATAGATGAACAAAATCTGAAAAATTATTATTATGGAATACTATTATGCTATTAAAAAGCAATGTGCAGGATGATTTCAGAAAAATCTCACAAGACATATAGGAACGATACAAAATGAAGTGAGCAGAACCAGGAGAACATTATGCACAGGAATAGTAATATGTAATGATTAATGGTAAATTACAGCTATTAGGATCAAGATATTTGCCCAAGTCAGTTCTGAAAAATGCTATTTACCCCAGAGAGAAAACTGTTGAACTCTGTATGAAGAATGATAAATACTTTCTTTTCTTTTTTTTTTTTCTCTATCACTTGAAAAAGAAATATTTTTAAGTGGAACATGAACACTTATTATGTAGACAGGCAAAAATCCCACATGGTACTTTGTGGATTTTCCAAGCACCTGAAGGGATTGTGGATGACTTGCATCTGTCATTAAGTATATTTGTCTTATTAAACTCATTAGGACTGTGATTTTTCATGTATCATGGTGGAAAACAGTCTATGTATAAGCAACCCTAAAAACAAGGACATCATTTGCTGTGTTTTAAAGATGCCTTATAATCTATAATAGACTTTTTAATAATATGAAATGAAATGGATGTATAAATCTTGGGAATGGCATTTGAAAAAGACCAAGAGAGGCTGGTGAAAAACAAATGGCATCTAATGCATTTTTTACATTGATGCTGTCACTGATTTACTGTGTTGTCTAACATGCTAAATATACATCATAAATCCCTCCACCAGGAGCCTTATTATGTTCATTTGTCTCTTTTCCACAAGCCAACATTTTCTCTTTCCATAAGTCTCATTGTGTTAAAAGAAACTCATTATATATATATATATATATATATATATATATATATATATATATATATATATATATATATATATATGAAATGCCCCATTATGTAGTGATCTAACATTGACAAATTGGGAATTCTCTTTAAAAATTGTATTGGGAAATATACCCATTTGGAATTTTTTTGTTGTTGTTCAAAGATTCCCATTTTATAAGGAGCCAAGAAAAATAATACAGTTGCTTCTTGTTTAAGTGTCAATCAGTTTTACCTGTTTTGACATATTGAACATGACATAGTGAAGGAACCTAAGAGGAGGGAATTTATACATGTTTCCTTTGTCTTCTTGTTCATTTTAAAATTTGCCATCTAACCTTTCTTAGAAGCACCTGGACGAACTATAAATTAGGCTTTTGCTTCCCATAATGAAGAAGATTATTTTTCTTCTCTCAACTATGATTTCTTCTCTACATAATATGGTTGCCTAGAAGGCAGTTTGAATTGAATTAGTATTACTTTTAGAAATTTAATATAAAGCAAGGGAAATAATTAAACTTAAGTTTTTTTAGTCCTTCAAAATATACAAAATTAACATACATTAAAAGAAATGATCCCTTTTCATGGATAGACTTTCACTTCTCTCTTCTCTCTCCTACTGCTAACACTCTTGTCAATAGATAGGAGTATTTAATCAGAATATTTTTATATAAATGCATTTGAATCCAAGCATCTAGAACATTTCTTAAAACATATAATGCCATAAATGCTTTGCTTTGATGATGACTATGAACTTTTTCTCAGAATAATATTTAATGCATAAAATAAAAGTATATAAAGTGTGTGAGCTATATTGAAACTGTTATAAATATATATTTTTAAAATGTCATGACCTCAAGTTAAGCATTCTAGATCTGTAATGATTATAAATCATAAGTCTAAAAAAATGAAAAAGAAAAATATACCTCTTACCTCCTTACAGACAATGAATACACTTAAAAATCAGATAGAACCATATATTTTCAGATATAGTTGATGTAGTAATTTGTTTTTGCCATATTAAGCAGCTATATATTGAAGAGTGGCTTTTTAAGAGACAGATAATTTTAATGATATATTAAGATTAAATATTATATTTGTAGGTTGAAGTATATTTTGAAAACTTGGGTTTTTTTAAGTGAAATCTAGTCTTTGCTCTCCAAAATCATACTTCTTCCCTGTCCTTGTAGAATGAAGGAGATAGAAAATAAAGATTAAAAACTTTGCAGGTTTTGCTTTGATATTTTATGCATACTTATTCCTTTACATAAGTACATATAGGGTATGATCAAGAAAAACCCTGACTTTGTGTGCTGGTGTACCTTCCTTCTGGAGACAACTTCCATGTAGACCCTCTTTTTGTTTTGTTAAGGACAAATGCCTTTTAAGATAACATGACTCATTATTGATATTTCCCATGAGAGGTATGTTAAAAATGACTAAAAATTCATCCAGTAAGAACTAGCCACAAGTATTTAAAATAAACAGTTCTAACCTCTTTTGGGATGCATGTAAACATTTATTTTTCTTACATACCCTAACAAGGAGAGAAAAGGATTTTCCTCACATGTCAAAGACAAAAGAAATGACAACTTAGTTGAACCACAAATATGTGTTGTCTTTATTTATTTATTTATTTAATCTATTTATTTATTTATTTATTTATTTTGCTTTCTATTTCCTGTACTGAGCATAAGTCACTAATTTAAAAAATATATATATTTTTAGCACCAATGGTACCCTCTGGATCTTGTTAGGTCAAGAATTTCTCCAAAGACTATTGATTACTCAGTGCAAGATCATACTTTTAAAAGCATGCTTCGTATTGGTGAACATGATCACCCAGGGATAGTATTAAACCTGCAAGAGCCCTAGGTCCAAGAGAAAAGAGTCACAGTTTTTTGTTTCAATTGTTCTACTAAGTTGCCATTACTTTGTTAGGGGGATAATGAATATAATTGGCCAATTTTATTTTCTGAATCAGTTAATGGATTAATGTTTCTTTGCCAGTCTTTTGAATCTCATGCATTTTCTGCAATACAGGTTGAAGAGGAAAAAACAAAACAAAACAAAAACAAAAACACTAATCTATACCTGATATCCATGTTGTATATAAAGTATTGAGAAGGAATTTTTATCCTCCTTTAGTTGTCACCCTAATCAGATATTTCTTCATAGTTGTTCCAAAATGAAGCCATTGACTTTAGATATAGCTATTAAGTAGTGGAGATATGATAGGTACACATATAAATATTAAATGATAGGTAGATAGACAGTCATGCATTTCTTTGTAAATGAGACTTTGCTCTTGCTATACAAAGATCAAAGGACATATATGATTTGTTTCTTAAGGTTTTTGCCTGACTTTGCAAGCAGAAATGCTTTTCACTTTTAAGATATTATATAAGTCCTCAAATAGTATAACACAGTCCTGTGTAATAGTTTCTGAATAACTGCTTCAAAATTGGTAAGAAATTTCACTCTGAATACAAAGATATCTTTACACTTGAGTTCTATCTTGATATATTAAATACTGAATTCTATTTTCCAATTTTCCCCTCTCTGATATCTTGATCATCTTGCTTATACAAGCAAACCTTTTAGGATAACTTAGTTTTCCTCAATTTTGTTAATGTTGTCCTTTATTCAAATCCTAAAATTAATCTACTTCTAAACTTTAAAGAAAAAATTTCATTAACAGAACAATCTTTTCATTATTTTGTAAACTTCATTTTTTAAAATGCCAAAATGTCTTCCTATTTAAATAACAGTTATAACTATATGAGTATGCCTTGAACTATACCTTGCATCCACAGCAATAATAAACAATATGCCTTAGTGGAGAGAAGATTACGATCAAATCAAGAAAATCAGAGTGAAGGTTTGCACATAAGAACAGATTGTATGACTTCATGGATGATTAAAATGACTGGACAACAACAAAAATACTACAAACATGATCATGGATGAGAATTGAGTTTGTAGGCTTTCTTTGAATTTATTTTGAAGTCCTCGTTTATCTTTTTCTTGCATAAGTAAAGAAATTATTGGAATGTAAATGTTCTCTGCCTTTTCCCCCAACTATCTTAAACCTATTAATTCCAATTACTTGCTCTTAATTTTGCATTTCATAATAATTTTATAATTAATTTTCATTGTAATGATTACTTATTGAGGTTGTTGATATTTTTATAATAGTTTAGCATGGGTCAGGTGATCTATTGGACTATATTTCTAATTACCTTAAGATATCTCTTTTTTCAAGAGACCATGGCTATTTACCAAACTATATGACTCTGCCCTGGAGAAATGAATACACATTATATGGAGAATATTGCTTTCTTAGTACAGAAATTAAATATAACTGGTAACAGAAAGTATCTAAATAAAAAGAACTTTCATACTTGATTTAGGATTATATGACTATTAGGTAAAAAGAAAAGGCACAGCCAATACAACCACAAATACAGGAAAAATGTGGATTAAAAAAGAACAGGAGTAATTCTTTTTCCATGGCCATACTGCAATTAACTATCACTAGAGATCCTAAAGAGGATTGAATAATTTTTTCCAGTACTACAGTATTCCCTTTACAAATGGGATCTATAAGTTTATCCATATGCATATTTCCTATACTACTACAAATCGCTACCTGACAATAACAAAATTTTCTGTGTGATTCTTGTTCATCCCTTTCCATAAGTTCATTTTCGAAATTCCATCAAAATTTAGGGGGCACATTAACACAATGAGGATATGAGCAGAGAATGTGAGATGTTAGTTATTCCCTCCCTACCAACATAGACGAAAGTCATCTTTTTTTTCCTAACAGTTCATGTGCATATCCCTTATAGTGCAATCCTTTGTAAGTACTTGTGTTTAATATATGCATGTTCATGCCTACAATGTGTCTCTCCATCATCTTTTAAGTGATCCTCAACTTTAATTCTACAGAGAGTATAATGTTTCATGACACACCAACATTGAAATGCTTGTATTAAAAAGATGGGCCTTTGTTAAAGCAAGTAAAAAAAAAAAAAAAAAAAAAAAAAAAAAAAAAAAAAAAAAAGCTCAAAAAAACAAAAAAAAAATTCTGTTAAATGCATGAATAAAATTATATCCATAAGAAATAGGACAATTGCAAAAAAACCCAATATCCTAATATAATGCATTTTCAAATTTAAACATGATTGAGAACTGTTGTTGGTTTGGCCAATGGATTAACTCATTGAAAATAAAAATAAACAAATAAATAGATTAGTGCCTGAATAAATAAGTAAATGATTAAAGTTTGTACTATGATCAGACTAACAGATAATTTTGTTATGGCTCAATATAGAGTCTTATGTTCAATTCTAAGTTTCGTATTTTAGGAAAGATGCTGATAAACTAGAATTCATAAAGAGAAAAATATCTAGCATTTTGAAAGAAATAATTCCCTTTGAGCATTCATTGAAGGAATTAGGATGCTTACTACAAGAGAAAAAACAACTTTGATATGGGGGAGGGAACGATAAGCATTTGATGTTTTAAGTGTGCAAGTATTTTAAAATGTGATCATATGAAAATAATTAATTTTGTTTATTGTTTGTGATTCTTATTGAGCAAATTAGAACCAATGGACAGAAATTTAATACAAATCGGATCAAAATGGATATAAAGAAAAAGTTCCTAATAATTAAAACTATCAGGGGCAGTTAGATGGTACAGCAGGTAGAGCACTAATCCTTAAACCAAAAATAACTGAGTTTAATCTGATCTCAGAAATTTATTATTTCTGTGACCCTGGGAAAGTAACTTAATTACAATTGCTTCCCAAAAAACAACAAAAATTAAAGCTATCCATTAATTCTTTTTGCAGTCATAAATACTGTTTTCCTTCATTAGAGAACAGCAAGCAAAGGCTGCATGATTACTTCCTATGAATGTTGTGGAAAAGATTATTACTTGAGCACATTTTATATAAGGTCACTCATGAGGTTATTTCTGACTGTGAGATTTTGCATGCCTACAATCTGAAGAGAAAATTGATCCTTTTAGAGTGATCGTACAAATTTGTTAAACACCAGATAATAAACCTTTGTTCAAGTTGCAAAAAAAAAAAAAAAATCAACAGCTAATGTGGCTTCTTTCTTATTTTATAAACTAATAATAACTCATGTAAGAAAAGAAGACACAGCAAATGTATCCTAGCTTCTTGAAGCATTAAAACATCATTGTGAGAATTATGTAAATATAGTGAAAAGAATAAAATCTGATTATCAGAAACATGATGGTTCATATGTAACATTTCTCAATTTTCCCCTAATCTCCTGTTGTTTACTAAACACTATATATAAGTTTGTCATTTTTTTCTTTCCATATGTATTGTTATGATTTGATAAAATATGATAAAAAAAAGAATAGAAGCTGAAAGGGCTGAGTTGTTTGCCTCAAGGTATAAGTAGAGGTAATTCATATCAGAAGCATAATTTAATCTTAGCTTCCTTAACTACAAGCCTAACATTGTCTTCTACACTAGTGTGAAGGAGATAGTTATAAATAACTATATATATATATATATATATATATATATATATATATATATGTATGTATATATACATATATGTGTGTATATATGTACATGTGGTATGTATATATATATATATGTGTATATATGTACATGTGTATACATTTATACATGTGTATACATGCATATATTTACAAATAGATGGACTCTACTATAAGCATGTTCTTAATATTTAAAACAAAACCAAATGAACAACTACCATAGCCTTGAAATTATTACAAATGTAATTAAGAACTTACAAAAGTTGCATGTGCAACACAATCTTATTGTTCCTCCAAAAACGACTACTGTCTGTCTATAACTGATATAATAGAAATTGATGAGTTTCAACATTTTGAGGTGATGGTAATTAAATCAGTTTAATCTTCCATAGAACATGAAGGGAACCAAGAAAGGCTGACCTTACTTGTGCCTCCTTAATTTACACCTTCTGCCAAAACAGATATTCTCAGCAGAATTCACTCTATTCTTTTAAATGCTAGAATATGTGAAAATCACAAGCACTCTTGGCCCTAGAGATGACAGATTTAAAATGGAAAAATTCAAATGAATTAAAAACCAGAAAGATATACCTGAAAGTAGAGTTGGAGAAATGATATTTTGAATTGTTGTTTATTATAATACTGAGAATATGTCAGGGAATTGTCTGGCCAGACAATTTAGAAAGCCAATGTCAGTGGCATTTATATTCTGGATTCAAAATATTATAACATCAAATTTGTGCTCTGGCCAATGTTCAGTATTCTTAATTGAGACTAGGCATGAAGGATATAATTCAGGAGATTAAACAGAACCAAAAGCAAGCCACACTTCATGGATCAATTCTTGAATGAATAAAGATTAGGGAAGATGCCAGGAATGAAATGGAGTGTTGGGCTTTCACAGAGTTTGGCAGCAGGCAAAATATGTGAGTCCAGAAAAAGTGAACATCTTTTGGAATAGCCATGTAAAGAATCAATTTGTTGGTTATCTCAGTGCTTAAGATATAGAATCAATTATTTAAAAAAAAAAAGACTTTCAAGTATTCGAATTGGGTTTTATTTCTAAGGATCACATGTACACATATCATCAACAAATACCTTTTTTATTCAAATGTCATTGAAATGGTTGATAATCATATCACTTATCTTCTTTTTGACTTTGTGACCATGAAGCACATTGTCTCTCTTATTTCATTATTTTTAAAATGGGGTATATGTAGTATATGTGTGTGTGTGTGTGTGTGTGTGTGTGTGCGCGTGCGAGTGCATGTGTGTGTATGTGTGTAAAATTTTTAGCATAAATAACATTAAGTCATAATATCATAGAATTTCAAAAGAAGTAATGTATATACAGCACTTTGGAAGAATAATACTCTATATACATTTTAATTGACATGATCAATAATTTTAAAAATTTATAACAAATTTATGATTTTGTTAAGATAGCTATCCATATCACTTCTGCTAAGCATCATGGCATAGTAGATAGGCCTTTTTTTTTTTTCTTGGAGTCTGGAAGACTTGGGTACACATATTGTTCCAAATATTTACTATATGCATAACTACGAAGTAGTCCTTTTTCTTCCCTAAAATTCAGGTGCCCTATTTGTGGAATGGAAACAATAAAATTTATTGTATCTGGCTCAAACTTGTGTGAAGATAAAATTACTTATTATATAAAAAGAACTCAGTAAAACTAAAAGGAATATATAAATGACAATATTTGTTTTATTGCAGTTGTTGCAATTGCTGTTGTAGACCTTCCATATTTTAGTAGTTATTTACAAAAGTTGTCTTCACCAGATAAGGGTGGGAAACTATCATAACTAATGACCAATTTTCTAATGATGAAAATTTGTAAGTTTAGCTATGTTTTGGAAGGAAGGAAGGAAGAAGGGGAAAGGGAAGGCAGAGAGGGAGGGAGGGAAAGAAGGAGAAAGGGAGGAAGGAAGGAAGGGAGGAAGAGAAAGAGGAAGGGAGACAGGCAGGGAGGGAGGTAGAAAAACAGGTATAAAACAAAACAAAAAAAAAATCCTTTCTTTAAAGAATTTATGTGGAATCTTTATCTTGCTTATCAAATACAAGCCCTGTTTCCATATTTTATTGTCATTCAGTTTTGACACTTTAACTCATAAATTGTTACTGGTGCATTCATAGTCATTCCACTTTAGACTATTGCATACAGATATTAGCTCTACAAAATTCTTAATTCAGTCTGAACAACTAGTCTTTATATTTCTGACCTGATGGGTGACAAGCTATTTGTTCTGTCATTTTCAGTCATGTCTCAAAATTCATGACTCTATTTGGGATTTCTTGGAAAATTAGTGAAGGGATTTGAAATTTCCTTCTGCAGCCCATTTTACGCATGAAGAACTGATCCAAACAGAGGCAAGTGACTTCCCCAGGGTCACATAACTAAGTATTTGAGGCCAGATTTGACATCATGAAAATTAATCTTCCTGATACTTCTGGGAGTCAAATTGTATGACTAAGCAATGAATCACTGTAACCTGCCCATGTTCACCTCCAGGAAACCATAACACCTCAAGACAGGTTCTGGAATGACAGAAAAAGCAAGGAGACAACATAAAATAACCTTTTAGACCAGGAAACTTGAAGGACTTGCTGGAAGGGTCCCTTTCACTCAGGTAAGGGTGGGGGTAAAGGTATAGTCCAAGACAGGAAGTTCCACAGGGAACCAGCAACAAGCCCCACTTTAGCAAAAGGAAAACACTATCCATAACCAGATGAAGAACTGATGCACTTTGAATGTAGATAATAATACAATTCAAATTTAATGCAGCATAATTTATTTCACTTATTTCAATCTTCACTTTATTTCACTTCATTTTTTCTTTTGATCAGTTTTTTCTTTCACAACTGTGAATAATATAAAAATATGTTTTATATAAGAGCCTATGTAGAAACTATATTAAATTGCCTACCATCATTGGAAGAGGGGAAGAGAGCAATAAAATTCAGAACTCAAAATCTTGTAAAATTAATACTAAATTTTTTCTTGACATACAACTAGGGAAAAATAAAATTGTATCAAAAATAATTTTAAAAGAAAATGAGACTTTCTGATTCCAAGCTCAGTGCACTATCCATTGTCCCACTTAGCTGTTTTTGACGTAGAAAAACTAATCCCTAAATATTTTTCCTCTTCTTAGATTTGAATATTTTTAAAATAGACAATAAACTTGATTTTCCTAATAAGTCAGAGTTATACTTCCTGTTCATTTGACATGTTTGGTTAATAAGTTACCTAAACAAAGTCATAAATCTTGAATTGGTGCAGGAAGTTTTAACATATTTTTACTATACTCTTATTCTCCATAATGGAAAAACTCTGTCTTTTGATCTGATTTTCCATTTTTCACCTCTGAATATTAGATTGTATAAAATGTTGCTAAAGAATATAGTGAAAATATTTAATAGTAAGGTTCTTTTCCAGTCACTTAAATCATAGCATTGAATTTCAACTTCAATGTTGTACTTTCATTATGACCAGAAATTGTATTTGTTGCTAAATTTTCTTTTTAAAAATTACTCATTCTCTTTAAAGCTCAGATGAGGTGCAACCCACTATGAAATCTTTATTCAATCCCAAGTTAATGGTGATTCCCTTTGAAATTTAGTTGTACTTACATTGCTCAAAGAGATAGGTATATAATCCTGTTCCCTTCTCTGAACTTGTTTGATATAGTCACAGGATTTAGTTACAGATCATAAGGTTGTCAACAAGATACAATACTACTTCCACATCTGATGATCACTTTGTAAAATATGAACATCACTCTGAATATTCTGAGGAAAAAAAAGTATTCTCTGGGGACTTTAAATAGCTATAATTGATAATTTGGGGGAATCTAGTTTTAAGAGAACTTTACAGAGAAGATCTCTATATAAAGAGAGGCAATATCTCTTTTTCTTCCTTCCTTTTTATTGACCATTTAGCAGCAGAGTTGGCAACATGATGCAATGCTTGCAATACTTCCAAAGATTGATGATTCTATAGAGCCCAATGCACAATTGAGGGAGCTGAAATATACACTGCAGGCAAAGTTATGAAAAATCAACTTTTGGATGGGAAAATCAGCCTAAAGCAGAGGATATTGTGGGAAAAATAAATGCATTTGATCATGAGACTTACACATAGTGATATATAATTTTAAAAAATAGAAACAAGACTAGGTGAGGGAGAGAGGAGAAAATATTGAAAGAGAAAAATATTGAGAGAATATTAAATGAGAAGAGGAAATGGGCTGAGGGTAAGAGAACCACTAGAAAACAGTCATCTTAAAAAAAATATTAAAGCAAAACAGCTGAAGGAAAATGATACTTCTATTTATTACAGAAGGGAGAATTTGAAACTAAAAAGTTTCAGGACAGACAGAATGAATGCATTTGAGATAACAAGGAAAACGGTCAAACAGATGGAAAATTTTTTGTATCACATTTCTCTGAAAAAGGTTTATATATATATATATATATATATATATATATATATATACATATATGTATATATATATATATATACATATATGTATGTATATATATACATTTATTATAATATACAATTTTATATTTAAGCTATATAAACAAAATTTTAAATTTATGAGATTAAACTGTTCTATTGTAAATAAATGGTAAAAGCAGTTGAATAAAAGAAATTCTCAAAAGAATTGCAAAGTATTCACAATCACATTAATGTATCACTGATGATAGGAGACACATGCGATTCAAAACAATATAGAGGTTTTCATTTCATAGCATGTACATTGACAAGATGACTAAAACAAAAAAAGTTGACATTCTATGTTGGAAGAGTTGTAGAAAAATGGGAATACTAATAAATTATTGGAAAAAACTGTGAAATGGTACAACTGGCTTAGAAAACAGAATTATGTAAACGTTATCAAAATATTCTATCATTTAAACAATAGACTTCATTATTGATCATATGTCCCAAGGAAACAATTGATAAGGGGCAAAAACATTTATTACATCATTTTTGTGGTAGCTAGAAATTGGGAACAAATTAGATATCCAATAGCTGGGAATAGATAAAAAAAAAAAAAAAAAAAACTTTTATGAATACATATGATATTACCCTGTTTAAGAAAAAATTAGGTTTTTGATGACTTCATAGAAGCATGAAAAGATTAGGAATTCAGAGTGAAATAAGCATAATTAAGAAAACAACAATAACAATAATAATAATTACAAAATATTTAAATGGAAAGGACCATATCTCTCTCACACACACATACACAATTCAAAAGTAAGTAAAAGTCAAGGAGAACTCAAAGAGATATGTGCATATAGTCTTATCCTATCCCTTCATGGAGGTGAGAGGTTAATAGGTCTTATACCTTGGACATGTTCTTGTCTGTTCTGTTGAAGTTTTTCTCTTTTTATTCTTTAAAACCTATTACTTGCATTGTGAAAAGGCTCTTTGGGGCTAGAGGGAGATAGACATGAGAAACTTGGAAATTTAAGAAATAGAATATATCAATTAAAAGGTATGAAAGTAAAAATGACTTATGAGTATAATTTCACTATTTATCATTAACTCATCATTAACTATTTATCATCAACATTTTTTAAATTGAGTTTCACCTAACTTACAGACTTGATTGTCTATACTTAAATAGTCATTCATACTAAATATAGAAAAAGTACAAAGGGGATCATGGTACTATATTCTTCCAGGCTGTCCTTTTATTTAAGCCAGTTAAAAGGAAGTTTTTTTGTTTTTGTTTTTGTTTTTGTTTTTTGTTTTTTGCTTTTTGTTTTGTTTGTTTGTTTTTTCTGATAGTATCATTGGAGTTATATATTCAAGCCAGCAATGCCCCCCAAAGGATTTACTAAGAACAACAAATGGCACAGCCTAAATTACAATAAAAATAACCAATGAAGATAACATTGTAAGAAACTGTAACTTCAGGAATCCACAGATTAAAAGTAGGAATAAAAAAAAGGTCTTGATTACAGAGTCTGACAGAAAACCAATTGGAAATGAATAGAGTTGTTGGCAGTGAATCTTAACAAATCAAACTATTCATGCAATGCAACATCCAATTCAATGATGTAGAATTCATTATTTTCATATCTAGGAGTTCTTTATTTTAAAAGCATTGATTGACATGTCCTAACATAGGGGGAAAAAAGAATGGAGAGGATTTAGCAAATTAAGAGAAGGATAACCAACGTGGCAGAGAGTTGGAAGTCTATTCCACATGGCACTCGGATGATAGAACTGAACATGTTTAGACTGAAGAAAAGACACATAACTTTCTTCATGAACTGGAAGTCCTTGCGGTCACATGGAAGAGATTATAGATTTATTGTACATGAAATATGAATAAATAATTAAAATAATATATAAAATTTAAAAAGGAAGATATAGTTTAATGTGAAGATATACTTTTTGATAATTTAAATTATCTAAAAGCAGAATCAGTAACTTCTGGATAATGTACTGTACTATGATATAATGCAAAAAGGTAATAGATGCTTCAAAGTTTATGTGAATCACTTTACATATTATTATCTTAATTTAGCCTTACAATCTATCCTGGCAGGTAGATGTTATTCTTATCCCAATTTTACAGTTGAGGAAACTGAAACAGTCAAATATTTAATGACTTGTTGATAATAAATGTCCAAGACTGGATTCAAAATCAAATCTCTTTCATTCCAGTATCAGAACTCGATTAACTGTTACAAAGTAGTGGATTCCCCCTCTATAAGGATCTTTAAGAATTTAATGTTTAACATAGACAATAAGAACTAGGGAAGGGGGTGGGTGGGAAAAAATAAGTTTCTTCATAATCATAGTACCATTGTTTGGCACAAAAGAGGACAAACCTTTGCAATCAGATTATGTTTTATTAACAAGGAGAATTATTTTATAGATATCTATAAATAGAAAAATAATATCTATATATAAAAGTAAAAAAATATATAAAGTGCCTACTTTGTGCAATGAACATAAAATGTTAAGAGAAAAATAAAACTCTTTCAGAAAATTTATATTCTACTAGCAGGTGATCCCCAAAGCCAATATTTTTGTACTAAATATAATTACACAATGAAGATTTTTGTATCTCCCCTCTCTAAACTATATGCTACAAAACTTTCAAAATGGTGTTTGTCAAGCAAATGTCTGATCTTTTCATTGTCCTCTTTAAGTAAATCCAATGGCTCCAGTTTGTTTCTGGAATAAAATGCAGGAAAATGCTGTTAGACAACCTTATTTTATGAGCTGGAAGTGACCTCTAATTTGATGATATGGAGGAGACACCACACTCCTCCCTCAACCAGGCATTATCATCTGTCCTCCCAGTGAATCAAAAAGATCCTCCAGGTCTTACATTTATTGTCCTGCTGTTATATCCTCCAGACCCCTATGCACTATCCTCTGTCATTCTACTCTCCAAAACACCCTTTGATATTTCTGTCTACACTACTGCTGAAACTTTAGGCTTTCTAAACTTTTCCATTACCCTGCAATTACTTTCTATTTTATGTGTTGTTCCTCTAATAAGAGTCTGAGCTTTTGAGAACAAGAATCATCTTGCTTTTGCTGTTTGTGTCTATAGCTCTTAGTGTTTGACAGATAATGAGCAATTGCTATTTATTCATTCATTTGACATTTAAAACTTCATATTCTGTCTTCATTCTGTCTTTTCAATCTTATGCAATACTTTTCTTTATGAACTCTACAATCCAAACACACCAATCTTTTCTATCTTCTCTCCTGTAAACTTATATGTACTACACTTGGAATATACTTCTCATTTCTGCCTTTCAGAAATCCAGCTTCTTCCAATGGTCAGCTCAAGCCTCAACTCATTCATGGAGCTTTTCCTCACTTGTGCCCTGGCAAGTGACAGTATACTTCTTTTTTCTCTGCAATTTCCTTGTATTAGTTTTCTATGTTTATGTATATATGAACATGTGTGTACAGACGTATATATATATAAAAAATAACTATATGGTCATGTATACATATATTGTATTTAATATTATATTTTAATATGTTTAACATGTATTGGTCTACCTGCCATCTGGGGGAGGGGATGGGGAGAAGAACGGGAAAAATTGGAACAAAAGGCTGAAAAATTACCCATGTATATATCTTGTAAATAAAAAGCTATAATGAAAAAGAATTAGTCACAAAACACAAAAGTATGTATATGTACTCAAATATTTATATTTCTATATGTAATATTTGATTAATTAAAAATGTTAAAGTGAGTGTAAACTATTGATCACGTATAAGTAGTAACAAAAGAAAAACTTTCAGAAAAACAAAAACAAAACAAACAGAAAAAAAAAGTGCTGCAGGTAAAACTGGACACTATTTTATTATAATTTATATTTATAGCCTTCTCTCCACTTCTGTCTTCACTTGTCTTTCTCAAACATCAACTGATGAAAAAGAAAATATCAAGCTGGTTTTTTTTTTTATTTAATTATGATGATATTCTTTTATATTACCAAATTAGGATAACATAAGTAAGCACAAATTTTCTCCAATGAATAAAAATTAGAATGTTCAAGTATTCTTAGACTTTGGGCTTCTTTCCCACACTACTGATTTTCTCTTTTTCCCATTAGGTTATGAAAGAAAAATGTCTGGTAGCAATAACTTTGAAGAGGGAGTCTGAAGGATTCAGATTAGCTAATGATGATATATATAATCAAATCCATGGGTGATATTGCTGTGAAGAGAAGGGTGAGTGCTCAGATTCACACTGGGTTTTCCATGGTTTTTTTTTTTTTTTTTTTTTTTTTTTTTTTTTTTTTTGGCTCATTTGATGAAGATGTGTTTCAAGCTTAAGAGATACGTACTGAAAAGTGGCTTTCAGTCTGGTGAAAAAAAACAAAACAAAAAAACAAAAAAACATTCTTTTCCGGTACATTACAGAATTAAAATTAATATTTAGTTTTAGGGTGTGTGTGTGTGTGTGTGTGTGTGTGTGTGTGTGTGTGTGTGTATGTGTGTGTTTAATTGAGATGTACAATTTTGTCAACTGGTTCATACTTTTAAAAAATGCCGGTGGTCTTTCAATCTTATAAATTTAAAAAATTAGCCATGAAACATAAAAGACTATCCTAGAAAACGTACAATTTCCTTTTTTTACATCTTGGCCTCCTTCCAACCTTTTAAATATGCCATATTACATAGCATTGTGATCCCAGATTATATTTGATCCAGCAAATAGGCATCTATAGGCAGATCACTTAAAGTAACACACTTGAGAGCTGTTTTTCTTGCCAGTAAGTGACTAATGACAAACTGGATGCTCATGTTGAGATTTGCAAGCCAGGATCTCACATAATTGCCTCTAATTATTTCTTGTAGTAACTGTGAACTTGGTTAGGGAGAAATATTATTTTTATGAAGATTTTAAAGCTGAAGAATCAGAACAACAATACATGAGTCCAGAAGTCATAAAAATAGACCTTATGGTAAAATATGTTGAACTAGCACATGATACCCAGGGTAAGGAGCAGTTGGAGTGGTTATCATTGGAAAGGTACCCTATCATCAAGTCAGCATCTAAGGCACCAATTTCTAATTTACAAAGGTCCTATGCCATTATTTCCTGATCATAAATTACTTCTGCAATTTTGCAAGGAGTGTGGCTTGAGTCTTATGGAACCACTAGTGGTAGATAAGCACTTTAGCAAGAGACAGAGACCATTTTCATAAAAAAAAAAAAAAAATATATATATATATATATATATATATATATATATATATATATATATATATATATATATATATATATATATATATTTAAAGTAAAAAAGATCAGGGCTCCAAATGGTCGAGGAGTTATAATCTACATGTACAAAACAGGGGCTAATTTCAGTTCATTCTAACACACCTTGATATGATTCACTTATTATAATAACCAAACTACTAAGCACAAGCTAACAATCAGGGAATCGATCTTTTTAGCTCTAATGCACCAGACATGATTCTAATAGCTCTAATCTATTAGCAGTTTTCTTTCCTCTGAGAATTGTTCACTAAATTTAAGGCTAACTCCAAAGATACTTGTTTGGGTCAGCGTACCCAGGCTCTTTAGAACTATTTACTAATTAAAGTGATATTCAGTTCTTCTCAGGATGTTCTGACAGAAATCTATGAAGTCCATGGTCATTCCAGGAGAGAAAGACATAGACAGTATAATGAGCAAAGAGTATTAGTTCAGAATCACAGAGGAAATTTTTGTTTAAATTAATAAGGTTAAGTCCTCTATAGAGAAAAAACTCATACATTATTATTTAGTTTATGTTTTCTTAAGATAAGTCACATGACATTCCCCAATTGCCAAATGGTGAACAAATATGAAAAGCAATTTTCAATGGAAACAAATTCAAATAACAAATAAAAATGTTCCAAATCCTAATTCCAAAGGGCTTTATCCTTTGACATAACTATTCCTCTCCTAGGTATGAATACCAAAAGAGATTCTAAAAAGGAAAAAGGTGTATATATACAAAAATATTTATTGCAGTTCTTTTCTCAGAGCAAATAATTAAAAATTGAAGGACGTATCTATCAATTGAGACAAGGCTGAATAAATTATGACATGCAATTATGATGAAATATTATTTTTCTATCAGAAATGAAGACCAGGATATTCTCAAAAAAACTGGAAAGTTCTCCATTAGTTCAAGCTTCCATTTTTTTCCATTCTATACTCTTAATTGATTGATTCTTGGCTTCTCATTATAGTCATTCACCTCCAATTGCCCAATTCTAAATTTTAAGGTTTTATTTTCCTCAGTTAGCCTTTGTAATTTTTAAATTTTTAACCAATTATATTTTAAAAAGATTTTTTCTTCAACTTAACTTTTGTATATCCTATTGCACTTGACCAATTTTACTTTTAGTAGTTTTCCAAGATGCTGTAGTTTTTTTTATAAATATCTTCAAATCACTCATTTTTCCCCAATTTTTCTTCAACCTCCCCATATGCTTTTTTTGGTACTTCCATGAATTCTTTCTAGACTTAAGATAGCTTCACATTTTTTTGGGGGGAGGGGTTTGTCCATAGGTGTTCAATGTCATCCTCTTCTGAATTTGAGTCTTGGTCTTCCCTGTTACCATCACAACATCCTATGGTCAAATTTTGTTGTGCTTGTTGTTTCTTCCTCTCTTTTTTGAATTTTTTTTTCAAATTTCAGCTCTGTTCTCAGGGTAGAAGGAGCACTGTCTCAGGCTTCTTGTCACAGAGGCTACAAGCCCTAGATATTTCCCTGGTGCTGCAGTCTGCAGTGATCTGGCAGCTTACATGGTACTGAACTAGGGTATCAATGGTCGTTCTGTTATTTATATATGGTATAGATGCTGAGGTGGACAGGGTGTTTCTGTATTTCCAGGGTGCTACACTGAAACACTTAGATTCTGGAATCTATTTACCTGGGACAACAGTGAAGTAATGGTAGTCTGGGTACTTGATGATACCTGTGTGCCCAGAGCTGTGGTAAAGCTTGTGATGGTGCCTGGAACTGAAGTATGCAAGTTCCTCTGTTTTTTTTTTCCAAGATACTTCAGGTATCCTGACCCAGTGTGACAAAGGAGGGTCTCAGATGCTGGTTTCCTTTAGTGGGGCTTGCTTGGCAAAACTTATCTTAGGCTGCACCCCTGCTCTCTTTATTCAAGTGATACAGACTTTTTCTTTTGATCTTCCAAATTTCCTGATCTTCCAAGATTTTTTTCACCCCATCTCATTGCTGTTTCTGCTCTTACAGTACCTGTCTTGGGAAGCTATTTTATAATTGTCCGGAGGTAAACATAGCAGAGTTATAGTGATTCATTGCTTACTCAGCCATCTTGGCTCCTGGAAGTAGGCTCTTGAAATATAAAGATGGTCAATGTGAGAATTTATTTTATTGGACTATGCATTTATAACATGAGGGTGTTTTTTAGTATTTTAATGTTCAATTGTGGTTTGCAGTGGGAGGAAGAAATAATAAATACTGGTAAATTAAAAAATCAAAAATAAAAGTTTGAAAACATCAAAAGAAATTCCTTTAATTTTTCTTATAAAAATATTTTCTATTCACTTACCTGTGGAATTATATGAATAGAAAATGGAATGTACTATACAAGTTTGGAAACCTAAGTTTCACATTTGTAAGACTGATGATGAAATGATGAAAATGGATAGAAAATCTCCTTGGGGTAATCAAAATTAGGGGGGTCTTTTTGCATTGACTTAAGGATAAAAAAGCAGTCTGTTATACTAATGCAAAATTATTTTTGTATCATAAGAATTGATGTATATGAAAAATTTAGAGAAATTAATGAATACTTGTAAAGTAAGGGAAATAAAAGCAAGAGTAAAATATTAATATTTATTGCAATAATATGACAACACTAAGGTAATTAAAATCAAATTAAATGTAAACAATTTAGATTTAAACCACAAAATAAGCAAAGAAGAAATTAAGAAGATAAATAGAACTTCATAAAAATTATATGTGCTGGACTCCTGGAGAAAAAAAAAATGGATGGAGAGCAAAAATATATATGTATTTTTTAACTTTTAACTTTAATGTAGGTACTTGGCACTTACACAAAAATTGACCATATATTAGGTCATGAAACCTCACAATTAAATGCAGAAAAGCAGAAATAGTAACCACATCCTTTTCAGATCATGATGCAATAAAAATTATATGTAATAAAGGTACATGAAAAGACAAACTAAAAATTGATAGAAAATAAAATAATCTAATTATAAAGAATGAGTGGACCAAATAAGAAATCATATAAGCAATCAATAATTTCATCAAAGAGAATGACAGAAATGGGACACTATTTCAATACTGATGTGATGTATCCAAAGCAGTGCTTAAAAGAAGATTTATATCACTAAATGCTTACATGAATGAAATAGAAAAAGAGGAGGTTAATGAATTTGATATGCAATTTAAAAAGCTAGTAAAACAGATACAAATTTAATTAAAAGTTAAAATCTAAATACCAAATTAGAAATTCTGAAAATTAAAGGACAGATCAATGAAGTTGAAAATAAGACTATTTAACCAATAAGTAAAACTAAGAATTGATGAATGAAAATAAAAAAAAAAAAAACAACCAAAAAATAGAAAAATTTTGGTTAATTTTACAAGAAACAAAAAAAAATTCAAATTACCAATAAAAAATGAAAAGGGTGAATCCATCAAATGTGAAGAAAACTTGAACAATAATTGTGATCTACTTTGCCCAATTCTATGCCAGTAAATCTGACAATCTATGTGAAATGGATGGATATTTGCTATATAAATTTTCTCTAGAACCAGATAAATTTACAAGTGAATTCTGCCAAACATTTAAAGAACAATTAATTTCAGTAGTATATAACTGATTTAAATAACAAATAGGTTAAAGGAGTCCTATAAAATTATTTTTATGTCATAAACATGGTGCTGATACCTAAACCAGAAAGAGCCAAAACAGAGAAAGAAAATTACAAATTTCCCAATGCATATTGCTGCAAAATTTTTAAATAAAATATTGGCAAAGATATTACAGAAATTTATCATCAGGATAATACACTATGAGTAGCAGGAATTTATATTATTAATTAGTATTAGTAAAATAATTAGGAATTTATATTAGTAATTACTTTAATATTAGGAGAACTATAAGTATAATTGACCATATGATTCTCTTAATAGATGCAGTGAAAGCCTTTTGAAAAAATACAGCACCCATTCCTGTTAAACACACATTTATAGGAATAATTAGTTTTTCTTTAAATAATATACAGTATCTAAAACCATCAGCAAGCATTATAAAAAATAATGACAAACCACAAAACTTTTTTTTTTTCCCCTGAGGAAATTGGAGTTAAATGACTAGCCCAAGGTCACATAGCCAGGAAGTGTTAAATGCCTGAAGCCACATTTGAACTCAACTCCTCCTGACTTCAGAGCTGGTACTCTATCTACTGTGCTATCTAGCTGCCCCTAGAAGCCTTTTCAATAAGATAAGAGGTGAAGAAAGAATGCCCATTATTACTATTATAATTCAATATAGTGCTAGAAATATTGACTTTTGCAATAATAGAAGAAAAAGACATGGAAGGTATTAGAATAGACAATGTAGAAGCAAAACACTTACACTTTGCAAGTATATTTAGAGAATAGTAGAGAATCAAGTAAAATACTACTTGAAATAATTAAGATCTTAAGCAAATTTGCAGGACATAAAACAAAGCATACCTAAACAATATTAGCAATCCCCACTATCAATTTAAATAACTGAACAAAATCTAAAATATTTGATCATCTACTTGCCAAGAAATACCCAAGAACTATATGACACAATTACAAAATACTTTTCGCACAAATAAATATATATGTAAATAATTGGAAAAAATATTAGTGGCTGATGGATAGACCACATTAATATAATAAAAATGACAGTTCTACTTAAATTAAGTTATTCTTTCAATTCTATTACTAACAAAAGCTATTTCATAGAATTAGGAAAATAATAACAGAACTTATCTGGAAGAACATAAGCTCAAGAATATTTAGGGAACTAATGGAAATAAATTCAGAGAAAGGCAGCCTAAAAGTACCAGATCTAAAACTATAACATAAAATGGCAACCATCAAAACTAGTTAGTACTGACTAAAAAAAAAAAAAAACAAAAACAAAAAAAAAAAACACCTCTAAATTGTTTTTTGTTAAAGAAATACAATAAAATAACTCTGAGGTACTACCTCACAACTATCAGATTGGATAATG
Organism: Sminthopsis crassicaudata; assembly: GCF_048593235.1. Lineage (NCBI taxonomy): Eukaryota > Metazoa > Chordata > Mammalia > Dasyuromorphia > Dasyuridae > Sminthopsis > Sminthopsis crassicaudata. The sequence goes on along the minus strand of NC_133622.1, from coordinate 57,281,781 downwards.
TTACAGAAAAGAAAAATGATTAATGTTGGAGAGGATGAGGGGAAATTGGAACACTAATGCATTGCTGATGGATTTGTGAACTGATCTAACAAACACTGCTGCAGAGCAATTGGCAACTATACCCAAAGAGCTATGGTCTGTATCAATAAGAGACATAAAATGTACAAAACCATGTACAAAAATGTTTATAGCATTTTTCTTTGAGGTGGCAATTAATTGGAAACTGAGCAGATGTCCATCAACAGGGCTGAACAAATTGTATTATATACATGTAATGGGATACTATTTCTTTATAAGAAATTATGAGCAGGCAGATTTCTAAAAATAACATGGAAAAGCTTACATGAACTGATGTTGAGTGAAGTGAACAGAACCAGGAGAACAATGTATACAGTAACAGTAACATTGTGCAGAAGGACTTTGAAGGACTTTGGGTTTCTTAGCAATACAATCATCTAAAAAATTTCCCACTGACTTGTGAAAGAAAATGCTATCAACATCCAGAGGAAAAAAATCATGTGGTTGGGATACAGATGAAAGCATACTACTTTTATGTATGGTTTTTTTTCTTTCTCATGTTTTTCCCCTTTTGTTTTGCATCACTAATGTGAGAATATGTGTAATATGATTACACATGTTTAGCATGTGTCAGATTGCTTGCCTTATTGGGGGGCTTGTGAGAAAGAAAAATAGAAATCAAAATTTTATAAAAGTAAATGGTAAAAATTATCTTCGCATGTAATTGGAAAAAATAAACTAATATTAAGTGGGAAAAGAATGAAAATTCCTTGTGGACCTTTTTTTTGGAAGACAGAATTTTTTTCCTGGATGTTCCCTCTACAAATGAGAAACACAAGGTCAAGAAAAAACAAACAAACAACAAAATGATGTCATATACTCTTGTTGTAGGCCACACAACATAAAACATAACAGTGAATATAGAGGTGGTTACTAGCTAGCCAGTAAGACTCAATCCATATAAGAATTTTTTTTGCTGTTTATTGTATATTTTGCATTGTTTATTTGTTTGTTTTTTTTTTTTGCATGGATCTTGGACAGACACATAAAATCTTTTTGAAACTGGCTAATGTATTGCACCTACAGAGATGGCACAGCCCAGTGCTTTTCTTCCAGGAATGGAATACAATCTAAATTGAAAATGGCAGAAAAAAACTATTTTCCATTATTTTAGAGAAGGAAATGGAATGGTATTGATGAAATACAGTTAGGAAGTATTTAAATAATATTTCTGTCCTCTTCCCTCCCCTCTCCCAAAAAACATTTTATACACACACACACACACACACACACACACACACACACACACACACACACACACAGCAGAAGCAATTGGGGTTAAGTGACTTGCCCAGGGTCACACAGCTAGGGAGTATTAAGTGTCTGGGGTCAGATTTGAACTCAGGTCCTGCTGACTTCAAGGCTGGTGCTTTATCCACTGCACCCCCTAGCTGCCCTCCAAAAACATATTTTAAAAGAATGTTTACTATTGCTACAATCACAATTTTTTTTCCAGAATCTTCAGAGAAAAATAAAGCTATCATACAAAAACCTCAAGAATCTTCTTAACCCCACTTGTTTTCAAGAGTTATTTGAGTTACTTTTTTACCTTTGACTTTACTTGTTTTTTTCCTCTTGTCAATGTCTAAATTAATAATATTTAGAGAAGGAACTAAAATCTACTGGACAAGAGGGATAAAGGATCCCTGATTGTTATTCTTGTTGGGAACTCCTGGTGTGAGAACTGTCTCCAGTAAGAACTTAATGTATGATATAATAGATCAATCTAAGGTGTGCACAGTTTGTTTGTTTTTTCCTTTTAATAGTCACATTATTATGTTAAAGGAAGGACTTGAAATCAAGATCTTCCCATCTATATTACTACTGTTCCATTCTTTTAGACAATTGGCATAAATAGAGAACATATACAAATATTTTTTAACATTCTTTTGCAAAAGATATCCTCTAAAGATTGAGCACTTCTTTTCTATCAAAGTAGATACATTTGTCATTTCTTTCCTTCCACAAAACTTGGATCCACTGAGGGAAAAAAAAATCAAAATCAAAGTATATAAAAAAAAATAAAGAACTGAAATGGTAAAATAAATTTTCTGAAATCTAAAAATCTTTAAAATTAAAAGTAAAATGTTTTATAGCTCTGCATCCTCATTTTTATCCTTTGGTTCAGAACAAAATTCTTCATTCCTTCACTTTGAGATTCATATTTAACATTTATGAGAATGAAGTATGATGGGCTATTTCCGCTTTGAGAAGGACTGATGAGAGGCCAATTCCCCTTTGAGTTTGGGATAAGAACACAGGAATTGCCTTCTGAGTCTTATCTTGTTTAGCAGCTCTGAGGCTCACCTCCTACTTTGAATAACTACCTGGCTAACAGAGAAGATGCTCTCATACCCCTCAGGTGTTCAAAAACACTGACTGTTAGAAAAATTGGAATAGATTGAGGATAGTGGATTTGTTTGTCATCCTGGTATCTCTAGTTAAACATTCATTCATTTAATGTAAGTTTTCATTTGTGATAAACAGATATTTGAAATGTTTCATTTCCCCCCTTCTTCTTTCTCCTGGTTCCTTTTGAAGTATAATGCAATCCTCTTCTACCTGGAATTTCCAGGTGCTGGTTAAACTCATTTTAATGCATTATGAAACCAAGTACAATAATTACTGGTCAAAGCCTTTTTTTTTCCTCCCCATTTCCTTTAAAACAGTGTTTCTCCTGACAATAATCTCCAGGTATCAGTAGCAGTAACAGTAATAGTTGCAGCCAGACTATAAATGCTGTGTCCCCAAGAGCAAGCCTTAACTCAATATTTACAACAAATAAGGTACAAAAGGCCTCAGAAAAACCTATAATACTGCAATATTGATGGGGGGAAACATATAATTGGCTCCCTTGAAAGCCTTATCAGACCACAAATATTAGCTCACATAAAATTGTCCAATTAGGACCAAAACAAGGAACGAAAACATTTTCCCAAAGGCATTTGGTACTTAAAATAAAGTCAGTGCAAATAATCTTCTTGACAATTATTACTGATGTAACTCATGATCTCAAATGATGAAAGCATATTTCAACTGAACTAAATGGAAGAAGTCCACAGCAGGTTTGAATATTTTCTGAGTTTTTCTAGTTTTCATTGATGACTTCTATAATAATTTCTAGGTAATTCTCAATGCCTTTAAAAAAATGATTTGTTTTTTGTTTGTGCTGCCTCTTTCTTGCACGCCCTACTGTCTTACCCTGGCATTAGGGAAAATTCAAATTAATTTTGAATCTATTGGAAAATTCAGAAACTTCATTACTTTGATGATAAAAAATAAACAACTCTTATAATTCTATTATCACATAAATGTTTATTCATGGAAACATTGCAATAAAAGAATATTAGATTATCTTATCTTGTGATTGGTCATAATTCATAAGACAAAATTTCATTTCACTGTATTTTTGTATACATTTGTTCCCTCTATATATCTTATTAATTCTTTAATAGTTAGATATCCAAGTTTTATTTGTTTTCTGTAACAGAAATTTAATAAGGAGATTATTTGAAGGATTATTCAAGTGGTACAGTTCTTTTATCTTGATGGATTACAAATTTGAGGCTAGATTATATCTTGGCTATTAATCTCATCTCCCTCATTTTTTAGATGTGGAAATTGAAGCCCAGGAAAAGGAAAATAATTTGCCTGAGGTCATAAGTAACAACAGGAAGATAAAAATCTTGAATCCTGGTATTAATGCACCAAGTCTAATACTGGTTCCTATGTATAAAATCACAGAATTTCAAAATTATAAGATATTTTAGGATAAACAGTAAAAAATTAGCATAAAATGATTTACAACTTATACAGATTTGAGCTAAGCAATTTATAAGTATTATCTTATTGATCTCTACACAAACCCTGAAAAATAAACTACAGTTAAAGAAATTGAAGCATAAAGAGGTTAATGATCATACAGGATGCTAAGTATGTAGTGTCTAAGGTTGCATTTGAACTCAAATTTTCCTGACTCCAGGCCCAGTTATCTATTTACTAAGCCACCTAGGCATTTACAATAGATTCTCCAAACCTTCACGTGAAATAAAGCTGCTACCTTCCAAAGCAGCCCATTTCTTTTCTTAGTTGACTCTTAATTATTAGGACATTTATTAATTTGCTTCTTTGTTTTTGAATGGGAAGCCGATATTTCTTTTTTTCTATTTGCTCCTTCTTAGACCTTCTAGGAGAAGAAAAAACTAATCTAATTCCTCCTTTACATAACAACACACACACACATACACACACACACACACACACACACACACACACACACCCCAAAACTTAAAAAAAACAAAAAAACAAAAAAACCCACCTGAATAGGTATCTATAACTTTTGAATTTTTCTAACTACTTCTTCAAAAACACATCATAGTGAAATTGAATGTATGGCTTTAAACAACATTCAGTTTCAGTGATAATAATTATAATAATATAAATAAAGGGCAACTTCTCTCTTTCTAACTAGGTAGCACATAGAAGTCAGGAAGACTTTAGGTGAAATCTGACCTAAAGATAGTTATCACATACATCCCTGGAACACAGGGATAATGAAGTTAGATATAGAGATTTGGGAATATTCTATATATAGAAGATAGTTAAAACAACAAAAACTGATGAGATTACTAAGATAGAATGTAGATAGAACACTGGAGAGCATTCACAGTTAAAGAATGCTGTAAGGGCCCTTTAAATGGGCTGCGCCATAGCGCATCATTGAGGCCTGGAAGTAATTTCTGTGCATGTTAGGACTGCCCTTGGGTGGGATCCTGTCCATTTTGAGATAGCTTCGTAATGGGTGACTCTCTCGCTGATTGGCTGTGTGTGTGACCTCACAGGCCCTATGTAAGCCCACTGCAGGCAGCAGTCACCCTCTTTAACCTGGCGCTCTTCACCCTGGCTCCCTAGCCTGGGTGGCCAAGCCAAGATGGGTAGCCAAAAGAGGTAAGGATTTTGGTAGTGAACACATGGGTCTTCTGACCAGGTGTTCACTCAGGAACCAACAAGTCAGGGCATCAGTCAGGGCATTATGCGAGTAGGTATAATAAAGGCTTTTAAGATTGCACGTGGCTGTTCTTGAGTGCGCTACCGGTTATTAAGCTATAGATTCAAGAGATTGTGGCCAGAGACCTTTGAAGGCCTCAGAGGAGGCAAGCCAGGTAGAGTTCACACTGCAGAGGACAGTGGTCAAAGGTACTCTGGTGGGTCTAGGACAGACTAATAATTGTAACTGCCAGGAGAGCACTTTACAGAGTACATTATGTATGAAGACCAACCAAAAGAAATTGATGAAAAAACATAGTCAAATAATTTAAAGGCAAATCAAGATAGTGTAATGTCACAAAAAGGAGTAAAAAAAAATTCACAACTAAAGGATACTCAACCATGTGAAATGAAGAAGATAGAGATATATAATAATAACAAATATAAAGATTTGACAGTTAAGATATTATAGCTATTTTGGAGAGCAAAAAAAAAAATAGCTGAGTGAGGGAGTCAGACAGCAGATAAAGCATGAGAAGTGAATAAAAGAAAAGGAAATAGAAGCAATAAATGTAAATCACTTTTAAGCTGAATTTGAAAAAAATTATTTGAGCTTGAGATTTGATATTAGCTTGAGAGCATAAAAGGATCTAGTTAAGGGGTCTTTCTTTTAAGGATAAGGGGAGAGTTGGGTGTGATTGAAGAAAGAATTAGTTGATAAATAGAATTTGTCAGAGGGAGAGGGGAAACTAAAGATTACAATCTATGGGAAAAGATAGGAGGAAAAGAGTATCAAGTACAAACAGATTTTTCTTTAGAAAGGACACTATAGTGTAGTCACAGTTAGAGAGTATGTTGTAGATGAAGTAAATTTTCTTTATAATGGGACATTATATGCCATCCTATATTCCATTAGCAGTCTGTAATTCCACTTCCATATGTTTATATGGCCACTCCATTTCCTTGGAATGAATTTATACTTTTTTTTTAGAGGGAATAACCTTGAAGACATGAGCTCCTTTCCCTTTCTCTTCCTTTTATTTCCTTTCATTTTGTTTCTTTTCCTTTCCTTTCTTCTTCAATATTTTATCTTCAGTGACTACCACAGTATCATAAGTATACCAATTTCTCAGCCAATGTTTTTGGAATCAATGGATTAATGAGAATTATCTTCATTACAGGATATTTATATAACATATAAATTAGGAAAAAACTGTCTAGAAAAATTAAGATACTACCAATTCATTGAATTATCTATTAAAACTCTTGGTTAACTTTAAAAAATTGTTTGTATTCAATTATATATAGCAATTGAATTTTATGTGTTTTTTTGTAAATAAATTATTCTAAGTCAATTCTGTACAATATTGACAAGTGATATGAATGCTAGTATGTTCTTTAGAATCAAAAGAGAGAAAGAAATTGTGGTGTGTAGTGCTTTAAACCTGAAGACAAAACAACTCTTTCTATTTAAAAGAAATCTTTCTCAAGCTCCTTCAATTTGGTCTAGAGTTGACATTTGTACTCCTGACACATTTCTGCAAAGAAATATAAAGGTAAAGATCTGTAAATAGCAAAATCCCAATTCTTAGAGATAGAAAGGATGTAAGAAATTGATTTCTAAACAATGTTACAATATTAAACTACTTATTGGTAAATCATTTACAATGATGTCAACTACTTCCCCACAAGTATATTTTATTTTACAGAAAATAATATAATTCACTCTGTCAATGGGGAAATAATCTACAAGGCTCTACATTGCCATGTTATAATTATGCTCAATGATAACTTGAATGGAAATAGAATCACAGAATATAAGAAATGGAAAGAAACCCAGCAGTGATTATACAGACCAATTCATGTACGAAAGAAACCTTCCCTAATCCAGTATCACATACTTAATGAGTGGTTGTGCAGTATCTTTTTGAAAATCTCTGATTACAAGGAATAGACACTCTATATAAAGATAGTTCTCCTTACTACAACTTTTTTTTCCCTGAAATTAAGGTTAAATTCCCCTTTTTGCAACTTCTACCCAGTGCTCATATTTCTGGCTTCTGGGTCTGAATGGAAAAAATTACTTCTTCACATGAAGCCCCTTCAAATGTGTGACTTTGAGCTAAGCTTGTCCAATTTATTCAACCAGTTTTCATATGACATTGCCTCATGGCTCTTCTCCTTTCCATTAGTTCTATTGTGGACAGTCTGTAATCTATCAAGGGCTTTACATTATGGCATCCAGAATTGGAAACAAAGCCCTGTATGAGGTATTCAGGATGGAGTATAGTGAAACTATCACCTTTTTATTACTAATAAGTAAAGATATTATTCATGCAGTTCAAGAGAGAATTACATTTTTTGGTGACATATCACAGTACTGACTTTTCTTGAATAACACAGCTGATTTCAAAATAGATGTTTCATCTACTGGTGCAATCCAATTGAATCTAAGAAACATTTATTAAGAATATATGACATACAAGAAGCAACATAGAATTATATTAGATAGACATTATAAGAGTCAGAAAAAACCTATTTTTAAGACCAATTACAGTATATAATGGCTATGGGACTCTGGAAAATTGCCTAATATATTAGTTCTTTGGGCAGCTTTCTAAAATAGTTTCAAAAAAGGCATTGCCCTACTTTGGTTAGCAGCATAGGGTTTCTTCATCCAGGTATATTTGACACCAAAAAAGAATTAAATGTCCAAACCCTGTCCCTATATTGGTATGATCAAGGCACTCTACTTTGCACAAAGGATACAAAGAAAAATGTGTCCAACATTCCCAGCTCACAGGGAGCTTATATTCTATTTGGTAATATGACATGTAATTAAATGATTTCATATATAATCAATTGAGAAGAACAGAGAAGAATTGAATACTAATAGCTAAAAGGAGCAGAGAAGAATGTCACTTCAGGAATGTATATATAGTGACTCAATTAAGAAAGAAAAAGAAAACCAAATATTAAATTCAAGAGATGGAGTGCAATTTGGAATACCCTGTGTAAGCCTGGATATTGAAGAATGTCAGTTTGTGGGAACAGCAATTATTCCAGTGTAACTTTAATGACAACTACATGAAGTTGGATAATGTTCATAAAATTACAGAAAGTAAACTGGAGGCAATTTATTAAAGTGTTTGAATGAAAAAAAAGTTATTTTGTTCTAACGATAATATAGATTTTCTTGAAAAAGTGAGGAGTGACATTATCTGATTCTTCATCTCCCTTCCATAACATCTCAATCAAAGAAATGTTTAGCATAATATGTAGTATCCAATTTGATTTTTTTTACAGTACCTATGTTATTGACCCACCTTCCTTTCTGGTCCTACATTTGTGAGTATCTCTCTCTCTCTCTCTCTCTCTCTCTCTCTCTCTCTCTCTCTCTCTCTCTCTCTCTCTCTCTCTTTCTCTTTCGTTAATCTCTCTCTGTCTCTCTCTGTCTGTATCACTTTTTCTCTCCCTCTCTCATTATAAAAAATGCTTAATGTCGATTCTAAATTTACCTCTTCATTCATCAATGTCACTTATTAAAGTTTTGAGATTAATCTAGTTTCTCAAAGGTTTTACTAAATGTGACAACTAGAATTGAGGACATGTTTCAATATGTATTCTGAACAGGGAAGAGCAGAGTGGAACTATTTCTGTCTTTGTTTTCTAGACACTCTTATCTTAATTTTACAGTCTTATATTAAGTTAGCTTTATGGTTTGCCATGCAGCCCTTTGAAATATTTTTTTTTTGTAAAATCTTTCACACAAACTTTTTCTTTATCCATGTTGATATGACTGCATAAAAAGCAATAATAATTTGTGATTTATTAATAATTTAATGAAATAAAATACATTTATTGTGAAATAATCAAACATATTATAGCATATGAATATAATATAAAAGTAATTTTATAAGAAATAATGATACTGAAGAATTCGGAGAAATTTTGCAAGACACATATAAGGAAATGGAGAACAAAATAAAACAAGTAGAACAAAATATTCAATGAAAAATAATAACGTTAAGAAATCCAACACTGGAATAGTTTAGAATTATAATTCAAATAGCAATAGGACTAACAGTGAAGTATTCATCTTCTATCAGCATTCTACATGAAATGATCTTACATTTTCAGATATAGTCAATATATTTATTTTATTTGTTTAACTATATGTTGTTGCAAGGGAGTATTCTATGGAACAGTGTTGGAGGCAGGGGAGTGCTTATGAAGTAAAAACAATGAATAATTAATAAGCAAGTAAGTTAAAATGTTATTTGCTTTAATATGTTAAATAATATGGATTATGATTTTCTGTTATACTTTTATTTCTTTTTTAATAAAGTAAAATATTTATAATTCCTTCTCCTGACTTGTTTTTGGTTGTAAACTGATTAACATTTATAATAGAGCTTAAAGGATATTGGTGGTCATTTATTTTAACATTCTTAAAAATAAAGAAACACAAGTGAGAGAGACTAAGGAATTCGTTAACTGTTACAGTCATAGAAGTGGCTTGTGTTAGAACTGGGATACAAATCCTGTTTCAAAGATTCAATAGTTAATTCTCACTTAAAACATCATGTATATCTTCTTTTTTTGTAAAGCAGGTTGTATGAAGATTATAAAAATTTCTCCATTTAAATATATCAATTCTTCACCAAAGTACAAATGTGTGACTCTATTAACATGCAAAAATATAATTTATTCTCAAAAGCTATGCCAGAAGCAAGTCAATCATGTCAACAAGGAAGAGTTTACAGCACGGAGGTGTCAGTGGAATGTGATTCTATTATACATGGTCCATTTTATTAAAATGGATAAAAATTCATGTCTTCAATGTGGGCCATTAGTGGGTGAGATGTTTTATTTTTTTTAATAATGTTTTTAGTATTTAAATTTAATAACAATAACACAATTTTACAAGTGTTGTGATCACTATTTAGTGATGGAGTACCATCTGTCATAAAAGTAAGAAATAAGTAAGATGTTAGTCTATCATATACTCACAGTGATTCTGATAATAAGTAGACTTCTTCCATGCAGGGACTGTTTCATTTTTGTCTTTGTATCCCTAGCATACCAAACACAAGAGAAACCAAACAATTCCAATTTGAATGATTGATTGAATGGTTTCAAGCTTAAACATCAGCATCTATAAAGTAGGACAAATATTATAATGAAAATGACAATAAAGATGAAAAAACAATGATGATGATGATGATGATGATGATGATGATGATGATGATGATGCTTAAAAAGTGTTTTAAACCTTAGGAAGCACAATATGTTATGCATTTTATCCGTGCAATAAACTTATATTTTCAAAATTGCCATCAGATATTTTATTTTGTAAGTGAAAATACTGTAAATTTCATTTTTTTTAAGTGTGATCATACCAACTATCTCAGAATGTAATTTGGACTTCTTAATTCGAGGGTTTTAGATTAACCCATCTAAAACTTGGTAGCTGGCATTTTTATAATATTAACTTGTCAAAGAACTTACATATGTTATCTTATCCAATCTTAGTAGAAGGTCTTGGAAAGCTGTGTGTGTGTGTGTGTGTGTGTGTGTGTGTGTATGTATACATATATATAAGAATTACCCATGTTTAATATACATTGTATTACTTGCTGTACAGGGAGAGGGGAAGAGAGGGAGAAAACTTTGGAACACAAAGTTTTGCCAAGGTGAATGCTGAAAACTATCTTAGCCTAAAGTTTGAAAAATATAAAACCTATTATAAAAATAAGAACATGTGAAATGTTTATTTAGGCATGGCAACATATTTCCAATTATTCATTCCTCTGGATATGACAGTAATTTTCACAAAAATTGAACTAACATCTGATGGATGTTATCCATTGGCTGAGTAGATCCCACATAGCAATATAATAGAAGGACCAATAATAATCATGTGATGAGATAATATAACTACAAGATAATTTGAAGTAATAGAAAATGCATCCCCCTTAATAAAATATAAAAATAATTTTAATATGATATTTTATCAGATGTGTCTTCTTTCTTTGTATATGTTTTTTTTGGTGGTATTCTATTACTGAATAATAACTAATGATAATAAAAAATTAACAATAATAACAAAAACACATTTTCAAAGAACTTTGTCAGAAGTGCTGTGTAAAGGAATTTGTGAAAATATGTTTCTCCTCAATTTTTACAGGTGAAATAAAAGATAATCTGGGAGCTTAAATGAATGTTCCACTTGTGGTTTTATAATTATTTAAAATGTGTCTTAGAATTCAAGTTGGTCTAGACTTCAAGTTTAATGCTTGCTTCAGGAATATTTTCATTTCCTTTCCATCTGTGCTTTTGATTCTTTAGTGTTAGTTATTTTGAATTCTGTTTTCTCACCTTATTCTAAGTATGGTCTTTCCTCATTAGAATAAAAAAATGTCTTGAGGTCACAGATTATATTTCTTTTTGCTCACATTTGTGCCCTCACTGTTTTTTTAATTCATTTTTCCAAATTATCCCCTCCCTCCCTCCACTCCCTCCCCCCGATGGCAGGTAATCCCATACATTTTACATGTGTTACAATATAATCTAGATACAATATATGTGTGTAAATACTATTTTCTTGTTGCACATTAATTATTAGCTTCCAAAGGTATAAGTAACCTGGGTAGATAGACAGTAGTGCTAACAATTTACATTCACTTCCCAGTGTTCCTTCTCTGGGTGTAGTTATTTCTGTCCATCATTGATCAACTGGAAGTGAGTTGGATCTTCTTTATGTTGAAGATTTCAACTTCCATCAGAATACATCCTCATATAGTATTGTTGTTGAAGTGTACAGTGATTTTCTGGTTCTGCTCATTTCACTCAGCATCAGTTGATTTAAGTCTCTCCAAGCCTCTCTGTATTCCTCCTGCTGGTCATTTCTTACGGAGCAATAATATTCCATAACCTTCATATATCATAATTTACCCAACCGTGCCCTCACTGTTTAGCAGAACACCTAAGATATAGTAATGTTTGTTACTTATTTATGACACCATCAATTACATTTCAAAATTCATTGTTAAATATTCCAAGTATATACTTTGTTTTCGTAGTGTAAACTTCAAGCATCATATGCAAAGAATCTTAGTTTAATAGTAATAGTCACAGCTCCACATGTAAAAATACACTTTTTAAAAAGTTGTTCATTAACTTTTCTTACTAGACATGTTATTTTACTATTATTAAAATATAATTTTGATAAATGATTTCCTATATTCTATAAATGGTATTGATCATATATATGCAATGTTTCTCAAGATTATGGGTATGAATGAATTCAAAAATATTAATGTGTCATAATTACATTAGGTATCATTGTGCTGGAGGAATCAAAGGTAGCTTTAAATATGAATCATTTATTTAAAAGTAGAAACTAGCATTCATCAAATTAATTACACTTTACATGAGACAAACATGGCTTTTGAGTCCCTCATATTTACCATATAAATCTGAGATTGATACACTGTATAAATTTACCAAATATGAATAATGAAAATGATATATAGAAGCTGCAAATTAAATTGGTAAATTTGAACTTAATAGATAACTCAGATATATTGGTGAGTTTCTATCTTTTAGAATGATATAAATTATTCAAAATCAATAGCATTTTTTAAAAGATGAAAAAACAGAAGTTTACATATATAATGGACTTGTTTATGTGAGGAATCCCAAGAACAAAAGGAAAAGATATAGTGGTATGATAATTTTGATTTCTAAAAAAAAAATATATATATATATGTGTGTGTGTGTGTGTGTGTGTGTGTGTGTGTATATATATATATATATATATATATATATATATATATATATATATATAAAATGTCATAAGTACCACTATTCCAATATGGAATCACTTAGATTAGATAATCTTAATGAATGTTAACATAAAAGTGATGACAGGCAAGTGTACTTTTCCATTGTACTTATTCTTTCTAACTATGTCAAGCATGTAGATGATTGCATCTCATGAACTGATGAAGTTCCAGATCAAGTAGTACACAGAAACCTATTTTTGGTATCATTAAATATGAATTTAAATCCTCAGCTAATTTATGGTCCTGATTAGGAAGCTTCCCCCTTCCCCCAATTTGAGTCTGGTATCAATAACTGGAAATTTCCCTATGATTGTTGTTGCTGTTACAATGATTTGGCTCTGCTCATATAACTTAGCATCAGTTCATGCAAATCTCTCCAGGCCTCTCTAAAATAATCTTGCCGATCATTTCTTACAGAACAATAATATTACATAACATTCATATATCATAATTTATTCAGCCATTCTCCAACTGATGGATATCTACTCAGTTTCCAATTTCTTGCCACTACAAAAAGGGCTGCCACAAATATTTTTGCATATGTGGGTCCCTTTCCCTCTTTAAAAACTTCTTTCTGATATAGCCCCAGTAGAAACAATACTGGATTAATGGGTTTGCGCAATTTGATAACATTTTGAGCATAGTTCTAAAATGCTCTTCAGAATATCTGGATCCATTCACAATTCCACCAATAATGTATATGTTCCAGTTTTTCCACATCCCTTCCAATATTGGTTATTATCTTTTCCTGTATTTTAACCAATCTAAGAGGTATGCAATGGTATCACAGAGTTGTCTTAATATTTGCATTTCTCTGGTTAATAGTGATTAAGAGCACTTTTACTTATGACTAAAAATGGTTTTAATTTCTTCATCTGAAAATTGTCTGTTCATAGGGTTACCTAGGTGGCATAGTGGATAGAGCATCAGCACTGAAGTCAAGAGGAACTGGCCTCAGACACCTTGCACTTCCTGCCTGGACAAGTCACTTATCCCCAATTGTCTCAGCAAAAATAAATAAATAAAAATAAAATGTGTCTGTTTCCATCCTTTGACCATTTGTAAATTAGAGAATAGCTTGTCAATTTGAGTCAATTCTCTATGGGTTTTAGAAATGAGTCCATTATCAGTATCCTTAAATGTAAAACTATTTGCCCAATTTAATGTTTCCTTTCTAATCTTGTCTGCATTAGTTTTGTTTGTACAAAAACTTTTTAGCTTAATATAATCAAACTTATCTATTTGGTGTTCAATCATGTATTCCAGTTCTTCTTTGATCACAAATTTTTGTCTTCACAGATATGATAAGTAAACTATCCTATGTTCTTCTAATTTGCTTATAATATCATTTTTATGTCTAAATAATGAAACTATTTTGACCTTATCTTTGTATATGGTGTTAGGTGTGGGTCAGTGCTTAATTTCTGCCATAATAGTTTCCAATTTTTCTAGAAGTTTTTTTTTGGTCAAATACTGAGTTCTTATACCATAAGCTCGAGTCTTTGGGTTTCTCAAATTCTAGATTGTTATAGTTATTGACAATTTTGTCCTGTGATTCTAACCTATTTCATTGATCCACTATACTATTTTTTTAGCCAGTACCAAATGTTTTTGATGACCATTGCTTTATAATATAGTTTTAAGTCTGGTATAAGTAGGCCACCTTCATTTGCATTTTTTAAATTAATTCCCTTGAAATTCTTGACATTTTGTTCTTGTAGATGAACTTTGTTATTATTTTTCTACTTCTATGAACTAATTTCTTGGGAGTTTGATAGGTATGACAGATCAAGTACATTAAATTAGATAGTATTGTCATTTTTATTATATTTGGTTGGCCTATCCAAGAGTACTTAATCTTTTAGTTAAGACTTTTTCATCAATATTCATTAGGGAAATTGGTCTATAATTTTCTTTCTCTTTTTTCAACCTACTTCGTTGAACTATAAACACCATATCTGTGTCATGAAAGGAATTTGGTAGGAGTCCTTTCGCTAATTTTTCAAATAGTTTACATAATATTGGAATCAATTGTTCTTTAAATGTTTGGCAGAATTCACATGTAAATCCATCAGGCCCTGGAGATTTTTTCTTAGTGAGTTGATTAATACCTTCTATTTTTTTTTTTTAAATGGGACTATTTAAATAATTTATTTCCTCCTTAGTTAATCTAGGTGATCTATATTTTTGTAGACATGCCTCCATTTCACTTAGATTATCAAATATATTGGCATATATTTGGGCAAAATTACTCCTAACCATTGCCCTAATTTCCTCTTTATTGATGGAAAGTTCTCCCTTTTCATTTTTGAGACTAACAATTTGATTTTTTTCTTTCCTTGCTCTAATCAATTTAAATAAAGTTTTATCAATTTTGTTCATTTTTTTCATAAAAACAACTCTTAGTTTTATTTATTAATTCAATAGTTTTCTTATGTTCAATTTTATTACTCTCCCTTTTATTTTCAGAATATCAAATTTTGTATTTAATTGAGGGCTTTTAATTTTTTTCTAGCTTTTTTTAGTTGTAAGCCCAATTTATTGATCTTCTCTTTTTCTATTTTATGCAAGTTAGCATCTAGAGATATAAAATTTCCCCTAATAATTGCTTTGGCTGCATCCCACAAATTTTGATATGTTGTCTGATTATTGTCATTCTTTTGGATGAAGTTATTGATTGTGTCTATGATTTTTTGTTTTATCCATTCTTTCTTTAGGATTAGATTATTTAATTTCCAATTATTTTTGGTCTATTTTCTTCTGGCCCTTAATTGTATGTAATTTTTATTGCATCATGATCTGAAAAAAATGCATTCACTATTTCTGCCTTTCTACA
This sequence comes from Sminthopsis crassicaudata, assembly GCF_048593235.1. NCBI lineage: Eukaryota > Metazoa > Chordata > Mammalia > Dasyuromorphia > Dasyuridae > Sminthopsis > Sminthopsis crassicaudata. The sequence continues at coordinate 57,266,031 of NC_133622.1, read as the reverse complement.
TTTCAATTTGAGGTTTTTATGCCATAATATATGGTTGATTTTTAAATAAATTTTATGAAACACAGACAAAAAAGTGTACTCCTTTCTATCTCTATTCAATTTTCTCCAGAGATCTATCATACCTAACTTTCTAATATTCTGTTTACCTCCTTAACTTCTTTATTATTTATTTTTGCTTGGGTTTATTTATTTCTAAGAGAGCAAGGTTGAGAACCCCTATTACTGTATTTTTGCTGATTATTTTGTCTTGAAACTCTTAATTTCTCCTCTAGGAATTTGAATGCGATTCCATTTGGTGCAACTATGTTTAGTATTGATATTTCTTAATTATCTATGCATACTTTAGCAATACATAGTTTCCTTTCTTATATCTTTTAATTAGATCCCTCTTTGCTTTTACTTGATCTGAGATCAGGATTGCTACCCCTGCTATTTTTTTTTATTTTTTTTTCTTCATCTGAAGCATAATAAATTCTGCTCCAATCCTTTACCTTCTTGTAAACAACATATTGCAGGATTCTGGCTTTTAATCCAGTCTGTTATCTGCTACCATTTTATGGGAGAGTTTATCCCATTCACAGTTAAAATAACTAATTGTGAGTTCCCTACCATCTTATTTACCCTGCCATGCTTTTCTCTTTCTTTTCCCTTTTTTCTTCCTCCCCAGGATTTTCCTTCTGATCACCACTTTCCTCAAACAGCTCTCCCCCTTTTAGAACTTCTCTCCCTTTCTTACATCTTTCCTGGACTAGTTCTGTTTTTGCCCTTTTCCCCTTTCTGCTGCCATTTTCATGTAAGGTGAAACAACTTTCTCCGTGAAATCTAATGCCAAATCTGATGAGAAGAAGATTTCCACAATGTTCATCTTTCTCCCTTCTTTCCCTCAATTATAATAGTTTTTCTTTGCCTCTTTGTGAGATGCAATTTCCCTTGTTTTGTTGTTGTTTTTGTTGTTGTTGTTGTTGTCATTTTCCCTCTTTTTTCTAGTACAATCCCCTTTCCACTTCTAGTTTCTTTTTCATATAATTATAATAAAACCAAATTATACCCGCATTCTCTAAGTATACACATAACAGAAGTATAGTTCTCAAGAGTTCTTTCCTTTTTACCTATTTATGCTTCTCTTGAATTCTGTGTTTGGAGATTTTTTTGTCTAGCTCTGGTCTTTCCTTTAGAAACAGATAAAATTCACCAGTGTCATTGAATGTCCATCTTCTTCCTGGAAAGATGATGCAAATTATAGCTGGATAGCTTATTCTTAGATCTATTTGGAAAGTACTTTTGCTTTTCACAATATCAGATTCTAGGCCCTTTCATCCTTTAAAGTGGAAGACATTAGAATGTTTGTAATACTGATTGTGGCTCCTCAGGATTTAAATTGTTTCTTTCAGGCTAATTGCAATATTTTTTTTCCTTGGTCTGATAGTAATGTCATTTAACCATGATATTCCTTGGAGTTTAATTTTGGGGTCTCTTTCAGGAGATGAATAATGGATTCTTTCAATGGATATTTTACCTTCTGTTTCTAGGGCATCAGGCTAGTTTTCCTTTATGATTTCCTATATGATAATATCCAGATTCTTTTTTTTTTTTTTCATCATGGCTTTCAGGAAGTGCAATAATCCTTAGATTGTCTCTCCTAGATCTATTTTTCAGGTCAGTTGTTTTTCCTAGAGGTATTTAATTTTCTTCTATTTTTTCTTTTCTTTTTTTTTTTTTTTTTTTTTTTTGTTTTTGGGTGACTGATTCTTGAAATCTCATTGAGTCATTCACTTCTCAGGTCTAATTTTTAGTGTATCATTTTCTTCAGTTACCTTTTTTAGCTCCTTTTGCATTTGACCAAATGAATTGTTTTGTTCATTGCATTTTTTTTCCATTTAACAAATTCTGTTTTTCACCAAATGCCTATCTTTTTCATAAATATATTTTGTAAAGAGTTATAGGCCTTTCCCATTTTATCAAATATATTTTAAGGAGTTTTCTTCAGATAATTTTTGTTTTTTTGTTTCCATATTCTCATGCAAAGACCTCATTTCCTTTTGCCATTTTTCTTCTCTCTGTTAAGATCTTTTTTTGATGTCTTCCAAGAAAGCCTTGTGAAATGGGATCCAGTTCATATCTTCTTTTGGAGCTTCATTTGGAGTTGATTTGCTTTTAGGAACTTCAGGATTTGAGAGCTGTTTTTCTCTTTCTCTATAAAAGCTGTCTATGAAGATATATTAGAGTTCTCTTTGGTTTTTTGATATATTTTTTTTAAATGGTTGAGGTCTGCTTTTAATACAAAGGGGTGACAATTGCTTTAATTTGCCCTAGGACTGTTCTGCTGATTGACTTCTGGTTCTGGGTAATCTAGGTCAGGTCTCCTGTTCCTCTGGGGCAAAGTGGTTCACAATTTGCCTTTTGTAGCCAATCTGCTAAACCACCCACTTGCAACCAGAACAGAGTTGCCTAAGAGGCTCACAGAAAATTCCATGGTGCAGGACAAGCAACACTCTGGTTCCCCACTCCAGATCCTTGCTCCAGTCTCCCTGTACTATAGTCAGGGTTCAGTAGTCCCCCATTTGAAACAGACCTGTTCTGAAGTTCTTCCAAGGTATCTTCTTCTGGAAATGTGTCTTACTCCAAATATATGTGGGTTCTTTCACTTCAAAATCAATTTAGAGACTTAATCTACTGTTGGTTTGAGGGTCAGAGAAAGTCATAAAAAGTTATATCCACTCTCTGCCATCTTGGCTCTGCCCTAATTCTGCCTATTCTGCCTTTTAAGGAGTAATTTTCATTAGTGAATATATTTTTAAAATTTTCCCCTCAATTTGCTCAATTTTGTTTTTTTAGATATTAGTTCCTTTGTTATTTTTGCACTCCATTAACTTGTTAATTGTCTTTTAAAATAATTTCTCCCTCTGTTTTAATTTCTTTATCATTTTTCCCTTTCTCCATTTTTATAAATTTTAAAAATGAAATGTGAATCTCTTCCAGGAATTCTTCTTGGTCTTCTGTTCAATTCACTTTTGTCTTTCCTTTGTGGCTTGAATTGTAGATATTTTAACTTCATTGTCTTCTTCTGAGTTTGTGTTTTAATTTTCCCTGACATCAGAGAAGCTTTTTATTGTCATGTTGCTTTTTATTTGCACATCTTGAAAACTTTATGTTTATACCCTCTATTCCTGGTGTGCTGGGGTAATGGGACATTATCTTATGCTTCTGACTTTTCCCCACTTCAGTTTTTAGATTTCCTTCTTGCTTTTTGGTAGTGTTCGGTGTTTTCAAGATGTTTTTTTCTCTGGGGAAATATGTATCTACTGCTTGGTTTCCACTCTACTTCTTACCCTGCAAAGGTAATTTTTTGGGACAGAAATTGATGACTGCTCCTCAAAGTGGCTGATCCTTTGTAACTAGAAGCAACACTTCTCCTTAGGGCTCTTGCTCCAATTTAAGTTTAATATTTTCTCCTCTTTTAAACTATGCACCAGAAATGGACATAGACAATGTAGTTGTCAAATATTTACCCATCAAGACTCTTATTTCCTCCTTAGAAAATGTGTTCATTTTTGCCCTTGAACAATGAATGACCCAGAGGTGGAAAAGGCACTGAAAATATCAAAAAACACATGGCTCTACATCCTGTGCCAACACAAAAGATCCAACACAAAAAAGATATTTTGTAATATCTTTTCTTTGTGGGATATCCTTACTCTTGTGCCTTGAGAGCTCCTGAGGATTTTGCTGTTTCATTCACCACTATTCAGTCCCACCACTGGTGCATTTTCTGTATGCTCCAGAATAGCTTCCTATCTTATTTCAATCATTTCTCTTCTGCACCCTTTAAATTTTCTTAGACTGGAAAAAAAAAAAAAAAAAAATATATATATATATATATATATATATATATATATATATATATATATATATATATATATATATATATATATCCATAATTATCATGCTGCACAAGAAAAATCAGATCAAATATAAAAATGAGAAAGAAAAATTCAAAATAAATAATCAAAAAGCAAAAAGGTGAAAATGATATGTTGTGACCCACATTCAGGCCCCACAGTGCTCTTTCTAGATGCACAAGGCTCTATCACCAGTCTATTGGAATTGATCTGAATCATCTCATAATTGAAAGGAGCCAGTCGAATCAGAATCGATCATCACTTGATCTTATTGTTGCTATATATATATATATAATGTTTTCTTGGTTCTACTCACTTCATTTAGAATCAGTTCACAGAAGTTTCTCCAAGCCTTTCTGAAACCATCCCACTGAATGTTTCCTATAGAATAATAATATTCCATTTATATACCATAACTTATTCAGCCATTTCCTAACTGATGGGCATTCACTCAATTTCCATTTTCTTGCTACCACAAAAAAGATTGCTATATATATTTTCGCACATATTTTTGCACCCCTCCCTTTTTTAGGATCTCTTTGGGATACAAATGCAGCAGAGACTCTGCTGGGTCAAAGGGTATGCACAGTTTGATAGCCCTTTGGACATAGTTGCAAATTTCTGTCCAGAATGGTTGGATCAATTCACAACCATTGTTGTGAACAATGTATCAGTGTCACAATTTTCCCACATCCCGTTCAACATTTCTTATTATCTTTTCTTGTCATCTTAGCCAATATGAAGTGTGTGCAGTTCTTCAGAGTTGTCTTAATTTGCATTTCTCTTATCAATAGCATTTCATATGTTCTTTAAGAAGGGTGATATAATGGAGAGAAAAATGGATTTACATGCAAAAAATCTAAGCTCAAATCCTAAATGTTTTAATTATTACATATATGAAAATATGGGAAAATCAAATGACTTCTAAATATTCCAAAGCAAGTATCTTGGTTTATAAATTGTAGATAGGCCAATTATTCTCCCATTTCATCAAATGTAAAATGATAGTTAGATAAGACAACTGATAAGATCTATTTCAGTTATATATCTATGACTTTCTGCTATCTTGATATATTTTCTACATGTTTAGAAATAGCAATCTGTCTAAAATGAACTTTGTTTTCCTTAATGGAAAGCACCAGCTGAGTTTTTTTCAGAATGTATTTGTATGTGTCTAATGAGTCCTTTATTGTGCTATTTTTAAAAGGTTTTTCAGTATGACAGCATTATCCTCCATTTTTTGTGAGGAATTAGTAAAGAAATAACAGAGCCAATATGAAATCCTCTGTCAGCCAAATCACATTCCAACCTAATTATGTCCACCTGGTACATGGGAATCCTGCACATGTGCTAATAGAGGCAAAATGAATGATTGGTCATGTCAATTGTAATCAACAATAATGTGAATTTTGAATATTGCTGAGCTTTATTAAATACAATAGACAAAAAAGTTTTTCCACTCCATAAAAAAGATTAACAATGAAAATAAAATCTTTAATAATATCTATGAATCATTCCACTACAATAAACCATTTAATTTGAAAACTAAAAGGAAAAAACAGCTAAATTTTCAGGAACAAGAAATTATGAATATTACTTGCCTATCTCTCTTAAGCAGTAACTATACAATGGCCTTCCCAATGAAAGACAGCGGGAAAATCTGCTAACAACAACAACAAAAAAAAAAAAAAAAAAAGACAAGCAAAATCATCTATTTACCAAGGATCAGATCAGCATATTTTTTATTTATCTTGTTTTGGCTTTTTCTCCCCAGCATTAGAGATGTCAACTCAACATCTCACAGACTCCATTATTTCACCTGAAAGCTATTAAATGGCACACAGACACCTGTGTTGTCCTGAAGATAGAAGAATCCAAGAGGCTGGTAGGATTTCAAAATGAATGGCAATAGAAAGTCTCATATTTTGAAGGGAACCTCCTCCTATAAACAACAGTTTAATTTGGAAGGCTTCTTTTTGAATCCTCTGTTATCTAGAAGAGGTTCTTACCAAGGCAACACAAACCTCCCCTGTATTGATGGTCTGAGAGAGTGAGAAGATCACTGCTTTTAGAATTAGAAAACCTATTGTGTTTAAATTTTTGATAGACAACTTACTAGCAGAGTAATCTACATAATCTCCCTCTTAACTTTCTCATCCATAAAATAGTAATATTTATATATACTAGCCCATAGGATTGTTCTGACATTTTATATCCAGAAAATCATTAATATAAATCCAAGTATAAATATGACTTATTATTGTGAGAACTAGCCTTAGAGACAGAAAGTTCTGAAGTTTATGTACTGCCTCTGACATATATCGTTTTTGTGATCATGGAGAAATCATTTGACCTTTCAATGTCTTTAGTCTATTGCCCAGTACTTTAATAAGCAGTAGATAAGATGTTCATCTGCTTCACTCAAATAGGAATTCCAAATGTCCAGACACTATGCTCTACTGTAACATAATTTTAGGGATAGTCAAGTTCCACTCCTAAATTGAATTTAAACTACCTTTTTACTATGGCAAACCATAAATTTTAAATATGCATATGCATTTGTGTAGGTATATGAATGTAAATAATTACCTATAATATGTGATTGTATGTGTATATATAAGTATGCATAAACATATATATATATGTAGAAAGATAAATAGATAGAAAGTTATTGATATATTTTTATAATTCCAAATAGTACCCACAGGTACTTTCCAAAGGATTTGAATAGGTTATGATTTCTACCTTTAGAGTTCTCTGAGGGATAAAAGAAAAGTATTGATAGTCTCATAAGAATTTTACAAAATGCAACTTTTTGTGGTTTTGAATCTTTTTAATATTCTAAAAGGATAGATATTTGATGGTAAGCAGAATCATATATATGTGACTATATTCCTATTATATGTGTGTTCCCAACACTTAGCATAAAAAAAATCAGTAACATGTTATTGAATAAATGCTTTCTGAATAATTAATTTACCCAGAAGGTAAGGAAGACATTGCATGAACTATGGGGAGAAAAAGAGAATAAAGAATGATACTAGAGAAATACAAGGAAAAATAGAAGATACATAAGTATTAAGAGTGAAGCCTCACCAAGCAGTAGTCCATGTTCCCTATTAGCAATTTGTTTGCCATGAAAAGTGAAGAAGAGCCAACTATGGAGAAACATGAACATGAGTCATGTGAAATAGGTATGAATATTTTGCAGCTAGTATCATCTCACTTTCATAAATGAGCTCAATAATTATTTTGAGTATTCTGTCCATTTTAATGACAAAATATACTATCAAAATGCTGAGCAGAGCCATAAAGAGGCCTAAACCCACAGGCTAGATGTAAGGATAGAGAAATGAATTTTGTGGATATAATGAGTACAGAAGTGAACCTGGAGTATAATCCTGTTGCAGATATTTATTAGCTTTGTGATTTTGAACAAATCACTTGACCAAACTATGTTTTAGGTTCCTTATTGGAAAAATAAAAATAGATGTGAACTTGATGGACTCTAATGTAAAGGGCTGAAACTCTGAATAGATGCACTAGAATCAGACAACAGAGCATTTAAGGCTAATTACCTATTGGACAATACTTTATTAGCATATGTTTGGAAAAATGGCCCTTCTCACTATTCCCTGCTGGATCAAAATTTTGGTGTATACAGACAATCATAGGAGGACTTAGGGGATGGAGTAAGACAAGCCAGAGTCACTTTGGAGGAGGACAACAAGAAGGGTGGTTGGTGGAGAGTTTGTGGCAGTTTTGTCCATCTCCTTCATTTCTCCTAAAGATCAAGGATTTTTGCTTATCCTGATTCTGGCTGATTCTGAGGCCTCCGGGGAGTTAACCCAGACTTTACACTCTAAAATTATTCCAACTGTAAATCTCTTAATTTTATTTTCACCCTCCCTGTAATATGATTATGAAAATCATATGGAAAATCAGTCAGTAAAACCACACACAAAACAATCATGCTCATTGAAAGATTCAGATCAGATTGCTTTCAGCAGTATTGTGATCTCTCTTTTCCTGAAGTCTATCCCATAGGAATGCACAAATGTCCAGAAGAAATAAAACTGCCTCCAAAATGTAGTTATATAATGGTTCAAAGTAGGCAGTAACTTGTTGACAAATATGAGAAGTACCACTGAAGATATCTTCAATACTATACGTGCCTGGAAAGGGTTCATTGAGTTATTGAATACCACAGATAGTACCGTGAAGACTAATTTATTTGAAATATTAAAAGACTTGGAATGATGATATCAGAAAGGCCTGGAGAGACTAACAAGAACTAGTGCTGAGTGAAATCAGCAGAACCAAGGGATCATTGTACAAAGCACCAGCAAGATTTTGAGATGATCAATTCTGATGAATGTGGCTCTTTCCAACAATGAGATGATTCAGGCCAGTTCCAAAGATCTTGTGATGAAGAGAGCCATCTGTTCTCAGAGAGAGCACTGTGAGGACTTAATGTGGATCACAATATAGTATTTTCACTCATTTTGCTATTGTTTGCTTTCATTTTATTTTCATTCTCACTTATTTTACCATTTTTGAAATTTAATTTTTCTTGTACATCAAAATAATTATATAAATATGTATGCACATATTGCATTTAATATACATTGTTACAATGTTTAGCATATATTGGATTATTTGCCATGTAAGGGAAGAGGTGGGGGGGAATTGAAACACAAGACTTTGCAAGGGTTAATGCTGAAAAATTATCAATACATATGTTTCAAAAATTAAAGAAGAAAAAAAAAGAGGCTTAAAAAGAAGACTGAAAGAAAAGTCTTTGTTTCTCTGGATAGATACAGATGAAATATTTATAGAAGCATATAGATAACAATTGTACAAAATTAGAAAGTTTGAATAGATTGTGATCTTCACTATTAGAGTGATCACATGGATGATGGCAGAAATATAAAAAAATATATAAGTATAAATGAAGTCTTTTTTTTTCTCATCACAAAGTAGAATTGTGTGTGAAGAAGTCTTTATTTATCCAGAAAAAAATATGTATATATTTTTCAAAGCTAGTCTTTTTCTTGGGCACTCAAATATAACTAGCTAGCCACTTTAATCCTGACTCTCTATATGTCCTGGGTTAAAAAATAATTTATTCCTCCTTTATGTAGTCTTAATTCCCAGTTTTCTGATTTATTTAAAAATATCTCTTGCTTTTAAGAAAACCTGTTCTTAGCTGAAAAGTCCAGCAAACTGCTTTTTAACCTTTATTTTTAAGTAAGTATACAATGTGTCATAGTGAAAAGAAAAAGTTTATATAAGGAAAGTTCTATGAAAGAATACATAAAACATAATACATCAAATACACAACATAATACAATTCACACAATATATAAATAAACATGAAAGGGGCAGAAATTATATGTTCTCACCCATCTAAGTTTTGAAATGCATTTAGCATTAAGAGTTATTACACTTTCCTGTTTCAACAATATGTAATAGCATTTCTCCCAAGCATTAAGAAGAAATCAAAGGAGACAATAGTGTTCTATTATAAAATGGGACAAAAACAAAACAAAATACCCTGGACACATTTTCCCCAACTCTGTAGGGAACTGTGTTATCATCAAGACAGGTGAGGCATTCATCCAACCATTCAGCAAGATTTTTATTGAATAACTGTTATTTGTAAGGCACTGGGGGTCCAGGCTGGGAAACAGAAAGGAGGGAGATGAGGTGGAATAAAATGTTATCGGAAATAGCACCCCTGCTCCCTCTTTTCAGAAGATTATCTTCTCCCCTACTATATTTTAAACACATATGCAAATGACTATAGAAAATGAAAGTACATGATGTTCCACATAAGGGGAAGAATTAAGAATTAAAATGATAAAATACTGGGATTTAGACTTCAAGAAGAGATTAGAGCACATCTAATTTAACCAATTTCATTTGATTTATTTTAAATATGTTGCACTAATTCCCCTATTATCTATATCATAGTCTTTTCTAGATATTTCAGTTTCAGTCCATCCACACCTGGATTTTCCTTATAGCAAACAAAAGTAGTTAAGCAAAAACAGTGGACATATTGAAAACATTTGACACTGCTTTTACTACCCTGTCTTAATAGCTTTTATCACCCTAGTGACAGAAGATCTAGGTTTTTCAATGTATAATTTTCATTAGGAATCCCTAGGAGGTTCATTCAGATATTCCATTATTACTAACTTGGGTGATGCTTGAACTCATTTTGGAGGAGGAGGTATGATTTGAGTCACCTTTGTCCAGGAGTCTGAACTCAAGAGCATAGGAAATAGCAGTGTTCCCCAATTAATGAGACCTGTTTTCACCTCAACTCTCCAGCCATTATTGAAAAGAATATTCATGATATAAAACCTCAAACCACTGGTTCTACTTCTAACCCAAAGTACACAGCCATAATTGGGGAATCAACTCCTATGGAAAAATGATCAGGCAGCCCTATCAACTGCTACAACTGCTAACCAACTGCAACTCAAGGGGAAGAAAAACAAGCCTAACTCAAGCAGCCAGATCCTCTGAGGAAAATACAGGAGGCAGTACTTAGGGAACTTAGAAGATCTCCACTACTTTGACCACCATTTCCTCTGGAATACTGGTAAAGATCGACTAGGACTCTGATTCTGAGATTCATTAATAACAATGCTATCAGCCCAATGTCCACAGCATTTATTGTGAAGTCTTGTAAAGATGCTTCAATAGATGTTATAGTCATAGCTATTGAAGAATCAGAAAAGAAATTGCTATCAACAAAGACCTTGACACAGTAAAGTCTTCCAAGATCAGAAACAGATTTGATTGTATCAGTAGAAATAAAATTAAGAAATAAGCATTACTATCTGTGTTGCCACCTTGCCCTAAGGACCATCAAATAATTATCAAATTTGCATGTGAAACCTTTCACTGTACAGTCTCTCCCACCATAAGGTGAATTCTTTGAGAACACTAGTCACCTTTTCTATTTGTATCTCTGAAATTTAGCATGTGCATTTCACATTGTATACTTAATGTATTTGTCTTTCTTCCCTTCTTTTTTTTCCTTTTCTGTTTTACTTTTTTTCTTTTCTTTCCTTCTTCCTTTGTCAAACAAATTCAAATAAACAAATAAATTCATGTACTCTAGATTAAGGCATACTTTAGATAAAGTTCTTTAAGAAAAAGAAAAAGGGGGGGAGGAGCCAATATGGTGGAGAAGATACACATGATTTTGTAGACTCCCTTCTTCTCTCAACCAATTAGTTAAATCAGCCTCAAAAATAACGCTGGACTGATAGAAACCACAAGGACTGGAAGCATAACTTACCAGCTGAAGAGAATCTGGAGTTTCAACAGAAAAGGTCTGTTCCCAAGGGAGGAAGAAAAAAGGCCAGCACAGACAGTTAGGTGCTAGCACACTGCGCCAATCGGGCTGGGGAGAACTCTGGGATCAGAGAAGCCACTGAGATAGAAGAATCTAGCACAGGCTATTAGCTCTTCTCTGCTTATAAAACAGCAGTTCAGAAGAGAAATCAAACCACTTTAAAATATAAAGCCAGATACTAGAACCACCCCAATCAGGAAGTGACCTAACAGAACTCGGCACGGCTGTGCAGCCGCTTTCTGCTGTCCGGCTTCACCTTGGGGTAGTTAAGAGCTTGAACAGCAGGGACACAGCCCAAGACAACATTTAATTCACATAGTGTGGGGCTTGGCTGGAGGCTGTGGAAGTCAGCCCCAGAAGTCCCAGAGAAGCAGAACCTTTGAAATAGGGACCGCGGCGGTTTCCAGGCAGACACTTCCAGTTTGAGTGCAGGGGCTTTTCATATCAGCTGCTGATATCCACACCCCACAGGACACATTAATTGGGCTTTCTGTCAACTTTAGTGTTCAGTCTTAAACCTCAGGGAAGTCTCTAGGACACACAGCAGGGTCCTTCACTGGGCAACACTTACAGTGCAGTCTTACTAATCACCTCTGAGGCACTTCCAGGGAGGGGGAGGGGAACTCTCTCCCAGAGCTCTCTCTTAGCTCAGGCGCAGGAGCCGCTGCATCCATCCAGTCTGGGAGGAAGCTAGTAAAGAAATAAATAAATAAACTTCGACCCCAAGGACAGACCCCAAAAGATTTTTTAACCATGAGTAAAAAGCTAAAGAGAGCCATTGATTCCTTCTACATAGAGAAAGAGCGGGTATTCAACCCAGAGAAAGTTAATAGCAGAGAGTCAGCAGATAACAACCTAAAGGGGAACGATACTTGCCCCACATCACATAACTCTCTCCTAGAAGAGACTATTAAAAAATTAAGAGAGTTTGAAGAAAAATGGGGAAAGGAAAAAGAAGCTATGATAGAGAATAACAACGTTCTGAAATTGGAGTTGGAAAAAATAAAGAATTCACAGGAGTTGCAGGGAAACAAAATTTGTGAATTAGAAAAGGTTAAAAAATCACAGGAAAGTAGGATTTCTGAATTGGAAAAGATAAAAAAGTCTCAAGAAAGTAGGATTTCTGAATTGGAAAAGATAAAAAAAAGTCTCAAGAAACTAGGATTTCTGAATTAGAAAAAGAAAATAACTCTCTAAAAAAATATCCCCAAGACCAGATGGATTTACATGTGAATTCTACCAAACATTTAAAGAACAATTAGCCCCAATGTTATATAAACTATTTGAAAAATTAGGGGATGAAAAGAGTCCTACCAAATTCCTTTCTGACACAGACATGGTACTGATACCTAAACCAGGTAGATCGAAAACTGAGACAGAAAACTATAAACCAATTTCCTTAACGAATATTGATGCTAAAATCTTAAATAAGGTATTAGCAAAAATACTTCGGAAAATCATCTCCAGGATAATACACTATGATCAAGTAGGATTTATACCAGGAATGCTGGTTTAATATTAGGAAAACTATTAGTATAATTGGAAAAAATGCTGCTTTATAATACAGTTCTAGAGCTTGGTCAGCTAGGCCACCTTCATTTGAATTTTTTCTTTAATTTCCTTGAAATTCTTCATCTTTTGTTCTTCCAGATAAAGTTTTATATTATTTTTTCTACCTATATAAAATAATTTCTTGATTAAATTTAAATTTCATTGAATAAGAAGATTAATTTAGGTAGAACTGTCATTTTTATTATATTAGTTCTTCCTACCCATACAAAATTGATATTCTTTCAATTGATTATACCTGACTTTATTGGTGTAGAAAGTGTTTTGTAATTGTGTTTATATGATTTCATATTTTTTCTTGGCAGATGGCCTCCCAAATATTTTATATTATCTACAGTAATTTTAAATAGAATTTTTCTTTGCATCTCTTGCTGTTGTACTTTGTTGGTAACATATAGAAATGCTAATGATTTATGAAATTTTTTTTTTGTATCCTGCTAAAGTTGTGATTTTTTTTCTAATAGTTGTTTAGTTGATTCTATGTAAATCTCTAAGGATACCATTATATCATCTGTAAAGACTGATAATGTGGTTTCCTCATTATTCTAATTTCTTTTTTCTTTTATTGCTAAAGCTAACATTTCTAATACAATATTGAACAACAATATGATAGGGAACAAATTTGTTTCACCTCTGATCTTACTGCAAATGGTTCTAGTTTATTTTCATTTCATATTATGTTTGCTGATGGGTTTAAATAGTTGCTACTCATCATTTCAATGAAAACTCAATTTATTCCTCTGAATTCTAGTGTTTCAATAGGAATGGGTATTCATTTTTTTTCCAATGCTTTCTCTGAACCTATTGAGACAATCATATGATTTCTTTTAGCTTGATTATTGATACAGTCAATTATGCTGATAGGTTTCCTAATATTAAATTATCACTGAATTCCTAGTATAAATCCTATTTGCTCATGGTGTATTATCCTGGGGATAACTTACTATAATCCCTTTGCCAATATTTTATTTAAGATTTTTGCTTCAATATTCATTAGAGAAATCAGTCTATAATTTTCTTTCCCTGTTTTAACCTTACCTGATTTCAGTATCAGCACTATGTCTTTGTCAATAAAGAAATAGTATAAGAAATCTTCTTTCCCCATTTTTTCCAAACAGTTGGCAAAGTATTGTAATTAATTGTTCTTTAAGTTTAAATTTTTCTATCCCAGGAGATGTTTTCTTGGGAAATTTATTAATTGATTGTTCAACCTATTTTTCTAAAATGGAGAAATTCAAGTAAATTGTTCCTTCACTATTAATCTGGGTCATCTATATTTTTGTAAATTTTCATTCATATTACTTAGATTATCAGATTTATTGTCTTAAAGTTGGGCCAAATAGTTGTTTATTATTGCTCTAATTTCCTCTTCATTGGAGGAAATTTCATCCTTTTCATTTTTACACTAACAATTTGATTTCATTCTCATCTTTTTCTAATGAAATCAACTACAGATTTATCTTTTTTTTTTTTTTTTAATAAAACCAAGTCTTAGTTTTGTTTATTAATTCAATGGTTTTCTTACTTTCAATTTTATTAATATTCCCTTTTATTTTCAGAATTTAAAATTTGGTATATAGTTAAGGATTTTTCATATGTTCTTTTTGTAGCATTTTTAGTTACCAGCTCAATTCACTGATCTTCTCTTTCTACACTTTACGCAAGTAAGCATCTGGAAATATAACATTTCCCCTAAAAACTGCTTTGGTAGTATCCCACAAATTTTCACATGTTGTGTCATGATTATCATTTTCATAGATGAAGATATTGATTGTGTATATGATTTATTGTTTCATCCATTCACTTTTAGAGTTGAATTATTTAGTTTCCAATTAATTTTAATCTATTTTCCCCTGGCCTTTTATTACATGTGATTTTTATTGCATCATGATCTGAAAAGAAAAAGCATTTACTTTCTGCCTTTCTGCATTTGATTTTGTGGTTTTTATGCCCTAAAACATGGTCAATTTTTATATAGGTTCTATGAGCCACTGAAAAGAAAGCAAGTTCCTTTCTGTCTCAATTAAATTTTCTTCAATGATCTATCATACCTAATTTTTTCTAAAATTCTGTTTACCTCCATAACTTCTTTCTTATTTATTTTGTCGTTCTATTTATCTAGTTCTAAGAGAGCAAGATTGGGATTTCCTACTAATATAGTTCTACTGTCTATTTCTTCTTGCTTCTCTCTGAACTTCTCCTTAGGAATTTGGCTGCTATACAACTTGTTTTAATTGCTTTGTTCATTGCAATTTTTTTTCCATTTCATAAATTCTGTTTTTCAATAAATTGTTTATTTTTTCATATTTATTTTTTAAGGAGTTATACACTTTTTCCATTTCAACATATCTACTTTGTAAGGAGTTAAATGCTTTTACAATTTCACTAAATTTATTGTGTAAGGAGTTTTCTTGAGCTAATTTGTGTTTTTTCTTTTCCATATACTCTTGCAAAGATTTAATTTCCTTTCCCATTTTTCATCTAAGTCTCTTTTAAGATCTTTTTGAAATTGTCTAAGAAAGCCTTGTGAAATGGGGACCAGATCATATCATCCTTCATCTGGAGTTAATTTGCCTGTAGGAACTTCAGGATTTGACATCTGTTCTCTTTCTTCATAAAACCTGTCTATGGTCAGAGTTCTTTTTTCTTTTTTGCTCATTTTTTAAGGGTTGAGGTCTGCTCTTAAGGCAAAGGAGTGACAGCTTTTTTAATTTTCCCTGGGGCTATTCTGCTGAGTAACTTTTTGTGCTCAGCTCAGCAATTGTGGCCAGGTCTTGAGTTCTTTCAGGGTTCAGAGACTTACAATTTGCTTTTTGGTATTTGTTTTTGGGTGTCTTTCAGAAAATCTGATAAACCACCAGTTTTCAACCAGGATAGAGCCGCACAGTAAATTCCCTGATTCACAGAAGCCAAATGCTCTGGCTTCCCACCCCAGCTCCTTGTTCTAGGATCCTTATGCTATAGTCTGGGTTCAGCAGACTGTTCCCCTGCCCAATTAAAACAGACCTTTTCAAAAAAAAATACAAAAACAAAAACAACAACAACAACAACAAAAGACCTTTTCTGAATTTCTTCCAAAATATCATCTGCTAGAAATTTGTTTCACTCCAAGTATTTGGTGATTCTGTCACTCCAAAACCAAGTCAAAGACTTGATCTGGTGTCCTTCTCAGGAAATCTATTCTCCACCATCTTGGTTTTAAGCCCCCATTTTGCAAGATTTGTAATGCAATAAGTCCTGCTCTCATTCTTTGCTGCTCCAGTGAGCAAGTTCCACTTGTAAGTGGAACCCCTATAATACCAGTTAAAGCTGTCAATACTCCAATAGGAAAAAAATAGTCCTCTTCCTCTTTGAGGATATGTTCACTCTGAAATGGAAATTGTATATATAAAAGTCTGTGAGACTATGTATTTTATCACTGTTCTTCTGAATGTCTTGTAATCTCACTTTGATGGAATCAGGAAATAATTTCTCAATAGCATCTCTTAGCAGAATATTCACTTTAGGAAAATTTCCCATTTCTCTCAGCTCTCTGGACATTCTGTTTCCTTTAAGGGTACACACTCCAGAGACAGGCAATGTTGACTGAAATAATGCCCACAGTTCATGATGGTTGGATTCCCCTGGATGTTGTATTGGCAGTGGCATGAAAATGCAACACAAGAAATTTAACTATTAACACCAGAGATGGACTCTTCTTCAGTGATCCTCATTTTTCATTTTGGATGAAATTAGCTGTATGATTCATATCTTTTTTTAAATCATTCTGTCTTCTGAAAATATCTATTTCAATCTCTTAAGAGAGGTAAGTCACAATAAAAAACCTGTGATTCTGGATCTACCTCATATAGACCTGACGTTTTCCTGGTACTTTCCATGGTACTACCTAACAGGATAGCCAAGTAATATTGACCATGATAAGTTATAATCTTTTTAGCCTTGCTTTTTTTTTTTTTTTTTTTTTTTTTTTTTTTTTTTATGTCTTATCTAATCTGGCTCAAATTTGCCTTCCTAGATTTATTTTATTAAAAAAACAAAAACAAAAAGAACAACAAAAAAAATTTCACTAATCTCTTTATGCTGCACTCCAGTCAAACTGCACTAGTTGTTTCCCAAATTTAATGCTATTTTTCCATCTGCAGGAAGCTTACCCTGCATGCCAAAAACTTATATCTCTCTCACTGTAATCTTGAATACCTTTACTTACTTCAAAGTTTAAGGCAGATGACCTTCTGAGAAGTTATAACTGGCCCCTCCCCAATTTGTTAGTATTCTCTACCTTTTGGAATGGCTTTTCAGTTAATTAGCTTTCATTTAATTGGATTCATTTTGTTGTTGTTGTTGTTGTTTTCTTTCATTCAGGCAGCTAAATGGCAGAGAGTGTAAAGTACTAGGTTTAGGATCAAGAAGACTCATCTTTAGGAGTTGAAATCAGCCTTAAATACTAATTAGTTAATCTGAAGAACTCACTTAATCCAGTCTGCCTCAGTTTCTCATCTGTCAAAATGAGCTGTAACAAAAAATTATAAAACAGTTCAGTATGTTTTCCAAGAAGACCCCAAATGGAGTTATAGAGTCAGACATAACGAAAAGTGAGCATTTTCCCCTCAATGCACCACATAGACTATAAGATTATTAAGAGCTATTTATTTTTGTTTTCTGCATACCCAAAACCAAACATAGTGGTTTTTTTTTTTTTCCGACTTTATTTTTATAGCAAGTGTTTTGTAATTTTTCTCATATAATTCCTGACTATTCTTTGGTAGATGGATTCCCAAATACTTTATACTCTCAACATTTGTTTGGAATGGAATTTCTCTTTGTATCTCTTGCTGTTGCATTTTGTTGGTGATATATAAGAATGCTGAGGATTTATGTGGATTTATTTTGTATCCTGCCACTTTGCTAAAATTCTGAATTATTTCTAATAGCTTTTTAGCAGAGTCTATGGGGTTCTCTAAGTATACCATCATGTCATCTGCAAAGGGTGATAGTTTGATTTCCTCATTTCCTACTCTAATTCCTTGAATCTCTTTCTCGGCTCTTATTGTCGAGGCTAGCATTTCTAGTACTATATTGAATAGTAATGGTGATAGTGGGCAACTCCTGATCTTACTGGGAAAGGTTGCAGTTTATTTCTATTGCATATGATGCTTACTGAAGGTCTTAAATATATGCTCCTGATTATTCTAAGGAATAATCCATTTCTTCCTATACTCTCAAGAGTTTTTAGTAGGAATGGATGTTGGATTTTGTCAAATGCTTTTTCTGCATCTATTGAGATGATCATATGGTTTTTATTATTTTAATTATTAATATGGTCAATTATACTAATAGTTTTCCTAATATTAAACCAGCCCTGCATTCCTGGTATGAATCCTACTTGATCATAGTGTATTATCCTGGAGATGATTTGCTGAAGTCTTTTTGCTAATATCTTATTTAAGATTTTAGGCATCAATATTCATTAAGGAAATTGGTCCTATAATTTTCTTTCTCAGTTTTCGATCTCCCTGGTTTAGGTATCAGTACCATGTCTGTGTCATAAAAGGAGTTTCGTAGGACTCCTTCATCCCCTGATTTTTTCAAATAGTTTATATAGCATTGAGGCTAATTGTTCTTTAAATGTTTGGTAGAATTCACATGTATAATCCATCTGGTCCAGGGGATTTTTTCCTGGGGAGTTGATTAATAGCTTGTTCTAGTTCTTTTTCTGAAATGGAACAATTTAAGCAATTTATTTCCTCCCTCTGTTAATCTAGGAAGCCTATATTTTTGAAGGAAGTCATCCGTTTCACTTAAGTTATCAAATTTATTGGCATAAAGTTGGGCAAAGTAACTCCTTATTATTTCTCTAATTTCCTCTTCATTGGTGGAAAGATCCCCCTTTTCATTTGTAAGACTAACAATTTGATTTTACCCTTTCTTTTTTCCGATCAGATTTACCAAAGGTTTATCTATTTTATTGGCTTTTTCATAAAACCAACTCTTGGTTTTATTTATTAATTCAATAGTTTTTTTACTTTCAATATTATTGTTTTCTCCTTTTAATTTTTGTATTTCAAGTTTAATTTTTGGTTTGGGGTTTTTAATTTGGTCTTTTTCTAGCCTTTTAAGTTGCAAGCCCAATTCGTTAATCTTCTCTTTCTCTATTTTCTTCAAATAAGCCTCTAAAGATATAAAATTTCCCCTTATTACTGCTTTAGCTGCATCCCACAGATTTTGGTATGATGTCTCATCATTGTCATTATCTTGGGTGAAATTATTAATTGTTTCTATAATTTGCTCTTTCACCTAGTCATTCTTTAAGATGAGATTATTCAATTTCCAATTACTTTTTGGTCTATTTACCCCTAACTTTTTACTGAATGTAGCTTTTATTGCATTGTGGTCTGAGAAGAAGGCATTTATTATTTCTGCCTTCCTACATTTAATTTTGAGATCTTTATGTCCTAATATATGGTCAATTTTTGTATAGGATCCATGAACTGCTGAGAAGAAAGTATATTCCTTTCTATTGCCATTCACTTTTCTCCAAAGGTCTATCATACCTAGTTTTTCTAATGTTCTATTTACTTTTTTTAATTTCTTTCTTGTTTGTTTTGTGGTTTGATTTGTCTAAATCTGAGAGTGAAAGGTTGAGATCTCCCACTATTATAGTTTTACTGTCTATTTCTTCTTGCAACTCTCTTAACTTTTCCTTTAGAAAGTTAGATGCTATACCACTTGGTGCATATATGTTTAGTATCGATATGGCTTCATTATTTATGCTACCTTTCAGCAGGATATAGTTTCCTTCCTTATCTCTTTTGATTAGATCAACTTCTGCTTTTGCTTGATCTGAGATAAGGATAGCTACCCCTGCTTTTTTGGCTTTACCTGAAGCATAATAGATTCTGCTCCAACCTTTTACCTTTACTCTATATGTATCTCCCTGCTTTAAGTGTGTTTCCTGTAAACAACATATTGTAGGGTTCTGACTTTTGATCCAGTCTGCTATCCATCTCCGTTTGATGGGAGAGGTTATCCCATTCACATTTACAGTTAAAATTACTAATTCTGTATTTCCTGCCATCATATTATCCCCAGATTATGCTTTTTCCCTTGACCCCCCTGAAACCTTTCCCCAATATTTAATTTATAGACCCCACTTGTGATGCACAGTCCTCCCTCTCTTAGTATCCTTCCTCCCTCCTTCCAAGTCCCTTCCCTTATTCCCCTTTTCTTTTTCTCTTTTCCTCTCCCCCCTTTTAATGAGGTGAGAGAGAATTCTCTGAAAAACAAATATGTCAATTATTTACTCTTTGAGCCTATTCTGATGAGAGTAAGATTCACAAAATGTTTCTCCCCCTCTCTAAATTCTCTCAGATATGGTATATTTTCTATGCCTCTTCCTGGGATGTAGTTTCCCTCTTTTTATCACTCCTTCCCCTTTTTCTGATACTACCCCCTTCCCTTTACTATTCTCCCTTTTTTATGTCAGTAAAATCAAATTATCCTCGTGGACTTTCTATATATCCACAACAGAGATACAGTTCTCAAGAGTTATTTTTACTTATTTCTGTTTCTCTTCAGTCTTGTGGATGTAGATCAAATTTTTTGTTTAAGTCTGTTTTTTTTTTTGTTTTTTTTTTTTAGAAACAAAATGGAATTCCTCTGTTTCATTGAATGACCATCTTCTTCCATGGAAAAAACTGCTAAACTTAGCTGGGTGGTTTATTCTTGGTTGCAATCCTTGATCTCATGCCTTTCGGAATATCAGGTTCCAGGCTCTTCGATCTTTTAATGTGGAGGTAGCCAGATCTTGAGTGACCCTTATTGTGGCCCCTTGATATTTGAATTGCTTTTTTCTAGCTGCTTGCAATATTTTTTTCCTTTGTGTGGTAATTCTGCAGCTTAGCCACAATATTCTGTGGAGTTCTTTTTTTAGGGTCTTTTTCAGAAGGTGTTCAATGAATTCTTTCCATGCCTATTTTCCCTTCTGTTTCTATTATCTCTGGACAGTTCTCTTTGATGATTTCCTATAAAATCGAATCGAGGCTCTTTTTTTGGTCATAGTTTTCGGGAAGTCCACAGATTATCTCTCCTAGATCTATTTTCCAGGTCTATAGATTTTCCCAGTAAGTATTTGACGTTATTCTCCAGCTTTTCATTTTTTTTGGATTTTTTTTGTTTTGTTTGACTGATTCTTGGGTTCTCAATGAATCATTTCTATTTGTTCCATCCTGATTTTTAATGAGTTATTTTCTTCATTCACATTTTTTTAGTTCTTTTTGTATATGCCCAATTGAGTTTTTAAAGGAATTATTTTGCTCTATTGAATTTTTTTCCATTTCCCTAATTTTTAGAGAATTATTTTCTTTTTCCAATTCAGAAATCCTACTTTCTTGAGACTTTTTTATCTTTTCCAATTCAGGAATCCTACTTTCCTGTGATTTTTTTAACCTTTTCTAATTCACAAATTTTCCCCCCCTGCATCTCCTGTGAATTCTTTATTTTTTCCAACTCAAATTTCAGAACGTTGTTTTTCTCTATCATAGCTTCTCTTTCCTTTCCCCATTTTTCTTCAAAGTCTCTTAATTTTTTAATAGTCTTTTCTAGGAGAGAGTTATGTGATGGGGGGCAGGTATCATTCCCCTTTAGACTGTTATCTGCTGACTCTCTGCTGTTAACTTCCTCGGGGTTGGATACCTGTTCTTTCTCTGTATAGAAGGTATCAATAGATCTCTTTAGCTTTTTACTCATGGTTAAAAATCTTTTGTGGTCTGCCCTTGGGGTAAGAAGTTTAATTATTTATTTCTTTACCAGATTCCTCCCAGACCGGGTGGATGCAGCGGCTCCTGTGCCTGAGCTAAGAGTTAGCTCTGGGAGAGAGTCCCCCTCCCCCTCCCAGGAAGTGCCTTAGAGGCAATTAGTATGACTGCGACTTCGCTTTGAGGGTTGCCCAGTGAAGGATCCCGCTGTGTGTCCTAGAGACTTCCCTGAGTTTTAAGACTGAACAGACCCCCCTTGTGACGCACAGCCCTCCCCTTTTTTTTTAGTATCCCTCCCCCCGTCCCTCCACGTCCCTTCCCTTGTTCTCCTTTTCCTTTTCCCTTTTCCTCTCCCCCCTTTTAATGAGGTGAGAGAGAATTCTCTGAAAAACAAATATGACAATTATTTACTCTTTCAAACATAGTGTTTTAAACAGAGTAAGTACTTAATAGCTTCATTCAATTATTGATATGTCCAAAGCAAATCTGTAGGGTATGGAGTCAATAATAATAAAGTAAATAGCTAACCAAAATCAAATTTTAATCTGTCATTTATTTTATGATTAATGTGATTGATTCCTTAATGAAGTACACTTAAGTATAATTTGAGTTCCTATTTATTCTTCATGTACTATAGAAATGTCAGATGGGATATATAAGGATTATGATTGGTATTATTACATTTCAAATATCAGCACAAGGAAAGAAACACAGGATTGTGCTTTAAGAATATGATCCCTTGAAATGGTCTTGGAAATGATTCTCTTTCTACTCCCCCCCAACTTGGAGATAGGATAGTGAAGAGAAAAATTGAGAAAGATAAGTTTTTCTATGAAAAGAAAAGTATTGGAGGCACCTTGTGATGATAAAATAAATCGTTGACTCCTTTAATGAAGATGTGGGTGCATTTCCAAATACCCAGGCACCCTGGGTGATTGCATCTACAGAATTTTGATCTAACATCTCTCCTCAAGGTTGTAAGAGTAGCACTGGTTAATTGAAGGTATATTTTCTAATGAATATTTCAGATCATGGCTTCTTGCCATATGCTTGCCACCATGATCATCAATTGGCATTAGTCAGAGTTAGCTTTTAAAATGGAATATTTGCTATGTGAGTAAAAACAATTGTCACCTTACATAGTCCAGGGGGAAGTTGGTTCAGACTTAGAGCACATATAACAATCAAGCAAGAGATCCTGGTTTCCAGAGACCTCTTTCATTCCTTTGGGGGTATAATGACTATATCATTAGACATGCCATAGTGGACTGAACCCTTGTGGAGTTTTGAAACTGCCTATCCTTAGTTTTCAATGTAGACAATGAATCAGCAAATCTGGGTATGCTCCCAGAATTAATACATCTCTGGGAAGTCCCAAATCCTTTAAAGTCCATTAGCACTTCATCTTTTCAATTAAAGAGGGAGAAAACCAAGTTCTGACCCTAATTTCCATTTCACCTGTGAATGAATTCCCAAATATTTGTCTGAAATGGCTTTCCCCTCATTTTCTACTCATTCATATATCTAGATTCCAGATTGCTATTTTATATAAAGCCCACAGAGTATAATCAATTTTTCCTAATGCATCTCTATGGAATTCCTATGTGACTTCACTTAAGTGAATATATGGCATCTTGTCACTTAATCTAAGTTGGGGTAAATAAGTGATTTAATCTACCACTACTCTTAGTTACATATTATTTAGATTTCATATCTCAAATATGTACAATAATGTTTTCCCATAATCAGTGGTATTCATGACATGAAATATATCAAGTTTCCAACTTATATGAAGTGACCATCAGAATTAAGTCTCTGATGTTAATGGTTTTATTTAAATGATCAGACCTGTATAAAATGACCTGTATAAAATGTATATTGAGATGATGGCATTCATATGTCTTTCTGTCTATCTATCTATCTATCTATCTATCTATCTATCTATCTATCCATCTATCTAACTATACAGTGTCTCCACATCTTAGTACAACAATAATGCTTGATTTAAAACTGAAAACTATACTAAGAATTTTTGGGAAACCCTGTATAAAGATATCACACAGTAGATAGTGAACAAAGTCTGGGATCAGGAAAACCTGAGACCACTTGTGTCATTTACCATCTGTTTGTTGCTGTATAATTCATTAATCCTCTCCATTCCTCGGGCAACTTCCTAGGCTTTATTGTCTCAATAAAAAATGGGTTTGTAATCTGCATTGGTACAGAGACTTGCCTCTCCAGATAGATAGATAGATAGATAGATAGATACATACATACATACATACATACATACATATATACATAAATAGATAGATACACATATGTAGGCAACTGTCTCATATATACATATGTGTATGTATGTGTAAATGTGTGCTTAAATCATAGATTCTGCTCATAATCATCGCTGAATGGAAGATCAAATGTCTTGAATGTCTAAAACATAAACCATATGCCACAATAAGTTTTGAACAGAGTAGATATTCTAAGATTTATGTATTTCCACATGTTGGTTGGCTACTCCAATGAGAAACATATGAATTTTTTTAATGATCTCTTTAGACAACATATGGGAACTATAAGCCAATAAATATTAGGAATGTTTCCCCCATGGATGAACAGTAAAGCAGACTTTTGCATCACTCTCTGCTAAGATATGTTATATCCTATGAATGTCAGAGAACTTTTAAAGTAGTACCTAATTTTTGAATCTTCAGGCTAGATTCCAAGCAATCCACCTAGAAAAGTTTATAAGTCTCTCTCTGAACCAAGATTCAAAGTATATCTGGAATCAGAAGGATTCATGGGATCTTAAAATGAATTCCTTGGTTTTAAGGATTCAAATCATATTTTCTAAGAATAATGCATAAGACCTAGCCAGGAGAATAGGACAACTTTTCTCTTTTCTATTGTAGGTTTATATGTGTATATGTATGAAAGTGCATAGGTACTAAATGACTGATTGGGATTGGAATCCAATTTTCTGATTCCAAATAAAGTTTTTTCTTTTTTTTTTTTTCATTGTACTACACTGCCTCTGTTGGAAGAGACATAATTCCCATGCAGAATTATTTGAAGCAATAGCCATAGTCCTTATTTACTCCCCCCCCCCACATACACACATATAATGTATGTTGAAGTAAGATCTCCAGAATACTTTCCATAGTATTTTCTAGTCAGAAACAGTGTATCCATGAGGGAGAATATAGGGATTAACATATTTTAGGCTTCCTTGAAATGTGTCAAATTCCTAATTTGCTTTATTTAGAGCTCTTGCCACCACTTCAAAGAATATGCTGTGAGATCATGCACATTCTTTTAAAAAGAGAAAAAAAAAAACTTACTTCAGTAAATTTAGATCGACTCTAGTGTATGCTATTGAGTAAACCTTGCTTCATTGTGAGTTTGGTATTTCATTCAGGGTTTTGTACAAATGTGAGTATCATAAATCTTAAAGAATACTACTTAGATTTTTTTCCAGAGAAAATAAAGATGGAGCATAGTATTATTACTGCTATTATTTTGTCGTTGCCATTGAGATCATTGTCTCTCAAATAGGAATAACTTTATATAAAAGTTTGCTTCAAGTATAATTGGCACGATGGCTGTTTTGTGGTGATCGGTCTGTGATGGGGTAGAGCTGATAATTATCACTCTGAAGCAAAATGTCATCTCTTCACACACTATCTCTTTTGAAACCCTTGGGTATGACAGCACACAGTAAAATGGTATTACACTCAGTGCTGATATTAAAATCCTGACATTTTTGACAACGTACTGAAAATTACAATTTTCCTTCTTCCCCTACTCCAAAACATTAAAAATTGAGCATGCTGAATCTGACAGTTTTTCAGAGGAAGTTTTGAGGTCAATTGACTCTACTAAGAAATCACCATTAATGACCTAACATCCTTTCCAAAGGGACAGGGTTGTTATCTTCCCAAATTAGATTCTGCTTGCTTTTCTAACTCTGCTCTGATTTAGTTTTGTTAGGCCATGTTCTTTGATGAGTATCTCTACAAAGCCTCAAATTCAAAAGGCACTGGGTTTAGAGGCAATGTGGCTTACTTCAGTACTTGGAATGTACTTCCTCCTCATCTTCTCATATGGGAAACTCTTTTTTTAACTTCAAAACGTCATTGAAGTGCCAACCTCTACATGAGGCTTTCCTTAAATTCTTATTTCCCCATATTTTGCAAGTTCTCCTCCAAAATGCCACCATATATTTGTTCTGCATATATGTTTATGTGTTTTCTCTGGTGAATATAAGCTGCTTGGGGCAAAGATCCCTTTCATTTTTGTTCTTTTGTCTCCAGAACCTATAACAAAGTTTGATTTGCCAATTCATTGATGGTATAGAATGGCCCCCAAAATGTTGAAGCTGTAGTCAAAAAGACTAGAATTCAAATTGTGCCTGTGTGTGGTGTGGATATGGGAAAATCTCACTTTTCTAATATAGTTTCCTTATCTCTAAATAGGCATAATAATAATCTATGGTACCAACCTCTCAAAGTGATGATGAAGTCTCAATGATGTGTGTAAATTACATTATAAGACTTAAAAGCAATATATGAGTAAATATTGTACTGTAAATTTTAGCAAATCTTATTGTTTTGTGAAAGGGATTGTCAAAACATTTGTTTTGAAAGTTGTTAGGTATTGCTACAAATAGAATGAAGGAACTACCTCTGCAGCTAATGACTATAATGGCTATATAACTTTATAGTATCATTGATGATACTCTTTACCTCTTACCTAAGAATGGTGAGAAGACTAAACCAGAAGCTTGTAAAGAACCAGAGATTATCTAATCCCCAAATTCCCATTTTAAAGATGAGAAAACTGAGTGGCTGCGAGAGGAAAAGACATGCATCTTAGAAGTTAGATTCATTTTTTTTTGTAGTAAATATGGTCTTAAAAACATCAGACTTTATATATTTAAAGCCTTGACATTTTTAATGTTTTCATGGGAAAAGTCTTAATTGACCTTGTATATCAACAGGCCAGAAATCAAAGGGGACAAAATTACAAGTTTCTTGGAAAGATAAGAGTAATGATTAACAAAAAAGCTAAATTTGGTAGCCTAAAGGTCAAAGACTCCCAAGTCATTTATATGGATAGAGGAAACCAGCAAGTATGGTACAAAAATCTAACATTTAGACAATAGAGATGTGAAAAGCAGTTTTAAAGATTATAAGGTAAATGATTAGAAGCCTATTTGGGAAGCGTGGATAAAGCATCAGAGTCTAAATCAGAGAGTCATGGATGCCTCTGGCAAACTGACAATGTCTATGGAATTCTTCTGAGAATGATGTACATAATTAAATGCATATAATAAAATTCATAAGAATACAAAGAAAAGCATTTTTGTTGGAATATATTTTCTACTAGCTATCAATTTCTTACTATCTTTCTCTCATATCTATCTCCTCCCATATTCCTGTTTGGGGTGTGTGTGTGTGTGTGTGTGTGTGTGTGTGTGTGTTTGTGTGTGTGTGTGTGTGTGTGTGTGTGCGTGTGTGTGAATGCTCCTTGAAGTTAGGATGTTTTCTTATATATTTTTATATTCGCATAGTGAATTATTGCATGGGATATATATACAAGACTCTATGCTTTGTGCATCATGGAAGATATAGAGGAAAATAAAACATGGTCCTTATCTCTAAGCTTTGACATTAGTTCAAAGTTTGATCATAGGATAACTTTTATATTTCCTCAATAGGACAAGAACTATTTTCATGGTTTGGAGACCAGGGGGAAGGAACAATATGACTACACAATGAGTAATCAGTAATCCTCCTTAAGTAGAGTGGCAAATGATTGAACATTGAAAAAAACAGTTTCTAGCAAGAATAACATTTTTTTTAAATTCTTTTATATTCATTGTCACATGAGTCTTCTAGAAACATTGGGATCTAATGCATTCTTAATGTACTAATATACTTTGATAGTACTAATGTACTATTAAAGATAATAGGCATTATCTTTATTTTACATGAGGGAAAAATGAGATTTGGAAGAGTCAAATGACTTCTCCAGAGTTACACAACTGATGAATATCTGATAAATGATTTGAATCTGAGTCTTCCTGACTGTACTCACTTGGCATACAAATATGTTTAAACTGGAGCTTATCAAAAGAATTTTCTCTGAATGAATATTTATATTTAATCAGTCATATACAATTTCTGTTTCCAAGAGGGCAAAGTACCAGCTTGAAAGAAGTTATTGGTTCTGTCATTAAATATGATTGAAAGAAAAATTGTGTTTTTATTTTGAAGTATTTTATTTGTTTTTAATAGGAGATGGGGAGAGTTAATTGCATAGTGAATTGACTGAAATTGGAAGAAAGAAGTTCTCTTTGCATCTTGGTGATGAGTTGTTATGGAGTTTGGGATAAGATTACATGATCCTAATTAGAATCTGGAGGACCTTGATGACCTGCATCAAATTTCTCTATAGTAAATTAAGGCAAATAAATGCTCACTAGTCCTTTTTTTTTAATCCGATAAGACAAATAAGTATTGATTTAAGAACAGTAGTCTCAGTGTATCCAGAAACAAAGAAAAATTGAATCTTAGAATCAAAATGGACTTGGTGGTCCTGAGTCTAGTCTATATCTGTATAAGAATCCCCACTACAACATGCTAATACATGCTTATACAATCTTTACCTGGAAACCTTCACTTAATAGAGAGGATTTAAGGGAGTGGCATTCTCACTTCAGTATAAGCTTTTATTATTTTCCCACTGGATTATTGAAATCCTCCTCCTCTATGGTCTTACTTTATTCATCATCTCTCTTCTCTGTTCCCTCTTACATATAACAAATAGGCATTCCTAAAGCATATTCAGTGACTTTGATTGACTCTCTATTTTCTCTAAAATAAGATATAGGTTACAAAAATTGTGTCTAATAATTAGAGACCTAATATGTTTCCAACAAAATGTTCATAGTGCTAATACTTAATCCTCATCATGCATTATATCCAGGCAAGTTGTATAACAAAATATATAACAATGGTGGTCCTTTAAGTCACCTTTTATTTTTTATGGAGCTTAAAGAAATATACCAACAATCCATGAGTTTGGCATTATTTTGGCAAGGATTAAAGGGTTAAATGGCTATGTGATCACATTTAGGGCAAGAAATAGAGTGTAACATTCTCAGGATTCCAAAATAAAATTTGTTAATAAGCATTAAATTCAGGAGAAGGAATTGAAAAAGAGCTGAGTGGCACTGAGAGCTGTGAAAAGACCACTAGATAATTTCTTCAATAGAATGAGAATAATTATTGATGAGAAATAATTTTGGAAAGATATATATTTTAAAAGGAAATTATTTCAGTGGGATCATTTCATAATTTCATAATTTATGCTTTCTCATGGGAAAGCAAATATTTTTACACTATTATAGAAATTATCAGTTTTATACATCTTGATAAAACTGCATTAAAATGTTTACAATAATGACTAGTGATCTTTTTTTGCTATTCAATTATATTAATCTGATTTAAATGGAATATAAAAGTTCAAACATAGGTTACTATGGAAATGTGTTCTGAACTCCTGATAATTAACCTATTTCAGGTATGTAGGTGATTTTTCCTCTCAAATATTTCAAGTTTTCTTGCTGTTTTTTTTTTCCCTTCAAACTTATCAAAAGAACTTATCTTACAGTGAAAAATGTATTGGGAAAAATATAAAATATATTTTTTAAACTGATATCGAGAAAATCAGAATCCTAAAACATGTTATGTGCAACAAATAGACTTGAAGAAGAGAGACATACATAGAGTAAAACTAAGGGGCTGGAGCAGAATCTATTTTGCTTCAGTTTAATTTAAATGAAAGTAGGGGTAGCAATTTTTATCTTAGACAAAGCAAAAACAAAAATAGACCAAATTAAAATAAATAAGGATAAAATAAATACATCTTACTAAAATGTTCCATAACAATGAAGTGATATTATATGTGCTTATGTATGTATATATATATATATATATATATATATATATAAAATCATTTTATTACATTAAATTTAAAAGCATTTTATTCAAACAAAATCAATATTATAAGGAAAACGGAAAATTAGGAAATAATCTTTATATCAAAGTGTCTTGGACAAAGGCCTAATTTCTCAAATATGAAGAGAACTGAATCAAATTTATATGAATACAAACCATTCCCCAGTTGATAAATGCTTTAAAAAAAGATATGAAAAGGAAGATTTCAGATCAAGAAATCAAAACTTATCTATAGCCCTATGAAGATATGTTCAACATTACTTTTTATTGGAGAAATACAAATTAAAACAATTCTGAGATACTCATACCTATCAATGTGATGGACTCTTTTTGCAGATCAAAGCTTTTGTTATTCTTATGTACTTACTTTATTCTTTTATCATTTTTTTTGTTTAGTGTTTCTTCTCTCACAACCGTGAATAATATATAAATATATTTTACAGAGCATGTATAATCTATATCAAATTGCTTATCATTTTAGGAAGTTGGGAATTGAGGGAGAAAAATTTGGAAATCAAAATCTTGTAAAATAAGTGTTTAAGTTGCCTTGACATGTGATTGGAGGGGCAGGGGGAAGAGGGGGAGACTAATACAAAGAAAGTACTATTACATTTTCCAGAGGCAATATATTCTGTTTCCTTCCTCATATTGAATTGTAAGCCTAGTTAATTATTCACTTTTAGTACCTGTTGAATATATATATATGTATGTATATATATATATATATATATATATATATATATATTGAAAGACAAGCTTCATGAACTCTCTTGTCTGTCTATTCAATCACAATCTATAAAATAGATACTATTATTCATCTCCTTTTTTTTTCCTTTTTAGATAACTATCTAAAGGCTCACTTATATGGAGCGGATATGGTTCAAATTTAGGAAACTCTGAAGTGTTGTGGGGATTGATGTAGTTAGAAAAATGTAATTCATAAATAGGAACATCTGGAACATGTCACCATCTATAGGAAATCAGCCTTCCCTATGGATTCTTCTGTATCTGATTAAGTCTCAATTCATTCTTGGTTGGAGAATATAATTTACTCAGTGCTACAGCTCTACTTCTGTGCAGAAACTCCCATTTGGGAACCCATTTTACATATTATTTCATTTTGTGTGCAGTAGTAGAAAGAGATGATTATAAAGTTCTGGAAAGGTAGAATTTGTTTATAGTTACACTGCACAAAGAGAGTACAGGGAAGAGCTATCTTCCATTTCATGAATAAAAAGCACATAATGTCATTGATTTTTGTATTTCAACTCATGAGCTATTTCATCTGCAAGTGCCTAGGCACTCATTGTAATTCTGTGAATGCACAGAAGACTATTCTTATGGTGGCAGAAATATTAATTGAGCTCAAGTTTTGAAAGCCTGTGAAATTCCTGTTGAATGCTTGATATCATCATTATTATTCAGTGTTGTGGCCTTGTTTTGCTAATTCAGTTTAATATTACAAGCATTTATGAAGCTCCAAGTACATATATAAAATCTTAAAGATCACAATGCAGATTCAATGACAAAATAGAAAATGTTTCCTATCAGTGAGCAGTTTATTTTTACTAGTAAGATATAAAATACATGCATAGGATTATCTGAAGACAAAATACAGCTCTAACATTTAGGGTAGATTAGGAAAGGCTTCTTATAGGGGATGAAATCTACATGGAGCTTTGTAGAAGCTAACTGTTCGAAATGACAGATATAAGATGGATATTATTTAAAATTAAGTGATGTTTAAATCACTGTACAAGAATAATGATTTAGGAAAAAGAATTATTTTAAATTTATATGTGATTGAAATCTAGATTTTTAAAAAATCATCTGGTCATAGAAATTAGGGATATGGTGTAATATGTTACAAAATTCCCAGCTTTCCAGATCTCCCTCTGAAACAAGACAAATTAATGAACAGCAGCAAAAATAAACAAGAGTTGGGGCAGAACAGTTGTGCTAGGGCAACTGGAGAAAATATGAAGAAAGGTCCAGGACAAAGTGTCAACACCTCCAGGCTATCTCCACTGAAACAAGCTGCAAGCCCTATAGGTAACTGGATATAGAGGTAGGCTCATACTTCATCACATGAATTTTCATCTCCTGGGTAATGTGGGAAGTTGAGTGTCCAAGCTGGGCAAAACCAAGGGAACCTTTGTGGACAGAAGACACCAAACTCACCTGTGCTGCCAAAAAGAGACTTTGAGTGAGAAGAAACCAGAACAGACAAGCCCAGTGAAGACAGGAACATTGGAAATGGGAGGCTTTTTAAGTCCACATTTAAGGGAGAGGTGATTTATTAGTTTCAGTTCTAAATGAGAGGGAAGAACTAAAGTATCCTCAGGGTTAAAGAGCAATTTCAACATATTGGGCTGGGCAGCCCTACCTGTGGCTTGGAGGGGAAAGGAGTACAAAGATTGGTTCCAAAACACAGCTCAGAAAATGACAGTAAGAAGAACCTGTGGCCAAAGGCATCATCACTAATAACCCAAGACTAGAAATATTTATAGTAAAAAGCTATTGTTTAAAAACAAACAGGCAAAGGGGAAATGATTCAACTATAGATGGTTACTATGGTCATTGAGAAGACTATGGTTCATCTTCAGAAAAAGATATAGGATCAAAAAAACAAAAAACAATACTTATCCTACCCCAATTGTAATTAGAAATAGGCAAAGCAAAGCCAGCAAAGTCATGAGACTGGGAAATAATAAATCAAAATATAAAGAATGAAAAAAAAAAAAAAAAACGAAGAAGAGAAAGAATATGAAACATCTCATAAGAAAAGCAATTGATCTAGGTTGAAACAAGGTTGCCCACTATCACCATTACTGTTTATCATTGTATTAGAACTGTTAGCTTTGGCAATAATAGAAGGAAAGACATTAAAGTAATAAGAGAAGGTAATGAAGAAAGCAAATGATATTTGCAGAGGATATGATGGTATACATAGATAATCTTAGAAAACCAACTAAAAAACTACTTGAACAATTCACAACTTTAGCAAAGTTGCAGGATATAAAATAAACCCACATAAATCACCAGCACTTTTTATATATCACCAACAATATCCAGCAGCAAGAGATATAGAGAAATTCCTTTTAAAATAACTTTATATAATATAAACTATTTGGGGAAACATCTGTCAAGGGAAAGTCAGGAAATGTGTGAATACAAATATAAAAATATACTTTTCACACAAATAAAGTCAGATCTAAACAATTGGAAAATATTAAGTGCTCTTGGATAGGCTGAGTGAATATAATCAAAATTACAAAACTACCCAAGTAAATCTACCTATTTAGTGCTATAGAAATCAAACTCCAGAAAATTATTTTACAGATCTAGAAAAAATAATAACAAAGTTCATCTGCAAAAACAAAAGGTCAATAATTTTAGGGAATTAATGAAAAAATGCCAATATAGGTTGCCTAGCTGTACTAGACTTAGTGGTCTTCAAAATCATTTGGTACTGGTTAAGAAATAATATAGTCAATCAGTGGAATAGGTTAGGTTCACAGGAGAAAATAGTCAATGACTATTGTAATGTCTGACAAACCCAAAGACTCCAGATTTTGGAATAAGAATGCACTATTTGGCAAAAACTTTAGGGAAAATTGGAAATTAGTTTGTGGAAATTAGGTATTAACCCACACCTAACACCATATACCAAGATAAGGTCAAAATGGGCTCATGGTCTAGATATAAAGAATGATATTATAAATAAATTAGAAGAACAAAGATCCATGGAGAAGGAAGGAATTTGTGACAAAAGAAGTGAAGATCATAAATAATAACAAAAAAGATAATTTTGATTATATTAAGTTGAAAAGTTTTTATACAAAAAACTAATACAGACAAGATTAGAAGGGAAGCAATAAACTGGGAAAACATTTTACATTCAAGAGTTCTGAGAAAGGCCTCATTTCTAAAATATATAAAGAATTGACTAAATTTTTTTTAAGAATTCAAGTCATTCTTTCATTGATAAATGGTCAAAGGATATAAACAGGAAATTTTCAGATAAAAAAAATTGAAACCATTTCTAGCCATATGAAAAGGTGATCTAAATCATCATTGATCAGAGAAATGCAAATGAAGACAACTCTGAGATACTACTACATATCTCTCAGATTGGCTAAGATGATAGGAAAAGATAATGACACATGTTGAAGGGGATGTGGGAAAACTGGGACACTATTACATTGTTGGTAGAACTATGAATGGACCCAACTATTCTAGAGAGTAATTTGGAACTTTGTGCAAAGAGTTATGAAACTGTGCATACCATTTGATCCAGCAGTGTTTCTACTAGGCTAATATTTCAAAGAGATCTTAAAGAAGGAAAGGGACTCACATGTGCAAAAATGTTTATGACAGCCCTTTTTTGTGATGTCAAGAAACTGGAAACTAAGTGGATGCCTATCAATTGGAGAGTAGCTGAATGAGTTATAGTATAAGAACATTACGGAATATTATCATTCTGTAAGAAATGATTAGCAGAATGATTTCACTGAGCCCTGGGGAGACTTACATGAACTGATGCTAAGTGAAATGAGCAGAAATAGGAGGTCACTGTACATGGCAACAAGATTATATGATGATCAATTATGATGAAGGTGGCTCTCTTCAACAATGAGATGATTCAGAACAGTTCCAATAGTCTTGTGATGAGGAGTGCCATCTACAGAGGACTGTGGGAACTAAGTACACAACAAAGTATTTTTACTTTTTTCTGTTGTTGTTTGTTTGCATTTAATTTTTAAATGTTTTTTCTGGTTTGATTTGATTTTTCCTGTGCAGCAAGATAATTGTATAAATATGTATGCATATGTTAGTTTTAACATATAGTGCTACCATGTTTAACAAATATTGGACTACTTGCCATCTAGGGGATAGGGAAAAGGGAGGGAATTGGAACACAAGGTTTTGCAGGGATTAATATTGAAAAATTATCCATGCAAATATTTTGAAAACTAAAAAATTTTAATACAAAAAAATAAACAAAAAGAAAAAAGAAAAAAAGAAAAGCAATTGATCTGGAGAATAGATCAAGAAAAGAAAACCTAAGAATAATGTGAATATCTGAAAGCTATAATCAAAAACTGGTCAGATCAAAAGCTAAATCTTTTATCATTGAAATATTTACCCAAATGAAATATTTGTTTTGTTTTGTTTTGTTTTTTTTGAGCAGCCTTTTTGATTTATTTCATATAGTAAACTCAAGGTGAAAGCTCTCTTTACCAATGGGCATTGCACATGCTCTAAAATTTATTGTCTTAAGGGGTTCCCTGAGGCATTGAGAAAAGAAATGTCACACAGCCTACTAACAATGGTGGAAACCTGACTCTGAGCCTGGCTTTCTATTCACCACCATACTTTATCTTCCCCTCAAAGCTATCATTCAATATCTTTAGGACATTCTTAATGTAATCCATTGAACAAAATGTTGAAATCATATGGTAATTTTCATTTTCAACATTAGTTACAGATAAACCTTCATTTCATGGGTATAAGCTTTTCTTTTAGTGATGTAGGTCCAAGCTTTTCCATTTTTTATTGGATGAATTCATGAATTGCTGTAATCTAAAATTGTCATAACGTGATGACTAACTTTCTGGTGATCACACTCAATAATTTTATTTAAATAAAATTTATTTTATTTAAATTTTTATTTAAATTTTTAATTTTATTTAAAATTTATTTTAAATAAAATAAACCATCCATTATTTAGCCCCTAGAGTAAGCTTTCCTATTTCAAGACTTCTTCCAAATCTCTCAATCCATGTTGTAACTTTGAAGAAGATCTTTTTCCACACCAAAATGAGACATAATAACCTTTATTTAATGGACTTCTTTTTGTTTTCAGAAAAAAATGCCATTTTCATGACTTTTTTTTCCTTTTTTTTTTCATAGATTTGTTTGTTTCTTTTTGCTTTTTGGCTATTTTATTTTTGGTTATATTATTTTGGCATATTTATATATGCAAATCCACTTTCACTTTTGCATACATTTTCTTCTTATTTCTAATATTTGTTGATTCCTTAAATTCTTAATAAATTTAAATAACATTAAATTTAGGCTATTATTATTGTCATTCAGTCCTCCCTTTTCTTAATAGTTTTAAGAGATCACTGTGCAGGATTGCCATAAGATTTTTCTTGTTTGATTAAAGGGTAAAATCAAATTCCACCCCTCCCATCATTTAAGGACCACCAATACCTATCTCCAACATAGTTTTATAACTCTACATTCCATCACTATTGAAAATGAAATATCTACTCAAACTACTCTGTTCCTCTGTTCTACTTACTGTCCTTCAAATTGCCTCCTTATAGTTCCAACTCCTAATTGAATATAAACAATATAATGTAATATTGGGAACAGGAGTAAAAGCAGTTTTCTCCTTAGAAAGGGATATCTTAAAACAGGATGACTCTTTACCCATAACTCTCTCCCTCTTCCCCTCTCAAAAAAAAAAAAAAAAAAAAAAACAACTTAGCACTGTTATAGATAATATTTCTGGGCAGCAAAGCCATGAAAGTTAGTCATTTCAAATAGTCACATTGATAAAACAAACAAACAAACAAACAAACAAAAACTAAAAATGTTTCAGTCTCAGCAAAAGTAAATATGAAATTAATTAGTTATCAGTTGATTATCTTAAATTCCTTGAAGTTAGGCAAGTCTTTCATCCTCTTTATTTGGAAAATTTAAAGATTAAATTAAATGATTCCTGAAGCTTTTGCCAAAGATAAAATTTATAAAAACAAAAACAAAAACAAAAAAGTTTGTATAATTTACAAAGACATTGGAAATCACCTATTACAACTTTTAAAAAATATATGTCAAAAGTAATATTTAGCATTACACTGCTAGTAAATGGTAGGCAGAACTAGATGATGTAATTTTAAATCAGAGATACACACACAAAGTAAGTAGTTCTGTTTCTTTATTCCTTACTCCTATTCTTATTCAACTTCTTTTAAGATAAGCTCTAATCTTTTTTAAAATGCATAGTTTTTAAAATTTGACTATATGTCTCCTTACATAACCCCTGATATTTTTCACTTATCTATGATAGAAAGAGATTTTTTATCACCTACTTAGACCATCAACTAATTATCATAGCCATCTGGTAATACCAACCTTAGTTTCTAAATTTAATCCTATGTAAGGAAGTAGCCCATCTAAAATTTTACATATAAGTAGCAGGTAAATAATGAGTAAGCATGATTATATTTTATTGCTGTGAAATTATACTAAGCAAAACCCTACCCT
The DNA here is from genome assembly GCF_048593235.1 of Sminthopsis crassicaudata. Classification (NCBI taxonomy): domain Eukaryota; kingdom Metazoa; phylum Chordata; class Mammalia; order Dasyuromorphia; family Dasyuridae; genus Sminthopsis; species Sminthopsis crassicaudata. Next base: position 57,229,130 of record NC_133622.1, on the reverse strand, counting down.
AGAAAATCACTGTGACTTCCTAAAGATAGCAAAATTACTAAGATTATGCCAAAATACTCTACCATATTCAAATGATTTTAGCTAACACAATTTGTCAACTATTAAGGAGAATTTATGTCATTTACAGTATTTATGGTTTAAGAAATACCAGGTAGAGACACCTAGGTGGTACAGTGGATAGAGCACCAACCCTGAAATCAGGAGGACCTGAGTTTAAATCTGGTCTCAGACACTTAACACTTCCTAGCCGTGTGACACTGGGCAAATCACTTAATCCCAATTGCCTCAGCCAAAAAAAAAAAAAAAAAAAAAAAAAATTGCACTGCAAAATCATATAGATAGAGGGGGAAACATTTTTTTTTTCAATTTGTTACCATTTTAATCTTCAGAAGATTGAAGCATAACAGAAATAGTCTGAAGAAGATGGTGAAGGAGTTCAAATTCTAATCATCTCATTAAGAATGCCATCAATCAATATAACAATGCTCTCTACACTCTATCCCATATAGAGCAGACACAGGAACAAATATAGTATCAGGAAGCCATATTTATCTAGCTTCACTAGAAGAGAAAAATTCCTGAGGCAAAAAAAAAAGAGTTATTAAAGAAAATATGTAGAGAGAATGAAATTCCTACTGATTATTCAATTTCCAATTGAATAGGTATTGGTAGTTTTTAAATCCTTTATCATTCAGTACAACACCTAATGAATATCTATCTATTGAACACTTATTGAGAGCCTGTGTGGCACTCAATTGAGAATCTAAGGCATGATATGCAAGAGGAAAAAAAAAAAAAAAGAAGGAAAAAAAAAAAAGAACAAGGGATACATACTTATGAGAAAATGCAAAGCAGATATAAAGTAATCTGGGAAGGGGGACTCATACAAACCACTAGGAGAATCAAGAAAAGAATGATGGAATACCTGAGCTGAGTCTTATAGGCAATGAAGGATAGCAAGTAACAAGGTTTAGGAAATAAAAAGATTCTATACTTCATGCCACATCCCACATAGAAAGGAGAGATGAATTGTGTGCATGGTAAGCAAAAACTATATCATTTTGGTGACATAAACAAAAATAAGTTGAAGTCAGAAAGTCTGTCAGAAAAAAAATATTTATTTTATACTTGTGAAAATAGAAAGTCATTGAAGCTTCTTCACCTGGATAGATTCATCTGATCTGTATTACAAGAATATTGATTTGACAGAGATATGGATAATACACTGTAGAGGGGACAGACTATATAAGGAGATAAATTAATAATGATGAACTACAATAGTTCCCTTGTCAATGACATATTAAAATCATGGAAGCATAATTAACATAATTAGGAAACTGTTTATATGTAAAAATTTAGGGTTATTTTAGATTCAATGATTCCATGCCTGCAAAGTTTTTTGTTTTCTTTATTTATTTCACTAACTTGACTGCTTTTGAACAACATACCCCTTTATGGTTGTTCCTCTTGGAGAATCTGCATGTTTTCATCACTGATTATTCCAAAGCAACCTTTCTGGTACATTGAACAGCATAAGGAGTGGCTTCAAGTCATTTGATTTATGAGATTTTGTTGTGCATATTTTGTTGCTTTGTTTGGTTAACAAGAATTTCCTATGTGCATGTAAAGTAAAATATTTATACTATAAATTTCTCCTTGAATATCTGTCCCAGGTAGTTGTATTTCTCTTTAGCAAAGATCTTGTTTTGGGTCAATACAAAAGTATGAATCACTAATGACAAATGACAAATAAAAAAGACAAAGATAAATAAAAATGCTAAAGTTTAAGTTTTTACCTTAGTAATTGGCAAAGAAGTGGCAATATTTTAAAAAGTCAGTTTTGGAGATAATACCAAAAAGACAAGTCCACCAAAACAATGAATTAATTCAACCATTATGAGAAGTAATTTGGAATTATATTAAGAAAATGACATCAACACTGATATTCTCTGGCTCAAACAACTCCATAGCAAATGGTGTACCCTCATCAAAATAAGAATAAAATTGTTATATAATCAAAATATTTGGAACTATACTTTTTACTGTTGGGGAAAACAAAAACCATGAAACAAAATAGATGTCCCTCAACTATGGCATATTTTTTTTAATGTAATATATAATGCAATAACTTCTATAAGAAATAACAAATAAGAAGAATCCAGAGAAAGTGTAGACCTTGTTAATTGTTGCAAAATAAAGTGGAGAAAAAGAAAATAATACACAGAATGACTTCAATAATGTAACTGGAAAGATTATCAACATCAATGAAAGAAAAAATGAATGTTTAATAAATTAATGAACAAAATTGACAACAGAGAGATGTCAATGTCAATGTCAATTGCTGAAGGGATATAGCCCCCTGCTGATTGTTTAATTCAGACATATACTGAAATTAGAATGATGTAGAGAACATAAGAATGGGTCCACATCCAAGGGAATGATGTTTTTACTTAGAGAACCCTAGAGAGTCAACTGAAGATCAAATGAAACAATTGAAAACTTAATGAAATAAAACCAAATAAATCAACAACATTTGCTTATGTTATTAACAAAATTTCATTTAAAATAACTAGAGAAAATATAAAATACTTTTACATCTATTGACAATACATATATAGGATCTATAGGAATAAAATAACAAAGTAGTCTTTAAATAAATAATCATAACTTGGTAGTTAAAAATGTATCATATGCTCTCAATCATTAATAGAGAAATGATGATATGGAGAAATGACGATTTTAAAAGTTGAGACATTATCCTATATTAAATAGGAAAAGATGATTTAAAAAAATAAGGATAATGACAAGTACTGAAGATATTATGGGGAAACAGATTGCATTGTTGGTAAAACTGTGAAATTGTATGACTATCTCATAAAACAATTAGATCATATGCTTTAAAAAGTTTTTATTTGTACCTTTTGTTTCAGCAATATCACTATGAGATCTATGGTTAATAAATAAGAGGAAATAACCTCATATGTACATAATATTTATAGCAACTTGTTTTTTTGTTTTTTTTTTTTTTTTTGTGACAATAATTGGAAATTGAGAGTGTGTCCATAAGTTAGGGGATGAATGAATAAGTTATGACGTATATAATTACATTGAAATAACACTGGTAAATAGGATGGTTTCTGTTAAAAGTAGGAAAACTTGCATAAACTAAAGAAAGTGAAGTGATAAGAACGAGGAGAATAATTTACACAATAATTGCAATATTATAAAACTAATAAATTGTGAAATAATAGGCACTCAATCAATTCAATGATCCTCCATAACTCCAAAGGACTAATGATGAAAAATATGATCTATCTTGAAGTAGAAAACTAATAGGTGGTAGATTGGAGCATAGTTTTTTTTTTTCTTTTTTGTTTTGTTATTTATTTTTCTTTCATTTTGTTATTTTTGCTTTGTTTGGGGTGGGAAGAAAGGCATGGAAATTGAAATTAGAATATAATAAGCAAAATGTAACAAGATGCAAACTCCAAAGGAGGAAAGATCATTCAATATATTATTCAGGTAGCATTTGAAAAAAAAAAAATTCTCAGGAGATAGGATTACAAAAAAGAAGAAAGATAAGTAGGAGGACAACCAAGATATTAGAAACTAAAGAAGAAATATCATTAAAGTAGAAAACTCTGGATAGGCAGTATCAGTCTTCACTAAGTCACTGTCCAGATTTATACATTTTTTGAATTTTTATTTTTTCCTTGCTAGTTCATCCTTGTCCTTTAAAAGCAGAATTATGCCATTCAGAATTTGTGTAGGAAGATAAAAGCAAATGCTTCTTTGACACTCATAAAAAGTTTAATCTGTTCTAGCTTAATTTCACCGTTTAAATTGAAATTTTGCTTCCAAGAGGAAGGTGACAATGCAAGGCCTTGCTGTACCTACTTTGAAAAGGAAGAGGCAAGAGAACCTAGAGTCTGACTTAATGATAATATATGTTCCTTTTCTGGTATAAGTAGAATGTACCCTATTACTAAGCATCTGTTCTTCTCAATTACCAGTGAGTAGATGGAGGTGAGGTGAGGATTTAGGAGGCCTCAAATTAAATGTGAATGGAAAGTGTATAACATAATACAAGTTGATAATGCAATTTATTTTTTAACCAGCAAAAGAGAAAATAGCAGTTGGGCATAAATAGGTTTCTGTAATGTCCTATCTCCCTAAAACGCAGTAAATTACCTAGGAAGTCTGCTTTCTATAGTCTCCCAATATGGGTATGTTTCTGCAGTTATTAATAGAAAACCCAATTTAAAAATATGGGCAAAGGAGCCAGAGATAGGTAGACATATTGAGTGTTCAGGGCAAAACCTAAGATAGCAGATACCTCCTTTGAGGGAAAGATTCACTCTTTAAAACAGAAGTAGAGAATAGAAAAGAATATATATTTTTTTTAAAATGTAAGTCCTTTATTTCAAGCTTTAACTTTAGACAAAATCATATAGTTGTTGGTTCTCAGAATGGACTTTGAATTTTTTTTTCACTCAGTCACAGAAAAAATCCAGAGCTTTTAATAAATCCAGTTTATGAATTAGATAATTCAGATTTTAAAAAAAATCGTGTTTGTTTATTTGTTTCTTTATTTCCCTGAAGGATATGTATAGGTGTGGGTAGGTGAAAAGAATTGACTGTAAACATGTAATAGGAGAAATCCAACTTAATTGCATATGCAAGTTAATCTACCCACAAGACCATTTCATAGCATTTTTCTCTCTCATTAATAAACAACAACAAAAAAAAAAAAGTTGAGGTCAGATCAGTCAATACTTTAAAAAATTTAGTTTAGCCCATTCATTGCCAGGTCATATACTAAATCTGAAGCTTAAATATTTTGGCCACACAATAAGAAGACAGGACCCATTGGAAAAATCCTGATGTTGAGAAATATGGAAGTCAAAATGAACAGGGAATGACAAAGGATGAGATGGATAGCTAGTGCCATGCTAACAATGAACATAAAATTGTAGACACTTTGAGAGATAATGGAAAAAAGAAGGTCTTAGCATGGTATAGTCCACTGTTGTATCCATATAGTTGTCTATGACTGAATGATTGAACTGATGAAAAAAATCTGTAATTGAAGGCTAACTTCCAGGATTTTAATGACAATAATATTTCTTAAGCACCTCTTTTGTGTCAGATATCATATTAAGCAGTAAACTTAACAAAGCAAAAGTAAACAAAGAAAAACAAAAGTTAGTCTTTGTTCGCAAGAAGGTTACAATCCAATGAGAAAGAAAACAAGATCATAACTTCACAAACAAATAATACACAGAATAAATGAGTTAATCAATAAAGAAGAAAATGTTTAAAAACTCATTTTAAGGATAAATACTTTTTTCTATTACTCAAAGTAGAATCAGAAGAGATATCTGCCAACTAATTGGCTGCTAAATAAATTTACAAACAAATTTGAAATTTGAAATTTCAATTTGAAATATCTTTTTGCTTACAACATTAATTAATTAACCATCATTCTAGCCATTTATAATCTGTCTCTAGTTAACATTTTCTGTTTCTTTTTTTTTTTTTTGCAAGCCTTCCCTGTTGCAAAATCTTGTCTTAAGTAAACTAGCCTACTTGCTGTTTCTGGCACTCCATGTCTCACACTCACATTCTCACTTGTGCATCCTAAAATCATTCAAAAATATGTATGGCATGCTATCTTCTTTCCAAAGATTTTTCTTATCTGATCTCTTCCTCCAGTATTCCATTTTGTTTATTTTTCTTCAAATGATCATATTTATATTTGCTTTGCTGATTATATATCATATCCCTGTCATTCCAAAGTAAAAAGTAACTATAATGTAGGGAATTTCATTTTGTTTTTCCATGTCCAGTGTTTAGCACAGTATCTTAGACAACGCTTTGAAACACATGGCCCACATAACTCCCAAGTGCAGCCCAAACCAGATAAAATATAATTGGGAAATATTTAGAAAAATAATTAAAAATACAATAAAACATATGTAATATTTCAATTGAGAATCATCAATAAATATATAGTACATAGGGATCTTTATGTTTAAATTAGTGACCTATTTCTCTTTCAGTTGGACACTAATACTTTAAATAATTCCAAATCACACATTTATTATTCCTCATTCAAATCTTGCCTGAGTGAATTCATTCCTTTCTCAGTTATCCTGAATAGCTAGAAAGTCAAAGATATTCACTGTTATATTTCAGTTTTCCCTTTTTATCCATTAGATGTCCATTTTTAAATCTTATCTTGAATTTTTTCCACATATTTATGCTCTATTGAAAAAACAGAATACTCTTTTATGAGGCAGCAGTTCTTAACCTGAAATTCATCAACTTGCTTTTAATATCTATATCTATATTATGTGTATCTATATTGTTAGGGGTTGGTAATCTTTTAAAGGGGAACTTAATGCCAAGAATCCCAGTACTAAAGATATATTTTTTCCTCTTTAATGAAAGCCAGGAATAATTAATTATGATATTATTCTAGTTGCAAAATTAGATAATAAATTTCCCTACTCATCTCTAAAGATGGATGTGGAATTAGCCACCTTTAATGATAGAAAAAAAACCTTTTCATTCCCATTTAGCTTCTGGAATTTTCTTATTGTTTATTTCTATTATAAGCCAATTGCATTTTATGCTCATTTATTCAAATCATATTTTGTGCTCATCAATTTCAAATCATATAAAATGCAAATAAATACATTTTAGTTAATATGTTGAAAATTGGATACTGAAAAACTTGAAGGTAGTTGCATTATAGCACCATGACTTATACTTTACCACATCATCCTGCCAATATGTATCTAAATGAATTTTCAACCAATTTCAACTATGAATTTTAAAAAATGAATCCAGTTTTAATTAAATTGATTTAGAGTTGTCACAATTTCTTCCTCACATCATAGTTTAAATTATTTTTATTATTCAATTGATCAAATTCACAAATCTGATTCTCTCAAATTCTTTGTAATATGTATATTTATACCAAATATTATCATATCCTTGATTTATTTTAAGCCACATTAGCAATCATTTCTTTTCCACGATTAAAAATGCCTTATTTTGCTAAATTATCTTTGTTGCAAAGAGCCAAATTTTCAGGTATATAGTATATATCTATTATTTGCTATTAGGATATGTAGACTCCATGCTATTGATTTTACTTTGTTTAGCAATCAGAATGAGAATTACAAATATCACATGTTTTATCCTGAAATTAATTTTGAAATTTAAGATTTAAAAAAAATACAAAAAATGATTAATACTAAGTTCATCAAGAAAAAGATTTATTTACTATGGTGATTTCTAAGCCATTGAAACATTGAATGACATCCATATATTTTTCTTCCCTAAATTTAATATTGTGAAACAATATCTAAGTTACCTATTCCTTTTTGAGTAACATCTCTAAATAAAGGTGCTCCTTCTTTTTAAGGTTAATATCAGAACTAGATAATAAGAGTCCACTGCATCCCTGTGGCTATGTACAATATTCTAGGTTCTTCATTCAAGCTCTAATTCTTTTCCATTGTACCAAAGCAGAATTTTTTTCTTCTCTGAAGCTATTTCCTTTCTCATCTATGATGGACCTACTTCAGTCCTTCATGTCACTATTAATTGGCATTCTGTTAATATGTTCACTGCCTCAGTAGAGCCATTTTGCATATTACCTACATAAGCAATTCTATTTCCCCTAATATCTCTTTTGGGACCTGTTCCAGGTCCATAACTGATCTTTTACATTTAATGTATGACTGAAATCTCCTCTAAAATATTTCTAGGGGAAATACACATATACCCACACACATATACACACTCCACTTCTTTGCCAATTAATTTAAATAAAATTTACAATATGGAGTATGGCATTAGCTGGGAAATTTTCTATGTATATAGAAGTTTGTGTGGCTGAAGGCTGAGGTCCAAATAAGGATATAAAGGACTTATCTTTTTTGTTTTACATGGAAATATCTATAGAGACTTTGCAGGCCAGATTAGAAGTCCATGAAATCTAAGCTTCCATTTTAATTACTTATCTTTGAAAGAATTATCTTTGAATTATCTTATGGAATTCCCACAACTATGCTATATATGTTTATAACATTGTTTTCAGATAGGAATATTTTAAATGCAAAGTGTAAGTAGCAAAGCTAAAATGAAAAAAGAAATAATTTTAAAGACTTTTAGTAAATCTAGCATTTTAAATTAGTTTCTTTAAACTTTAAAGATTATTTTTGTTTTCTTTTTTTTAATATTCTTTATCAAATGCACAGAATTAATAAAAAGAACTATTGACAATAACAGTTGTGTCTACAATGATTTATGTGAATTTTCTCCTTTGATCTTTAAATTAATCTGTAAATACTTGTATTCCTATTTTACATATGAACATATTAGGTCTCAGAAAGATTGAATTGCATAACCATTAAAAATGAGAGATTATATTAATAGTTTTTCACTTCAGTCCTAATTTCTCTCTTAAATTTGAGTTCTACATTAACAATTGTCTGCTAGGTATCTTCATTTGGCTATCACTCTGGGAACTTAAAGGCTTGCTTCCTCTAAAGTCAAAAAGAGAACTGTTCTGTTCTTGTTCTTTTTCAATGGAAAGGCAAAAGAATAGAAATTAAAGTAACTCAAAGTGTCTTATTTCTTCTCTAGAACAAAGGGAAATGAGTAACAAAAAAGATCATCAAGGTAGCAATTCTTGCAATTTTGATTCTACTTCTGGCCAAACCAAGTCATGTGATCAGTCATATGTCACTGCTCAGTTCCAGTCCTTGGAAGTTATAAATTCTGATGCACATTTAAAATTTGTAGCAGAAAACATCAATTTGGAATGAAAACTAATTTAGAGATAAATAGTTTTCTCCTTCAGTTTTATTCTACAGAATTGAATGAAAGGTAACAGTAAAAATCTGTGACAGAAACCTTTTTCCTCAACTTGTGACCCAATGGGAAACATTCCTGTTCTTAAATTAGATAAGTGGGGACTGCATGTACCATTCCATTGCCCTGATTTAATTTAAACATTTCAAGGATGTAAGGTATTAACAGAGTCCTTGAAGACTGATTTTTGATTAAAAATTTGCCACTACTAGTGACTTTGGACAAGTCACTATACTGCATGGAATCCCAGCTTCCTTGTGTATACAATGAGTTGAAGGAATGGTTCCCTCCAACTTTAGATCTATGATCCTACAACAGTCTAAGTGATAGTGTAATGAGGAATTCTGTAATAATACTTTTGCCTCTACCTTAAAATGCAAACTTCACTGTGTGGCATTTAAAGTCTTTTATACTGTTGCTAGCCTAAGACTGTATTTGAAGTAAAAGGACCTGTATTTAAATGCTATTATTACCTGTAATTGACCTTAAGCAAAAGATTCACTCACTTTGGAACCTCACTTTCCTAATCTAGTATTGAACTAGAATGAACTCCAATTGCTTCTATCTCTACTTCTACGATACTCTGATCTTTCCTTTGAATAATGTTTCATCATATATTCTCCCTCCCTTCTTTATCTTCTTTATCTCCCACACCCAAATCAAACTTTAACTTGACTCTAGAAAACACATACTTTTATTTCTGCCTTCAGGAATCAGACACTAATAATGAATAAATGCCTTTGCTATCAGGTTAAAAGAAAGGATTTTGAGTGGCATGCAATTCCTGACCAAACTGAATAATTAATTTTATCGTGGAAGTCTTGGCAAGCACAGGAAAGTTGATTCCATTCTCTCAGAGTGAAACATCCATCTGGGTAATTAAATTCTGTTTTCTTGAAGAGTGGACATTTTACTGTTATTTTGAAACTAAAAGAGAAATTATGTACCCTCCTGTGTACCTGAGGAGGTTGAGGAGAAGCTGCAGGGCTCACTTTCTTTAGAACTTGCTGACTTGTACAATTAAGGTGTTAGCCATTATCTTACATTAATGTAGTTCTTGCATATAATTGTACCTATGATGATTTAACAGATTTAATGATTACCTAAATATGAGACCTATACACCTGCTGTTTGTTTTTCTGCAAACAAAACTAAGGTGAACTGGTAGTAATGCTGATTTTATAAATCTGTATGCACACATAGAATAAAAGCCCTCTCTTCCCACAAATATATAAGAAAATAATTTTCATTAATGAGAATGAAAACATTGCCTATAACTATGCATAAAGATGCAGTAACTGAGTTTTTTTACTTAAAAAGTAGTCTAAAGTGCCCTTACTTAGATCATACTAGCTATATGACCTTACACAAGTATTTTGATTTCTCTGATTCTTGATGAAATAATTTTTGTGATATTTGAATTGTCCAATATATTTCAAGTCTCACTTCAAATATCCACTCTTCTTAGAAATCTTTCTTAATGATCTAAGTTATTCACTCTCCACTCCCATAACAAACACATCTGAAGCTTCTCTGAATTTATTTCATATTTATCCATCTCAGTGAATGTCATTTTCCCCCAGGAAATATATATGCTTTATGGGGACAGTTCCTGTAAGTGTTAAATTTCTCTTTGTATCCCCAAAATTTAGCACAATGCCAGGAAGAACATAAGTGTTTATATATATATATATATATATATATATATATATATATATATATATATATATATATATATATATATATAAAGAAAGGAAACCAAGATGGCTCACTAATAAAGAGAGACATTTCCTTGAACTCTCCCAAATTCCATGTAAAGATCATTAAAAATAACACCTCACAGTGAATTCTGGAGCAGCAAAATCAACAAAATCATAGACTGAAAAAAAATTTATATCACAAAATCATTTAAAAGGTTAATTGAAGTGTGAAGTTCACTATAGAGTGAGAGTGGAGCAAAGCACAGTATACATGACACCCAGGCAAGGCAGTAGTGGTCTTGGTGAGTCACTGAATTGGTAGCTGCAATTTCCAGAGCTCTTAACCTGCAAAAGGTAATGGTAACAGACAACTAGTTGGAAGATGACAAAATTTCATTCAATAAAGGGCTGTGGAAACATTGATTAAAATGGAAATGGAAACTAAATAATCTAAGTAATAATACAACTTGAAACAATGAGCTTAAAGAACAAATTCTAAAAATAATTAACATTTCATTAAAGAAAATAAAAAACATCATACCAAACTTTGTGAGATGTTGCCAAAGTAATACTTAGGGAAAATATATGCCTATCAACATTTATTTCAATAAAAAAGAACAAAAAATAACAAATAAATGCTTTAGGCATGCAACAACAACAAAAACAAACAAAAAAAAAAACTTTAGAAAAATAACAAATTTAAAATCCCCAATTAAACACCAAAATGAGCATCCAAAAAATCAAAGAAGAGATTATTAAGATTTAAATTAAAAACAAATTAAACTAAGAAATAAAACTAATAACTGGTTTTATGAAAGAACCAATAAAATTAGTGTGTGATTTTTTTTTTAAGTAAAAAGAAAACCAAATTACCAGTATCAAAAAATAAATGAAGAATGCATTACCAATGAAGGTTAAATTAAAGCAGTTATTAGGAGTTTTTTTTGTTTTGTTTTGTTTTTTGGCCCATTAATAATTTAGCAAAACTGACAATTTAAGTGAAATTAATGGATATTTACAAAAAAAATAATAATTGACACAAATTAACAGAAGATGAATTATAATCCTTAAATAATCCTTTAAAAAGACATTGAATAAGCCATCAATGAGCTCTATAAGAAAATTTTCCCAGGATTGAATCAATTTACAACTGAATTCTTTCCAACATTTAAGCAGTGATTAATTCAAATACTATATAAAGTATAAAAAAAAAATAGGTAAAGGTTATTTTTTCAAATGCTTTTTATAATCCAAATATGTTGCTGAAAACTAAACTAAGAAGAGTAAAAAAAGGGAAAAGAAAACTATCGACCAATTTCATTAGTGAATATTGATACAAGATTTTCAAATGAAATATTAGCAAAGAAATTACAGTAATATATACTAAAGAAAATAAATTATGACCAGGTGGGTTCTATACCAAGAATTCAGGGTTGGTTCAATATTAGGAAAACTATCAGTGTGATTGACTATATGAAAAAACAAAAACAGAAAAAATGTGGTATATTAGAGTCAAGGGCAGATCTCAAGGGTAGGATATAAGAGGCACTTGGAGACTTATTCTGCCTAAGCCTGATAAATAGGGCATTGAAGGTGTTGAATAAACCTCATTAATGAGGAAAAAGCCCCCTTGTTCTTGCTGATCATGCTCAAACTCGTGCACTCAGTCACGTGATCTGGGGACTATAAAAAGGGGGTTGCAGGAGGTGGGAGAGGGGAGACAGGGAGGGGTACTCTGGAGGGAACTCTAGGAGGAAGAAAGAGTAAAATATAGAATAAAGATCTGTTGCCACATACTTGAGTAACTTGGGTGTTCTGTGGGGGAACCTCTAAAGAGGTAGCTCTCTAATTGAGATAATTGGAGGCAAAGACATTCGAAGACTTGGGGAAGGTAAGAAACCAGTTGACCCCAGCAGAGATGAGCAGCTGGTAGTTAAAGGTGGTAATTATCAAAACATACAAAAAATATGTTAGTAAGCACTTAAGTTCTAAGTTTAGAACTTTTTTTAAGCACTTCTTAAAATAATAGGTAGTATTCATTTAAAACCAGGATCAAACATTATCCATAATGAGGAAAAATATTTGAAATCTTCCTAATTCAAGAGTGAATCAAGGATGCCCATCATTATCATCATTGTTATTCTATATAGTCCTAATAAGAATAACTAGAGCAATGAGACAAGGGAAATAAATTATAGCTATAAAACTAGGCAACTGGAAACACTTAGCACCCCTTGTAAATGATATAATAATATACAAAGAGAACCTTAGTGAATTAACTTTTAAAAATAGTAGGAATTATAGATGATTTTCTGAACAAGAAATCAAAGCTATTAATAATCAAAAGAAAAAAATGCTTTAAATTTCTATTGATTTAAGAAATGCAAATTATACCAATTGTGAGATACACCTTAGCACCTATGAGATTTGCTAACATGAGAAAAAGAAAATGGCAAATGCTGCTTGTGGAGGATGTGGACAAATCAAGATACTAATATACCATTGATATAGTTGTAAACTTGTCCAACCATTCTGGACAATGATTTGGAACAATGTTCAAAGGATAATAATACTATGCATACCCTTTGAATCAGCAGTACTATTGTTAATTTAATAAAGGTATAAAAGGGAAAAATTTCTATTTGTGGAAAAATATTTATAACATATCTTTTTGGAAATTGAGAGGATGCCCATCAATTGATGAATGGCTAAATAATGTGATATTTGATTGTGAGGGAATACTATGTTCTATAAGAAATGGTTATCAGGATGGGTTGAGAAAAACATAGTCAATCTTATATGAACTTGCAAAGTGAAGTGGGCAAAACCAAAACATTGTGTACATTAATAATAACATTATAGAACTAATTAACAGTGAAAAAACTTAGCTATTCTTTTCAAGACAGTGATACAACACAATTCCCAAGAATTTATGAGGAAAAATGCTACGTACCTCTTGAGGGAGAAATGATGAACTCTGAAGGCAAACTGAAGAAATTTTTTAAACCTTTATTTATTTATTTATTTGCAACATGGCTAACATGGTAATGTGTTTTGCATTAGTTCACATGTTCAATCAATATCTAATCACTTGCATCCTTAAGGAGAGGGGAGAGTCAAGGAAGGGGAGAATTTAAAGCTGAATTTTTTTACAGTTGAAATTTTTATATGTAACTGTAAGAATTTTAATAAAATAATTAAAGAATTAAAATGCTTCAGCAGTTAGGCAAAATTTTTTGACAAAATGTGTGGGGAAAATTAAATGGTATTCTTTTTTATTCTTTAAATTGATGATGCAAACATTGAAGAGTGGGTATAGAAAGAAAATAGAACTCTCTTCATAGGTAAAGGACCTGACTGAAGAACTGCCTCTGGAACATACTGGGCAATTTTCATTGAACTAGGCAAGACCATAAGATTTTACAAATGCCTTGCCTACTAGCAGATATGTATCTGTAGAGGAAATTTCCATACAAATAGATTGCAAGAAAAAGATGAATAATCACTCAAAGACAAATGAAAAATTCAAATAATCAAAGAAAAAAGAAGTGATACATAAAAAAGTTTCCATCCTTTGAAAGGAGTCAAATTTATGTATGAGCTATAGTTAAAAGTAAATGATCAGAAATAACTTCTGTAAATTTGATTTCATTTGGGAATTCTGGAAAAGGTCCTCTGTTGGACCAGTAAAACTCATTCATTACAGTTCATGAAAAATATCTAGATATGAAATATTTTCTTAATTTTATTTGGTATACTTATGAGTAGAAAATTATTTGCTTAACATAGCACCTAAATATTAGGATTTAGAAATTATTTCTCAAGCTGCTCATTGGCATGAAATTTACATATATCATCACTGAGACAATAAAATACTTATTACAAATGATGAAACCCCCAAAATCATCAATAGCAGCAAACCAGACATTCAAAGATTTTAAGAGAATTGTGTAAGGACATAACTACTAAGTGCTACTTTGAGAGGCAATCACTTTGACCCTCAGTTCTAGATTGTGATCAGTAGGCAGACTTCTCTTCCCTTGCCCTACCATTAGCATTCCCCTTTATTAAGCAAATGCTGCTTAAAAGGGAGTACAGGTGATAATATTTGCATAAATGGTAAAATGATTGCAGATATAAAACACATAAACACAGAGACATAAACATGTAGTCATCACAAAGCAAAAGCAAATCTATTATCTCTTCTATGTCCCATATAGTAGCATTGGATCAAGTGCATATGGATGGCAATATTGAAAATAATCCTGATAATTAATTAATTTCCCCCATATTAAGTTCTACTTGTAAAGATAGTTTTCACAAAGCATAATAGAATAAATCTGACTTTGAAGGATTAATTTTTGCTCACTGTCTTTCAAATGGTACACTTTAATGAAGTTGAGACTTTCATCATCTTAGTTCTTTCTGATTTCAATTGTCTGTTGTATTAATATTACATTTAGTTCCATCTATTAGTTGAATAAAATAAAGGATTGGAATCTGTTTCAAAAAGACCTTCCATTTTTATGAATACACTATTTTAATAGGTAAATGATATGAAATCAATATATGTGGCTTTAATTAATAGAATTTTGATGTCCAAAGCTAGTTAAACTAGATTATATCTCAGAGATCAACAAGCTTGAAGTAGACAAATATATTCACGAAGAGAAGTGAGACTGTAGAAAGTTTCTAAAAATAATTTAAGAAACACACCAAGAAAAGAGAGAAAGAAAGAAAAAATGAATGCTTTAGTCATCAGGATAGATTGCCCTTTGTTCAACATAAGCAGAATGATTTTTGTTGTTATCTTGTAGGAAACATTAAGACTTTGAAGAGAAAAATAATAGTAAGAGACAAGAAAAATAGCCATGTTTCCATCAGTGCCTTTATCCTAAGTATTTTTTTTTCTGCTAAAAGGACCCTACAGCATAGGAAAACAAGGTAAATTGGAATTTAATGTTTTCATTAAAGTGTTTAGCGATGTTTATTCACAAAGGGAAAAAATGCTTTAGCACTTCTATAGCTGTACAGAAAATTTCTTGAATTTAAAGACCAGTGATCATAATAATCATGTATGAGTTTAGAATTCTGATAAGTGGACAAATTCTGCTTGAGGTAGATAGTGTCAACATGAGAAAGTTTTCCTGGGTAAGTCACTTTTCCTCCTAGATTTCTATTTTCTTATCTGTGCAATGGATGACCTGAACTTCATTGATAAGATCTCTCCCTTCTGTAAATCCAATTATTTTATTTAGGTCATTTTATCTAAATAATGTCATTCAGATCAAATGACCTTTTCTTACTTCTTATAATAGCCTACATAATACCTTATAAACAAAAAAGTTAAAGGAGAGCTTCTATAAATGGTTTCACATTATGCCAGATCTTTAAGGAATGTTTTGTTCTGGAAAGGAAGATTTTGGATTGAAGTAGATGTTAAGTTAGCCTGGAGAATGACTGAATGGGGTGTAAAACAAGAATAGTCAAGTACCTAATGTAAACCAGTAGATGTGGGGAGAAATGAGGCTGACTAAGTAACAGGTAGAAGATTATTGTTTCATAGTAGTTTAAAACCTAATCTTAGAGTCAGAAAGAATTAGCTTTAATTCCAGACTTTGACATTTACTGGCTATGTAACCCTGAACAAATCGCATAGTACCTCATTTTCTTATTACACAGCTTAAGACTTTAGCTGCTGAGAATTTGTCTTGATAGGGGAAGTTTTTTTTATTTGGAAAGTTCCTTTACAAATGAAATCAGGGGTCCAATCTCATTATTCTTATCTGTGAAACATTCCAGTGTATATAAAGCCACTACTGGAGTCAAAAAATGACCTGAAGGAAAACATGGTCTTAATGCCTACTAAACATTTAACTGACTAAGTCACTTGATTTCTGTCTGCCTCAGTTTCTTCATCTGTAGAATGAAGATAATATCAGCAACTATCTCAAAAGATTGTTGTGGGGACCAGATGAAGTAATATCTGTAAAGTGCTTTGTAGACCTTAAAGAACTATGTAAATGCTTGTTTTTATTGTTGTTGGTGATGATGGTGATAATATACATATATAGAGAGAAAGATTGCATATATTTATGTATTTTACATGAAAATTGGAACTGAAAAAGTAAGTCCTCCAGCTGAGGTTCATGAGCTATAATTACTGGCCTAAGACTCATGGAATGGAATCATAAATGCCAAGAATCACCTAATTGTTTAGGTCATCTCTTGATTTTTTGCAGATGAGGAAATTACAATTCCAGAGAGAGGAAATATCTTGCTAAAAGCCTCAACAGTTAATAAATGTCACAATCAGGATTCCAAACCAAGTCTTACTTACAGACTTGTGAGCTTTCCATTTCATAGTATTTCCACTTTAAAATACACCCACATCACACACACACGCACTCACACACTCAGAAATTTGTCATCTTTATCCTCCAAATGAGCTGTCATCCAGTAAAGGCCACATATAGGAAGCTGGTGGCAGGGTGTCCAGGATGACAAAATATTTATAATGAATATTATATCCAGCAACTCAGGAAATATTACTAATGATTACTTCTACTTAAAAACTATGCAACATTTTAAGGTTTGAAGAATACTTGACATTACTTCATTTGATCTTCATAATAACAGTCTATGTAGGTGCTATTTTATTATAATTTAGTAGATAAAAAAACTGAGAAAAACAGATATAAGTGACTTGAGCAGCCTATTTAGCTAATAAATGTAGAAGCCTGGATTTGAATTAGGTCCTCCTGATTCCACCTCCAGCACTCTATCTATTGCACTGTTGACTTGCCTCCAAAAGTGGTTTCCCAAGAGAACTTTGTACACAGCAACAAGAAGATTATATGATAATCAAGTCTGAGGGATATGGCTCTTTTCAACAGTGGGGTGTTTCAGGACAATTACAGCAGAAATGTGATGGAGAGAGTCATCTGCACCCAGAAAGAAGACTATGGAGACTGAGCTTGAATCACAACATAGTATTTTCACCTAGTTTTGTTGTTTGAATCTTTTTTTTTTCCTTCTTGATCAGATTGTGTGTGTGTATGTGTGTGTGTGTGTGTGTGTGTGTGTGTGTGTGTAGCATGATAAATGTGGAAATGTGTATAGAAGAATTGCATGTGTTTAACATATATTGGATTACATGCTATCTAGAGGAGAGGGTGGGAGAAAGGAAGGAAAAAATTTTGTAATAAAAGGTTTTGCAAGAATGAATTTTGAAAACTATCTTTGCATGCATTTTGAAAATAAAAAGCTATGAGAAAGAAAGAAGGAGAGGCAGGAGGGAGAAGTGGGGGGAGAGAGAGTTTTACAACTTAAGAAGAAATTTTTTTGTGGCTCTTCTTTGTATCATTCTTTAATACTTGGGAAATCCATGTCCAATGGGATTCAGGGAGAAGAAAAACAAATAATTGTATCAAAAAGCTCTTTGCCTACTAGTTATCTACTGATTCTAAAGTATCTTTTCCACAGTGGTAAATCAAAAGAAAAAACCTTATCATTGTTTTATTCAGTAAGTATTATCTCTAATATAAGTGATTTGTTCTTCATTCCCAACAAGCATTTGTATGTCTACTCACACTGATATTTTATTTCTCTGGTTTGTAAACATCTAGAAACTTGGGATTATGTGGAGCTTAATTTGTTCTATATATAACCCAGACATGTTTATGTGGACAGTTAATAATGCTCTTAATGATAAAGTCATTGTTGACTTTGAACCTCAAGATTAATATGAAGGGCTAAGCAATTTGATGTTATCCTTAACTTTTTTTTTTTCTTTCTTGCTAGATTGATAATGAATGGCATTTTAATGTCTATTTTTGTTAGCAAATGATCCCTTGTCATTCCAGAAAATAACAAATCCTAGGGTAGTGGCTATTGAACAGTGATTAAAATGGCATCATTTTAAAGCTTCTTATAGAACTATTGGGTTCCAGGGGACTAATTATATTCAAAGATACCATCACCACAGATAGAAAGAAAAATGACGGTGAATATGGCCTTTTTGTATTAAAGCATATGATTTCCTAAGAGATCTACAAGATTAAAGTTTGCTCAATGTTTCCTATAAATTCTCTTAGTGAAATGAAATTAGAATTTTATCAAATTAAAATATAGATGACTTTTTTAATAATCTCTTTTCCAGATAAGCATGAACAATGATCAAGGTTCTCTGATCACATAAACTGTCCTGGAAATACATTGCAACATTTTTAAAAGAAACACTACTAACTCCTTTAAGTCTCTAAAGTATTCTCAACAACATCCAGGCAACAAGTGTTTCCAAATATGCTTAATTAATTAATCTGAAAAACAGTGTGAAGCAAAAACATAGTCTGGGGGAAAAGAATTGTAATAACAATTAAGGTGGATGCTTTAGTAGTAGTTTTGCTACTAAGTACTTGTGATACTTTAAGTAAGGCTTTTTTAGCCCTCAGAGTGTTAATTAACTCAACCATCTAAAATAAATAAATGAACAAATATCTTCATCTCTAGGGTTCGTACCAACACTAAAAGCCTCTGATCCTAGAACTTCTATACTATGACTATACAACTAAACCAGGTTGATAAGAGAAAGAGCTTTTTTTTTTTTTTCCCATTCAATTTTGACCTTTTATATTGAATATACACAATTCAATGTTATTGTTATCTTATTTATGTCTACCTGGCAACCTTTATTATTCTTCAGTGTAATTGATCAAATTATCTCAGATGCTTAGCACCTGTGAATGAATATTGGGCAGCTACATGGTACAATGGATAGAGCACTGGACCTGAGTTCAATTCCATTCACAAACATTTAACACATACTAGCTATGTGACATTGGCAAGTCACCTGATTCCAAATGCCTTAATCCCCCCCCCTCCAGCTAAATACTGTGTTGATTTTATTACTATTCTGCTCAAGAAGGCCCAATGGCTCCTATTATGTCTAGAATAAAATATCAACTCCTTGTCACATGAACCCTTCAAAATTTATTCCTAATTTGTCTAGAATTATTTCCTATTGCTTTTAAGCAGTTTACCTGCTAGCCAAAATTACCTCCTCGATACATGTACACATGATATTCCATCCCCAATCTTTGTCCAGGCTAGACCCAAAACAAGTATATGACACATTAAAATGAGCAATGATTCTTGTAGTAGAAAAATCTAGACTCAGAAAATCATTGTGTAACCCTTGGCAATATAACCTCACATAATCTCTCTTTCAGTTTATCTGTAAAACAAACTAATAAAAACATTCATCTCCTCAGCTTTTGTAAGGATAAAATGAATTAATGATCTTCCAAGAACTATAGGAAGGATTATTATTATTACTGTTGTTATTGTTGTCATTAATATGAATCCCCTTTCAATATTGCTTTATATTCACTTGTAATCCCTTGAAATCCAGAGTTCCCCTTAAATTTCAGTTTGTCATCTGCTATGGATAAACTTTCCTAATTATTTCAGTTGTTCAGTTTCAACACTGAATATGAATCTAAAAAAAAAAAAAAAACAAAAACACACAATATATGCAAAATAAATGTAAAGTGACACAGTAGGGTCAGTGTCAAAGAAATACTCATGAACAGAGGCTGAATAGTGTATGCTGGAATACCAGTGTATTCTGGAAGTAAGTATTGCTTAATTTTCCTGATGAGAGGAATAAAATCAATGACAATCGAGACAGAGAGTATATACCTCTAGGACTTTCTATATTGTTATAATATATATTGTTATAATTGTTCTTTATAAGTTACCTTATATCTACTCTGCATATATTTTTATTTCCTTATCTATGTTTACCTTCAGAAAATTTTTAATATTTTTTCAAGGGAAAAATTTTCCCTAGAAAATTTTAATTTTTCATTTTTCATTTCATTTCAGTTTCATTTAAGTGCTCTGATTTGTATTTTACTCCTCAATACTTACCATACTGCTTAGCATATGACCATCATATTAATAAGTATTTCCTCAATTTAATACATTTAATCAATGGATTTAGTAATATCCACTTGTTCAAAGTAGTACAAAATTCTTTAGGAACATATTCACAACATTCAAAGATGGGTACAAAATATTAAAAATTCTCTCTCTGCAAAGAACAGAGATAGCAGGGAAATTTTTGAAGAAAATTTATTTGTTGACCTTGGAGAGATTTTAAAGGATATTTTGTGAATTGTTCACAAGCAATGATTCATCTTTTCAAATGTTTATATATTCCAAAATATCCAATGGACCATAGGAATCACATCTTGGGTAAAGAGATATATGTTAGAATGTGGGATAATATATATTTTGTCTTAAGAAAGTAAGTTGTTGGGGGCAGCTAGGTGGCACAGTAGACAGAGCACCAGCCCTGAATTCAGGAGGACCCGAGTTCAAATCTGATCTCAGACACTTAACACTTCCTAGATGTGTGACCCTGGGCAAGTCACTTAACCCCAGCCTCAGGGGGGGAAAAAAAGAAAACAAAAGAAAGTTTTTTTTTTTTATTTTTTTTTTAATTACTTCATTTAATGAATCAAAATTTCTCTCTTTTAGATAATGTATAAGCTGTTCAGAAGAGAGGTTAGAGTTCAGTTCCAAACCTTATTTTCTAAAGATAAATAATCTTGGGGAAACAATCCATCTCTGATGTCTGAGCAGGGTCAGGAATTATCTCCCTTCTCATCTCCACCTTTCTAATTCCTGGCTTCCATCAAGTCCCAGATAAATTCTTATCTTCCCTTTAGGAAGTCTTTTTCAGCACCTCTTAATTCTAGTGCATTTCCTCTCCTAATTATTTCCTATTTAAGTTCTATGTAGCTTGCTGATTGTATTTTTTTGGTTTGTTTTCTCCCTCTTTTGACTGAGTTTCTTAAGGTTAGGGCTTTATTTAGCTTCTTTTCGTATTCCCAACATTTAGAAGGGTAGCTGGAACAGAATAAGGGCTTAATAATTGTTTATTGATTTTTTTTTTCTCTTAAGCATATATAATACAAAATGGAACACAAACAAAAATGTATTAAAACTATTCCTGTAAAGTCTATTGAGTCTTACAGTTTCTGTGCAAGATTGGTCAATTGTTCATTGACCAATTGGTCATTGGTCATTCTCATAATAGTAAGAAGGGAAAGGAAGAAACAAATTTAAGCTTTTAAAACTTGCAAAAAGTAGATGTTCAAAATATATATTGGCTTTACAAAAGTTGAACTTAAGTTAAAATAACTTTATAAAGTTAACCAATACAATTTGAGAAACATGAAATTTCACTTTATAAATGAATTATACAAATTGTATCAAGAGCCTGTGTTACTTAAATCCTTCTTTTCCTGGGACAACTATATATAATTTTAGGATTCAATATCATACTCTAGCAATACTTTGTATGTTTCTGTTAAATAAGAATGCATGATTCTAGTCTTTTTGGTGGCTCCCAATTGTAGCGAGCTGTCGTCTCTAGAAGCTGCCGGATCACTCTCTGGGAAGAGATCTGCTGTGTCTTCTACTCAAATCTCTCCGACAGATTCTTCTTCCTGTAACGAACCGTTGTCTCCAGGCAGTTGCTGTTAACTCTTGTCCAGAGAAGTGACTTCCCTTCCTGCAGAGAGCCCCGTCAAGCCTGATGCAATGCAGAGTCTTCTTCTTTCTCTGAGAGTCCTCTCTTTTATTCTCCCAGAGAATGGGCGTGGGATAATGCAAGGGCTTCTGGGAAGAACCACCCCAGCCAATGAGCTTGCCCCCTCTATCAAGTCAACCTGAGTTCTCACCTTGTAATTGTCCAGAAAACCTGAATTCTCACCTTGTCACTGTCCAGACAACCTCAGTTCTCACTTAGTAATCCTAACATCTCCCCCTTTCTTTTGATTTAGAACATAGGACAGTCATGACCTTGAAACATAAATCCATCAATATGGGAAGTATTACAGATAATTACATAAATGACCTTGAAACATAAATCCATCAATATGGGAAGTATTACAGATAATTACATAAATTACATAAGCATATAGTAACACAGTAACATAACACATGCTAGAAGTATATAACATAATCATAAATTGAAAATTTATAAATGTCCATAAGTCCATTGTCCATTATTCTCATCTTGTGTGAGGAAGTCCAATGATTCCTGCTGGTTTTTAAAGTTCTTTAACAGTCTTCTTATTATCCATGCTCTTTCAGTGTCAGATGTTTTATAGATCTTCTCCTTTATATTGAGGTCTTTCTCTTTTTCTGTCTCTCTCTGATGGACAAGGCGAATATGACTCGTTGGCACCCATCTGATTCCTTCTCCTGCTGAAGAAATACAAGCAAACCCTCTCCCCCAGGCAGTTAACCTATCTGGTCCCTTCCATTCACCACTTTCTGGATCTCTCCACATCACCTGGCGATTATCTAAGGACAGTGGAGATGCTCTCACTGGACACTGCCCTTCTGGTGGGTTATAAAACCTGTCTGCTGGAGCCAGCGCATCTTTGTCAAAAATTAGAAAATTAATGGTATAGAGAACTAAATTTAGAAGTTCCCTAGGGCTACCTGTGGCTCCCCCTTTCTTTTGTTTTTGGAGGAGTGTCTTAATATCTCTGTTTCTTCTCTCTACTATTGCCTGCCCTTGAGGATTAAAGGGTATGCCCATGGTATGTAAAATCTTATACTGTGCACAAAAGTGTGTAAAATGTTTGGACGTATATGCAGGTCCATTGTCTGTTTTTATTGCTTGTGGCACACCCATAATTGCAAAAGCTTGTATAAGGAATTCAGTGACCACTCGGGCTGTCTCTTTTGCTGCTGGCATTGCAAATGTGAATCCTGAAAAGGTGTCTACCACGACATGAATAAAAGATAGACGACCAAAAGATTTATAATGGGTCACATCCATTTGCCAGATTTCATTGGGTCTCAAACCACGAGGATTCTTCCCTGGAGGGAGTGTAGGAGCATGGAAAGGAAGACAAGCTGTACAGCTTTTTACTATGCTCCTAGCTTCCTCTCTTGTGATTCCAAATTGTAAACGTAAAGCTCGAGCAGCCTGATGATATTTAGAATGAGATTCTTGTGCTTCCTGAAATAAAGGACTACTGGCTAACATGGTTAGAAGGCTATCTGCCTTTGAATTTCCATCAAAAATGGGACCTGGAAGTCCACTATGTGAGTGGACATGCAAGATATAAATCTTGCCTGGATGTTTTCTCACTTGCTCTTGAAGTTCCTTAAAGAGCTGATAAATATTGGAGGCTGCAAATTTTATTTGGGCTGTGGCAATTCTTTGTACCACACCTACTGAATAGGCTGAATCAGTAATTATATTTACGTCTCCTGGGTAATAAGTGAGAGCTAGCATGATAGCAAATAATTCATTCTGTTGAGTGGATTGAAAATGAGTCCTGATTACTCTCTTTATGGTTAAATCATGAGAGTATATGGCACAAATATTTTCTTTGGAGGCATCTGTAAAGATTGTTGGTCCTTTAAGAGGAACCTTAGAAACCTTTTCTTCAAAAATCCATCGCCAATTATGTAGTAGCCGGGTAATCTTTAATGGAGATCCATGTGCAAAATTTGGAGCGGTAGCCAATAAAATTTGCCATTCTGGGATGTTCTCACAGCATACATTAATCTGTGCGTTAGTATAGAATGTGTATATTTTTTCAGGACTTATCCCAGATAATTGTGTTACTCTCTTAATAGCCTTTAATAAAATCCTAGCCACAAGCACTGGGTAAGGTGTAAGGCTTTGTTCTGGTTGTGCTGGGAGGTTCACCCACTCAATCACTCTGTCTCCTTGATGAAGGACTGCTGTGGGTGCCTCTTTTGTAGCAAAAACTGATATTTCCAAGGGTTTTTGAGTGACTCTTTCAACCACATTGGATAAAGCCAGTTCAACTTCTCTCAAAGCCTTTTGTGCTTCTTTTGTAAGCTGGCGTGGTGAATTTAAAGCACTGTCTCCCCTTAAAATGTCATAGAGAGGTTGTAGTTGATTGGTAGTTAAGCCTAACACTGGACGCATCCATTGGATATCTCCTATTAATTTTTGAAAGTCATTTAAGGTGTTCAACTTCTCTGTTCTTAAAGAAAGCTTTTGTACTGTGAGTGTCTTAGGATATACTTCATATCCTAAATATTGAAAAGGAGCATGTCTTTGAATTTTTTCTGTAGCTATATGCAGTTTGTAGTACTTTAATGTTTCCATGGTCCTTTGTAGACATGCCTCTAACATTTGTTCCTCAGGTGCACATCCCAAAATATCATCCATATAATGTAACAATATTACTTTTGGAAAGGCTTTTTTTACTGGAGCAAGAGCAGCTGCAACATACATTTGGCACATAGTAGGGCTGTTTTTCATTCCCTGTGGCAAAACTGTCCATTCATATCTTTTATAAGGCTCAGCCAAATTAACACTAGGCACTGAAAAAGCAAATCTTTTCATATCCTCCTTATCTAGAGGAATAGAATAGAAACAATCCTTAATGTCTATAACCCATAGAGGCCATTCTCTTGGCAACTGAGTAGGAGATGGAAGTCCAGGCTGAAGAGTTCCCATAGTTTCCATCTGTTCATTTACTCTTCTTAGATCAGTTATCATCCTCCATTTTCCAGATTTCTTTTTCACCACAAATACTGGGGAATTCCAAGGACTTAGAGAAGGCCGCAAGTGTCCTTGGTCAAGTTGTTCTTGCACTATGTCTAATAAGGCCTGAATTTTATCACTTCTTAAGGGCCACTGTTCTACCCACACTGGTGAATCAGTCTTCCACTGAATAGGAACTGGTGAAAGTGCAGGTAGGCCTTCAACAGCAGCCCTGCCTAAAAAGCCGAAGTGCTTATTTGTAATCCTATCTGCTGTAAAATGTCTCTTCCCCACAGATTGATGGGGATTTTTTCAACCACAAAAGGAGTAAAAGCTCCTGTTTCTCCTTCAAATACCCATCTCAAAGGCCTAGCACTAACCTCTGCTGCTATTGATCCTCCCACCCCAGACATATAGGTGTCTGCTTTAATCTTTGGCCAGTGACCGGGCCAATTGGCACCTCTAATAACTGTACGATCTGCACCCGTGTCTACCAATCCTTCAAATGGTATTCCGTTTATATAAATAAGTAAGCATAGGTCGGTCAGCTGTCACAGCTGCTGTCCAATATATTCCTGGATTTTGTTCATTGGAGTCAAAATCTAGGCGACTATCACTAGGTTGCTTATTAGGGGTCCATAACAATAAGCCTGATGCTACTACTTCTCCTGGTTGATAAATCACACGTTGTCTGCCTGTGTTAGTGACTGGGATATTAGATACACGTTCTCCAGTCTCCCACATCAGTGTATGGATGGACACTGTTTTGTAGGCACTCTCAGAAGGTGAAATGGTCAAGCCTACTGTGCCTGGAGGCAAAGGATCCATAGGCTCAACAGGAACAGATTTCACTTCTCCAGGGAGTATCTCGGTAGTCTCTACTGCACACAACTCTATTTTTCCTAATTTCAATCCCTTTCTTCCATCTGATTGCCTTTTGGCTGATTGATCGTGTCTTAAAATTCTCTGGATGTAACCTCGGCTGCCATCATGCCCCACTTGGGGGGCTGAAGCTGGGCCCCACCTGTCATTTCCCTGGGTCAATCTACATTCGGAGGCCCAGTGGAGGCCCTTGTGACATTTTGGACATGGAGTTTTAGGTCTTCTCTCACCCTGTCTTCTCACTGTATCTCCATATCTACACTGAGCTCTTAGATGCCCAATTTTTCCACATTGAAAACATCGCCGAGTTTCTCTAGAAGTCCCTTGCCAGGAGGGACTCTGTCTTTCCACATTCATCATTGTCCGGGTGTAAAAAGCATTTGTTCCCACTGTAGCACAGCGTCTTATGATCTCCTCTAAAGGAGCATCTTTGTCTAATCCCCATATAATTCTTTTGCAAATCTCATTGGCATTTTCCTTAGCCAGATGTCTGGTCATTATTTCTGTAGCTGAATTTTCTTCAATAGTTCTTTTGACAGCAGTTTGCAAACGTCCCACAAAATCTGCAAAAGGTTCATTGGGACCTTGCTGTATTTTAGTGAAAGCCTCTCCGCAATCTTTCTGTCCAGGAAGGACACCCCAAGCTTTTATTGCAGCCTTAGCAATTTGTTCATATATTGTCATGGTATAATGAATCTGTTCCGAATTCTCTCCATACTGACCTTCACCAGCTAAGTGCTCAAAAGTGAATTGTGTGTTAACTCCTATTTCCAAATTGCATCTGACTTGAATTTTACATAATTCATGAAATTCCGCAAGCCATAATAAATTTTCTCCAGGTTCCAGACATGTCCTTGCTATGGATTTCCAATCATTCGGGGTTAGGACTTCATAAGACAAACCATCTAGTAACATTTTGACATAAGCTGATGTAGCCCCATAAAGGGTACAACCTTTTTTCAAATCCTTAATTTTATTCAAATCTAAAGGTGCATATCTTCTCCTTTTATGACCTACAGAATCAATATTTTCAATCACAGGATATGCATGTATAAAATCACTTATATCCTGTCCTTCTTTCTTAGCTTTAACCAATGCTTTTTCTAATCTTGTCATAGGCTTAGACTGCTTCACAGACAATTCTGTTTGTGTTTCTGCCTCTTCCTCTCCTCCTTCTTGCTCCACCCCTGAAGGGTTAATTGAGGGAGGAGATGGGAGGTGCTCCTGTTGCTGTTGCTCAGAATTGTACTTAACTTCATTGTTATCTGATTCATCCTTTTCACCTAGTTTAGTTGACACTTCCCCATTTTGCTCCTTCATCTCTTCCTTTAGAATAACATTTTTTAAAGCCATTTGGATTAAATTGTAGGTATAAATTGTATCTTTGGAAACTGAGTTTGGCCTGGAACCAAAGGGTAAAATGTCACAAAGGTAATTGTACTGTTCACCTAATTGCTCTCCTACTAATTTCCACTCATCTGGATCCAATTCTTCTTCCAGAGAAAAAGAAGGACATATGACCTTCACAGTTCTTAAAAGTTCAGTAATCTCCTCTAAAATTATAATCAAGCCTTGGCTTTTCATAACCTTGATGATGCTCTCTAAACATTTTCCTTGAACAGAAGGTGTTTGCCCCATTTCACTATAAGAGATTGCTGGTTTAACCCTTAACAAGTTAAGTTCCTTATTTATCTATTAGCACGCTCACTTAATCTTTAACAAAGTTTCCTCGTTACTCACGGTTCTGGGTCAGAGAGACTGAGATCTAGATCAGAAGCTTTTCCACTGGAATCAAGACCGTGTCGGTCCCTGTTCGGGCGCCAAATTGCGAAGGTCTGGTCTAGCTCTTCTTGTCAGGATAAGCAAAAGTCCTTGCCCCACGTTGGGCGCCAATTGTAGCGAGCTGTCGTCTCTAGAAGCTGCCGGATCACTCTCTGGGAAGAGATCTGCTGTGTCTTCTACTCAAATCTCTCCGACAGATTCTTCTTCCTGTAACGAACCGTTGTCTCCAGGCAGTTGCTGTTAACTCTTGTCCAGAGAAGTGACTTCCCTTCCTGCAGAGAGCCCCGTCAAGCCTGATGCAATGCAGAGTCTTCTTCTTTCTCTGAGAGTCCTCTCTTTTATTCTCCCAGAGAATGGGCGTGGGATAATACAAGGGCTTCTGGGAAGAACCACCCCAGCCAATGAGCTTGCCCCCTCTATCAAGTCAACCTGAGTTCTCACCTTGTAATTGTCCAGAAAACCTGAATTCTCACCTTGTCACTGTCCAGACAACCTCAGTTCTCACTTAGTAATCCTAACACCCTATTCCAAGCTATTTTAGCTTACTAAAATGTCAACTCCCTAATCTTTCATTGTAAAATGGGAACTCTTTAGAATCAATGTTCTGTCTTTGTTAATTTTCATAGGTCATGATCTATGCTTGTAAAGAACATCCTATATCATCTCAGAATTCTTATTTTTATTTAAATTTCTTTTCAAATTTCACTTCCTTCATAAAAGTTTTTCCCATTCTATAAGTAGTTAATGTTCTTTTTTTAATCAATCACTTTCCATTTGCTTAGTTACATATTTTCTGCCTCATTTACAAGAGAACAAAAATTGCTAGAAAGCAGTGTGTTTTTTTTTTTTTTAATTTTTATAGTTTTTATTTACCAGATATATGCATGGGTAATTTTACAGCATTGACAATTGCCAAACCTTTTGTTCTAATTTTTTCCCTTTCCTTCCCACCCCCAACAAATGGCAGGTTGACCAATACATGTTAAATATGTTAAAGTATAAATTAAATACAATATATTTATACATAACCAAACAGCTGGAAAACAGTGAATGTTTTGCTTGTTTTGCTTTTTGCCTATGTAATCCCCACATTTTTGTAATTAAATAAAAAGAAAACTTGAGGGCAGAGAATTCTCTCTCATAAATAAAAACACATGTATATATATATGTAAATAATATATGTATGCACACACTATATATACCTTATGTGCATATATGAATATATAAGATATATGTATATTTATATGTACACATATGTATAAACTACGAGTGCACAGTTGTATGCAATATAAAGTGTATACACATTTCTATACATGCACACATAGTACACATATAAATGTATTTGTATGCACATGTGTACATGTGTGTTGTTTGTGTATATGTATATCAACAGACCACGATACAAAAAATGGAATTTGCTGACTCATTAAATAGTCTTAGATATTAGGTTTGTGGTTTCTTATTTACTTCTTTAGTAAACTAAGGCACACAGAAGATAAATAATTTGTGCAGGGTCCCATAGCTAGTAAATGTCTGGGGCTGAATATGAAGTCAGATCTTTCTGATTCTAGGCCAAGTGCTTATCTACTGAGCCATCTAGGTGCAGCATTCCTTTCCCCTAATCTTTACTATTTTTCGATTAGAAAACTAAGGCCAAGAAAAATGAAGAAACATATCGATGATTATATAGATAATTAATAGAAGAGATATGATTCAACCGAAGTATTCTTAATTTCAAATCCTCATTTTATTATCTATCTGGAAGTGGTAGAGTAATTGTGATGGAATTCACACAATATATACTCTGCTACAATCCAGTGAGATAACATGTGAAGCATTTTACAACTATTAAAACTCTGCATGAATGATGCAATAATGATCCTGAAAATGATGATTAAAACTGTAAATATACATTTGCCCCTGTGCTTCAAGAACTTCTGATTTCAACTTGGTAAAC
This sequence comes from Sminthopsis crassicaudata, assembly GCF_048593235.1. NCBI lineage: Eukaryota > Metazoa > Chordata > Mammalia > Dasyuromorphia > Dasyuridae > Sminthopsis > Sminthopsis crassicaudata. Next base: position 57,199,363 of record NC_133622.1, on the reverse strand, counting down.
ACTCATGTCCTGACACAGATCAAAACGCACACCTTCACAGAGAGTTATGATTTCTTTCTTCAAAATTATTAGACTTCTTATCCGATGAAAGATATGAAAGTCCAGGTTAAAGTCAACAGTGGAAGCTTTTCCAGTTTCCTAAGACTAAGTTCATTTTCTAGGGATACTGCCCTTAAAAAACAAAACAAAAACAAAAACAAAAAACAAAAAACCTCTTGTGACAGCCAAAGCACGATTGGATATTGAAAAAGGACTTTAATGCGGGACCTACATTATCCCATAACAGAGGGAAAAAAAATGCTGTTACTTAAGCCATTTTAGTATTGCTACAATAACCTCATTAACCTTGGGAACAAAAGTTTTTTTGCTCTTTTGTTTATTCACAGAAATACACACACACACACACACACACACACACACACATATATATATATATATATATACATATATATATACATATATAATATACTTATATATTACTTGAATGTATTTTAAATAACTTTATATATTACAAAAATGACTTTTTTAAATGTCAAAAAGGGTTAAAATATGAATTTGATTGATGTGTTCAACAATTTAAAAATGCATTCAGTGTGTTATTTATTCACATTCAAGTATATCTGAATATTCTGTTGTGGTTTTTTTGTTTTGTTTTTACATTTATTTAATCTTCATTCAAGTTTTTTAGAAAACTTGTATTCAGTCAAGATTCAATCTATTTCATCTCCATAAAAAGATGTGAAATACTAGGGTAAAATGTATGTATTCCCAAGGATCTAAGAGATTATTGTACAGTGTACATGAGAGATGCCAAACATAGCCATATAGTACTATATTTTTCTCATCTGCTGAATGCTGAGGGATTTTCATAAAACAGTAAAAAATAATACTTCAATATATTTTTTTCTCAATTGATTTTCAGGACATGAAATACTTATCAAGGCACAGCTGGAGAATCCTCTTTTCAATCATCTGGCTATATGTCTATTTATTCACTTTATATTGCCTCCTATTCTTAATCACATTGTGCATAGACACTTAAAAATATACATAGACAAATTTTTCTCTACAATGGAAATTGTTATTCCCAATATTAATCCCAATATTAATAATTCAGGAGTAAGAAAGTTTTGACCCTTTTGATGTAACAAATGCTACATTCATATAGTTGAAAATCAATACCTGAGTCCTCAATGTCCTTATGTGTATAAAAATGGCATTATATATTTTTTAATTTTTGTAGTCTTTTCCAATTCTTATGACTTGTTTTCTTCTCTTCTTAGTCAAAAATCAGGAAGTTTTGAGGCAAATAATATGATAGTATTAGAATGGAATAAAAATCCCATGACAAAATTTTCACTAATATTCCCTATTTTAAAATCTGTCATAGATAACCATGTCATATGAGCAACCAGATATATATATATATATATATATAAGATGACCAAAGTTTAGTATTATATTAAAAAGAAAACTTGCAACAAAGTACATATCATACATTTAATGATGTCTAGATTTATTTTGGAGCTCAGTTGTAAATGTATGATTCATGTTCATAACTGTTATTTCATTTGTTTTGGGGAGCCAGAATTTATGTGAGAGCATTCAGGAAGTTGAATGGGGAATGTCACAAGAAAAAATGAAGAAATGACAGTTGAGCAAAAGAAGGAAGGACATCATGAATTTAGAGTTGTTATTTCTCTTCTCTTCCTTTACAATCTCACATGAAGGAATTTAACGAGCAAACCCAGAAAATAAGAAGAAGAAGAAGCAGCCATTTTTTATTGTTTTTGAGTCATGTCTGACTCTGTAATTCCATGAACCCTAGCATGCTATTCCTTCTATCTTGTATTATCCCTTTAAGTTTGCTCAAGTTCATATTCATTGTTTCTATGAAACTATATCTCTCTGCCACCCTCTGTTGTCCTCTCTTTCTTTTGTCTTCAATTTTTCCCAAAATGAGGGTCTTTCCAATCCACTTCCTTATTGTGGCTTAAGTATTTAAGCTGAAACTTTGGGAACTTTCAGTGAATAATCTGAATAAATACCTTTCAGTATTTATTGATTTGATCTTTTTTGCTGTCCAAGGGACTATCACTAATCTTTTCAAGCACCACAATTCCAGCTGTGGCACTCAGCTAATAGTCAAACTTTTAGTCAGACATTCATAGCCATACATTCCTAGAAAAACCGAACTAATTAAAAACAAACAAACAAACAGAAAAAAGTATTTGATTTGATTATACAGACCTTTATCACTTTTTATGACCACTAAGCAAGGTGATCTCTTCTTTTTAGTATATTGTCTAGATCTATCGCAGCTTTCCCTTCCAAGAGCAAACATCTTTTAATTTGTTGGTTGTAGTCATGTCTGAAGTGATCTTTGAAACCAATATAAAACCTAACTGCTTCTATTTCTTTTGCTGCTATTTGTTAAGAGGGATTGGGACCACTTCCCAAGATTTTAGTTTGTTTTTTTTTATTTTTTTCCCTTCTTTTTAATGTTAAGTTTTGTAAGTTTTTATACTTTGCTCTTTTACTCTCATTGAGACTTCTTAATTCTTCTTCACTTTCTTTCATTAGAGTAGTATTGTCTAACACCTCACCTTTCAAGTGAGGAATTGCCTCGTGGACAATGTAAGATATATAGAAGTTTTATTATTTCTATGGTTTAGATGAAGACACTGAAGTTCCAAAAATGGAATGGGCATGTCCATCTGGCTTCACAATGTCAGTTGGTTGTTGTCTTCCAGTCTTGAAAATAACCAAAATGATATTACTATGTTAGATTTGACTTATAGTGTGTCCAACTGTGACTGATTAGACCAATATGATATCAGAATGCTCTGCCCCAGTTCAGACACATAGTTCCTATGAACATTTGGGGTGGGGTTGTCTAACTTTGTACATCTTGTGTTTGTGAGCTAATTCAACTCTTCTTTGCTCGTGGAGCACAGCACCTTCTCTGATGAGGGCACGCCACACTAGGTGGTCCTGTGCAGTCTCCCATGTCATACAAACAATTCTAAAGTTCTTAAGAGAGACCTTGAGAGTATCTTTATATTGCTTTTTCTGACCACATTGTGAATGCTTGCCCTGTGTAAGTTTTCCATAAAATAGTCATTTTGACAATTGTACATATGGCATTTGAACAATGCATTCAGGCCAACAGAATTGTACACTGTGCAGTAGAGTTGAAATGTTTGGCAGTTTAGGTCGAGAAAGGACCCCAGTGTCTGGTTTCTTCTCCCACCATTGATTATTGATTGAAGTATTAATTGAGGATTCTGATCTTCCTAAGACAATAAAAATCAAAGCAATTCAGTTTCCTATAATGACACAAACATACAGTCTGCATTTATTAGTGATAAGGACACAGTCCTTCACAAAATACAAAATCCAGGAGGATATTTCTCAGAGATAAAGCATGTCAATGGTCTATGTGAATATGTGGTTTCTACTTCCTTCCCTGTTCCATTTGTCTTTATTCCTTCCTTCCTTCCTACTTTCTTCAAATCTTTCTTTTTTCTCTCGTTCCTTTCCCCTGGCTCAATTTTCTTTCTACTTCTTGCCTTCTCTTCTTTCCCTCCTTCTTTCCCTTATTCTATAACACCTTCCTATATTGTTTTTTTAATTGTATTAATTTTATAATTATACATTTTTACTGTATATATGCATGAGTAATTTTTTTTTTTATAACATTTTCCCTTATATTCATTTTTCAAGATTTCCCCCTCCCTCCCTCTACTCCCTCCCTTAGATGACAGGCAATCTCATACATTTTACATGTGTTACAGTATAACCTAGATATAATATATGTGTGTAAATCCAATTTTCTTGTTGCACGTTAAGTATTGGATTACAAAGGTATAAGTAACCTGGGCAGATAGACAGTAGTGCTAATATTTTACATTCAATTCCCAGTGTTCCTTCTCTGGGCGTAGTTGTTTCTATCCATTATTCATGCAAGTCTCTCTAAGCTTTTCTGAACTCATCCTGCTGGTCATTTCTTACAGAGCAATAATATTCCATAGCCTTCATATAGCATAATTTACACAACCATTCTCCAATTGATGGACATCCATTCATCTTCCAGTCTCTAGCCACTACAAAAAGAGCTGCCACAAACATTTTGGTACACACAGGTCCCTTTCCCCTCTTTAGTATTTCTTTGGGACATAAGCCAAGTAGTAGCACTGCTGGATCAAAGGGTATGCACAGTTTGATAACTTTTTGGGCATAGTTCCAAATTGCTCTCCAAAATACCTTCCTATATATATTGTTATTTTTTTTTTTTATTTTCATGCACTTGTTTTTCAGTATAGTAGATTGTATGTGTAGATAACTTCACAATAAGTATCTTCTTTTCATTCTGTAACATTGTTTAATGATACATAGAAATTCCAGAAATTCATAAGCTCTACTATCAGGTAGTAGGGTTATTTATTTGTTTTCTTTATGCATTGTAAAATACCTAGAAACAACATTACTGTTTGTTTCAGCTTCACACAAATTTGAAAAAAATCAATCACTTGATTTTAATATCAGTGCTTTGGGGGACTTCTGGCCAAGATGGCAGAGAGGACACACACATTTATCTAAGCTCTTTCTTGCCTTCAGAATACTTTTTTTTTTTTTTTTCAGATATGGCCTTGGAATTAGTGCTTGACTGAAAAAAATCATGAATACATTACCAATAGAAGATATCCTTGTAATTTGCCAGAAAAGGTCTGTTTTTGCTCGATGAGGGGAATGATTAGATCAAGCACAGACTGAAAGCAGGCAGACAGAGAGAGAGAATGGCAGGCAGCTTACACTGAGCAGACTGGAGGGGAAAGGGTGTATTTGCAGCTCTCAGAAAACTTATGGGAAGAGCTTTATCCCAGTGTGAGTTTCTTTGCCCTGGCAGCAAGCCAGTAGATCAGCAGAGAAGCTACAAAAGCAGGAGTAAATACTTCAATCTGGAAAGATTGGGGTCTTTCAGGACCTGGCCATACCCACCCAACACCCAGATTGTCTCAGCACACTCTCAGAGTTTCAGAGAGTGGCTGCTGTGCAGGCAGTGCAGCCATTGCTGTTCCACTGATGCTTCACTATTACCTCCTGTAGTCTGTAGAGGAAGCTTGGTAATACCACACTACCAAAAAAAAAGAGACTCCATTTGCTGTTTTTGTTTGTTTGTTTTCTTTTATTCTTTTTTGTCAAAATGAGCAGAAAATTAAAGTGGACTCTAACTATTGATAGCTTCTATATGGATAGAGAGCAGACTTCAAACCCTGAGGAAACTAAAAACAGATTGTCTGTAGATGAATACCCAAAGGGGAATATGATCTGGTCCCCACCACATAAGACTCTCATAGAAGAAACTAAAAAGGCTCTTACAAGATAGAAGAAAAATGGGAAAAAGGAAAGGGAAGCTTGGCAAGAGAGTCTGGATAAGTCATCACACTCATTTAAAGATAGAGTGGATAGGATGAGGTTATTTAGCTTCCAATTATTTTTTGGTCTATTTTCCCCTGGCTTTTTATTGAATGTAATTTTCATTGCATCATGATCTAAAAAGGATGCATTTACTATTTCTGCCTTTCTGCATTTGAATTTGAGGTTTTTATGTTTTAATATATATAATATATAGTCAATTTTTGTATAGGTTCCATGAACTGCTGAGAAAAAAAGTGTATTCCTTACTGTTTCCATTTAGTTTTCTCCAAAGATCTATCATACCTAACTTTTCTAATGTTCTATTTACCTCTTTAACTTCTTTGTTATTTATTTTGTGTTTTGATTTATCTAATTCTGAGAGGACAAGGTTGAAATCTCCCAATATTATAGTTTTGCTGCCTATATTTTCTTGTAGCTCTCTTAATTTCTCTTTTAAAAATTTAGATACTACACCATTTGGTGCATATATGTTTAATATTTATATTGATTCATTATCTATGCTGCCCGAGCAAGATATTCCTTATCTTTTTTAATTAGGTCATTTTTTTTTTTTGGTTAAACAGTCCCATTTTAGAAAAAGAACTAGAACAAGCTAGTAATCAACTCCCTAAGAAAAATTTCCCAAGACCAGATGGTTTTACATATGAATTCTACCAAATGTTTAAATCACAATTAGCTCCAATATTATGTAAACTATTTGAAAAAATAGGGATTGAAGGAGTCCTACCAAATTCTTTTTATGACACAGTCATGGTACTAATACTTAAACCAGGTAAGTTGAAAACAGAGAAAATTACAGACCAATCTCCCTAATGAAAAAGTGATGCAAAAATTTCAAATACAATATTAGTAAAAAGATTACATAAAATTATCCCCAGGATAATACACCATGATCAAGTAGGATTTATACCTGGAATGCAGGGCTGGTTCAATATTAAGAAAAGTATTAGCATAATTGACTGAATCAATAACCAAATTAACAAAAATCATATGATCATCTGAATAGATGCAGAAAAAGTATTTGATAAAATCCAACATTCATTTCTAATAAAAACACTTGAGAGTATATTAATAAATGGACTTTTCCTTAAAATAATCAGGAGCATCTATTTAAAACCATCAGTTAGCATTATATATAATGGAAATAAACTGGAACCATTTCCAATAAGATCAGGAGTGAAACAAGTTTGCCCATTATCACCGTTACTATTCAATATTGTATTAGAAATGCTAGCTTCAGCAATGAGTCGAGAAAGAGATTAAAGGAATTAGAGTAGGTAATGAAACCAAATTATCACTCTTTGCAGATTCCATGATGGCATACTTAGAGAACCCCAGAGATTTTATTAAAAAGCTAGTAGAAATAATTCACAACTTTAGCAAAGTTGGAGGATACTAAATAAATCCACATAAATATTCAGCATTTCTATACATCACCAACAAAATCCAACAGCAAGAGATACAAAGTGAAATTCCATTCAAAATAATTGTCAATAATATAAAATATTTGGGAATCTATCTGACAAAGGAAAGTCAGGAATTATATGAACAAAACTACAAAACACTTTCCACACTAATAAAGTCAGATTTAAACAATTGGAAAAAAATATTAAGTGTTCTTGGATATGCTAAGAGAATATAATAAATATGATAATACTACCTAAAGTAATCTATTTATTTAGTGCTATACCAATAAGACTCCCAAGAAACTTGATTGAGAAAAAATAACAACAAAATTCATATGTGTTGGGATACATGGGAGAGCTTCTGAAATACATGGGAGTCACCTAACAGTGGCTGCTTTGAGATCCAATACAGAACGAATCTCCTCTTGTGAGAGGATGATACAAGGACACTGAGAGGCAGTTGCTCTTCTCTGACTTCTTTGATTAAGAGGTTGTTGCGTTGTTTGACTTCTCTCCTCTTCTGTCTGCCTCTAATTTATCTCGTTCCCAGTCCGTAACACCTGTGTCAGCATTAGAATTGGCCTGTCTCTTAATAATATGGAAGAAAAAAAAGGTGAAGAATTTCAAGGGAGCTAATGAAAAAAATAAATAAATCAAAGGTAGCCTAATTGTACCTGATCTAAAACTGTATTATAAATCAGCAGTCACCAAAAACTTTTGGTATTGGCTAAGAATTAGACAAGTTGATTAGTGGAATAGGTTAGGTTCACAGGTCAAAATAGTCAATAACTATAGCAATCTTGTGCTTGACAAACCCAAAGATCCCAACTTTTGGGATAAAAATTCACTGTTTGACAAAAAGTGCTGAGAAAAGTGGAAATTTGTATGACAGAAACTAGGCATGGATACTTAACACCATATACCAAGATAAGATCAAAATTGGTTCATGATGGATTCATAAAGAATGAGATTATAAATAAATTAAAAAAACATAGGATAGTTTACCTCTCAGACTTGTGGAGGAGGAAGGAATTTGTGACCAAAGAAGAACTAGAGATCATTATTGATCACAAAGTAGAAAATTTTGATTATATCAAATTAAAAAGCTTTTGTACAAACAAAACTAATGCAAACAAGATTAGAAAGGAAGCAATTACATTTTTACAATTAAAGGTTCTGATAAAGGCCTAATTTCCAAAATATATAAAGAATTGACTATAATTTATAAGAAATCAGGCCCTTCTCCAAATGATAAATGGTCAAAGGATATGAACAGACAATTTTCAGATGATAAAATTGTAACTATTTCAATTCATATGAAAGCGTGTTCCAAGTCACTATTGATCAGAGAATTGCAAATTAAGACAACTATGAGATACCACTATACACTTATCAGATTGGCTAAGATGACAGGAAAAGGTAATGGTGAATGTTAGAGAGGATGGGGGAAAACTTGGAATTGATGCATTGTGGGTGGAAATATGAACTGGATCCAGCCATTCTGGAGAGCAATTTAGAACTATTCTCAAAAAGTAATCAAAATGTGCATACTCCTGATCAATGATGGACAGAAACAAGTACACCCAGAGAAGGAACACTGGGAATTGAATGTAAAATGTTAGCACTACTGTCTATCTACCCAGGTTACTTATACCTTCGGAATCTAATACTTAACATGCAACAAGAAAATTGTATCTAGGTTATACTGTAACACATGTAAAATATATGGGATTGCCTGTCATCTAGGGAAGGGAGTAGAGGGAGGGAGGGGGAAATCTGGAAAAATGAATATAAGGGATAATGTTATTAAAAAAAATTACTCATGCATATATACTATCAAAAAATTATAATTATAAAATTAATTTTAAAAAAAGTGCATACTCTTTGATCTAGCAGTGTTACTACTGGGCTTATATCACAAAGAGATATTAAATAAAGGAAAGGGACCTGTATGTGCAATAATGTTTGTGTCAGCCCTTTTTGTAGTGGCTATAAACTGGAAAGTGAATGGATGCCCATCAATTGGAGAATGGTTGGGTAAATTGTGGTATATGAATGTTATGGAATATTATTGATCTCTAAGAAATGACCAGCAGGATGAATATAGAGAGGCTTGGAGAGACTTACATAAACTGATGCTAAATGAAATGAGCAGAACCAGGAGACCATTGTACACTTCAACAACTGTACTGTATGAGGATGTATTCTGATGGAAATTGTTATATTCCACAGAGAGAAGATCCAATTCTGTTCTAATTGATCAATGATGAAAAGAATCAGCTACACCCAAAGAAGGAACACTGGGAAATGAATGTGGACTACTTGCATTTTTGTTTTTCTTCGGGTTATTTTTATTTTATGAATCCAATTTTGCTTGTGCAACAAGAGAACAATATGGATCCACACAGATATATTGTATCTAAGATATACTTTAACATGCTTAACATGTATGAGACTGCCTACCATCTAGAGAAGGGGGTTGAAGAAGGAAGGGAAAAGTTGGAACAGAAGTCAGTGCAAGAGACAATGTTGTAAAAAATTACCCATGCATATGCTCTATCAATAAAAAGCTATTAAAAAATATATATATACACATATATATATATGGCATATAATTTCAAAGCAGGATTCCTATAATCTTATTTCAACTGGCTTCAAACTTTTCTGGTTTAAAACACTCATTCTTCACTTTGTGCTTGAGATCCTTTCTTTCTCTAATTCAGTGATTTTTAAGCTAGCACTTGGGAACATTTTTTAAATATTTCATTACTTGATTAATAATATTTGATATTTCATATTATTATTCTGTAAGAAGTGACCAACAGGATGATTTCAGAAAGGCCTGGAGAGACTTACATGAACTGATGCTGAGTGAAATGAGCAGGACCAGGAGATCATTATATACTTCAACAACAATACTATATGATGATCAAATCTGATGGACGTGGCCATCTTCAACAATGAGATGAACCAAATCAGTCCCAATAGAGCAATAAGGAACTGAACCAGCTATACCCAGCGAAAGAACTCTGGGAGATGACTATGAACTACTACATAGAATTTCCAATACCCCTATTTTTGTCCTCCTGCATTTTTGATTTTCTTCACAGGCTAATTGCACATTATTTCAAAGTCTGATTCTTTTTGTACAGCAAAATAACTGTTTGGACATGTATACATATGTTGTATTTAATTTATACTTTAACATATGTAACATGTATCAGTCAACCTGCCATCTAGGGGAGGGGGATGGGGGAAAGAAGGGAAACATTGGAACAAAAGGCTTGGCAATTGTCAGTGCTGTACAATTACCCATGCATATATCTTGTAAATAAAAAGCTATAATAAAAAAATAATAATAATATTAGATATTTCACTATAATTTTTGTATGAAAAATATCAGTGCTTTGGATTCTTTTGAAATATTTTTCCTTATGATATTATTAAATGTTTATGTAGGGTCCACATACTCCTTGACTTACTAAAACTCCACAAAACTATCTGCTTTTTAAATGACAGTTTTCTCCAAAGCATGAAATGTAAGCTCTGGTAATTGTGTTCATATGTAAGAGTCATCCACAAGACATAGTATGAAACAGAGACACAGTGAAACAACATAGTAAAATGACATCAAAATACTCACTGGGATAAATACTCTCAATAGGAAGAGTAAAATAAATAGGAACTTTGAGTGCTTGGTAATATATACAGGTTACCAAGGCAACTTCATCAACATAGATGGGGATGTGTAGGAAGTCTACTTGTTGAAGGGATCTCTAATTTAAATACTACAAGGCTCCTGATGTCTTTTAATGATATCGAAGAGCTGCTCCCTGTTGAGCTTCCTCCCTGAAGCTTTCTAGTAAGTCTATCACTCTCCATATAGCTTTATTCCAAGCTGCTCCTTCCCAGGTGTCATATTCATGCGTTATTTAAGTATTCCTAGGCTATGATCTTAACATAGATTTTTTTTTTAATAATTATAATGCATAAGAAACAAACTTTTTAATACTAATAGATGTGTTACAAAGTCAATTTACTGATATGCTGCTGTGGCAGATTTTTAACTATATAGCTATCTTTTGCAAAACTTGATAATTTGTCCATGATTTTCTGGAGACAGTGTAGTTAACAAATTTCCCCCCTGTATGACAGAGCTATAATTCTACAAATTAATTCTTCAAGCCTCTACAGGCCCAGTTGAAGTTATAAATGTAGATGATGTATTTAAGCTATCTTTTATTCTCTTCACTATCTATTGGGGTGCTATCATCAGAAATGCTATCTTCTACCAAGAATGGTCTCATCTCAAAGTTGGTTCTTCCAACCAAAAGCTGTAAAGGTTTTTCCCTCAGTCATGCTCCCTACAAATAGGATAAGATCTTATTAATTTTTATTCCTGACCCTAGTTCCCTCAATTTAATTCTCACCTGATTTAGGCCAGAAACTCACTTTAGTTATTTCTTAGTTTACCTCCCAGATTTGGGCAATTACCTCTAGGGCCACATTCTCACATATGAAAAATAATCCAAGACTAGGATGAAGAAACAATTTTAGCTTCTTTCATTATGTCTTTTGCTTTATTCATATCATGAGAGCTGGGCTAATTGAAGAATAGAAACCTGATGAACTTTATCCCATTCCCTCTCACCTGAAAAGAAAATCAAAATATTTTTCTTGTCTCTCTCTTGTTAATGATCTTAATAGAAGAAATTATAAGTAAGCTTTTGAGATCCACAATTTATTATGTATTTCTTCATGAGATGCTATTTCAAAATGTTTTCCATAGAAACATTCAAAAGAAATTTCATTTAAAAAATAGATTAAAAGGGAGTTGGAAATCTGGAAACCAGGTAAAATGTGAAATGATTGTGGCTACTGGTAATATTTTTATCTGGAAAATAGATGCATGGAACAACATAGATAATGATAACACCTTACCTCTCAGGGCTAGTGTGGCAATCAAATGAGATAATATATGTAAAGCATCCTGGAAAGCTTAAAGTATTATATAAAGTCTTGCTATATCTACAATGTGACATTCTATACTGCCTTAGAGGAAGAAAACAAAGCTAGGATCAATGGGTAAATATTATAAGTAGAAAAATTTCAAAGTATATTCATACAATATTTATAAGGTTTAAGTCTTGTCAACAATAGAATGAATGTTCTCATTAATCAGTTGATAAGTGCCAATTTATGTGCCTGATACAGTGCTAGAAGCTAAAGATTCAAAAATATAATTGAAAACCTTTCTTTTAAGATCCCACTAAAAGAGGCCTTGCAAAGCAGTGCCCTTTTTATCATTAAAAGAATTTTATAGGAGGCTGAATGGCCATTTCTCAGCAATATTATGGAAAATAATCTCTTTTCCAGAAGTTTGGAAAGCAGCAAACAAAACTCTCAATGACTTGAATGAGAATTAAAATATAAATGGGAAATAATTAACAAAATTAAAAAAAAAAACACAAAATGACATATAATGCTTTGTGTTTTTAAAGTCAATAGGAAACCCACAGGTATCAAATTCTACTTGATTTTTTTTTTTTTTTGTCTTTGCTCAAGGCAATTGGGGTTAAGGGATTTTTTCAGGGTCACACAGCTTGTTAAGTGTCAAGTTTCTGAGACTGGATTTAAATTCAGGTCTTCCAAACACCATGACTAGTGCTCTATTCAGCCACTTTGCTATTCCTCTATTTGAATCTGACACCACCAACTGGAAAGTGAAAAGAAAGCTTTAAGATCTTCTCAAATACTTTCTAAATTACTCTGTAGGATGGCTGAATCTATGGTCAATTATGGCAAAGCCATAATTAGCAATTATAATACCAAAGGCAAGTACCACAAGGGACTCCCCAATACAAGCAACACAAACAAGTATAATTACACAGCATTTGAAGGGAAATTTCAATGAACAGAAAAGAGAGCAGAGAAAAGAAAGAGCAATTAGCAGAATATTAGGATAGTAACTATAAGGCTCCATGAGGGGATAAACTCTAGAAACTCAGATGCTACTAGGGATATAAGCAAAATTAGAGAAACTAGTTTAAGAATTGGGTGAATGTATTTAAACTGTGGAAAAATTAATTAATAATACATTCATAATGTCTGATGCTTTTTTTTTACTTTTAGAAATAACACAGGCATTGGAGCAAATGGCTATATTTTTGGTTGTAATATTACTTCATTGTACTTCAATTGAAGCATAATAGATTCTGCCCTCTCATTTATAACTGTGCGTTGCAAACAACACATTGTTGCCGCCATTTTTCTAACACATTTTGTTTTCTGTTTCTATTTCATGGGTGAACTTATCCCATTCACATTCACAGTGATGATTTTACTAAGTATGTATTTCACTCCTGTTACAGGAACCACCTACAAATGGCTACTGGAGATCTAATTCTTACCAATAGAATAGATTGTGTCATGTGAGAGGACAATAATGATAAAAGGAGACTGAGATGCATTTGCATTTTTTGACTTCTAACCTCTTACCTCTTACCTCCTATTTATTTCATCCCTATATAGAATCTATATTTTCTAAGCACAAGAAGGTTATTTTTTTTTTTTTTTTTAAAGAAAAGCATACATTCTTTGGCAAAAAACTTCTGCATCAACAAATTTGTTTTATGACCTTCAGACTGATATCTCTGACTCTCTCGGTTATGTCAGTATTTCTTTGAGCCTGTCAGCTCTACTGAAAGAGTAAGATAAAGAATGTAATAACAGACTTTCCTTTAATTTCTCTAGTGTGCTGTAAATCACATTTGTGGGGGCTGGGATTCATAACTGTGGGGACTTCTAAGAACTGGCCTGTCCATATGGTGTAGTTCATTTTAACCTTTTTACAAGCTTTCTGGGTTCCACACTTGAGCATGGTCATCAACATACTCCTTCCTTCTCAATATTCATCCTACCTTGTCTCGAAAATGTTATGCTATTAACCACTGTCTTTTTAAATTCATGCTCCAATCTTATCACTCTCTTCATCTCTTATTTCTTTCCCCTCTTTTTCCCTATACAATATTTCTATACATACTCACAGACATGTACACATTTTTTTTTGCCATCAATCCCTATTTCCCAGTCACTGTAAAACTTTTTTTTCTTTCAAAGCCTCTTTCATATGAAATAGTTCCCCCCATTTTTCTAACCGTCTCTTTCTCACCCCTTTATTTTTTTTAGATCATCCCAACATAATCAACTCACATTTATTCCCTATGTCTGTGCAGTGTTATTAACTGCCTTAATTTTGATAAAGTTCTTAGGAGTTACAGATACCACTTTGCCACATAGAAATGTAAACAATTTAATGTTTCTGAGTTTAAGATTCTTCTTTATGTTTACTTTTTTATATTTCTCTTGATCTTGTATTTGAATGTCAAAATTTCTATTTACCTCTGTTCTTTTTATCAGTAGTAATTGAAAGACTTCTATTACATGATAAAGACCTCTATTCAATTAAAAATCCATTTCCCCTTAAAGTATTATACTCAGTTTTATATGATTGAGTTATGATTGAATTTTTATATGATTCTATCAAAATAATTAATGCTAATTGGAATAGAATAGGGGTCCAAATGAATAATTTGTGACACTTTGAGGAGAATGTCAGTGAATTATTTCAATTTTTTTTTCCTGTAAAATAACAGGGTTGTTTTCCTTATTAATTTCTTGAAATAGCAAATCTAGACTAATTATTATTATTATTATTATTATTATAGCCTCTTGGTACTCCAATATTTCCTAAATTACTTTTCCTTAATCTATTTTCTAAGTTCTACTTTCAATAAGGTGTTTTATACTTTCTCCTATTTTCATAAATTCTTTTGACTTCATTTTATTATTTCTTGATATTTCATACAGCAATCGGTTTGCCCAATTCAAATCTTTAGTACATTTTCCCCCTAGTGAGCTTCCATATTTCTTCCCCCTCCTTCTACCCCGCCCCCACTCCAGTTCTGCTTTGTAAACAATACTTTTCTTTTCTCCAAGGAAATTTTATGTCTCTTTTACCATTAGACCAATTCTGTTTTGGTTCTTTTGGGTGCTATTTTTGCAAGGATGAATGTTGAAAACTATCTTTGCATGTAATTTGAAATAAAAAGCTATTATTTAAAAAAATAAAAAAAAAAATTAGACTGAACACCAATCTAGGCAGCTAGTTGACAGAAAATATGGTACTGAATAAAGTGAATTGTGAAAGCTATTTCACAAGATGGAGAGAGAGTTCTACGAATTGAGTGAAGGTCAGCTGTGCCCCAGGGCCATGTTTCTTTCTACAGAGAAAACATGATTTACAAGGAGTGGGACCATAAGGCCCTTTTCTTTGTGAGACTAAGATGGGGCCACTTTAGAAGTGAAACTCTCATAGAAGGTAATTTAGTAATCCTTAAGATATGGTTGGGTTATAAGTTTGTCTTCATTTGGAACTTAGGATGTGAGGTCATTTGTCCTGACTAATCAGGGCAAAGATTCACACCTATAGGGAGTGTTACCCCAGGCCCCTATATAATTCTTATCTTTTAAAGGAGCCTTGACTCTCCTTGCTTAACTACTTGTTAGGAAGGAAATGCCCTTTCTCATGAGATTGTAATAAAATTACTTTCTGCTTTTACCTTGAGAAATCTCCTTAATTTATTTGAACAAGTGGCCTTGTCCCACATAGTAGATTGTGTGTGGGACAGGTCAGGCGCAAGACACCCTTCCCAATCCAATTAACTAATTAGAGGCATCGTCAGGTGCAAAGAGAAAACATTTATTTAATCCTTTCAGGGAGAGGCCCAGACATACACCTGGGAGCTATCCCATGCTCCTGCCATGTGCTCCTGGAACCTGGCCTGCTTCCAGCTTGTCCAGGGTTTAAAAGCAAAAGACACGAAGCTTCCCATTGGATAAATGAACATCCTTGACCAATGATCACTAATGCTGGTTGCCTCCCACAGGTCATGTCACTTTCTGCAACTTTTTGCATCTCTGGTTCAAAGTTCATTTCTCCAGAGAGTAAATGACTTCCCCCAAAGTCCAAAGTTCTGGGAACAGAGAAATGCTTCATCCAATCAGTCCCATTAACAGTCTTAAAGTCATGAAGACTCTTCTTCTTCAGTGTAAATTCAGCTTCAGACACTTAATATCTGTGTGACCCAGGATAAGTTACTTAATCCTGTGTACCTCAGTTTCCTCATCTGTAAAATGAACTGGGAAAGGAAATGGCAAACTACTCCAGTATCTTTGCTGAGCAAACCACAAATGGACTTATGAAGAGTTAGACACAAGGAAAAATGATTGAGTAAAAACAGACTGGATGTTTTTCCTAATCTGATGGTATGGAAGGAGCAGAAATAAGTGTTAGTTCATGAAAAGTGTCAATTAGTCTTTGGTGCCAGGCACAACCATGTGATCACTCATTTAGAGCTAATTAGGAGTATCATTTATTTTTAAATCAATAATATCAATAATATTGATGAAAAATGTGAGGTCCAGAGATGTTAAATAACTTTCCTAGATGACATCATTGCTAGAGACAGAGAAGTATCTAATATTAAGGTAAACTTTTGATTTTTCTTAAAGCACTAAGTTTAGTTGTTTCTAATGAAGAAATATAAATATTATCACCAGGATCTGGAATATATAGGCTTAGTCATCCAATCTTCATGATTATTCACATCATTAAATGTATGATGCCACAGAATAAACAGTAATAAGAGAAATCATTATTAATAATCACTGATTTGGGGAGTGTCAGAATTCCCCTCTTTTTTTAAGGTCCTAATTTCAAAAGTTAAGTAGTCAGAAGGACATTACTGATAATGAGACTGGATTAGCATTCTTAACAATCTTGTTTAGACTCCACCTTGTGGGGAAGCATCTAAGCTCTATTTACATTTGGGTGGGGATAAATTCTTTGAATAAATTGCCTAAAATTGAGGGTGGTCTGGGTATACAAGTAACTCACTTCCTGAGGTGATATTACTCTTAGCTAGCTTCTCCCTGTAATATTCATTCTCTCACTAATTGTTAAAAAGAATCAGACTTGATTGCCACCCTAGGTAACACCCCTTTTCTGAAAAAGCACAAAAGTTTGAAACCCATTAATTTGATGGCCTTTGGCATTTAAGAGTGCCACAGTTCCTTTTATTAAAGTGCTGCATTAAAGTACCTAGAAGTTATGTCTCTCAAACTGTTTTGAAATGCCACAATAGTCATGCAGGATTAACACAGTAGGAAACAGAGGCCAGATCCAGGAAAACGAGAGAGATGATTCTATGTAAACTTCCAGCAAAGCCTAGATTCCTCTAAAACCATGTCAGGAAAAAAAAAAAAAAAGGAAAAAAAAAAAAAAAGTATCAATCGAAGCCAAGTGAGTAGCTCTGGAGAACTTGAGTTCAAATCCAGAATCAGACATTTGCAAGCTGTGTGGCCACAGGTAAATTACTTAATCCTGTTTGCTTCAGTTCTCCATCTGTAAAATCAATTGTGTAAAGACATGGCAAACCACTCTAATCATTGCAAAGAAAATCCCAAATATGTTCATGGAGAAATATATTTGTCAAAATTGACACAAAATGGGCAACTAGGTAGGGCAGTGGATAGAGCACCAGCCCTGAAGTCAGGAGGACTTGAGTTCACATCTGATTTCAGACACTTAACAGTCCCTAGCTGCATGAGCCTGGGCAAGTCACTAAACCCCAATTGCTTCAGGAAAAAAAAAAAAAAAAAAAAAAAAAAAAGAAAGAAAGAAAAGAAAAGAAATTATCACAACTGATATGAGTCAAGAACAATAACAATTCAAAATAAAAGAAATAAAACTATTACAAAATAATATTTTTGCAGTCCCCAGCATACACATACATACTCACATACACACACACATATACCCCATGTTATTGAAAAGACCAATCCAATGTAACTTAGATCTGAACAGATTTCTTTTCTCTTCTGTAAAATCCCATTGGAATGTCAAGGAGCACATACTGGAGATTGGGATACATATTTTGGGATTCCATTACAGGAGACTTTGATGCCATACAATGAGGTTGTATCCACATACACCTCATTTCATAAAGCCCTAAAATATAAAGTACAGTTTACAACCTAACTTGGCATCCTACTCCAGCTGTTGTATGGCACATATAAAGCCTGGAAATGGAAAAATAAATCCCCTTGACTATTATGACATTCAGTCATGTAGTCAATGTATATTTATTATGAACTTATAATGTGCCAAAACTATGATAAATGCTAAAGAAACAAAGAAAGGAGTCCCTTCTATCAAGGAAGCAGTAGAATGAGATGGCAAAGCATGACAAGACATGTCATGACAAAGTTGCCCTATCTAGTATCATGATCTTCATCAAAGAATTTTAGAGCTGGCAGGGGAGAGAACCAAGAAGTTAATATCAACCACAATATCTAGCTATTTTGTTTTAAGCCAAGGAGTAATAATTCAGTACAATTGCTTTTAGTTCCTCCTCTCTCTGGGAGCAGTACCAAGGAGAGAAGTTGAATGAAAAAAACTGCAAATGAAAAATTATTTTAAAACATAGAAGAAGGATTTCTGTCACTCTGATCATTTACCAGACATTGTATTCTTGATTGTCTTTTATTTCTTTTCTTTTTTTATTCCTTTCCTTTATCATTTTTTTCCTGTCCTCTCCTACCCTGTCTTTTCTTTTTCTTTTTTTTTCCTCCTTTCCTCTCTTTCACTTTCATTTTTTGGGTTCTATCTAAGAACTGAGTTCTTAAGTGTTTCAAAATGTTTTTTCTTCATGTTTTTTTTTTTAATTTTATGAATTGTGATTCTATTTTTGTTCATTTCTTCTGTGTAAGTTCTTGCAGATTTTTCCAGTATTCTCTCAATCTATATCTTTCCTCATTTCAAATAATATTATTCCTCATATTGTGTTAAGCCATTCTCCAATTGATAGGTATCTTCTATCTTCTTTTTTTTTAATTTTCTTTTGACTTTACAAAGCTCTGGAATTTTGAGTATCTTTAGAAGGCATTTGTAGCCAGAGTGAAAGTTGGATACTTACAGTCTTATCCTAATCCTAACTAAAAGGGGAAAAGAAAGAAAGGTTGAAAAAATAATAATAACAGGGATTTTTCACACAAAAATTAATAAAAGTGTTCATCACCAATTTTATCTAAAGATGGAGTTGTGCAATTCCCTAAGGTCAGTTATATAGATGCTAAAATGGCAGTAACAATTTTCATCAGTAAATCAGATAATAATTCTTTAAATTAGAATACTTGGATTCTCTAAATCCACCTTTAACTGGGTCTTCATATGCCAGATGCAGTAATTACATGGCAAAAATCCGATTAATCTGAGTAGAGTTGAGATCAAGCCAGATTGCAAGGTATTGAGGGCCTCTTGGATCATATCTTTACTTTGCAATGATCAATGAGACATTTGCAAAGCAAGTATCAAATTGGGGATGGTATTCAGAAATCTTCCAACAATTTAGGAATGAAGTAAAAAAAAAAAAAAAAAAAAAAAAAACCTGCTCATAGGTAATGACAGCAAGAATGGAAAAGAGACAAATGAAAATATGACAGAAGTAAAATCAAAAGGATTTAAAAATTGACTTGATGCAGGAAGTATGGAAAAACAGAAGGCACAAAAAGAAAATTACAAAGTTTTCAATTTTAATGACTAGGAGAAAAGACACATTTAGATTTCATTGTGTCACATTTGAATCTCAACTGGACACTTAAATGGAAATGTCTGCTGAGGAATTAATAAATTATCAGAATATCAAGTCTAACATTTTCTTTTGCATATTTAAAAAATAATTTCAATTTGTCATGTCCTGGGAAAGTAATTATCCAAAAGTAAGAATTATTTATAAAATGAGGTTAGGACCTAAGCAGGAGTCTGAGATGCTCCCATATGTACTTTTGTGAATAGGCTTTATGATATATATTCTAGCTTTTTATATCACTTCCTCTGACCCCAAACCTATGTCCCTCCTTGCAAGTTTTCCTTTCCCATCTATCTTTTACCTTTATCTTTCTTTTTGTCACTGTCTCTATCTCTTTGTCTCTTCTCTGTTTATCCTTGTCCACTCACCATACTCACTCATTTGTATTTTAGATATTCAAAGCCCATGTCTCAAAGTTTATCAGAATTATGTATAACTTTCTTTGTTGCTCAAAATAATAAGTAAATTTAATGAATTAATATTTATTAGAAAATAATAACACATTTTTTGAAAAATGAGATGTTGCAATATAACATCCTGGATTCCTCTACCTCAGTATTTAGCTCTTTCCCTTCTAATATGTTGCTTCCCTAAAAATTAATGTAGTCTTTGAACATTAAAAAATTACATTTATTTTGTTTCCTACTTAATGAGATTACTTGAATTGATCGCCTATAAAAGGTTATTTAAGATTTTTTAGCCTAGTTGTGCAGGGACCCAGATTAGAACTCAGGTTTATTTATTCTTTCATCATCATCATGAATGAGACCAGTTGAAGTTTTCTCAAAATCTCTATGAGATGGACCTTAGGCCTAAATCACATAATCCCAGAGGTCTGCAGGTCAGAAAGGTTGAGTCTTGGGCCCAAATTGCAGGAAGTCATGTGATCCCTAATCCCAAAGAGATCTAGGGCAAGAAAAGTCAGACCCTAGGTCTAAGCTTCAGGAAGTTACAGGAAGTGACATGATCCATAGGAAGCAGGCAGCATTGATGACCATTGGTCAATAATGGTTACTTCCTTGTTAGTCCAACCAATGAAAAGGCTTGGGTCTTTTGCTATTCAATGTTGAAGGGGATGTGGGAAAATTGGGACACTAATGCATAGTTGGTGAAGTTGTGGAGTGATCCATCATTCTTGAGAGCAATATGGAACAATGCCAAAATCACTACAAAACTTGTGCATACCCTTTGACCCAGCAATGTTTCTACTGGGTCTATATCCTACAGAGATCTTTAAAAAGGGAAAGGACCCACATGTTCAAAAATGTTTGTAGCAGCAAGGAACTGGAATTTGAATGGATACCCATCAGTTGGAGAACGGCTGAACAAGTTATGATATATGAATGTTATGGAATATAATTGTTCTGTAAGAAATGATCAGCAGGATGATTTCATAAAGGCCTGGAGAGCCTTAAAGGAACTGATGCTAACTGAAATCAATAGAACCAAGAGAACATTATAAACAACATTATAAAACAAGTTTATATATATATAAATATGATGATCAGTTCTAATGGACGTGAATCTTTTCAACAATGAGGTAATTCAGGCCAATTCCAATATACTCACGATATAAAGAGCCATCTGCATCCAGAAAGAGGACAGTGAAAGCTTAATATAGATCAAACAGTATTTTCACCTTTTTGTTGTTTGCTTTTTTTTTTGTTTAGTGTCTCTCTTTTTTTCCCTTTTTGATCTGAATTTTCTTGTGCAGCATAATTATGGAAATATATAGAGAAGAAATGCACATGTTTAATATATATATATATATATATATATATATATATATATATATTGGATTGCTTACTTTCTAGGGGAGGAGGTGGGGATAAGGAAGGGAAAATTTTGGAACATGAGTTTTTGAAATGGTGAATGTTGAAAACTATGTATGCACATATTTTGAAAATAAAAATCTAAAAAAAATACTACCCACCATGAGAGAGAGAACTGATGAATTCTGAAAGCAGATTGAATCATATATATTTTTAACATTCTTTATTTTCCTTGATAACTTTTTTTTTTTTTTTTTTTTTTTTTTTTGCAACATGGAAATGTGTTTCAAAAATTTTAAATGTAAAAATAAGTATCAAATTGCTTGTCTTCTCAAGAATGTTATGAGGATGGGGGGGACAAATTTAGAACACATTTTTAAAAATCATTGTAAAAGAATTATATATGTAATTTGAAAATATTTTATGAGATAAATGAAAATATATTTAAAAAGGAAAAAGGAATTCACCTTCTTGAAAAAAGCTTTCCTAAAATACTCAAATGTTAACATCTTTGTATTCCAAATCACTTTTCAATTAATGTCTATGATCAGTGGTCCTCAAATTTTTTAAATAGGGGGCCACTTCACTGTCCCTCAGATTGTTGGAGGGCTAGACTATAGTAAAAACAAAAACTCACACTCTGTCTCTGCCCCTCAGCCCATTTGCTCAATCCATTGACTGCATAAAACATCCTCAGCAGGTCACATCTGGCCCGTGGGCTATAGTTTGGGAACCCCTGGATGTGCTGTATATAAATGGGCTTTAAAATGTTATTTTTCTAAGTAGAATGGTAAGTCACTAAAGGAAATAATTATTCATTATGAATGCTCTGTAGTTGGGAGTGTGATACTGGACAAGTCTTGTAACCCTGTTTACCTTAGTTTCCTCAACTAA
Organism: Sminthopsis crassicaudata; assembly: GCF_048593235.1. Taxonomy (NCBI): domain Eukaryota; kingdom Metazoa; phylum Chordata; class Mammalia; order Dasyuromorphia; family Dasyuridae; genus Sminthopsis; species Sminthopsis crassicaudata. The sequence continues at coordinate 57,177,139 of NC_133622.1, read as the reverse complement.
AAAATTTACTAGTGAAGGAAACGGTAAGCTGTTCCAATATGTCTGCCAAGAAAAGCACAAATGGGATTACAATGAGTCAGATAAATCTCAAACAATTGAACAACAACAAAACTTTGGATCTCCAATACTTAGAACAGTATCTAAATCCTAATTAGTGCTTGCTCATGAAATGACTAAAAAATCTGTTTTAGTGGAAGAATTTATCTTACTGAGAGGTCCTTATATTAATAAAATCATTGGTCCTGATACACTTCATGATAACAAGAACAATAAGAATATCTACAAGATCCATAGGCATAATAACAATAAGGCTACCTTAGTTTTCCTTATTTTTTTCCGTCAGATTGTCAGACTTTCAGCAACTTTTTTTTTTTTTTTAAGTGTTTATTTTAGTGTTTAATCAGAGGAATAAATGACAAAAAAAATTCTAAAACAAATGTTGAATATATACAAATTATAACAGTTTAATTTGGGAAAAGCTAAGTATAGTTTGTTAGTGTTCTGTCTATAAAGATACAGTTTTCATTTTAAGATAATGATCTTACTTCACCAATGTGGAAAAACTATTCACCAATGTTGAAATATTTTTTAGCTTTGTGTAGGAGGAAGGATATCATTTGCTATATATCTAAAAGCAGGAACAGAGCTACATTTTCTTTTGTAAGCTTACAGTAAACAAGTTTGTTCAGACAAAGCTCTCTCAGAACTATCTGATATTATGGGAAATGGGAATGTCTTAAAATCTTTTGCAGGGCTCTTCACCAAGATTTCCTCAGGTAGGAATGAATTTCCTATTGCCTCACTGAACTCATTTCCTCATTTGTAAAATTAAAGGGTTGGACCAAATGATCTCCATGGACTTTTAAAGCTTAAATATTTGTTGATTCTGAATAATGAGAATGTTCATTGCAGTTCAAATATGACATTTTATTTCTTTTCATTTGTATCATTTTGATATATATGTAAGATTTATACTCTCTTCCTTTTTTTTTTTAATTGAGTATACTTAATTAAAGTTGTATGGGTAAATATCTCCTAATAGTCATCTATTTAAAAATTATATTAGTGCTATCGACCTTCTTTAAAAATGTATTCAACTAAAGACAGAGCTCCTTTTTGAACATATGTTATAGGCTAGCATTAGAAAAGATAGGGTCCACCAGATATGCCATAAGGAACAGTTTGGGTTCCAAGAACCTGGACATAACCAACAAATATAGTGACCCATCTTAAAACTCAAGTTGGAAAATGTACCACAATTCACCATCCAGGTGTCATGTAATCTTGGTTATTCCAGCCTTAATTTTTAAAGCTGTTTAGCTTAAGTAAAAACCAATCCTCCTGATATTCCTTTTGGCATTCTAAGTTTTAATGATGCCTAGCACAGCAGTGTAATTAACAGTACCAGTGATATATAACAATCCTGGGCTTTCCACTGGTATAAACAGAAGGCTTATGCCAGATTGCTTGTTAAAGGTACACACGGTGGTAAAGTACACCAGATGAAACAATCCCCCAGTAACTGTGTAATGAGGTAAAGACAGCTGTAACATTATTTTAGAACTTTGAATGTGAAGATTTAAAGTCTTCGGTGATGGTGCAGATGGAATGATTGCTCTCCCCATGGACAATGTCACTGGAAATAGATCAGCCCTCCAATCACACTAGATTGCTAATAGCTAAAACATGTTTTGCTTTTTGAGTGAGTGAGAATGTAGAAATTCCCAGTTTACTTGATAAATCTTTGCCTGGAACGAATTTCACAAGCCTGTAAGTAGAAGTAAAAATTTCTGACATGCGTGTGTGTGTGTGTGTATGTGTCTGTGTGTATTTATGTGTAAATATGGAGAGAGACCCAGAGACAGAGACAGAGACAGGGAGAGAGGGAGAAGACAGAAAGAGAGAGAGAGAGAGAGAGAGAGAGAGAGAGAGAGAGAGAGAGAGAGAGGCAGAAGATAGAGAGATATGTATCCGTATATGGGAAAAAAATTTAGTTGATAAAGAAAAAATAAGATAACTTTATTTGTGGGGAAAATATGCTATCATTGACCATAATTATATGAATAATTCTATAAAAATCAAGTCCATGCCTAGAAAACTAAAGAAAGCTAGGAAAGAAATGAGATATTCAGATAAATAACTCTTAATCACCTCAGTGGGGATTGGGATACAAAGTCTGAATTTGACAGCATTGTAATGTCCCAGGAGAGAGAAAAGTTATATCCATATTGATACTCCTACTGTTTTATCGGGGTCACATTGGTTATAGAGCATGAAGATTAGTAATGTAATATAGGGTGTGTTTTTTGAAACTGCTATTTACATTTTTAAAAACAGCTGCAATTTGATCCCAGTATCTCAAAATTAAAGTACATGAGTATAAGGAAATTCATGAGTTGCCCCAAACTGTGAACCTTTAGTATCTTTCTATTATAATTTCATCATGAAAAGGTGAATTCTAAACCTTAACTTCTAATTTGCTCTTGTTACTTTTTGTGTGGTTTTGAAGGTTATACAATGATTTATAATAAAATAATTTTCAAGCCCATATGAAACTTAGATAATAGATAGTATTTTCTAGGTGAGTTTTCTTTTCATTTCTCCTTTTATTCTCTTTTTTTCTTCTCCTCTTCCTCCTCTTTCTCTTTCTTCTTCTTCACCTCTTCAACCTCCTTCTTCTCTCCCACTTCCTCCTCCTACTCTTCCTCCTCCTCCTCTTTCTTCTTTTTCTTCTTCCCCTTCCTCCTCCTCCTCATCCCCCTCTTTCTCCTCCTCCTCCTACTTCTGCTTCTTCTTCCTTCTCTTTTGCTTATTGTTGTTGTTCATATTTGCAGATGTCAGCTTGATCATCAGACTTTTCATTTATCTTCTGTAGATTGAATAAGAAACTTTTAATTCACAGGGAAGTAGGAAGATCTTGAAGTATAACATAAGCTAAATAAACAAATATTTATTCTCCTTTGAGTAAAGATCCTTATTGTTTCTGGCTGGGACTCATTATAAAGCAGTCAGAATAAATAACAGCTATACTATGTTCTAAAAAGAAAGATCCACAAGTCTGTTTTCCTGTTGTAGAATATTTTCTCTTCCCATTTCCATCTGATTATCTATAAAAAGATTTTCACTGCCAATTTCTTTAGCACTATAAAATATTTTAAGATCAGAAAAAAATATTGATATATCTTGGGGGATACAGTAAGATGTTATTGCATCTACTTTTCAGTTGTAACCTGAGGACCATGGAGCTTTATAATAGAAAATACCTACACACATCAGTTCCCCTATCAGTGTGAACTCCTTGAGAGTGAAGTCCTTGCATTTCTTATTTATTCCCAATCTTTATTTAGCTCTGTGCTTGCACATAGTAAGTACTTACTAATGCTTTTCCATTCATTCATTATTAGAAATCCTAGCTATTCTCAAAGCTCAACTAAGGAACAAATTCTTACACAAACTTCTTCCTGTTCTCCCCCCAGTATATATGCTTTGCTTCTATCTTATGGAATTACTTAAAAGGCAATTCATACAATTATTATGCACATGCATATACATATATTTATACATATAAATACATATGCATTTGCACATATAAATACATACACATAATTATTCATTCACATAAAAACACAAACACACATATATGCAATTCAATTACACAAAATGAATTGTTATCTGTGCATATATTTATGCCCCCTAAAAATGTTATTTAAAAATAAGGATTATATTGGTTTTGTTTTAGGAATCTAGTCTTTATTAGACATCTAATGTTTGCTGAATTTAGACTGCATTCTTAAGTTATCTAGTTTCAAAAAAGTTAAAAAAGGAAATGTATAAATTTATTTGGATTTAGTTTTAAGAGATGATATAACATACAAATAAGTTGTCATATATATTTCCATCAAAGGAAATTTCATTAGCTCTATTGCAGCACTTAAAGAATTACTATTTCTGGGAGGTGAAGCCAAGGTGATGGAGAGGAGACAAATCTTTTTTCTGAGCTCTCCCCATATCCTTCAAATTATTAGCAAATTAAGTCTCTGGATTGGTTTTGGAATAATAGAACATCTGAACTGTAACAAATTTCCAATAGAAGATAATTTGGAAGATCTTCAAAAAAGTCTGTTTCAATCACATGGAGGGAGGTGGGACAAGTGCAGATAGTCTTGCAGAAACCTAAGCCCATATAGTGCAGAGACCCAGAGAAATGTGGGCTTCATGAGCTGGAAATCTACTGGGAGAAATCTACAGCAGTGTTGGCTATTCTGTCCTGGTAGCTGTAAGGCATATAAAACAAATACAGAAAGTAAATATTGAGCTTCTAAACTCCAGAATATCTGGACCTGGCCATGAAGTTAGTCCCCATCTCACAAGGCTCTTTTGGAAGAATTCAAAAAGGATCTTAAAAAGTGACTTAAAACAAAAATAAGGAAAGAAAAAAAATGAAAACTTTGCAAAAGGGTTTGGAAAAGTAAACACAGAAATTATCTGAAGAAAAATTCTTACAAAATAGATTTAGGGAAATTGAAAAAGCATATAACTCCTTACAAAATAGATTTGATAAAATGGAAAAAAAAGAAAACAACTCCTTGAAAACAGAATTAGTGAAATGGGGGAAAAATCCATAGAAGAGAACAACTCATTTAAAAATTCAATTGGTGAAATAAAAAAGGAGCTAAAAATGGTAACTGAAGAAAATAATTCACTAAAGAAGAGAACTGAACAAGTGGAAATGAATGACTCAATGAGACATCAAGAATCAAACAAAACCAAAAAAAAATGAAAAAAAAAAAAAGAAGAAAATGTAAAATATCTCATTGGAAAAACAACTGACCTGGAAAATAGAGCTAGGGGACAAAATCTAAGGATTATTGAACTTATTGAAAATCATGATGAAAAAAAGAACCTAGATATTATTTTCAGGAAATCATCAAGGAAAACTTTCCTCATATTCTAGAACCAGAATGTAAAATAGCCATTGAAAGAATTCATCTGAATCTGAATCACCATCTGAAAGAGAACCCAAGATGAAAACTCCAAGGAATATCATAGCTAAATTTTAGAATTATTAAACAAAGGAAAATATTTCAAGTAGCCAGAAATAAACAATTCAAATACTGAAGAGCTACAATAAGGATTACCCAGGATCTAGTAGCTTCCACCTTAAAGGATCAAAGGGCGTGGAATCTGATATTCCAAAAGGCAAAGGAACTTGGAATGCAGCCAAGAATAAATTGCACTATTAAACTGAGCCTTTCTTTTCAGGGAAGAAGATGGACATTTAAAGAAATAGATGAATTTCATTTATTACTGATGAAAGGACCAGAGCTCAAAAAAAAAAAAAAAAAAAAAAAATTACCTCCAAATATAGAACTCAAGAGAAGCATAAAAAGGTAAAAAGAAAATAACTCTTGAGAGCTTTATCTTTGATATGAGTATACATTGAGAGTTCAGATATAATTTCATTTTATTGTGATAATCTAAAAAAAGAAACTAGAGGTAGAAAAGGGATTATATTGGAAAAAGATGAAAATGAAGGTACACTGAGGGAAATTACATCTTACAAAGAGGCCAAAAAAATCTTATTATAATGGAAGAAAAGAAGGGAGGGGATGACCATTGTGTGGCTAGTATTCTCATTAAATTTGGCTCAGAGAGAAAATATTAGATATAACTGATTTCCCAGATAAACTTATCTAATCTTATAGGGAAGTGAGAGGGGAAAGGGGAGAAGAAAAGGGGAGGGTAATAGAAGGGAAAACAGAAGTAGTGGGGAAAAGATGTAAGAATGGTTACGGGGCTATAAAGGGGAAGAGCTGTTTGAGGGAGATGGTAATCCGAAGCAAAATATTGGGGAAGACAGAAAGGGGGAAAGGAAAAAGAAAAGCATTCCTTGGTGTAAATAAGATGGCAGGAAATATGAAATTAGTAATTTTAAATGTGAATGTGAATGGGATGAACTGTCCCATAAAATGGAAGCAAATAGCAGACTGGATTAAAAGCCAGATTCCTACTACTAATATATAGATAGATAGATAGATAGATAAATATAGATATAGATAGATAGATAGATAGATAGATATATGAAGAAACATATTTAAAGCAGAGTGATGCATACAGAGTAAAGGTAAAAGCTGGAGCAGAATCCAGAATCTAGTATGCTTCAGGTGAAGTAAAAAAAAAAAAAAAAAACAGGGGTAGTAATCAGCTCTTAGTTCAAGCAAAAGCAAAAATCTAAAAATCTAATGAGAGAGATAAGGAAGGAAACTATATCTTGCTTAAGGGTATCATATATAATAAAGGAACATATATATATATATATGCACCAAGTGGTATAGTATCAAAATTCCTAGAGAAAAAGTTAAGAGAGCTACAAGAAGAAATAGAAAGCAAAACTATAATAGTGAGGGATCTCAACATTGCTCTCTCAGACCTAGATAAATTGAACTACAAAATAAATAAGAAAGAAGTTAAAGAGGTAAATAGAATACTAGGAAAGTTAGACAAGATAGATCTTTGGAGAAAATTGAATGGAGACAGAAAGGAGTACACTTTCTTTTTGACAGTTCTTAGAACCTATATAAAAATCGAACATATGTTAGGGCATAAAGACCTTAAAATCAGATGCAAAAAGACAGAAAAAGTAAATGCATTTTTTTTTTTTTAGCTCATGACTCAATAAAAATTAAATGCAATAAAAGACCAGGAGAAAATAGAACAAAATTAATTGTAAACTAAATAATCTTATCCTAAAGAAAGAATAGGTGAAACAACAAATCATAGACACAATCAATCATTTCATCCAAAAGATGAAAATAATGAGACACTATACCAAAATTTGTGGAATACAGAAAAAGCAATTATTAGGGAAAATTTTATATCTCTACATGGTTACTTGCAGAAAATAGAGAAAAAGAACATTAATAAATTGGGCTTAAAACTAAAAAAGCTAGAAAAAGAATAAATAAAAAACTTCCAATAAAATACCAAATTTGAAATTCTGAAAATAAAAGGAGAGAATAACAAAATTTAAATAAGAAAACATTGAATTAATAAATAATAGTAAGAGTCAATGTTATTAAAAAAAAAAAATAGATAAGCCTTTAGTTAATTTGATTAGAAAAAGGAAAGAAAGAAAATCAAATTGTTAGTCTCAAAAATGAAAAGGGAGAATTTTCCACTAAATGAAGAGGAATTTAGAGCAATAATTAGGAGTTATTTTTCTCAACTATATAACAATAAATTTGATAATCTAAGTGAAATATATAGATTGCCCAGTTTGACAGAAAAGGAAATAAATGATTTAAATAGTCCCATTTTAGAAAAAAATAAAAATGAGCTATTAATCAGCTCCCTAAGAAAAAAATCTGCGGACCACATGGATTTACATATGAATTCTACCAAAAATTTAAGGAACAAGTAATTTTAACACTATACAAAGTATTTGACAAAAAAAGGGAAAGGTGCCAATACCAAGACCAGGTAGGGGAAAAACAGAGAAATAAAATTGTAGATCAATTTCCCTAATGAATATTGATGCAAAAATCTTCAATAAAATATTAGTACAGAGATTACAGCAAGTCATTCCTGGGATGATATAGAAGATAAGAAGAATTAATAACAGGGATACAGGGCTGATTCAATATTAAAATATATATGTTAGAATAATTAACTATATCAATAACCAAACCAACAAAAATCATATGATTATCTCAATAAATGCAGAATAAGCATTTGATAAAATTCAACACCCATTCCTATCAAAATGCTAGAGAGTATAGGAATAAATGAAATTTTCCTTAAAATGATCAGTAGCATCTATTTAAAACCATCAGCAAATATTATATATAAAGGACATAAACTAAAACCATTCTCAATAAAATCAGGTATGAAACATATTTGTCCATTATCACTATAACTATTCAATATTGTATTAGAAATGTTAGTTTTGTCAATAAGAGAAGAAAAAGAGATTAAATTAATTAGAATAGGTAATGAGGAAACCAAATTATCACTCTTTGCAGATGACATGATGGTATACTTAGAAAACCCTAGAGAATCGACTACAAAACTACTAGAAACAATTCTCAAGTTTAACAAAGTTGCAGTACACAAAATAAATCCACATAAGTCATCAACATTTTTATACATTGCAACAAAGTCTAGCAGCAAGAGATAAAAAGAGAAATTCCATTTAAAATAACTGTCGATAAAATAAAATATTTGGGAATCTATCTACCAGGGAAAGTCAGGAACTATATGAACACAATTACAAAATTTCCACATAAATAAAGTCAGATCTAATAAGTTGGGAAAATTTCAAGTGATCAAAGATAGGCAGAATATAATAAAAATGACACTACTATCTATCTAAACTAGTCCCATACTAATAAAACTCCCAAGAAATGATTTTATAGATCTAGAAAAAATAATAACAAAGTTCATCTGGAAGAACAAAAGGTCAAGAATTTCAAGAGAATTAATGAAAAAAAAAAAAATGCTGCTGTTAATGGCCTCACTGTGCCAGACCTAAAACTATATTATAATGCAGCGGTCATCAAAACATTTGGTACTGGCTAAGAATTATAATAGTTAATCAGTGGGATATGTTAGGGTTACAGGATAAAATAATCAAACTATAGTAATCTAGGGTTTGGCAAATCCAAAGACCCTAACTTTTGGGATAAGAACTCACTTTTTGATAAAAACAGCTGGGAAAATTGGAAACTAGTATGGCAGAAACTGGGCATTGACCCATACCTAACACCATATACCAATATAAGGTCAAAATGGGTTCATGACTTAAGAGTGATATTTTAAGCAAATTAGAAAATATAGGGTAGTTTACCTCTCAGATCTGTGGAGAAGGTAGGAATTTGTGACCAAAGAACTGGAGCTCATTGTAGAACAACAAATAGATCATTTTAGTTTATTAAGTTAAAAAAGTTTTTGTCAAAACAAAACTAGTACAAACAAGATTCGAAGTGAAGCAATAAATTGGGAAAACATTTTTTTTTTTCATTTAAGGGTTCTGATGAAGTCCTCATTTCTAAAATACACAAAGAATTTACTTAAATTTACAAGAAATCATGCCATTCTCCAATTGATAGATGGTCAAGTGATACGGAACAAAAATTTCAGATAAAGAAATTGAAACTAATGCTAGCCATATGAAAAGTTGTTCTAATTTGTTATTGATCAGAGAAATGCTAATTAAGACAACTCTGAAGTTCCGCTACATACTTCTTAGATTGGCTAAAATGACAGGAAATAAATGATAAGTTTTGGGAGGTACGTGGGAAAACTAGAACACAAATGCATTGTTGATGGAATTGTGAAATGATCCAACTATTCTGAAGAGCAATCTGAAACTATGACCAAAGGGCTATCAAACTATGCACACCATTTTGTCCAGCAGTGTTTTTTACTGGATGTATATACCGAAGAGTTCTTAAAGAAGAGAAAGGGACTCACATGTACAAAAATGTTTGTGGCAGCTCTTTTTGTAGGGGCAAGAAAATAGAAACTGAGTGGGTGCCCATCAGTTGGAGAATGGCTGAAATAAGTCATGGTTTATGAATGTTATGGAATTTTATTGTTCTATAAAAAACCATCAGGAGGATGATTTCAGAGAGACCTGGGAAGATTTACATGAGAAAACGCTAAGTTAAATAAGCAGAACCAGGAGATCCTTGTACACAGCAACAACAAGATTATATGATGATCAATTCTGATGGACATGGCTCTTTTCAACAATGAGATGACTCAGGTCAGTCCCAATGATGTTATGAAGAGAGCCACCTAAACCAGAGAGAGGACTGTGGGAACTGAGTATATATTACAACAAAACATTTTCACTTCTTTTGTTATTGTTTGCTTGAATTTTATTTTCTTTCTAATTTTTCTTCCTTTTTGATCAGATTTTTCTTGTGCAGAAAATAATTGGATAAATATATGTGCCTTTATTTGATTTACATATATTTTTACCATGTCTAACATATATTGGATTACTTGACATTTAGGGGAGGGGATGAGGCAAAAAGAGGGATTGGAACACAAGGTTTTGCAAAGGTCAATGTTGAGAAATTATCCTTGCATATATTTTGAAAATAAAAAGCTTCAAAAAAAATTCCTGTTTCTTCAGGTTATGAGAATACTCAAGCAAAATAAAACAAGTCCTTCATATCATAAGAAGTCATTTTAAGATGGTAAGTCAATTTTAAAAAGTAATAGCTTTATCACTCAGAAATTTCTTCTTCAAGGTTACACTAAGGCACACATTAATTCTCAAAGACTTTGTCAAAGGTGTGTAGCAGGTTTGTCATGCCAGAAAATCTTCTAGGATGGTTCAACATAGTCTTCTGTTTGAGATCCAGTACAGTTACTTGCAAAAGTATTCATTCACAATAGGTTAGACATAGTTATTTTTGTTTTTGTTTACTTGTTTGTTTTCTTTGTGTGCATGTGTGTGTACTCTTTCCATGCTTTTATAATCATTTATATACTCTTTCTTTTCCATATTGTGTCCCTAAAATAGAATAGAATAGAAAAGGGCTAGCTTTGTATTTTTGTCTTTGAATCCCTAATTCCTAACAGTGCATTAAACATAGTGAATGATTGACAACTGCTTGAATTTAATTTCTTGCCATTTATGGAGAATTCTAATTAAAGCCCAAATTAATTAATTAATAGTTGGCATTTACATAGTCTTTCAAGCTTTGTAAAACTCTTTGAATATATTATCTGTTTGATCTTAATAATCCTGTATAATAAAGTGTATACATATTACAGTTGAGGAACCTGGCTCAGAAAAGCTAAGTCTGTCAGCTAGCAATTATTAAATATCTACTCTCTGCTGGGCACTACACTAAGTTCTAAGGATACAAAGGAAAAAAGGTCTGCTTTCAATGAGATAAAATGATGTGGAAGATAGCATGAAAACAACTATTTACAAATAAGATTTTTTGTGGGGTAATTTTAGGGGGGAAATTTGGGAAGATTAAAAGAGGTTTCTTATAGAAGGTGGGGTTTTATCTAAGATCTGAAGAAAGCAAAGGAAGCCAGGAAACAATGAACAGGAAGAATAGCCCAGAAATGATAGAATCAGCAATTGTCAGAAATGGGCTTTATTTTTAATCTGCCTGATTCTAATTTATATGGAGTGATAGTAAACTATACACCATGCCACAGTTACTCTAAGAGTGTTACAAATAGATGGCTTATATCATGTTATAAGTCAAACCAAAAAAAAAGAGGAACTGTTTACAAAACATCCAAGAAATCATTGAGCAGAAAAAGTTCTTTCATTATGTGCCAAATTACACTGGTAGGAGATAGTTTTTTCCCTGAAATGTTCTGTTATAAAAAAACCCAGTAACATTTGGTATAAGAAGGCAGTGTTCCACATAGCCATATGTGCCTGTTGATTTTCTGCCATTTAAAAATAAATAATGCTGTGAGGACTAGAAATAAGTGGAGCCCTAATTTCAAACCATGTTGAATTGAGTGAGGTCTGTTTCACTTGCACAAAACTGAATAAGTTGATTTGATGCTGAACAGGAAAATGAAATATAGATGAGTCCTGAAAATTTCTCTGAGGGAGAGGATAACATCTGTGTAATACTATTTTTAATTGATTAGTGCCCTAAGCATTATGGCTTATACAAAGGAAGAAATTCTCAACACTCCTCATGCCCAGCTGCAAGTCCCTCTTGATTTTTTTTTTTTTTAGCAGTATGCATGGTTGTTCTTATCTTACATCTTTATCTGAATTATTAATTATATTGAGATATTATATCAAATTTTAGAAACACCTAGAATATTTCCCTCATCCAAAACATTTTGTGTGATGTTTTATTAGAGAATCAGGAGGAAGGAAGGAATGGGAAAAAAAAAAACAAAAAAAAAAACAAAAAAAACAAACAAAAAAAAAAAACATTAAACTCAAACAACGCTAAGTAACATCCCTACAATTTAGTGGTAATGACATAACCTCAGTTTTCTTATTTGTGAAGTGAAGATAGGAAGGCTAACAAAATGTAATTCACAAAGTTTACTTTCAGAGTTTTTCTTTAGATAGATATATGTGCCAGGTTTTTTTGTTTTTTTTGTTTTTGTTTTTTTGCATGAATGTATCCTAGGACTCTGTTCTGTATCTCTTATTCTTGGATCTTCTAGATTTTCCATACTACAAGCTTGTAGTCCTTCAATATGATATTCCATTGATTGTCCCCATGTTTTTACAGAAAATGTTTACTGTCTATAAATTTCTTTCTTCATGCTTCCCTCCCTTACAATCTTTTGGTATATTCAAGGCTTAGAGAAAAAGCTATTATTTACATAAATTCATTCCTAGTCCTTCCTATAATTGTTGTGGTTTATAACTCTCAAAGTCATTCAGTATGGAATATTCTGCATTATAACTATTTTTTTATAACTCAAAACTCTACTGTATTGAAAAGTCCAACAGGTAAATTTCACAAAATTACAAATAATAACATTGGCCTGAAAGAATACATATAAAAGAATTCCTCTATCCTTTGCATATATGGGAGTCCCCAGATATTGCACATTGCTTCCATTTTCAGGTTTTTTTTGTGTATTGGTTACTGATTTTTCTATGATAATTTTCTCTTTACCACATAATTTTAATGTTATGACTCTCTTATTAAAGAAAGAAAAAAGAATAAACAGAAAAAATTAAGTAAAAACTAATATATTTTGAAAGATATCTCATGAGGACAGAGATCTTAGTCTTAGCATAACTTTGTTTCTTACTGAATTATTTATCCATTCATCAATTCAATGTCTTTAATCAAACATGTGTTTTTGAAATGTATGGCCAGATACCAAAGGGAATATCAAAAATAAGATAAAATACAGTCCCCAACTTCATGAAAATTGTGGTATAGCTTCATCTCCTATCAGTCTTCAGCAGAAACTAGGTGTTTCAAACATTTAGTGTTGCCTTGCAATGAAATGAATGAACAAATGAATGAATGTTCATATATGATAGTAAGATGATTTGCTTTTTAATTCAACATCTGAGTCATAGTGATTGTTTAACAAAGTTTGCCACTCAGTATGGACTTTATTAGTTCATTTAGTAACAAAGTTGTAAGGATCTTGGATTTTTCTACTAGCTTTAGTTTTCATCTTCCTCATTTCTCTACAACTGATACAAATTCAGAGCTCATTTGTACTCTGAAAACCTTGTATAAAGATCAGATACAGAAATAAGATAAGCGATAACTTTTATGTTCCACCCTTAATTCAGCAACTTTTCAGCTCTTACATATTGATAGACATTATTACTCCAATACTTCAAAATATGAATCTAAAACTTCACATTGCTCTCTTCTAAATGAAGAGATAAAATATATGCAACTAATCATTGTTCATCTTAGTGAGTTTTTTTTGTTTGTTTTTTTTGTTTTTTGTTTTTTTTTTTTGGTAATTATATTATGTGGTTTGGTATTGTTGGAGCTTGAATTGTGTATCCTGCTGTATAATACAGAATAGCATTTAATTGCTTCTATTATAATTTATTCTCTCATTAGGTTCAGAATTTAGTAAATATATGAGTAGGTTAAGGTAAATTGCAATATAATTAGGTAATAGGAAGCTATTTATTTATTTATTTATTTTTTTCCTTCTCACTATTTTTATAACTAGGAAACAACAGCCAGTTCAAGGGTTTTGGAATATTTTGTTTTCTTTACATACTTGCATTCAACAAAACATGCCCCAAGATAAAATGCCACAGGAATCAATACATTTTAAGGATTGTCATGTTCACAAATATCATTCTATGATTGTAATGATGAACTACACAAATTATGGAAATGTGTGGGTAGCAGTCAAATCAGTAAAGAAGTAAATTTTATATAAATGAAAGGCTGAGGAAAAAAATCCCATTTGCATAAATCTGAGTTAAAAGAAAAAAATACTTATTCCTTTAATTTTCAGACACAAAACACAATAGGGACATACTTAGGTTCTTAAAATTAGAAATTGGGAATTTTTTTTTTGTCAGAGATTGGCATTTAATAAAAATAATAACAATTTAGAATATAGGATTTAGGGTTAGGGAGACCTAGTTTTAAAACCTGTTTCACACTTATCAGCATCATTAAAGCTCAGTTAATCATTCCAATCCTCAATTTCCTTATCTGTAAAATGGAGATAATAATAATTGTGTTTCTTGAAAAACTATATATTGTTTATTGTGATCTGTATTAATGTGTATAGAATATTGGCATTAAAAATATATTTCTTTGTTTCTTGGAAAAGTCTTTAGTTTATTGAACAATTTTGAGGCATTTATGTCTACTCTATTCCTTCACTTAAATTTAGGACTTCTACATATATTTTTACTATTTCCTGTAGACCCACATACTGACAAATAAGTACTATAGTATCTGTCCTTTAAAATGGTATAATCTTGCTATAAAATTTCTGTATCCACTTAATATTACCTGGGTCAAGAAAATTATTTTAATATTTATTATTCTTTTCAATGAGACCTTGAATTTTTCTAGGGTTGGATGAAATTATTGCAATATCACCCTCAGATAGGATGTTATGGGCAACCTTGTTCTAAATAAAAGTTCTCTATTGAACTTGCCCTCTATCCTGGTTCTTCTCTATCATATTGGCTAAGTTTTTCATGGAATATATTTCTTTTTTGATACTTAATATAATATTTTGAGAGTATTGTCAAATAACATTATCTCTTTTTTGATACATCTTCATTTTATATTTTAATCATTTGGGTGAGGGTAATAATTTGACTGTGGAACATTACTTCAGTGCTCTTCTATTCTGTGTGCTTTCATTGAAGATGCTCTTACTGTGTGTGTAGGTAATTGTAGCGAGCTGTCGTCTCCAGAAGCTGCCGGATCGCTCTCTGGGAAGAGATCTGCTGTGTCTACTCAAATCTCTCAGACAGATTCTTCTTCCTGTAATGAACCGTTGTCTCCAGGCAGTTGCTGTTAACTCTTGTCCAGAGAAGTGACTTCCCTTCCTGCAGAGAGCCGACTTCCCTTCCTGCAGAGAGCTGCGTCAAGCCAGATGTAATGCAGAGACTTCTCCTCTTTAACTCTTGTCCTTCTCCAGTCCAATCTGCTCTCCAGGCCCAATGTTGTCTCTTTTATCCTCCCAGAGAATGGACGTGGGATAATGCAAGGGCTTCTGGGAAGAACCACTTCAGCCAATGAGCTTGCTCCTTCTATCAAGTCAACCTGAGTTCTCACCTTGTTAATTGTCCAGACAACCTGAATTCTCACCTTGTCACTGTCCAGACAACCTGAGTTCTCACCTAGTAATCCTAATAGGTAATATTCTTTAAAATAAAGTTACTCCAACCATACTGGAGAGCAATTTGGAACTATGACCTAGGAGCAATAAAACTGTGCAGGCCCTTTGACCCAGTAGTGACACTACAGATTCTGTATCCTAAGTAAATCATAAAGAAGAGAAACAACCCAACATGTCCAAAATGTTAGTAGCAGCTCTTTTTCTGGTAGCAAAGAACTGGAAAATGAGTAGAAGCCCATCAAATGACTGAATAAGTTATGGTATATGAAGGTATAGATTATTATTGTTATATAAAAATAATAAACAAAGATGATTTTAGAAAGGCCTGGAAAGATTTACATCAACTGATGCTGAATGAAACAAGTAGAACTAAGAATATATTGTACACAGTAACAGCAAGAATGTGATGATGATGACTGGTCCTTCTTAGTGGTTGAGTGTTCTAAAGCAATTCCAATAAACTTTGGATAGAAAATATCACCTCGATTAAGAAAGAGAAGTATGAAAATTTAATATGTCAGCACATGCTATGCTCACTTCTTTGGTTTCTGTTTTTTTATTTTGTTTTGTTTTGTTTTTTTCTCTCATGTTTTTTTTTTTTTTCCCTTTTGTTCTGATTTTTAATTTCACAACATGAACCATAAAGAATGTGTATTTAAAAAATAATTTAAAGGGCCGCTAGTTGGCACAGTGGATAGAGCACCAGCCCTGAAGTCAGGAGGAACTGAGTTCAAATGTGATCATAGACATTTAATGATTACTAGTTCTATGACCCTAGACAAGTCACTTAACCCCAATTGCCTCAGGAAGAAATAAATGAATTAAATTTTAAAAGAGTTTCTAAAAATGGTATAATAGGCCTCTAATTTAGCATGTACATTCTTTTGTTCATTTCTTTCAGTAATAAGTAAATGCAAAATTATTTAACATTATCCCATTCTTCATATGTATTATGAATTTATCCCTCAATGTCTATATAACTATCTTTTTTCCTCTAGTCTGGTTCTTAAGTACATTTAGTTCAGTCTTATTTATTTTTCCCTATCCTTGTATTCCTTTTGGTACTTGGCCATTTATTTACCTTGATTAAACTTTTACCCCAAAATTATTAAAATCAGTATCAATGCCATTTCTCATTTGCATTACTCATTTTCAGTATCAGAAATTTATTCACATAGGTCAATACTTAAGTGTTTTGTATGTGTGTGGTTTCTTATTTTGATTCTTTTAGATTCATACTAATTCTTTTCTCTGATCTTTTCTTTACCTCTGCTGGTGGTTTAAAAAAAATGATTCAAACATGATTCCCACATCAAGAACAGGCTACATTTCCTTTTATGTTAAAATAAAATGAATTTTATAAAATGAATATCTTGGGGTACATTTTGGATTGATTTTCAATAGTGAATTTTCTGGAAACACAAGAATAAGAACTATGAAGGATCAGAGGACATGAATTAATTATGACTTTCATTATTGGAGGAAAATTTCAAATTAAAAATATGACATATCCATTTGAGTAGTAATTATTTAGTCCTGGTTCTCTTATTGCTCACTTGCTACTAATTTTTGTATGGGAGAAAAGAGGGTATAGAGGTGTAAAGTTTTTCTGTAGTTGACACGTTTGCAGCCTTTCTGATTCTTAAAGAATTCAAATAAAAACCACAACATTTAGAAATTAAAGAGTAGATTTACTTACTAGAATTAGAGCTGCAGTTAGGAACTAATAGGTTAAAGTGATTAGCCATCTTATTTTACAGTTAAAAACTTAACAAAGACTGGATTAGAAAGAAGTAATGGGTTAGGATAGGAGAAGTGATTTGTGAATATTTACACAGATGGCAAGTAGGTGACCTAAAATTTAGACTAATCTTCTGACTCCAAAATAAGTGTCTATCAAACTTCAAAATCCATTCAAATGTTTTCTCTTTTCTAAATCAATTAATGAAAAGTAGCAGGTTCTAGTAAATAGAAAGATGCTTTGAAATGTAGGATGATATTAAATCAAAATTCATCTTTTGACATATGATTGTTGAGAGACCTTGGATAAGGCAATTATCTCTAAGCTTTCCAGACACCTTTCTGTTTCTATTCATAAGAAAGATGCTACTAGATAAGAAGGGTTTGCTTGATGGGTATCTGTCCCTTTTAATAAAAACACAGGCTCTATCTCTGTGATTATTCTTACCTCATTCAGTTGACCATGGCTCATAATACTATTTCCTCATTTTCAGGATCTCCATTTTCACTCATTATGATCTTATTAATTAAAGGGTCTCCTACAATGATACAAATGGCTTTTTGGAGTCAAAATACTCTATTGGCTCAATTATCTAATCATTTAAGAAGTGCTCTTCAATAGTTCACTTTACAACCTGTTGATTTTGGTCCATCCTATATACTCTTCTTTCATATACTCTAAAAAGTTCACCAATTTTGCTAGAATCTTTATCTGGTTTCTCTGGACATTTTTAGAGTACCAGTGGAGAAGTCTAGCCAACCATCCTCCTCTTTTGCTATGTGATCAGCTCAGCTTCTTTTTCTGTCACACAATTCTTTCTTTACTTTTTTTTTTTAACTTCTATTATTTAGAATTTTTCATTGTTTAAAATTTGCTGTAAGCTCATGCCCACAATGTATCAAAGTTATCTAGACACATATTAAGTTTTTTGGTTGTTTAGTCATTTCAATTAAATTCAGTTCTTTGTGAAGCCATTAGGGTTTTCTTTACAAAGAAACAGAATGGTTTCTTATTTCTTTCTCAAGTCCATTTTACAGATGAGGAAGCCAAGAGACACAAAATTAAATAACTTGCCTACAACCAAACATATATTAAAGAAAATTCTTCCTGACTCCAGACTTGGCACTCTATCTACTGTGCCACCTAGCTGTTCTTTGGAAGACATAGAGAATATCCATATCTATTGTTCTCACTGTTTGCTTTGTAACCAACAAGCAGTAAGAAAAATGGATTGTGTGTTGAAAGATATAGAAACTATAAAAATCCATTGTTCTTCCTGTTTGTTTCATGAGCAATGACCAATAAAAACAGAGTTGTATATTGGAAGATACAGAGAATACGTAAATCGATTCTTACTATTTGTTTGGTTACAAAAAAGAAAATCTTTATTTTCTAGAACAAATTACTTTGCAGTCTCACAAAATATATATATATATATATATATATATATATATATATATATATATATCATCCATACATCAAAAATCTTTTAAGATTTAATGACCAATATAAAAACAGAAAATTTTGTTTTGTTATTTGCTATTCTGTGAAAATGGTAGTTAATGATTGTGATTGTTTGGAGATCATTATTATTGTTCATTTTTGTCATATTTATGATAGGAAACGGTACTGATTCTCTTAGGATTGTTCTTTTCTTTCACCATTCATTTGAAAATGAAAATTCAGCTTGACTACTCAGATAATTGTTAACTTTTTTTTTTGGCTTTTTTATCATTGAAAAAACCAGCATGACATTTATTAAAATTTGAGAAATAACTGAGCTAGGTGAGAAGATAATGGACAAGTGCTATTTTTGAAGATCTTCCTTTAAAATGACCTAATAGTCAAGATCTCAAAGTTTACTTCCTTCAAGGAGATTTCTTTGAAAAGCAATAGTACTTTAAAAATAATATTAATATGATATAATTTCACTTTATTAAAAAATCACAGAAGATGTCTCAAAGATATGTGCATATACACATTGCTATTTTTTCATTTTTTTCAAATAAAACAAAGAATTTGATCGATTATTGGTCTAGACCTTATGATATAAGTAATATAGACAGTTCCCTTGTTTAGAATCAAAAAGAATAACAATAATATAAGTGGTATTCCTTCTACCAATGCAAATCAACATGCCCTCTGTATTGTCCAGAGAAGTAAATGATTTGCATGAGGTCATGTATCAACTATTTGTTAGAAGAAGCTCATTCTCTACTACTCTATATTGCCTTCACAGGGAAACATATTGAAGTCTTTATCAAAGTCTCCTTTTTTTCCCCATTGACTTTCATGGGGGAAACCTTTGAGGACAAATCAGGCTTATAAAATTTAGAAGCTAAGAAGCTTCAGCATTCTAGTCTAAACCCTTCATTTATATAGTAGGAAACTGAGGACCAGGAAGAAAATTGAATTACGGTGTCAAAAAAGAGGAAGAATTTAACCCTTGTCCTTTATCAACAAAATTACCATTCTTTATATTGTATTTTATTACACGTCTCTATAAATGTGAGCTAGTATTGTTCTTAGGTACCAGCTAGGAAGCAAATGAATCAAGCATTGAATTGAAAATCTGGATGATAATTTCAAATCTTGTCTCAACTATTTATTAATTATATATCTTTTAAAATGTCACTTAAATTCTCTCAACTTCCTCATCTATAAAATAGGAATAATTACACTTAACTCATGGATTTGCAGAAATATCTTCATCATTGTTATCACCATTTTCATCATCATCATCATTTTCATCACCATTACTATTATTAGTACACTTTACAATAAATAAAAATTATAATTGACAGTTATTCATATCCAAATGTTTTCCTGTTTTCTAAACAATAGAACTGACCATCATCTTTTTTTTTTAATTCTGCAACTCAATACGATAAACAAATCTTCATACTTACAATATTGCTATCCTGCTCTTCCCATAATCCAAAATAATAACAATAGAAAGGGCACATGCACAGGTAAATCTTTCCAGAGGAATAAAAATTTGAACAAAGGTAATAACAACAGGGAATTTGACCCCATCCTTAAAATTTAAGAATAGCATGAGTTTGTTGAGGACTAACTTTTGAAGAACTTTATTCTTCTTCCTTTTATACCCCTGGGAGCAAAAATTAAAATTAAAAAGAAAGAACTGAAGTATGTGAAGAAGCGTATTTGGAGATGGAAAAATTGGTATTATTTTCAAAGACCACTAATGCATGAATATTGGCCTAGATGTCGGGTGGAATAGTAATTCAAGCAGATAATATTTAAAGGGCAGCTTATTTATAAAAGCTATAAGAATTTTATTTGAATGTTTTGATATTTATGGTATTGACCAGTAGCACTCTGTACATTTTAAAATTCACACTTCTAAATAAAATTCAAATGAAAGACATCATTACTTTATTTCACTGAATTACTGTATTTCACATTAATTTAGGTTTCAGGATTAGACAGTATCTTTAAAGCAAGAGTTATAGTTTAAGCAATAAAAGTTAAATCTGTTAGAACTTGATCTTTCTTGATCATAAAACAGTATGATTCTAATGAAAAAGGAATAGAGTTCAACAAAGGTTCTTCAAAGCATAATGAAGTTTCCGGGTAATCGCTATTTTCTAGACCTTAATGCTACAGCACACATACCAAGCAGCAAATAGCTTTCATAAACCCAATCTTTTACACTAATACCATTTTCTTCGTCTGGAATAGCTTGAGGGAAAAACTTTATCTATTAATGAAGTTCTTGGTCAAAGACATTCAATTCTGGCTTTTTCTGAAAAATACCAAGGCAAAAATTCACTTTTTATTGGTGATGACAACATACTTTATAGTCTGTAAGTTTATCTCATAAAGTATATAACTCACTGGATAATTAATAAAGAGTGCATTAATTCATGGATGGATGGATAAATGTATTATACTCTATCTAGGATGAGGGATCAAATAATCTCTTTCTTCTTTCAAAGTTGGACGTAGATGCCCCCTTTGTTATATGTCTTTCTTAATTTCCCTTACTAGTGATGCCTCTTGTCCTCACTGCCCAAAATCCTTATTTATTTGCATGTGAGTTTGTTTCATTGTTTTGGTTAGTTTTGTAATTCTAAAATCTATCAAAGTTCTTGACACATTATAGGTACTTAAAAATAATAAACCTTTTTAAATTTTCTGAATGAAAAGCAGTGAAATATAAAATAAATGTAGTAAAAGTTGGAGTCTTTCAAAGTGTGTTGCTATGGAAATGTAGTTCTTCACTTAAACATTTCTTTTTAAAGTGCAGCAAGTTCTGATTTTGGCATTCTCTACCCCTGTAGCCCAACCATCAGAGGACTATAAAAATTAGAGATGATGATAGGTCAAGCAATTATGTTTGTAATAAGATTTGGCTTTGCTGGCAATAAGAATGACTTAAGAAAGATCTTTGAATAAGGGAGAAAAAAGCATACTATGGAAATTGCATTCCTAATGTGGTATATAAAATTTAAGATATGCTCTAGTGAACCCCAAAACCAAATATGAAATGCAACTAATGCATGGGTATAAGAATAGTGTTAACCTATAAAGGAAGAGAGTAAGGCAAGGCTCAACCAAGCTTTCAGTACCTTAGATAAAAGTTAGAATAGAGACAGAAAGTAGCAGCTAGGGGTGTAGTACAGATCAAAATTTATGCTACCATTTCTGCAATTGATAGACATTCTTAATTTTCAATTCTTTGCCACCACAAAAAGAATTGGTAAAAATATTTTTGTACAATAAATCTATTCTCTTTTTTTTGTTGTTCTCTGAGATATAGATATACTAGTGTTATTGATGAGTCAAAGGGTATATAGCATTTTCTATTCCTTTGAACCCGCTACCAAATTGTTCTCCAGAATAATTGCACCAGCTCACCATTAATCAACAGCACATTAGTGTCCCAATGTTTTTACATTATCTCTATCATTTGCCATTCTTTCTGTCATGTTAATTAATTTGAGGGGCATTAGGGCAATCTTCAGAGTTGTTTCAGTTTTCATTTCTGTAATCAGTAGATATTTAGAACAATTTTTCATGCAGCTATTGAGGTTAGTTTTATAAAATCAAGAGTCAATCTGATGTGAGGTTATCAAAAGACCCAAGGTATGAGTAGGTAAGAATGATGGAATACAAGTGAGTAATAATTCAAGGAATTAGAAGCAGGAAATAAAACAGTACAGTATTATACAAAGATCATGGAGAAATAAGAGGAAAAATATGAAAAACATCACAAACATGGCATGCATGTAAAGTATGATAGTAATGGGAGACTTCGAATGACCAACATGTGTTGGAACTCTCATAATTTCAACATTCATAACTTTAAGAAGTGAACGATAGAAATTGCTTCTGTGTATCAGGTTGTCACCAACACTGAACCTTATTGGTAAAATAGAAAGAAAACATAAACATTCAGTACGATGGAGAAAGAGAACACTGAAAATAGTTTCACATAGATCCTCGATTTGAGGAATAGTATATTTAATGGATTCAGAGAAAATATATCACAGTCTAAATTTTGTACAATGGAACTTCTCAATATTAAAATCTTGAAGACACAAAAAGAAACAATTCTAATGAGCATAAATGTCAAATTTTATGAAGAACCTTATATGAATGCAAAACAGGATATTCTATCCAAATAAGCCCGACAGAAAGAAATTCATGTCATAACATGTAAAAAACCATAGCAGAATTCTAAAAGAAAAGTAACAAGGGTTAAAAAAAAATTCAGAACAAGCTGTTCTGGGCCATGGATAATTAAAAAGAAAATTTCCTTAAAATTAGTGTTGCAGTAAAGTAGAATGACCTTCCTGCTGTGGGAAAGTACTCACCTCACCAGAGATATTCAAACAAAGGCTGAATGGCAATCTGAGAGGTACTGTAATAGAAATTATTCTTTACTTATGGATTGCATAAAATGGCCCTTGAGATCCTTCCTTATAGAATAATGTTCTTCTGTGAAATTAAAGCATCTGAATGTACTTCATTTTCTATCTAAGAATGTGAGGAAGATTACATAAAGAGGTATATGATATCCTGTATATCTTTATCCCTTTATCCTCTTGATGATACAAAAAAATACTCACTCTTCCCTCCTTCCCTCTATAATGAATAGAGATTCATGGTAAGACTAGTCCTGATATAATATGGTAATACATATCATCTGAAATATATGTAAGACAAAACAGTAGAAAGTGACTGGTTAAAGAGGAACTAAAATGACCTCCTCATTGTTACACTAGAAACTTATTTCACCTTTTTTAATATATTGAAGTCTCTACTAACTCTACTCCACTGCCAAGTATATACCATCACAATGCCATTCTACCCTAAATAAATTTTATTTCTGGATGTGAGAAGAGATGAGTGTGTGTGTGTGTGTGTGTGTGTGTGTGTGTTTGTGTGTAATGTGTGTGTACAAATTTGAAGAAGAACAAGAATATGATAGACACAGTTGACAAATCTCTTAAATCCTAGGCCTAAAAAAAAAAAAAAGAATAGAATCCACAGAATGACTTTTTCCTCCACATTTATTTTCCTTGGAGTATAAAAACAAGTGGAATTTAAAATAAAAATTGAAGAACTGCAGGGACTGTATTTAATTAAGTTGAGGTTGGTAGCTAATATGTTCCCTCTTTTAAAAAAAGTGTAAATATTCAGAGATAATATATTATTCATATAAAAGCTTCTGTACAGAGCAGAATAGAACCTTCAAATCTGTTAACGTTACCTCATTTATTTATTAGGCTGTTATATTTCCTTGTCATCTTTTCCCTTCTTCTCCCCCTTCCCCACCCCAAACAAAGAGGCTTGGCTTGAGATAAATGTAGTTTATAGCTGGTTGTTGGAGTAAACAGAAATATCATTTACACATTTCAGCAGTCAAGCATTAAAAGCCCACAATACTACAATAATAAATTACTCACATTAGTATGCCTGGAAAGACTGAAAAATGTATTACAGTGAGGCATTGTTTAGGAATAATAATAATTCCATGTCCTTTGAAACACAACACTGTTATTATTTACTGCTATTTTTGAGCTGTTATGAATATTTCAGATTCTCTCTTGTCCCCATCCTCCTCCCTCAATACAGGAAAAGTTTGCTAGGTTAAATGATTCAAATAAAACATAAATGAAGAAAACAATGGAAAGATTGATTTCAGGGCTGAATGAAGTCTACACATCTTTCTTTGCTGTCATTTTCATGTTAATTCCTCTCTTTCTGAGACAATTGGCAAAAATGTTCTACCCTGGAGCAAATCCATTACAGATACAAATGAACTTGATCTGCAGTTGCCTTTAACTAAATCTAGTCAGTTCTTTGTGCTGATAAAATTTCTATAACTTTTGGTACTTCATAATGTCATATAAGAGACTTAGACTTCACTAAGCTTTTGTCAGTAAAGTGCAAACTGTGGCAAATAATGTCAAATTGTAAACATTTCAGATATCCTGATAAGGGATCATTTCTATTTGCAAACCAGCTCACTAAAGTTCTGAGAAGCTCATCACCAGCACACTAGCTATTAGTTAATGAATCCCATAGTCATGACCACCCATGAAAGTAAGAAAAGAGATACTCTTCCTTTAGATGATCATGTGCCCTCAGAAGGTCCTCGTTTTCATTGGTAGAATGTGAAACTTAGGGAAATTAAGATAATTAATTTTTGAGCGTCATGTGTGTAATGGCTGAAGCAAAATTCAAATCCATGTCTTCTGAAATCCAAGTATAAAGTCTTTCCACTAAGAACAAAAAGTAAATCTTTGATTTTAGAACTACACATGAAACAAATTTCTAATTAATTGGGTAGAAGATTTATAGATTGTATATAAAAATATGTAAAAAGCAATGAGAAAACTCCACTTAGAAGATTATACAACATTTATAAAGTTTAGAGTAGGAGTTCTTAAACTTTTACTATATCATAAACCCTTTGGAAAATTAGTGAAGCACACCCACTCCTCAGAATAGTATTTTAGACAAATGAAATCAAATACATAGTATTACAAAGGTAACTAATTATATTTACACATAATTATTAAAGAAATTAAGCTAATTATTCAGATCTTAAACACACTTAACTGTGTTGCAGAGAACCCAATTGACTTGTTCAGGATAAAAAGAGAGAAAACATTGGATTATTTGAATCTTAGATTGATAAATTAATCAATAAATATTTATTAAGTTACTTTTATGTGCCAAACACTGCTGTTCATAGGACCCATTTCTCTATTATCTCATGCTTCTGTTAAGATTGTAGCAAAGCCTTTTAGCAGATTAGCAGAAGCATTACATTTTAAACCACAAGTCAAACTTATTTATGGACTGGATACTTTAATGGATACCTCAGGTAAAGAAATGAGAAAAAGCAGAGATTTTGTCACAAAACTATGATGAACATGATGAAATCTTTGATAATAAGAAAATCATCTTTTGACAAGGCCAGGTTTACAACAAAGGAAGTTTGGTTAGGGGAATATTAAAAATTTACAATAGAAAAAATAATCCTGTGAATAGTTATTAAACAAGTTAAGATTGAAGAAGGAATACTTATCTACCTTTCCATTTTCTTCCCCTCCCTTATATTAAATAATTACATGTAAAAACAACTTAACATTCTTTTTTCAAAATTTTCAAATTCATTCCTTTCCCCCTTCCCACCAATTGAGAAGACAAGCTATTTGGCGTAGGATATACATGTGTAGCCATGCAGAATATATTTCTGTGTAAACCATTCTATCAAAACAAACAAACAAACACTAATTAAAAAAAAAAAGATAAAAGAAAATCAAAACAAAACAAAACGTATCATTGATTTAGAATCACACTTACCAGTTCTTTCTGTGGAGATGAACAGATAGTTCCTTTCATTTTAAGTCCTACAGAACTCTCTTGGAACATTGTATCTTTAAGTATACTTAAGTTATTCATAATAAATCATAAAATATTGCTATTACTGTGAACACTGTTCTTCTAGTTCTGCTCATTTCACTTTGCATCAGCTCATGGAAGTCTTTTGAATTATCCTGAGAACATTTTGATCTTTATTTCTTAAAGCACAATAACATTCCATCACAATCAGATATAAGAACTTATTCAGCCATTTCCCAATTCATGGCCATCCTCTTAATTTCCAATTTTCTGCCATCACTAAAAAAAGTTGTAATAAATTATTATTGTAAACATAATTTTTTTTAAAATCTCTTTTGGAATACAGACCTACTAGTAGCATTGTTTAGTTAAAGGGTATGCATTGCATTATGGCCCTTTGGGTATAATTCCAAATTGTTTTCCAGATTGGTTCACTCAGTGAACAGCTTCACTAATAGTACATTAGTGTATTAATTTTACCACATACCAATCAAAATTTGTTGTTTTGCTTTTCTATCCCAATGTTACAGGTGTGAGGTAGTAGCTCAGAGTTCTTTTATTTTTCTCATCAATAATGTTTTGGGGCATTATTTTCATGTAACTATAAATAGTTTTGATTACTCTGTCCAAAAATTGTCTTTTGATATCCTTTTGACCACTTATTGATTGAGGAATGATCCCTATTTCTATAAATTTGTCAATTATTTTTTACATATGTTTGAGAAATTAAATAATTTTCAAAGACACTCACTGGATTTTTTTTCACAGTAATAGTTATAAATTATTTTCCTCAATCTTATTCCATCTTGTTTATTGTACTTTCCTTTTACACAGTACGTTCTCAAAAGTATTTTATTTTTCACTTTTGCTTTCCCCAAACTGCTTCCCTTCTATTTTCTTTCCTGTTCTTTCTCTATCCTTTTCCTACTTGTTTTGTATAGAAAGATACATTTTCATACCCAACTTATTGTTTATATCTGTCTTTCTTTGAGCCAAATCTGATGAAAGTAAAATTCATTGTTATCTCTTCTCCTTTGCCCTCATTTACCCCTCTGTCTAAAAAATATCTTTTAGGCTTCCTTTATGTCACATACTTTTTTCTCTCTTTTTTCTAATGCATTCTTTTCTCTCATCCTTTATTATTATTTATTTTAAGATAATCATACTATCACATTCATTTCACACCTCTGCTTTCTGCCCTTTTAATTTCCCTAATAATCAGAAAGTCTTTAGGAGTCATAAACATCATTTTCCCTTGTAAGAGTATAAAATATAATAAATAATGTATCATAATAAAATAAATAAAATATGTAAAAAATATGTAAAAAGTTTAACTTTATGAAATCCCTTGTGACTTTTCCTTCCTTACTCTTCAACTTTTTTTTCTTTTTTTTTTTTTTCCTTTTTTTTTTTTTTTCCCCCCTCTGAGGCAAAGGTTAAGTGATTCTGCCCAGCTAGGAAATGTTAAGTGTCTGAGACCAAATTTGTACTGGTGCTCTATCCACTGTGGCACCTAGCTGACTCTCTCTTTAACTTTTTATGCTTCTTTTATTTATTTTATTTAGATTTGAAAGTCAAGTTTTCTATTCAGTTCTGGTCTTTTCATAAGAAATAATTTGAAATCCTCTATTCTTTGAATGGCCATTTTTTCCTCATTGAATTATTATACTCAATTTTTCTGAGTAAATGATTCTTGTTTTGTAATCCTAGATCTTTTACTCTCCTAAATATATTCTAAGCCCTCTTAATCCTTTAACAAAGAAAGTGCTAAATCTTGTCTTATTCTGACTGTAGAGCCATGATATTTGAATTGTTTCTTTTGGGCTATTTGCAGTATTTTCTCATGCATCTGGGAGGTCTGAATTTGACTGTGATATTCTTGGGAGTTTTCGATTTTAAAATCACTTTCAGGAGGTAAGGGATGGGTTTTTTCAATTTTTATTTTATACTTTACTACTAGAATATCAGAGCAGTTTTGCTTGGTAATTTCTTAAAAGATGATATTTAGCTCTTGTTTTTATGATCATGTTTTTCCAATTTTTTTCCCAATAATTCTTAAATGATATGCCTGAATGAATTGTACTGGTATGCTGTATTTTTTTCTTAATATTTCCAATTTCTTTTTTTCCATTTTTTCCCATTTTGTTTGATTAATTCTTCATAGATCTTAAAATCATTCACTTCTAATTGCCCAATGCTAATTTTTAAGAAATTATTTTTATTAAACTTTAGTACAAGAAAAAAATATCAAATCCAAAGAGGAACATGAGAAATAAGTCAATATATTATTTTTTTAAAAAGAAATGATTCAATAGTAAGCAATACATTTTCCTTTCAATGTCTTGGGTCTTGTAAATTTTTGGTTCTTTGAAAGTGATATGATTTATAGAGAGGTATATTTATTGTTCTCTTGTACTGTCTCATTTGTGAGTGACCAGAAGCACTCTTTTTAATCCTTGAACTCTGAACCTCTATGGTCACAAACTGTTAGTTCTCCTCACATTGGGACTAAGATCTAGGACTTTAACACATATGTGTGTATAGGAACTATGACAGAGATAAGCTCTCAGTGCCAGAAGAGGAAACCCTTTAAATCTTCATTTGACTTGATGTTTGATCACCTTTCTGTCTTTGAACTTAGACATCCATAAATCTTGCTGTCATTGATTCAATCTCCTCATGTCTGTTGCTGCTTTGCTATGTCTTGGTCAGCTGGTACTGGACTGCATTCCTTTCTTATTCTGATGCAACAGAAGTTTTCTGCTTATTTTCTAAATTGTTGGGCTGAAAAACTTTCACTTTTTTGAGGGGGAAGGAAGATTTCTGCTGCTCTTGATTTCATTTAAACTCATTATTTAAAGATTTTTAAAAAGTTTGGGTGAGATCTCAGGTGAATCCCTGCCTTTACTTAACCCTTTTGGCTTCACAATTCTCCTCTGCTTTCAAAGCAAGGAAAGAGCCAATTATATTTAGAATGTCAATGTTTGATAGTATATTATTTAATGTTCTATTGTTTCACACTGATTTTGGAGATATTTTAAATTTTGGAAAGACAAAGGCTGCAACAGTCTAAAGATGTGTTTATTCTGAGAGCATGGACATCCTACCAACTTTCAATAAAAGTTGTATTTATGAACAACAAGTATCAAGTACACTTTAAGCAGCTGTGTTCTAACTTGGATTGAGAACATGGATTAGGAATGATTTTAGCTCCACATTACTGTTACTACCAATATTTTTCCCTAATAATACATTATATGATTCCTAGGATTTTGTCCTGTAGATAAGATTCATTCCTGTTGAATTGTGTAGATTTTCTTTCCTTGTTAGTTATTTTTTTAATATTATTTGGGAAATTTTCCTATGTGCTTCTCAAATATTCAGTTAATAAAGTCTTCCTCATCATTAAAATAAATAGTTAGAATTATAATAATATATTTTCCAAAAAATGAGCTTCTTAGTGTAGCTCAATGATTTTAGCTTAATTTTTAGCTCATTTTTTTTAAGCTTAATTTTCAAAATGCTCTTACAATAGTCAATGTGTGAGGTTGTTGAGTAAACCTGATGTTAAAAACCATAATAGATCCACAAAAGACTTAATGCAGTGTATTCTGGGATTTTTTTCTGGGTACTTTTTAATGCATCATTCTGGGAACTAAATAAATAATCTGAAGTTTCAAATGTATTCTGCATATCATTGAAACAAAATTCTACTCTTTTGATGAAAAATGACTTTTTTATTTTGAAATTGTAATTAAAATACACACTAAAATCAACTTGAATTTTTACTTTAGAAAAATGATTTTTAAAAATTAACTTTGATTTTTTTTCTAAAATAAAATAAGTAATAATCTCTTGAAAGCCCCCTAAAGTTCTTTCAGCTCTTACCGTAAAGGTCACAGAAGAGATGAAATCCTTTATTTCTTAAATGACTGTTCCCATCCTGAATGCCCAAATGTTACAGGGAAGTAACAACCTTATACTTTTAAAAACCACCATTATGTGCATTTGCTCATTAAAAAAAAAAAAAAATATATATATATATATATATATATATATATATATATATATATATATATATATATATATATATATATATTATGACTCTTCCAGTTTCAAGTAAGAGTAAAGAAGGAACTCTAGGTGGAAAGATTTCATGTGAATAAGTTTTGGAAAAATATGAAGAAATTCTACCTCAAGGGGAAAAAAAGAAAATGAAAGATGACTTTGAGAATGATGGAGAATGATAGAGTTACAGACAGGATGCCATTTATTTTGGATACTTATACCAAATTTTTGTACTGTAAGTTGCATTGCTCAGAATCTCAAATGAAGGTTCATTTTTGAAGTAGCCAATGCAGAACCATAAAAGCTAGAGGTCTATAAAGGATCAAAACAATGAGCACTGAATACATTGGAATAGAAGTTACATCTATTTATCTTTATTAAAATAGTCCCAAGGTCAATCATTCAGTAGCTGACCTGAATTGAAATTCCTTTTCTTCTTCCTTCATTTCATCAACTAGTTATAAACTTCCCAAAGGTAGTCAGGATTAGACCAGATTTAAAATGAGACCTTTCCTATTCAAAAAGGGAAAGCTAGGAATTGGGGGGAGGGGGGAGGAAAGAGGAGTTGCTAGTCTATTTCCTCTACCAAGATAACTTGTAACTTCTCTCATATCCAGACTTCCTGAGATTTCTGACTCCTTTTAATAATATTTTTCAATAAATCTAATTTACACACACACACACACACACACACACACACACACACACACACTCACACAACACATTTGATTTTGGGATACTCTTTATTTTTCCATTTCTAATGTAGATACCAAATCATTTAATTGGAGAGATACATGATATCAAAGGTAGGAATTTAATGAGTAAGAGAATTTAATTCTCTTTTGTACTTTAAAAAGCATCTTATAAACTCAGATAAATAGTTTTAATTTGTGGTCCTCATTTTATTTAAAATCTAATATATACACATCCAGTATTCAACGGCTCTGCATACAATAGAGACTAAATAAATGTTTGTGAAATTTTAAACCTTAACAAAAACACATTCAATACATATTCTATATATTTATTATAATGGCCATATTTTGTCATACAAGAGAATAAGGTAATGAATGATTTTCCCTTTTCTTGGAAGGGTGGATGTTTATGTTAATGAGTCACAGACTATTAGACATGTCCTATGCATAGTTTAGCTTAATCATTTTTCTTTATTAAAAGGAAGATTCCCTGAGTTCTTAAAAGAAATGTTGTATTCAGAAGTCTGTGGTGTCAAATTAAAAGTCTTTTACCCGTTTTATTATATATTATATATTAAAATTTAATATAAGAAGTAATAGTTAAGTAGAAATTTATTTTAGTTCAGTTAATCTTAGAATCCATTTTCACTGTATATTTGTTTACCCATCTCAAGAATTATCCATAATACAAGCCAAGATGGCGGAGAAGAAACACACGACTCAGTGAACGTCCTCACTCCCTCACAACCAATTAGATAAATTAAGTCTCAAAATTAGCTCAGGACTGATAGATACCACAAGGACTGGAAGCACGACTTACCAGCTGAAGAGAATCTGGAGTTTCAACAGGAAAGGTCAGTTCTCAGAGGAGGAATAAGAGAGACCAGCACAGACGGTGGGGTAGGGGCACACTGCGCCCATTGCGCTGGGAAGGGCTCTGGGATCAGAGAAGCCAATGAGGTAAAGGAATCTGGCACAGGCTGTTAGCTCTTCTCTGCTAATTATTTAGCAGTTCAGAAGAGAAAGCCAAAATATTTTAAAACACAGATTAGATTTTCCCCGATCCTGGGGGTGACTCAGCAGAACTCTTGGCACCAGGGGGTGTGGCCTCAGCTACCACCTGAGAATAGTTAAGAGATTGACAAGTGGGTGGATACGGCCCAAGGCAACACACACTGCCTAGTTTAGCTGGAGGGAGTGGAACTCAGCTCCAGGAAGTCCCAGAGAAGTGGAACCTTTGAACTAGGGACCGCAGTTTCTGGCAGACACTTCCAGTTTGAGCGCAGGGGCTTTTCACGTCACCTGCTGCAGACATCCACTCCCCACCTGGACACATAGGCTGGGCTTTGTGCTGTCTTTACTATTCAACGCCCTCGGGCACAGCAGTGCTAATCACCTCTGAGGCACTTCCAGGGAGGGGGTGGGGAACTCTCTCCCAGAGCTCTATCTTAGCTCAGGTGCAGGAGCCGCTGCATCCATCCAGTCTGGGAGGAAGCTGGTAAAGAAGTAAATAAATAATATCCTACCCCAGGGACAGACCCCAAAAGATTTTTTAAGTATGAGCAAAAAAGCTAGAAAAACCATAGATTCCTTCTATACAGAGAAAGAGCGGGTATCCAACCCCGAGGAAGTTAATAGCAGAGAGTCAGCAGATAACAACCCAAAGGGGAACGATCCCTGCCCCCCATCACATAACTCTCTCCTAGAAGAAACTCTTAAAAAATTGAGGGAGATTGAAGAAAAATGGGGAAAGGAAAGGGAAGCTATGATAGAGAATAACAATGTCCTGAAATTGGAGTTGGAAAAAATAAAGAATTCACA
This sequence comes from Sminthopsis crassicaudata, assembly GCF_048593235.1. Taxonomy (NCBI): domain Eukaryota; kingdom Metazoa; phylum Chordata; class Mammalia; order Dasyuromorphia; family Dasyuridae; genus Sminthopsis; species Sminthopsis crassicaudata. The sequence goes on along the minus strand of NC_133622.1, from coordinate 57,144,613 downwards.
GGAGATGCAGGGAAACAAAATTTATGAATTAGAAAAGGTTAAAAAAACACAGGAAAGTAGGATTTCTGAATTGGAAAAGATAAAAAAGTCTCAAGAAAATAGAATTTCTGAATTGGAAAAAGAAAATAATTCTCAAAAAAAAATTAGGGAAATGGAAAAAAATTCAATAGAGCAAAATCATTCATTTAAAAACGAAATTGGGCATTTACAAAAAGAACTAAAAACTGTGAAAGAAGAAAATAACTCCTTAAAAGTCAGGATGGAACAAATAGAAATGAATGATTCACAGAGAACCCAAGAATCAGTCAAACAAAACAAAACAAAAAAAAAAAAAATGAGAAGCTGGAGAACAACGTCAAATACTTACTGGGAAAATCTATAGACCTGGAAAATAGATCTAGGAGAGATAATCTGCGGATTATTGGACTTCCAGAAAACTATGACCAAAAAAAAGAGCCTAGATTCTATTTTACAGGAAATTATCAAAGAGAACTGTCCAGAGATAATAGAAACAGAAGGGAAAGTAGATGTGGAAAGAATTCATCGAACTCCTTCTGAAATAGACCCTAAAAAAAGAACACCACGGAATATTGTGGCTAAGCTGCAGAATTACCACACAAAGGAGAGAATCCTGCAAGCAGCTAGAAAAAAACAATTTAAATACCAAGATGCCACAATAAGGGTCACCCAAGATCTGGCTGCCTCCACATTAAAAGATAGAAGGGCCTGGAACCTGATATTCCGTAAGGCAAAAGATCAAGGACTGCAACCAAGAATGAACTACCCAGCTAAGTTTAGCATCTTTTTCCATGGAAGAAGATGGTCATTCAATGAAACAGAGGAATTCTATATGTTTCTAAGAAAAAAAACCAGACTTAAACAAAAAATTTGATCTACATCCACAAGACTGAAGAGAAACAGAAAAAGGTACACAGAACCCTTGAGAACTGTAACTCTGTTGTGGGTATATAAAAAAATACTCAAGGATAATTTGATTTTACTGATATAAAAGAAAAAAAGGGGGGTGCAGTAAAGGGAAGGAGGTCGATTCAGAAAAAGGGGAAGGAGTGATAAAAAGAGGGAAACTACATCCCAGGAAGAGGCATAGAAAATACACCATATCTGAGGGAACTTAGTGAGGGGGAGAATCATTGTGTGAATCTTACTCTCATCAGGAGAGGCTCAAAGAGTAAATAATTAACATATTTGTTTTTCAGAGAATTTTCTCTCACCTCATTAAAAGGGGGGAGAGGAAAAGGGAAAAGGAAAAGGAGAATAAGTGAAGGGACTTGGAGGGAGGGGGGAGGGATCCTAAAAAAAAAAAAAAGAGGGAGGGTTGCGTGTCACAAGTGGGGTCTGTAAATTAAATATCGGGGAGGGGGATCAGGGGGGTCAAGGGAAAAAAGCATAATCTGGGGATAATACGATGGCAGGAAATACAGAATTAGTAATTTTAACTGTAAATGTAAATGGGATGAACGATCCCATCAAACGGAGACGGATAGCAGATTGGATCAAAAAGCAGAACCCTACAATATGTTGCCTACAGGAAACACACTTAAAGCAGGGAGATACATACAGAATAAAGGTAAAAGGTTGGAACAGAGCCTATTATGCTTCAGGTAAAGCCAAAAAAGCAGGGGTAGCTATCCTTATCTCAGATCAAGCAAAAGCAGAAGTAGATCTCGTTAAAAAAGATAAGGAAGGAAACTATATCCTGCTGAAACGTAGCATAAATAATGAAGCCATATCAATACTAAACATATATGCACCAAGTGGTATAGCATCTAACTTTCTAAAGGAAAAGTTAAGAGAACTGCAAGAAGAAATAGACAGTAAAACTATAATAGTGGGAGATCTCAACCTTGCACTCTCAGATTTAGACAAATCAAACCACAAAACAAACAAGAAAGAAATTAAAAAAGTAAATAGAATATTAGAAAAACTAGGTATGATAGACCTTTGGAGAAAACTGAAAGGCAATAGAAAGGAATATACTTTCTTCTCAGCAGTTCATGGATCCTATACAAAAATTGACCATATATTAGGACATAAAGATCTCAAAATTAAATGCAGGAAGGCAGAAATAATACATGCCTTCTTCTCAGATCACAATGCAATAAAAGCTACATTCAGTAAAAAGTTAGGGGTAAATAGACCAAAAAGTAATTGGAAACTGAATAATCTCATCTTAAAGAATGACTGGGTGAAAGAGCAAATTATAGAAACAATTAACAATTTCACCCAAGATAATGACAATGATGAGACATCATATCAAAATCTTTGGGATGCAGCTAAAGCAATAATAAGGGGAAATTTTATATCTTTAGAGGCTTATTTGAAGAAAATTGAGAAAGAGAAGATTAACGAATTGGGCTTACAACTTAAAAGGCTAGAAAAAGACCAAATTATAAACCCCCAACCAAAAATTAAACTCGAAATACAAAAATTAAAAGGAGAAATCAATAAAATTGAAAGTAAAAAAAACTATTGAATTAATAAATAAGACCAAGAGTTGGTTTTATGAAAAAGCCAATAAAATAGATAAACCTTTGGTAAATTTGATCAAAAAAAAGAAAGAGGAAAATCAAATTGATAGTCTTACAAATGAAAAGGGGGATCTTTCCACCAATGAAGAGGAAATTAGAGAAATAATAAGGAGTTACTTTGCCCAACTTTATGCCAATAAATTTGATAACTTAAGTGAAATGGATGACTTCCTCCAAAAATATAGGCTCCCTAGATTAACAGAGGAGGAGATAAATTGCTTAAATAGTCCCATTTCAGAAAAAGAAATAGAACAAGCTATTAATCAACTCCCCAGGAAAAAATCCCCAGGGCCAGATGGATTCACATGTGAATTCTACCAAACATTTAAAGAACAATTAGCCCCAATGTTATATAAATTATTTGAAAAAATAGGGGATGAAGGAGTCCTACCAAACTCCTTTTATGACACAGACATGGTACTGATACCTAAACCAGGTAGATCGAAAACTGAGAAAGAAAATTATATACCAATCTCCTTAATGAATATTGATGCTAAAATCTTAAATAAGATATTAGCAAAAAGACTTCAGAAAATCATCTCCAAGATAATACACTATGATCAAGTAGGATTTATTCCAGGAATGCAGGGCTGGTTTAATATTAGGAAAACTATTAATATAACTGACCATATTAATAATCAAATTAATAAGAACCATATGATCATCTCAATAGATGCAGAAAAAGCATTTGACAAAATCCAACATCCATTCCTACTAAAAACTCTTGAGAGTATAGGAATAAATGGACTATTCCTTAGAATAATCAGGAGCATATATTTAAGACCTTCAGTAAGCATAATATGCAATAGAAATAAACTGCAACCTTTCCCAGTAAGATCAGGAGTGAAACAAGATTGCCCACTATCACCATTACTATTCAATATAATACTAGAAACGCTAGCCTCGGCAATAAGAGCCGAGAAAGAGATTCAAGGAATTAGAGTAGGAAATGAGGAAATTAAATTATCACTTTTTGCAGATGACATGATGGTATACTTAGAGAACCCCAAAGACTCTGCTAAAAAGCTACTAGAAATAATTCAAAATTTCAGCAAAGTGGCAGGATACAAAATAAATCCACATAAATCCTCGGCATTTTTATATATCACTAACAAAATGCAACAGCAAGAGATACAAAGAGAAATCCCATTCCAAACAAATGATGAGAGCATAAAATATTTGGGAATCCATCTACCAAAGAAAAGTCAGGAATTATATGAGAAAAATTACAAAACACTTGCCACAAAAATAAAATCAGATTTAAATAATTGGAAAGACATTCAGTGCTCTTGGATAGGCCGAGCAAATATAATAAAGATGACAATACTCCCCAAACTAATCTATTTATTTAGTGCTATACCAATCAGACTCCCAAGAAACTATTTCAATGACCTAGAAAAAATAACAACAAAATTCATATGGAAGAATAAAAGGTCGAGAATTGCAAAGGAACTAATGAAAAAAAAACTCAGAGGAAGGTGGTCTAAGTGTACCTGATCTAAAGGTATATTATATAGCAGCAGTCACCAAAACCATTTGGTATTGGCTAAGAAATAGACCGGTAGATCAGTGGAACAGATTAGATACAAAGGACAAAAAAGGGTACATCTATAGCAATCTAATCTTTGACAAACCCAAAGATTCCAACATTAGGGATAAAAATTCATTATTCGGAAAAAACTGTTGGGAAAAGTGGAAATTAGTATGGCAGAAATTAGATATGGATCCACACAACACCATATACCAAGATAAGATCAAAATGGGTCCATGATTTAGGCATAAAGAGGGAGATAATAAATAGATTAGAGGAACAGAGGATAATCTACCTCTCAGACTTGTGGAGGAGGAAGGAATTTATGACCAGAGGAGAACTAGAGATCATTATTGATCACAAAATAGAAAATTTTGATTACATCAAACTAAAAAGTTTCTGTACAAATAATACTAATGCAAACAAGATTAGAAGGGAAGTAACAAATTGGGAAAATATTTTTAAAAACAAAGGTTCTGACAAAAGTCTCATTTCCAAAATATATAGAGAACTGACCCTAATTTATAAGAAACCAAACCATTCTCCAATTGATAAATGGTCAAAGGATATGAACAGACAATTCTCAGAGGAAGAAATTGAAACTATATCCACTCACATGAAAGAGTGTTCCAAATCACTACTGATCAGAGAAATGCAAATTAAGACTACTCTGAGATACCACTACACACCTGTCAGATTGGCTAAGATGACAGGAACAAATAATGATAAATGTTGGAGGGGATGTGGGGAAATTGGGACACTAATACATTGCTGGTGGAGTTGCGAAAGAATCCAGCCATTCTGGAGAGCAATCTGGAATTATGCCCAAAAAGTTATCAAACTGTGCATACCCTTTGACCCAGCAGCGCTACTACTGGGATTATATCCCAAAGAAATACTAAAGAGCGGAAAGAGACATATATGTGCCAAAATGTTTGTGGCAGCTCTTTTTGTTGTAGCTAGAAACTGGAAGATGAATGGACGTCCATCAGTTGGAGAATGGTTGGGTAAATTGTGGTATATGAAGGTTATGGAATATTATTGCTCTGTAAGAAATGACCAGCAGGAGGAATACAGAGAGGCCTGGAGAGACTTAAATCAACTGATGCTGAGTGAAATGAGCAGAACCAGAAGATCACTGTACACTTCAACAACAATACTGTATGAGGATGTATTCTGATGGAAGTGGAAATCTTCAACATAAAGAAGATCCAACTCACTTCCAGTTGATCAATGATGGACAGAGGTAGCTACACCCAGAGAAGAAACACTGGGAGGGGAATGTAAATTGTTAGCACTAATATCTGTCTGCCCAGGTTGCATGTACCTTCGGATTCTAATGTTTATTGTGCAACAAGAAAATGATATTCACACACATGTATTGTACCTAGACTATATTGTAACACATGTAAAATGTATGGGATTGCCTGTCATCGGGGGGAGGGAATAGAGGGAGGGGGGGTAATTTGGAAAAATGAATACAAAAAAAAAAAAAAGAATTATCCATAATACTATGGAAGTTCTATGGAATTAAATAAGTTACATTAAAAATTTTGAGAGTACAGTGGGAATTCAGAAATGGGTCTTTTTTTTCTTCTTCTTTAGACTGTTGGTGTTTTTCTTAAAATATGGTAATCTTTCACATTTGAAGACATATATTTATATCTTTGTTTCTCTATATTTAGCATATATGTGCATGCAAATATTATTAATTATGTGTATAAATACATATTTATGTGTATGTACATATGTACATGTATACACATATTCACATACATGTATAACTTAAGTTACCTCTGTCAGTTTTTTTCCTTTAAAAGTTTCAATAAATGAAACAAAAGAATATGAAATGGGAAATGTGCAACATTTGCATGTGAGTATAGCTCAAAACAGTACCCCCCCATTTTTTTCAGTCCCTTAACTACGTTTGAAATGCTAAAGTTAAATTATCTGGCAAGCATTTTCTGTGCAGAAATCTGAATGGTGACTTCAGTCACTAGTATTGAATAATAATAATAATAACAATAATTCTACTCTTTTATTGCAAGATATCACTAGATTTAGATTCTAAAAATCATTAATTTCATTTTCTTATTTCTAAATTACAGTGATTTCTGTTATTCTGTTATTTGCTTTTGGTGTGACACTCTCAGATGCATGGTATTTGATATTTGCCCTGTGATTTTTTCCTTTAAAAAGAGTAATAATCAACTCCCTCTGTCATTTCAACTGAAAGTATAGATCCTCCAAAATTTTTGAAGGAAAGACATTCATAAATCTTAACTTCTTATTATTCTATCTCTGATCCCTGGAGTGTCTTTTGTTACTCTAAAGGATTGTTTTCTACACAATATATTTCTATAACCCTATTTCAAAAGAGAAAGAAAAAGAAGTAGTATAATCCATAACTGAAACAATTAGGCTCATTTTCTTGAGCCTAAAAAAAAAAAATAGTTGCTCTGTGTGTGTGTGAATGTACATGTAAGAAGTTCATAATTCTGCTAACATTGAAAAAACTTCAAAATAACTTGAAAAAATCTGTGTAAACTTTATAGTATAGGTACAGATATAATATAAACAATTTTGACATTTTCCATGAGAGCTCTCTTTACAGTAAAATATATGTTACATTTTCAAGATGCAGTAGATTTTTTTCCCCTAAATGGATTCTGAGAAGTACGATAGTTAGACAGTCACCACACCAAAAACAAATTTAAATTAACTGGTTATTTCTTTAATAGTTTATACCTTAGCCTCCTGAGGTAACTATGGCTAGCACTTCATGAGTTCAAACATAGGCTTACATTTCTGATTCAATAATTTTCAGTTCTGTCTAACTCATTGTGGCTGCATTTGGGCTTTTCTTGGCAAAGATACTAGAGCCATTTACTATTTCCTTCTCCAGCTCATTTTACATAGGTGGGAAAAGGCAAATAGGATTAATTGATTTGCCAAAGATCTATCAGCTAATAAACATCTGAGGCCAGATTTGAATTTAGGAAGATGAGTGTATCTGACTCCAGATGCAACACTCTATTCATTGTATCACTTGGCTTCCCTTAGTTTACTATTAAATATACACTGAGCTCTATGGTACCAAAGAAGTTTCTGAATTTCCATAACTCAGTTTGCTAATATATAAAATGGTTATAATGATAATTGTACCTCCCTCCCAAGGTATTGTGAGGATAATATGGAGTAACAATTGTTAGAAACTTTACAAATTAAGATAAATTCTAGCTGCTGTTATGATTATGTTAGTGCAAAAGTAGAAGAAGCTAACACGACTGAGAACCATATAGAAGACTTTTTTTTCTAATGGGCTGACATAGTGAGAGATTTCTTTCCATCAGCTTAGCACAGTGACTACTACATTTTTAGTATTTAATAAATGGTTTGTTTGCTTGACTTATTAACTTTAACAGGTAGCTACTTAACTAGTAAATTTTTTCTCTGTACTTTCATCAGAATGTTCTTTGCAAAGTAAGCCCATTCTGTAAACAAAATGTCATCTGAAAGCTTTTCCAGTATGAAAGTTCCTACCAAAGTTAATAGACTGATGGTCTGAGCAGCAGTGTGGCAGTTTATCAGAGTAGACATTAGTTTTGAAAAAGTCCTAATTTGAGAACCATCTACAGATGAATGTTAACAGCGTAGCCTGCAAGAAATCATTCAAGTTTGCTTGTCCTCCATTTCTTAGTCTATAAGATATGGATAATAAAATAAATCTCACTGTTTTTGCAAGGTTCGAATGACATAATACATGTGGGAGAATTTTGAAAGTTAAAATACTTTTAAAATGGAAATATTATTATGACCCCCCCCCTTCTCTGCTACATTGAAATATTTGAATAGGAATTTATGGAATTCAAAATAAATTACTTTAAAAAATACTCTGAGATATAAGATTCATAGAAAAGGATTTTATTAAAGGACTGAAATTTAATGTATGATAAATTTCACTTATATTGAACACTTATATTAGGTAGACGGTGCAAGGTAATTTGGAGATAGATTCAAGGATTTAAATTCAAAGGATCTTTGTTTGAATCATGGTTATCCTACTTAAAATCTAGAAAGTCCCAAAGAAGTCATTTCCCCTCTCTATTCTTACCATAAGATCAAGGCAGTTGAACTTGATGACTTCTAAGGAACCTTCTCATTATAATCCAATAATATTCAAGAAATCTCATTCATCTATATTTTATTTTATTTTTTTAAATATTTGCTTTTTTCCTAATTAGATGTAAAAATTGTTTTTGGTGTTTATTTTTTACAAGATTTTGGGTTATACATTTTATCTCTCTTCTCTCTTCCAAAAGTATTTGAAAATTTGATCTAGGTTATACATGGAAAAATTCCTTTGATCTACATTTATTCTATCGATTATCTGAATGTGAATAACATTTTCCTTCATGAGTCCTTTGTATTTGTCTTGAAGATTTGTATTATTGAAAGACCTGAGTCATTCATATTGATCATCACACAATGTTACTAAAGCTGTGCACAATGTTTTCCTTGTTCTGCTCATTTAACTTTGCATCAGTTCATATATGCCTTTGCAAGAATTTCTGAAATCTGTCTGTTCATTATTTCTTATTGTATAAAAGTATTCCATTTTTTCTTTTTTCTTCTTTCTTTCATTCAGTCCTTCTTTTTTTCTTTCCTACTTTGTTCCTTCACTCCCTCCCTCCCTCTTCCATTCCTCTCTTCACTCCTTTTTATCTTTCTTCTTTTCTTCCTTCTTTCCTTCCCTTCCTTCTTCCCATACCCTCCTTTCTTTCCTTCTTTCCTTCCCTCCTTCCTTCTTTCCTTCACTACTTCCTTTTTTCATTCCTTCTTTCCTTTCCTCCTTCCCTCTTTCCTTATTTGTTTATTTCCTTTCTTCTTTCCTTCCTTCCTTTGTTTTAGTTCAGCTCCCAGGATTGAGGGGGCATGATCTCAGACCTCTTGTGCCAATGGCTCCAAGCTCTAGTTGTTTATCTGGTGCTGCACTGATGTTGCCTTGAGGCCTACAGAGGATTTTTATGTGTGGTGCTATTCTGAGGTGGTGGTGCTGGGGATACTGTTGGATGACATAGGAGTCTTCCAGCTTATCTATTGCTGATTTGGTGTCTAGCATGTTCTGAGGCAGGTGGGAGTATTTCTGCATTTCGCTGGGCTACACTGAAGCATATAGTAGTCTGACTACTGGAGGCTGCCTCTTTACCTAAAGACATGATGAAACATGTAGCAATTCTCAAGATTGGAGGGTGTCCTTTCCCTTGGCTATACTGAAGCACTTGTGTTTGTTTGTGTGGGGAGGACATTTGCTTGCTCTCCATGCTGATGCTCAGGCTTTACTTCTATTTTGCTGAAGTGAACTTTTTTGTTTGGTTTGATATTTTCTATCCTAGACCAAGTTTCCCTTTTACCTGAGTAAAAGACCCATCTTGATAATCTTCTAAGTTTCTTGAGTTCTAAAATTGTTTCCTCTACCCCTAATCTCTTTTATGGTTCTGATGTTCCAGGATGTGTTCTGTGGCACAATTTTATGATTGTGTGGAAGTGAATATGGGGAAGTTTGGGCAATTTTGGCAAAACCTGATATTATGGCTCCCAGAAGCTCACATTCATTTACATTTTAACAATAATGTTGAGATGGATCAGGGTTACTAAGTGCTTGCATTTGAACCAATATACAAATGAAAAATATATTGAAACCTACAACCCTACTTTTATACATACATATATATATATATATATATATATATATATATACCATATTGTCTCTGGCTATCAGTGTTCAGATAAAGACTTTCCTTAATAATAGCTAAAAGTCTACATATAACCCATTCAGGGTGCTGGAAATATCTATAATTATGATTTCCACACTGCAATTTACCCCATAAATAGGTTAACATAAAAAATGAAGTATAATTATGTTTCTTAGTTTCATAGAAGCAGCTTGACAACATGCAAAGACAAGCATATGACAAAGAGCCCATGACCAAATAGTCAACCTAAATTTAAAACAAAGTACTGTAAACAGATCATAAAAGAAAAAAGAAAAAAAAATCAGATTTCTTCTCTGGTACAAAGGGATGATCAAAAAAATTTACCTGCATTTTCTATATCATGGGGGGTCCCATGCCTCTAACCCTTGCAATATATAAGCATTAACTGTACTTTAATATTCAATAAGTAAATAATGGTCTATAAAGTGTTGAGAATCGAACTTCAGTAATGATAGTTTGACCAGTCCTGGAACACTAAACAGTTTCAGTGATTAAAGATTCTACTGACTATTTTTAAGGATGAAAATGGTTTTTCTTAGTGTCTTTGTCATATTCTAAATGATTACATGATTAATCTTCTCTAAAATATCAAGCAAATGTAGTATCCTTCATTATTTTCTAAGAAGCTATTGGACAGTCTTTGGGGCACTATTAAATATTTTTAACACTTGACTTTTATGATAAAAATAAACCTTTCTTGTCATTGTTCCCTATAGAACATCACAAGACAAGTAATTTGTGGAATGTCCTTAAGGAAGGAAAAACAAAAACCAGAGATATCAAGAAACTATTGTCAACATTTTAAAAATAATTTCAATTATTGTTAATTTTTAAATGGATCCTCTCTTAAGAAATTATACTTTACTTGTTAAGTTATTAGACTAAGGATTGATGCAGTTTTTCAAAGGGAAGGATATGACTTAGATGAAAATAAAATAATAAAAAAATAATAATTCATCAAATATCTGGTATGTTAATCCTCTGGGTCAAATATCTAGAGCAATGTCTCACAAGAAATGGATGCTTAGGATGTTGGAAAATTGGGACACTAATACATTGTTGATGGAGTTGTGAAAGAATCCAGCCATTCTGGAAAGCAATTTGGAACTATGCCCAAAAAGTTATCAAACTGTGCATATCCTTTGATCCAGCATTGCTGCTATTGGGTTTATATCCCAAAGAAATACTGAGGAGGGGAAAGGGACCTGTATGTGCCAAAATGTTTGTGGCAACTCTTTTCGTAGTGGCTAGAAACTTGAAGATGAATGGATGTCCATCAATTGGAGAATGGTTGGGTAAATTATGGTATATGAAGGTTATGGAATATTATTGCTCTGTAAGAAATGACCAGCAGGAGGAATACAGAGAGGCTTGGAGAAACTTAAATCAACTGTTGCTGAGTGAAATGAGCAGAACCAGAAGATCACTGTACGCTTCAACAACAATACTGTATGAAGATATATTCTGATGGAAGTGAATATCTTCAACATAAAGAAGATCCAACTCACTTCCAGTTGATCAATGATGGACAGAAATAGCTATACCCATAGAAGGAACACTGGGAAGTGAATGTAAATTGTTAGCACTACTGTCTATCTACCCAGGTTACTTATACCTTTAGAATCTAATACTTAATGTGCAACAAGAAAATAGTATTTACACACATATATTGTATACTGTAACACATGTAAAATGTATGGGATTGCCTGTCATTGGGGAGAGGGATTGGAGGGAGGGGGGGATAATTTGGAAAAATGTCTCTGTCTCTGTCTCTCTCTTTGTCTCTGTGTCTCTGTGTCTTTGTCTCTCTCTCTCTCTCTCTCTCTCTCTCTCTCTCTCTCTCTCCCTTAACTCTCTGTCTCTATCTCTCTCTTTCTATGTTTCTCTCTGTCTCTTTCAGACAAACATCCTTTGCTAATAATTACAGTATTGGATAAGGAAGTAAGGCAACAAGAAAACAACTTGGGCTAGCCTCATTAATGCCCATGAAAAAAATAAATAAATAAATACAGAAGCGGGGGGGGGGGGGGGAAGTGGGATGGGGAAATACAACAAATGCTAAAAATGTATTGTCTATGACTGGGATTAGTATTTTTAGATTGAGGATTAAAAATTAGGAATTGCAGTTTCCTGGATAGGGATAGATAGCACCTGACAAAGTGTAGTTGGAATGTATTTGACTGGTGTCTTGCAAATCTAATTAAAAATTGGCTTTAAACAAAAAGAATAGAACATAATGGAATCTGTCACATATATTCATTAAGCTAGAAAAGAGGGTTTTAAATGCTTCATGTCATGGAAGCATTTCACAGTTCAGGGAAATCTATGTGCCACTTTTCAGAATAATGCTTAATATGTAAAATAAAATATGTAGAACTACAAAGGAGACAAATTACATTAGAATACAGTTGTCAGTATACTTATATTATGGGATATTTACAGAATGCTCTTAATGCTATTCACAGCATGAAAGAGTCTAGGGACCCTACTACTTGGAGATTGAAATTATGTAATTGAAGGTCTGGAGAATGCTGACCACATGTAGTCATTCTGCAATTGGCTCTGGTCTGCCAAATATGTGGACAAAGTTTAGGATATCTGATACCACTTGTAGAAAGGACAATGTGTCCATTAGCTGTTAGGGTAGGGAGAGTGTTTATATATTTGTTTTTATTATAGTTTCAAAATAAATATACTTTTATAGAAGCTAATCGATGCTGAATGGTGAAATTAATTTTGAATTAGGAGGGGGGAAAAGCACAATTAGGATTTAAGTTTATGATAGAGAAAAACCACCCCAAACGCTTCAATCCAACCCTATATTCTTAAACCTAAAACTGTAGTAGGTCTTAACATTGGGAGAGCAAAGCTAGAGATTAATCATTACATCAAAATGTTAACAACAACAACAACAGTAAATTTATGGACACTGAAATTGGAACATCTTCCATAGAAAGTGTATTTAATATATGAGTAGCAATTAAGCCATTGAGGAGAAATGAGAAAATATTAATAAATGAGACATTAAGAAAATTAATAGCCACAAACACACAACACAAACACAAATAGGAAAGTCTGGAAAACCTGCAAGAATAACTAGAGGTCCTATTTCAAGGAAAAATACTTTTTGCTTTTATAGATACCTTTGAAAATTGGAGGAATAAAACCTCAAAATGGACTATAACTTGGATGGAAATAATGTTAAAAAAATTAATACATTGTATATTTAGAGGGACCTCCTTATATAGAGATTTTTGTAGTCCTCTGGTCTAACATTCTGTATAATTGAATCAAGCTAATCTACTTGTTATTCCACAAATGACACTCTATCTCCCATCATCATAATATCTTTAGCTCTGTCCCTGAAAAACTCATTCTTCCTTATGTGCAGCTCTTTGTTTTTTTTGTTTTTTTAATTGTAGGAAGTTTATTTATTTTTAATATGCATTGCTTTATGAATCCAGTTGGAAGAGAAAAATAAGAGCAAAAGGGATAAATCATGGGAGATATATGTAAAAAAAAAAAAAAAAAAAAAAAAAAAAAAAAAAAAAAACAGAAAAAAAGAAATAAACATAGTATGTGTTGATTTACATTCAATCTCCTTAGTTCTCTTTGTGGATGTGTGGATGCAGATGGCATGTTCTGTCCCAAATGTATTGGGATTGCTTTGGATCACTGAACTAATGAAAAGAACCAAGGTTTTCATACTTGATTCTTGTCCATTCTCACTGTTATTTTATACAATGTATTCTGGTTCTGCTTGTTTTAGGATCAGTTCATGAAACTCTTTCCAGGCCTTTCTATAATCAGCTTGTTCATTATTTTTAATAAAGCAATAATATTTCATTACCTTCGTGTACCACAACTTTTTCAGCCCTTCCCCAGTTGATGGGCATCCACTCCTTTTCCAATTCTTTGCTAACACAAAAAGAGCTGCTACAAACATTTTTGCATATGTGGGTCCCTTTTCCTCCTTTATCATTTTCTTGGGATACAGACCCAGGAATGGCACTGCTGGGTCAAAGGGCACACACAATTTGATAACCTTTTGGGCATAGTTCAAGATTGCTCTCCAAAATGGTTGTATCAATTCACAATGCCACCAACAATGTATTAATGCCCCAGTTTTCTCACATCTCCAACATTCATAATTATTTTTTCTGTCATCTTAGAAAATCTGAGAGGTGTGAAGAAGTAACTCAGAGTTGTTTTAATCTGCATTTTTTAGATTTAGAGTATTTTTTCATATAGCTACAAGTAAAGTAGCTTTAATTGCATCATCTAATAATTGTCTGTTCACATCATTTGACCATTTATCAATTGGGGAATGACTCACTCGTATTCTTATAAATTTGACACAGTTCTTTATATATTTTAGAAATGAGACCTTAATCAGAAATATTTGGTATAAAGATTTTTCCCCCAGCTTTGTACTTCTTTTAATCTTGTTTTTGTTGGTTTTGTTTGTGTAAAAAGTTTTTAGATTAATGTGATCAAAGTTGCTCATTTTGCCTTTCATAATGATCTCTAGCTCTTCTTTGGTCATAAATTTCTCCCTTTTCCACTAAGCCAATAGACTATTTAGGCAGAATTGTCATTTTTATTACATTATCTTGGCCTAGCCATGAACAATTGCTATTTTTTCAGTTGTTTAGATCTGATTTTATTTGTGTGAGAAGTGTTTTGTAATTGTGTTCATGTTCTTCTTGGATTTATTTGGCAAGCAGACCCCCAAGTATTTTATTTTGTCTATAGTAATTGTAAGTAGAATTTATCTTTTTATCTCTTGCTGCTGAGCTTTGTCAGTCATAGAAATGCTGATGATGTCTGGGTTTATTTCATATCCTGAAACTTGGCTAAAGCTGTGAATTGTTCCCAGTAGATTTTTGGATGATTCTCTTGGATTTCTTAAGGATATCATCATATTATCTGCAAAGAGTGATAGTTTTATTTCCTCATTGCCTATTCTAATTCTTTAATTTTGTTTTCTTTTCTTATTTCTAAACACCAGCATCTCTAGTGTAATGTTGAATGATAGTGATTATAATGGGCATCTTGTCTCATTCCTGATCTTATGAAGAATACTTCTAGCTTCTCTCTATTATAAATAATGCTTGCTATAGATTTTACATAGATACTGCTTATTATTTTAAGGAAAATCCTTTTATCCTTATGCTCTCTGGTATTATAAGAATATTTTTTTGTGAAGAGCTTTTTATGCATCTATTGAGATTATCAAATGATTTCTGTTGGTTTCATTATTAATTTGGTCAATTACAATAATAGTTTTCCATATATTGAATGAGCCCTGCATTCCAGGTATAAATCTCACTTGGTCATAGTGTATTATCCTGATGATAAGTTGCTCTAATCTCTTTGCTAATATTGTATTCAAAATTTTTGCATCAATATTCATTCCAGAGATTAGTCTGTAATTATCTTTCTTTTAGCTTTTCCTGGTTTAGATACCAATACCATATTTGTGTCATGGAAGGCGTTTGGCAGTACTCCTTCTTTACATAGTATTGGGATACTTTACATAGTATTGGAATTTCCAAATACTTTACATAGTATTGAAATTCATTGATCTTTAATGTTTGGTAGAATTCACTTGTGAAACCCATCTGCCCTTGGAGATTTGTGTGTGTGTGTGTGTGTGTGTGTGTGTGTGTGTGTGTGTGTGTGTGTGTATCTATATCTATTTATTTCCCCTGTTTACTTTTTATGGTTCTCTATGTTTGGAGATTACATTTTGTTTAGTTCTGTTTTTTCAATACAAATTGTGATGATCTAGTTAGTACCCTGAATATCTTAAAATCAGCCGGAGTCAGGATTAGCAAAAGTCTTTATTTTTGGTCTTTTGGGATGGCTGTCAGGAGATTAGATATAGGAATCTCCACACTTCCTTTCTTTCTCTCCACTTCAAAAGGTCTGCTTGACCTACTCCACCCTCTGGTCTCTTTCACCCTTCTCTGTCCACACCTACACATCCAGCCAGCACAGAGTAGTTGAGCAGGATCATCCTTCAAGCATATGTTAATAGAGAATTGTCCAATTGGTAATTAGCCTCCAGTGCTAAGTTATCTAAATGCATCTGCTCAGTTCTAGCCCTTTACACAAATGATTGACAATATCTTACATCATTGAAGCTCCATCTCCTCCCCTGAAAAATGATGTTGAGTCTTGCTATTAGTTAATTTTTGGTTGTAACTCTAGGGTTCTTTGCCTTCCAGAACATGGTATTTTAGTCCATCCACTTTTTTATTTTAGAAACTGCCAGATCCTGGATAACCATAAGGGTGCTTTCTTAATATTGAATTGTTTTTGTCTAGCAGCTTGTGATATTTTCTCTTTGAAATTGTAGTTTTGGAGTTTCACAACAATGCTCCCTGGAGTTTTCCTAGTGGGATTTTTTTTTTCCAAAGTAGATCCATGGATTCTTTCAATGAGTATTTCCCTGTCTGTTTCTAAAATATTGGGTTACTTATCCTTAATGACTTATAGAATGCTATCCAGGCTCCTTTTTTTTTTTTTTTTTTTTTTTGGTTATTGTAATGTGCTGTTGTCTCCAGAGACTGCCAATCGCTCTATGGGAGGAGATCTGCTGTGTCAACTCAAGTCTCTCCAACAGATTCTTCTTCCTATACAGAGACCTTGTCTCCAGACAGTTGCCGCCAATTCTGGTACACAGTAGAGACTACTTCTTCCTCTGGAGAGCTGCCTCAAGTCTGGCCCAGACAAGAGACTCTCAATCTCTCAAGTGCAGCCCTCTTTTATCCTCCCAGAGAATGGGCGTGGGATAATGCAAGGGCTTCTGGGGAAAATGACTTCAACCAATGAACTTGCTCCTCCTAAGCATGCAAGCTCCTCCCCAGGAGTTCACAAGTAAAACTCCCAGTAAAGGCTGGAACTAGAGAATTGTTAAGTACCAACTTAGCACTTAGTAAGAACCTAATATCTCTCATTGTCTCATTAGCACTTAGTAAGAACCTAACAGGTCATGGCCAATAATTGTTAAATTATCTCTTCTAGATGTATTTTCCAGGTTGTTTTGCTAATGACTTTTTTTTTTAAACATTTCCTTTCATTTTTTCATTCTTTTTAGTTTGTTTGACTGATTCTTTCTCTCTTATGAAGTCATTATCTTCCATTTTCCCTTTTCTAGTTTTTAATGTGTGATTTTCTTCTGTAATCTTTTGTGTCTCTTTTTCCATTTGGTTTATTATACTGTTTAAGTAGTTGTTTTCTTAACAAATTTTTTTTTTCCTTCATTTTCCAACTGTTGACTCTCTCATGAATACCTCTTATTTCTTTCCTAATTTTTTCTTCTACATTTCTTGTCTTTTGAAGTCTTTTATGAGCATTTCCAAGAAGCCTTTTTGGGGTTAAGAAAAATTTATTTCACACTTTGAGAATTTCTTCTGTGGACATTCATTCTGTCCTCAGCTGAGTTTGTGTTTTGGCATGCCCTGTCACCATTACAGCTTTCTATGGTCAAGGTTCTTTTCAGTTTCATGATCTTTTTTTTTTTTTTTCCATTTTCTTTTGGTAGTTCCTCTTTTGTTTTACTTTTAAGGTGGAACTCTGCTCCTGGGGTAACAGGAATTCTGTCCTAAACTTTTTAGCTTTAAGCACAGAGACCCATTGTATTTATAGGGGATATCTTTGCCAATTCTGTCAGGTAACAGCCTGGTTTTCCAGAGTTTTCCTTTTGACCTAGGACTGGACAATGTTCTACTGATTTGCTCCTCTCCTGATCCAGGACTGAGGGTCTTAATTAGTAATTTGTTGTGATTAAGACCCTCTCACCAGCTTTCCTGGGCTGAACTCTCTTTTCACTCCAGTGAGACTGACCCTTCTTGAAGTTTTTTCAGCCTATATTGAGCTGGAGAGTGATTTCCTTCCATCAGACTGCATTCAGAGGTTTGATTTCATGTGATTTTTTGAGTGAAACTGAGAGATCTTGAGCAACTTCCTAACTTTACTCTGCCATCTTGTCTCCATTCACAGAACTTCACCTCCTCCAATTCTTTACTATACAAACATTCCTTCAAGAGTCATTTCAGACTTCCGGCCAAGATGGCGGCGTGGAGGCAGACAGCTGCTTGAGCTCCTCGTTTTCTCTCAGAACTTACTTCATGACAAGCCTCTGACTTAATGCTTGACCCAGAAAGAAATCCACAAATTATCACCAAGAGAAGACATCCTTGAGAGTCGCCAGAAAAGGTCTGTGTTTGTTCGGGGGAGGGTCAATCAGACTGGGCGCAGACTGAGGGCAGACAGCCAGAGCAAGACAGGCAGCTCACACAGCTCAGACCGGAGGGGGAGGGGTGTGATCTCTGCCGTTTCTGTGAAAGGGCTTTTGCCCCAGCAAGCCAGGAGCAGCAGAGAGAGGGTGTAAACACCGGAGGTGAAGATTAAAACCCCAGAAAGCCAGCGTCTCTCAGAGCCCGGCACCCCCAACCCCCACCTGGACTGACTCGGTGCGTTCTCAGAGCCTCAGAGCACAGACTCAGTACAGTCATTGCTGTTCTGTTAGTGGCTCGCTGCTGCCCTACCCCCAGTCTGTAGAGGAAGCCCATTAATACCATCCAGCCCCATCCCCCGCAAAACAGACCAATTGTTTCTCTTGTCAGTTTGTTTTCTTTGATTCCTACTCTGACAAAATGAACAAAAAATTCAAAAGGGCTCTAACCATTGACAGCTTCTGTGTGGAGAGGGAGCAGACTTCAAATGCTGAGGAGACTAGGAACAGAATGTCCCCAGATGTATCCCCTGGGAGGGATATAAGCTGCTCCTCAATACAAAAGAACCTCATAGAGGAAATCAAAAAGGCTCTCACAAGAGAGCTGGAAGAGAAATGGGAAAAGGAAAGGGAAGCTTGGCAAGAGAGCCTGGAGAAGTCATCACATGCATTCAAAGACAAAATGGATAAAGAAATCAAATCATTGAGAAACAAGATTAGTGAGCTGGAAAAGGTAAACAACTCCAAGGAAAACAGGATTAGAGAACTGGAAAAAGAAATCAGCTCTCTAAAAAATAAAATGGATAAAATGGAAAAAAATTCCATAGAAGATAAAAACTCAATTGGACAATTACAAAGAGATATAAAAAAAGTGAGTGAAGAAAATACATCATTGAAAATTAGACTGGAACAAGTAGAAATGAATGACTCAAGGAGAAACCAAGAGGGAGTCAAGCAAAACCAGAGAAATGAAACAATTGAAAAGACTGTCAAGTACCTTACCAGAAAGACAACAGACCTGGAAAACAGATCCAGGAGAGACAATTTGAGAATAATCGGACTCCCTGAAAAATGGGAGGAAAAAAAGAGCTTGGACACCATTTTCGAGGAAATTATCAAAGAGAACTGCCCAGACGTTTTGGAAACAGAGGGTAAAATAGACATTGAGAAAATTCATCGATCACCTACTGAAAGGGACCCTAAAATCAAAACGCCAAGAAATATAGTGGCCAAGTTCAAGAACCATCAGACAAAGGAAAAGATATTGGAAGCTGCTAGAAAAAAACAATTCAGATATGGAGGATCCACAATAAGGATAACACAGGATCTAGCAGCGTCCACATTAAAAGAACGCAGGGCCTGGAACATGATATTCCGAAAGGCTAAGGAACTTGGTATGCAGCCAAGAATAACTTACCCAGCAAGAATGAGCATCGTTTTCCAGGGAAGAAGATGGACATTTAACGAAATAAATGAATTCCATCTATTTTTGATGAAAAAACCAGACCTACATAAGAGGTTTGATCTTCAAATACAGAACTCAAGAGACTTCTAAAAAAGGTAAAAAGAAATCTTGAGAACTATACTTCTGTCAAAAAAATATGTAAAGAACATATGTACAATTTGTCTTAGAAACTAGAGGTGGAAAGGAGATTATATCATAAAAAAGTATAAAGTGGTGGTGTACATCTCATGAAGAGGCAAAGGTAACCTATTATATCTGAGAGAAAGAAAGGAGGGAGATGAACATAGCGTGTATCAATAGACATATTCGATTTATGGTGAAACTTCTTCCACTTCATTGAAAAGTGAAAGGGAAGGAGTAAGCTAAGGGGAAGGGAATACAGTAATTTCGAGGAAAAGGGGTAAAATAAGGGGAGGATCTTTAAGGTGGGGGAGGGATCCTAAAAAGGGAGGGCTGTGAAAAGCAAGTGGTGTTTACCAGTTTAATACTGGATAGGAGGGTAAAAGGGAAGGAAAGGGGAAAAGCATAAGCAGGGGTTAATAGGATGGCAAGCAAAATAGAATTAGTCCTTCTAACCATAAATGTGAATGGGGCAAACTGCCTCATAAAGAGGAAGCAGTTAGCAGACTGGATTAAAAGTCAGAATCCTACTATATGTTGTTTACAGGAAACACACCTGAAACAGGATGAGACATTCAAACTAAAAGTAAAAGGGTGGAGCAGAATCTATTATGCTTCAGGCAAAACCAAAAAAGCAGGAGTAGCCATCCTCATCTCAGATCAAGCAAAAACAAAAATTGATCTAATTAAAAGAGATAAGGAAGGGCATTATATCCTGCTAAAGGGAAGCATCAATAGTGAAGCAGTATCAATATTAAACATGTATGCACCAAGTGGTGCAGCATCTAAATTCTTAAAAGAGAAATTAAGAGAGCTGCAAGAGGAAATAGATAGCAAAACTATAATAGCGGGAGATCTCAACCTTGCACTATCAGAATTAGATAAATCAAACCACAAAATAAATAAGAAAGAAGTCAAAGAGGTAAATAGAATACTAGAAAAGTTTGATATGATAGATCTTTGGCGAAAGCTAAATGGAGACAGAAAGGAATATACTTTCTTCTCAGCAGTTCATGGAACCTATACAAAAATTGATCATATACTAGGGCATAAAAATCTCAAAATCAAATGCAGTAAGGCAGAAATAGTAAATGCATCCTTTTCAGACCATAATGCAATCAAAATAACATTTAATAAAAAGCCAGGGGAAAATAGACCAAAAAATAATTGGAAACTAAATAATCTTATACTAAAGAATGACTGGGTAAAACAGCAAATCATAGACATAATTAATAACTTCACCCAAGAAAATGACAATAATGAGACATCATACCAAAATGTGTGGGATACAGCCAAAGCAGTAATTAGGGGAAGTTTTATATCTCTACAGGCCTACCTGCATAAAATAGAGAAAGAGAGGGCCAACGAATTGGGTTTAGAACTAAAATTGCTAGAAAAGGAACAAATTAAAAACCCCCAGACAAACACAAAACTTGAAATTCAAAAAATAAAAGGTGAGATTAATAAAATTGAAAGTAAAAAAACTATTGAATTAATTAATAAAACTAAGAGTTGGTTTTATGAAAAAACCAACAAAATAGACAAACCCTTAGTAAACCTGATTAAAAAAAGGAAAGAGAAAAAGCAAATTGATAGTCTTGAAAATGAAAAGGGTGAACTCACCACTAATGAAGAGGAAATTAGAACAATAGTTAGGAGCTACTTTGCTCAACTTAATGCCGATAAATTCGATAACTTAAATGAAATGGAAGAATACCTTCAAAAATATAGCTTGCCCAGATTAACAGAGGAAGAAGTAAGTAGTTTAAATAGTCCCATCTCAGAAAAAGAAATAGACCAAGCTATTAACCAACTTCCTAAGAAAAAATCCCCAGGACCAGATGGATTTACAGGTGAATTCTACCAAACATTTAAAGAACAACTAACTCCAATGCTATGTAAACTATTTGAAAAAAATAGGGATTGAAGGAGTCCTACCAAATTCCTTCTATGACACAGACATGGTACTGATACCTAAACCAGGTAGATCGAAAACTGAGAAAGAAAACTATAGACCAATTTCCTTAATGAATATTGATGCTAAAATCTTAAATAAGATATTAGCAAATAGACTTCAGAAAATCATCCCCAGGATAATACACTATGACCAAGTGGGCTTTATACCAGGAATGCAGGGCTGGTTTAATATTAGGAAAACTATTAGTATAATTGACCATATTAATAATCAAATTAATAAAAACCATATGATCATCTCAATAGATGCAGAAAAGGCATTTGATAAAATCCAACATCCATTCCTACTAAAAACGCTTGAGAGTATAGGAATAAATGGACTATTCCTTAAAATAATAAGGAGCATATATTTAAAACCTTCAGTAAACATCATATGTAATGGTGATAAAATAGAACCTTTCCCTGTAAGATCAGGAGTGAAACAAGGTTGCCCACTATCACCATTACTATTCAATATAGTACTAGAAACTCTAGCCTTGGCAATAAGAGCCGAGAAAGAGATCCAAGGAATTAGAGTAGGAAATGAAGAAATCAAATTGTCACTTTTCGCAGATGACATGATGGTATACTTAGAGAACCCCAAAGACTCTGCTAAAAAGCTATTAGAAATAATTCAGAATTTTAGCAAAGTCGCAGGATACAAAATAAATCCACATAAATCCTCAGCATTTTTATACATTAATAACACAATCCAACAGCAAGAGATACAAAGAGAAATTCCATTCAAAATAACAGTCGATAGTATCAAATATTTGGGAATATATCTACCAAAGGAGAGTCAGGAATTATATGAGCAAAATTATAAAACACTTGCCACAAAAATAAAGTCAGATTTAAATAATTGGAAAGACATTCAATGTTCTTGGATAGGCCGAGCGAATATAATAAAGATGACAATACTCCCCAAACTAATCTATTTATTTAGTGCTATACCAATCAGACTCCCAAGAAACTATTTTAATGACCTAGAAGAAATAACAACAAAATTCATATGGAAGAATAAAAGGTCGAGAATTGCAAGGGAACTAATGAAAAAAAAGTCAGAGGAAGGTGGTCTAAGTGTACCTGATTTAAAGCTATATTATAAAGCAACAGTCACCAAAACCATTTGGTATTGGCTAAGAAATAGACTAGTTGATCAGTGGCATAGGTTAGGTTCACAGGACAAGATAGTGAATAAAAATAGCAATCTAATCTTTGACAAACCCAAAGATCCCAAATTTTGGGATAAGAATTCATTATTTGACAAAAACTGCTGGGAAAACTGGAAATTAGTATGGCAGAAACTAGGCATGGACCCACATTTAACACCACATACTAAGATTAGATCAAAATGGGTCCAAGATTTAGGCATAAAGAACGAAATCATAAATAAATTGGAGGAACAGGGGATGGTTTACCTCTCAGACTTGTGGAGGAGGAAGGAGTTTGTGTCCAAGGGAGAACTAGAGACCATTATTGATCACAAAATAGAACATTTTGATTACACCAAATTAAAAAGTTTCTGCACAAACAAAACTAATGCAAACAAGATTAGAAGGGAAGTAACAAATTGGGAAAAAATTTTTACAGTTAAAGGTTCTGATAAAGGCCTCATCTCCAAAATATACAGAGAATTGACTTTAATTTATAAGAAATCAAGCCATTCTCCAATTGATAAATGGTCAAAGGATATGAACAGACAATTTTCAGATGATGAAATTAAAACTATTTCCACTCATATGAAAGAGTGTTCCAAATCACTATTGATCAGAGAAATGCAAATTAAGACAACTCTGAGGTATCATTACACACCTGTCAGATTGGCTAAGATGACAGGAACAAATAACGATGAATGTTGGAGGGGCTGTGGGAAAACTGGGACACTGATGCATTGTTGGTGGAGTTGTGAAAGAATCCAACCATTCTGGAGAGCAATCTGGAATTATGCCCAAAAAGTTATCAAAATGTGCATACCCTTTGACCCAGCCATACTACTACTGGGCTTATACCCCAAGGAACTACTAGAGAAGGGAAAGGGTCCTGTATGTGCCAAAATGTTTGTGGCAGCCCTTTTCATAGTGGCTAGAAGCTGGAAGATGAATGGATGTCCATCAATTGGAGAATGGTTGGGTAAACTATGGTATATGAATGTTATGGAATATTATTGTTCTATAAGAAATGACCAACAGGAGAAATACAGAGAGGCTTGGAGAGACTTACATCAACTGATGCTGAGTGAAACGAGCAGAACCAGAAGATCATTATACACTTCAACAATGATACTGTACGAGGATGTATGCTGATGGAAGTGGATTTCTTCAACATAGAGAAGAGCTAATCCAATTCCAATTGATTAATGATGGACAGAACCAGCTACATCCAGAAAAGGAACACTGGGAAATGAATGTAAACTGTTATTTTTACCTTCTGAATCCAATTCTTCCTGTGCAACAAAAAATTCGGTTCTACACACATATATTGTATCTAAATTATACTGTAATATATTTAACATATATAAGACTGCTTGCCATCTGGGGGAGGGGGTTGGGGAGGAAGGGAAAAAATCTGAATAGAAGTAAGTGTAAGGGATAATGTTGTAAAAAATTACCCATGCATATGTACTATCAAAAAATGTTATAATTATAAAATAAAATAAAAAATTTAAAAAAAAAAAAAAAAAAAAGTCATTTCAAATCTTACATTTTACACAGATCTTACCTGTTATTCTGTCTTCAATAACTTTCTTTCCTAAGGCTTCCTCCTATATTTGTTGTATAAACCCTGTTTGTACATGTTTATTTATTGAATTTTCTTTTATTTGTTTGTTTCTTTATTTATTGCCTCTCTCATTAGAATATAAGATTCTTGATTACTCTATTCTGTATCCCAGCAACTTAGCCCAAAGTCTGGCAAATGCCAGAGCTTAATAAATGTTTGTCGACAGTTTGATTTTTTTGAGTAATGATAGTTCTAATTGAATTTGTTTGTCATTATTTAATATGGAGTCTTATTTAGAGCATTGAAAGTTATATTGAGAATCTTCTATCAATTTTTATTTCACCATTTTAACCAGACATCAGAAGGCAAGGATTTAATTTAGTTAAAGTGGATAAATGTAATGTCCAGGCTAGCTTTCTAGAAGGCCTTGGGACCAGCCTGGGTTGCAGCAGAATCATCACCACGAGAATAGTCAGGAATAAAGTCCAAAATCTTTATTGTCTCCTTCACAGTCTGCATTTGTCATAGTCTAACCCAGTCTCTTCTGCTAGTCTGCTGGTCTGCCAGTCTCCCTTCTAGTGCAGGAGTCATGAGAGCCACAAGATAGAATGTCTGTGGCTGACTCTGTCTTCAGTTTAAATATCCTGTTACAATTACATCAACTATAGAACTATTACATCACTATGCTAAGTACTAAGTATATGTAAAGTAGATAACCATTGTCTCATCAATTCCACTGAGTTAACACCATGTCTCAAATATACTTCTTCAGAATTCTGACTCTTTACATCACCTGTAAAAGGCTAGAACTGAGCAATGCACTTGGATAATGAAGCACGTGAGACTAATTGCCAATTGGACAGTTCCCTATTAACTTGTTTGAAGGTTGACCCTCCCCAGCTGTTCTGTGCTGACTTGATTGGTGGGACAAAGAGGGGGAAGTGACTTGTGTGGAAGGAGTAAGAGAAACTTGGGTGGTGGAACTCACTCTCACTTGCACTCGTGACCTGGCATTGGAGGCGACAGTAAAGATCTAGAATAAAGATGTTTAGTGATCCTGACTCCTGCTGATTTCTGGGAAGATAGAGTTCCAGCATTTGGCGTGCAACGTGTGGCTGGCACCCTACTTCCACCGAAGTCCTCCTGTGACCAGGAGATTAGGTGAGTATTCTAATAGAAATAAGGAACTTACCTTGTTAAGGACTAAATCAGCAATCTCTAGTAACTGAGATGGGGCAGATGTTAGGTAAATCCTGGGCCTCAGCTGACCCTGCTCCAACCCCAGCCCCTGCCTCATCTAGAAATGCTATAGAGGATATAATTAAGATAATTGATGAGAAAAGTTTACTTGTTACCATCCCACAAATGAATAATCTCTTACACTCATTGAGTCGCACGTCCCCTTGGTTCTTAAATGAAGAAAAACTACATATAGATAAATGGAAGCTAGTGGAACTTGAAATGAAAGAATTCTACTCAAAAAATGGGCTTTGTCAATTTTCCCAGAGGTATTTTATCTATACAACTTGATTCTATTAGACTTAAGCTATTGAGCAGAGTTTAGGAGAAGGAAGAGTTCTAAAAAGGCACAGAGAAGGAAGAGTGAGGAACAAAAGATAGAAGATAAGCAAACTCAGGACATTGCCAGAGGGCAAGGGGATTTGAATGAGGAATCTGAGTGTGTTGACTCTGATTGTCCAGAAGAAATTTCAACCCCACCTAGAGAGCAGATTATTGATCAGCCCACATCAACTCCACCTTCAGGGATGGAGGGAGGAGGAGTAGTGGGAGGGGCGGTGACATCATCAGCGCCTCCCCCCCAACAACTGCTCACTCCTGTAACTAGATTAGAAAGAGGGCTTATTGAAGCAATTGAAAATGGAAAAGAAGTAGATAATGATTTCAAACTTCAAATTTTTCCCGTGATTCAACAGTATAATTCTGCAGGTCAAGAGAGTAGAAGATATGCTCCTTTTAATATGGATGTCCTTAAAAACCTGAAAAAATCTTGCACTGTCTTTGGGGCTACATCAAATTATGTTAAGATGTTAATACACAATTTGGCTTATGAAACCTTAACCCCTAGTGACTGGAAAGTCATTGAAAAGGTGTTCTTAGAACCTGGACAAAATTTGTTGTGGTTTTCTGAATTTAGTGAGCTCTGTAGGATTCAAGTCCAACAAAATAGTCAAAGTGCAGCTAATACTTCCAATCACCTATGACCTACTAACAGGTGTAGGTTCTTATGCAGACGCTTCAGTACAGATTAATTACTCCATAACTGCATTTGAGCAAATTGCTGCTGCTGCTATCAAAGCATGGGCTTCTCTCCCCAGTAAAAACTACAAGGGTGAGACCTACACAAAAATTGTACAGGGACCAAATGAACCTTTTGCTGATTTTGTGGCACGTTTGCAGACAGCTGTCACACAGACTAATGGTGAAAATGAAGTAACTGACACTTTGATAAGGAAACTTGCTAGAGACAATGCCAATGAGGTTTGTAGAAGGATTATACTAGGACTACGTAAGGATGCTCCTTTAGAGGAGATCATAAGACGCTGTGCACAATGGGCACAAATACCTTTTATAGCCAGGCTATAGTGCAGACTTCCCAAGATCCCAACATGGGGAGACAGGATCCCTTTTGGCAAGGGGTTTCCCGAGAGACTCGTCAATGCTTTCAATGCGGTAAAGTAGGCCATTTGAAAGCTCAATGTTGGCACAGAGACAGAGTGAGAAGACAGGCTGGGAGAACAAGACCCAAAACCCCATGTCCAAAATGCAACAGAGGACTCCATTGGGCCTCAGAGTGTAGACTGATTCAGGGAAACGGGATGAGGGACCCAGCTCCAGAGCCCCAGGCAAAAAACACTTGGGGCATGATGGCAGCCGATGCCACACCCAGAGAGTGCCTCCAAGTCCAATACCCAGACATGACCAATCAGTCAGGAAGCCATCTGAGGGGAGAAAGGGATTACACAATCAGTCAGCCAGGAAGCAACATGATGGGAGAAAGGGACTACAATTAGGGAGGATAGAGTTGTATGCAGCTGGGACAATTGAGATACCTCCTGGACAGGTGAAATCTGTTCCTCTCCAACCTATGGATCCCTTGCCTCCAGGCACAGTAGGCTTGACCATTTCACCTCCTGAGAGTACTTAAAAGACAGTGTTCATTCATACACTGATGTGGGAAACTGGGGAATGTGTAGATAATATCCCAGTCACTAACACAGGGAGACAATGTGTGACTTATCAACCAAGGGAAGTAGTAGCATTGCGTTTAATGATACAGACTCCTAATAAGCAACCTGGTGACAGTCACCCATGTTCTGACTCCAAGCAGAAAAACCCAGGAATATACTGGACAGCAGCTGTGACAGCTGACCGACCTATGCTCACCATCTATATAAATGGCATAGCATTAGAAGGACTGGTGGACACAGGTGCAGATCGTACAGTCATTAGAGGTGCCAACTGGCCCAGTCACTGGCCAAAAAAAAAGGCAGACACCTACATGTCTGGTGTAGGAGGATCAATAGCAGCTGAAGTTAGTGCTACCCCTTTAAGATGGGTATTTGAAGGTGAAACAGGAGTTTTTACTCCTTTTATAGTTGAAAAAATCCCCATCAATCTATGGGAAAGAGACATTTTACAACAATTAGTGTTAAAAATGAGTACTTCGGGCGGAGCCAAGATGGCGGAGAAGAAACACACAACTCAGTGAACGTCCTCACTCCCTCACAACCAATTAGATAAATTAAGTCTCAAAATTAGCTCAGGACTGATAGATACCACAAGGACTGGAAGCACGACTTACCAGCTGAATAGAATCTGGAGTTTCAACAGGAAAGGTCAGTTCTCAGGGGAGGAATAAGAAAGACCAGCACAGACGGTGGGGTAGGGGCACACTGCGCCCATTGCGCTGGGAAGGGCTCTGGGATCAGAGAAGCCACTGAGGTAAAGGAATCTGGCACAGGCTGTTAGCTCTTCTCTGCTAATTATTTAGCAGTTCAGAAGAGAAAGCCAAAATATTTTAAAACTCAAATTAGATTTTCCCCGATCCTGGGGGTGACTCAGCAGAACTCTTGGCACCAGGGGGTGTGGCCTCAGCTACCTCCTGAGAATAGTTAAGAGACTGACAAGTGGGTGGATACGGCCCAAGGCAACACACACTGCCTAGTTTAGCTGGAGGGAGTGGAACTCAGCTCCAGGAAGTTCCAGAGAAGCAGAACCTTTGAACTAGGGACCGCAGTTTCTGGCAGACACTTCCAGTTTGAGCACAGGGGCTTCTCACGTCACCTGCTGCAGACATCCACACCCCACCCGGACACATAGGCTGGGCTTCGTGCTGTCTTCACTATTCTACGCCCTCGAAGCACAGTAGTGCTAATCACCTCTGAGGCACTTCCAGGGAGGGGGTGGGGAACTCTCTCCCAGAGCTCTCTCTTAGCTCAGGCTCAGGAGCCGCTGCATCCAACCGGTCTGGGAGGAAGCTGGTAAAGAAGTAAATAATTTCCTACCCCAGGGACAGACCCCAAAAGATTTTTTTAAGTATGAGCAAAAAAGCTAGAAAAACCATAGATTCCTTCTATACAGAGAAAGAGCGGGTATCCAACCCCGAGGAAGTTGACAGCAGAGAATCAGCAGACAACAACCTAAAGGGGAACGATTCCTGCCCCCCATCACATAACTCTCTCCTAGAAGAAGCTCTTAAAAAATTGAGGGAGATTGAAGAAAAATGGGGAAAGGAAAGGGAAGTTATGATAGAGAATAACAACGTCCTGAAATTGGAGTTGGAAAAAATAAAGAATTCACAGGAGATGCAGGGAAACAAAATTAGTGAATTAGAAAAGGTTAAAAAAACACAGGAAAGTAGGATTTCTGAATTGGAAAAGATAAAAAAGTCTCAAGAAAATAGAATTTCTGAATTGGAAAAAGAAAATAATTCTCAAAAAAAAAAAATTAGGGAAATGGAAAAAAATTCAATAGAGCAAAATAATTCATTTAAAAACGAAATTGGGCATTTACAAAAAGAACTAAAAACTGTGAAAGAAGAAAATAACTCCTTAAAAGTCAGGATGGAACAAATAGAAATGAATGATTCACAGAGAACCCAAGAATCAGTCAAACAAAACAAAAAAAATGAGAAGCTGGAGAACAACGTCAAATACTTACTGGGAAAATCTATAGACCTGGAAAATAGATCTAGGAGAGATAATCTGTGGATTATTGGACTTCCAGAAAACTATGACCAAAAAAAGAGCCTAGATTCTATTTTACAGGAAATTATCAAAGAGAACTGTCCAGAGATAATAGAAACAGAAGGGAAAGTAGATGTGGAAAGAATTCATCGAACTCCTTCTGAAATAGACCCTAAAAAAAGAACACCACGGAATATTGTGGCTAAGCTGCAGAATTACCACACAAAGGAGAAAATCCTGCAAGCAGCTAGAAAAAAACAATTTAAATACCAAGGTGCCACAATAAGGGTCACCCAAGATCTGGCTGCCTCCACATTAAAAGATAGAAGGGCCTGGAACCTGATATTCCGTAAGGCAAAAGATCAAGGACTGCAACCAAGAATGAACTACCCAGCTAAGTTTAGCATCTTTTTCCATGGAAGAAGATGGTCATTCAATGAAACAGAGGAATTCTATATGTTTCTAAGAAAAAAACCAGACTTAAACAAAAAATTTGATCTACATCCACAAGACTGAAGAGAAACAGAAAAAGGTACACAGAACCCTTGAGAACTGTAACTCTGTTGTGGGTATATAAAAAATACTCAAGGATAATTTGATTTTACTGATATAAAAGAAAAAAAGGGGGGTGTAGTAAAGGGAAGGAGGTCGGTTCAGAAAAAGGGGAAGGAGTGATAAAAAGAGGGAAACTACATCCCAGGAAGAGACATAGAAAATACACCATATCTGAGGGAACTTAGTGAGGGGGAGAATCATTGTGTGAATCTTACTCTCATCAGAAGAGGCTCAAAGAGTAAATAATTAACATATTTGTTTTTCAGAGAATTTTCTCTCACCTCATTAAAAGGGGGGAGAGGAAAAGGGGAAAGGAAAAGGAGAATAAGTGAAGGGACTTGGAGGGAGGGGGGAGGGATCCTAAAAAAAAAAAAAAAGAGGGAGGGTTGCGCGTCACAAGGGGGGGTCTGTAAATTAAATATCGGGGAGGGGGATCAGGGGGGTCAAGGGAAAAAAGTATAATCTGGGGATAATACGATGGCAGGAAACACAGAATTAGTAATTTTAACTGTAAATGTAAATGGGATGAACGATCCCATCAAACGGAGACGGATAGCAGATTGGATCAAAAAGCAGAACCCTACAATATGTTGCCTACAGGAAACACACTTAAAGCAGGGAGATACATACAGAGTAAAGGTAAAAGGTTGGAACAGAGCCTATTATGCTTCAGGTAAAGCCAAAAAAGCAGGGGTAGCTATCCTTATCTCAGATCAAGCAAAAGCAGAAGTAGATCTCGTTAAAAAAGATAAGGAAGGAAACTATATCCTGCTGAAAGGTAGCATAAATAATGAAGCCATATCAATACTAAACATATATGCACCAAGTGGTATAGCATCTAACTTTCTAAAGGAAAAGTTAAGAGAACTGCAAGAAGAAATAGACAGTAAAACTATAATAGTGGGAGATCTCAACCTTGCACTCTCAGATTTAGACAAATCAAACCACAAAACAAACAAGAAAGAAATTAAAAAAGTAAATAGAACATTAGAAAAACTAGGTATGATAGACCTTTGCAGAAAACTGAATGGCAATAGGAAGGAATATACTTTCTTCTCAGCAGTTCATGGATCCTATACAAAAATTGACCATATATTAGGACATAAAGATCTCAAAATTAAATGTAGGAAGGCAGAAATAATAAATGCCTTCTTCTCAGATCACAATGCAATAAAAGCTACATTCAGTAAAAAGTTAGGGGTAAATAGACCAAAAAGTAATTGGAAACTGAATAATCTCATCTTAAAGAATGACTGGGTGAAAGAGCAAATTATAGAAACAATTAACAATTTCACCCAAGATAATGATAATGATGAGACATCATATCAAAATCTTTGGGATGCAGCTAAAGCAGTAATAAGGGGATATTTTATATCTTTAGAGGCTTATTTGAAGAAAATTGAGAAAGAGAAGATTAACGAATTGGGCTTACAACTTAAAAGGCTAGAAAAAGACCAAATTATAAACCCCCAACCAAAAATTAAACTTGAAATACAAAAATTAAAAGGAGAAATCAATAAAATTGAAAGTAAAAAAACTATTGAATTAATAAATAAGACCAAGAGTTGGTTTTATGAAAAAGCCAATAAAATAGATAAACCTTTGGTAAATTTGATCAAAAAAAAGAAAGAGGAAAATCAAATTGATAGTCTTACAAATGAAAAGGGGGATCTTTCCACCAATGAAGAGGAAATTAGAGAAATAATAAGGAGTTACTTTGCCCAACTTTATGCCAATAAATTTGATAACTTAAGTGAAATGGATGACTTTCTCCAAACATATAGGCTCCCTAGATTAACAGAGGAGGAGATAAATTGCTTAAATAGTCCCATTTCAGAAAAAGAAATAGAACAAGCTATTAATCAACTCCCCAGGAAAAAATCCCCAGGGCCAGATGGATTCACATGTGAATTCTACCAAACATTTAAAGAACAATTAGCCCCAATGTTATATAAATTATTTAAAAAAATAGGGGATGAAGGAGTCCTACCAAACTCCTTTTATGACACAGACATGGTACTGATACCTAAACCAGGTAGATCGAAAACTGAGAAAGAAAATTATAGACCAATCTCCTTAATGAATATTGATGCTAAAATCTTAAATAAGATATTAGCAAAAAGACTTCAGAAAATCATCTCCAAGATAATACACTATGATCAAGTAGGATTTATTCCAGGAATGCAGGGCTGGTTTAATATTAGGAAAACTATTAATATAATTGACCATATTAATAATCAAATTAATAAGAACCATATGATCATCTCAATAGATGCAGAAAAAGCATTTGACAAAATCCAACAGCCATTCCTACTAAAAACTCTTGAGAGTATAGGAATAAATGGATTATTCCTTAGAATAATCAGGAGTATATATTTAAGACCGTCAGTAAGCATAATATGCAATAGAAATAAACTGCAACCTTTCCCAATAAGATCAGGAGTGAAACAAGGTTGCCCACTATCACCATTACTATTCAATATAGTACTAGAAACGCTAGCCTGGGCAATAAGAGCCGAGAAAGAGATTCAAGGAATTATAGTAGGAAATGAGGAAATCAAACTATCACTTTTTGCAGATGACATGATGGTATACTTAGAGAACCCCAAAGACTCTGCTAAAAAGCTACTAGAAATAATTCAAAATTTCAGCAAAGTGGCAGCATACAAAATAAATCCACATAAATCCTCGGCATTTTTATATATCACTAACAAAATGCAACAGCAAGAGATACAAAGAGAAATTCCATTCCAAACAAATGTTGAGAGTATAAAATATTTGGGAATCCATCTACCAAAGAAAAGTCAGGAATTATATGAGAAAAATTACAAAACACTTGCCACAAAAATAAAATCAGATTTAAATAATTGGAAAGACATTCAGTGCTCTTGGATAGGCCGAGCGAATATAATAAAGATGACAATACTCCCCAAACTAATCTATTTATTTAGTGCTATACCAATCAGACTCCCAAGAAACTATTTTAATGACCTAGAAAAAATAACAACAAAATTCATATGGAAGAATAAAAGGTCAAGAATTGCAAGGGAACTAATGAAAAAAAACTCAGAGGAAGGTGGTCTAAGTGTACCTGATCTAAAGCTATATTATATAGCAGCAGTCACCAAAACCATTTGGTATTGGCTAAGAAATAGACCGGTAGATCAGTGGAACAGATTAGATACAAAGGACAAAAAAGGGTACATCTATAGCAATCTAATCTTTGACAAACCCAAAGATTCCAACATTAGGAATAAAAATTCATTATTCGGAAAAAACTGTTGGGAAAACTGGAAATTAGTATGGCAGAAATTAGATATGGATCCACACTTAACACCATATACCAAGATAAGATCAAAATGGGTCCATGATTTAGGCATAAAGAGGGAGATAATAAATAGATTAGAGGAACAGAGGATAATCTACCTCTCAGACTTGTGGAGGAGGAAGGAATTTATGACCAGAGGAGAACTAGAGATCATTATTGATCACAAAATAGAAGATTTTGATTATATCAAACTAAAAAGTTTCTGTACAAATAATACTAATGCAAACAAGATTAGAAGGGAAGTAACAAATTGGGAAAATATTTTTAAAAACAAAGGTTCTGACAAAGGTCTCATTTCCAAAATATATAGAGAACTGACCATAATTTATAAGAAACCAAACCATTCTCCAATTGATAAATGGTCAAAGGATATGAACAGACAATTCTCAGAGGAAGAAATTGAAACTATATCCACTCACATGAAAGAGTGTTCCAAATCACTACTGATCAGAGAAATGCAAATTAAGACCACTCTGAGATACCACTACACACCTGTCAAATTGGCTAAGATGACAGGAACAAATAATGACAAATGTTGGAGGGGATGTGGGAAAACTGGGACACTAATACATTGCTGGTGGAGTTGTGAAAGAATCCAGCCATTCTGGAGAGCAATCTGGAATTATGCCCAAAAAGTTATCAAACTGTGCATACCCTTTGACCCAGCAGCGCTACTACTGTGATTATATCCCAAAGAAATACTAAAGAGCGGAAAGAGACATATATGTGCCAAAATGTTTGTGGCAGCTCTTTTTGTTGTAGCTAGAAACTGGAAGATGAATGGATGTCCATCAGTTGGAGAATGGTTGGGTAAATTGTGGTATATGAAGGTTATGGAATATTATTGCTCTGTAAGAAATGACCAGCAGGAGGAATATAGAGAGGCCTGGAGAGACTTAAATCAACTGATGCTGAGTGAAATGAGCAGAACCAGAAGATCACTGTACACTTCAACAACAATACTGTATGAGGATGTATTCTGATGGAAGTGGAAATCTTCAACATAAAGAAGATCCAACTCACTTCCAGTTGATCAATGATGGACAGAGGTAGCTACACCCAGAGAAGAAACACTGGGAAGTGAATGTAAATTGTTAGCACTAATATCTGTCTGCCCAGGTTGCATGTACCTTCGGATTCTAATGTTTATTGTGCAACAAGAAAATGATATTCACACACATGTATTGTACCTAGACTATATTGTAACACATGTAAAATGTATGGGATTGCCTGTCGTCGGGGGGAGGGAATAGAGGGAGGGGGGGTAATTTGGAAAAATGAATACAAGGGATAATATTATAAAATATATATATATATATATATATATAAAAAAAAAAATGAGTACTTCGGTTTTTTAGGCAGGGCTGCTGTTGAAGGCCTGCCACTACTTTCACCTGTTCCTATCCAGTGGAAAACTGATACACCACTGTGGATAGAACAGTGACCCTTAGATAACAATAAAATTCAGGCCTTACTAGATATAGTACAGGAACAACTTGACCAAGGACACTTACAACCTTCTCTAAGTCCTTGGAATTCCCCAGTATTTTTTGTAAAAAATAAATCTGGAGGATGTTAATTGATTTAAGAAAGGTAAATGAACAGATGGAAACTATGGGAACTCTTCAACCTGGACTTCCATCTCCTACTCAGTTGCCTAGAGAATGGCCTCTGTGGGTTATAGACATTAAGGATTGTTTCTATTCTATCCCTCTAGATAAGGAGGATATGAAAAGGTTTGCCTTTTCAATGCCCAGCGTTAACTTAGCTGAGCCTTATAAAAGATATGAATGGACAGTTTTGCCACAGAGAATGAAAAACAGCCCTACTATGTGTCAAATGTATGTTGCTGCTGCTCTTAGTCCAGTAAGAAAAGCATTTCCAAAAGTAATGTTATTACATTACATGGATGATATATTGGGATGTGCACCTGAGGAACAAATGTTAGAAGCATGTCTACGAAAAACCATAGAAACACTAAGGAATTATAAATTGCACATAGCTTCAGAAAAGATTCAAAGACATGCTCCTTTTCAATATTTAGGATATGAAGTATATCCTAAGGTGCTTACAGTACAAAAACTCTCCTTAAGAACAGAGAAGCTAAACACCTTAAATGACTTCCAGAAATTGATAGGAGATATCCAATGGATGCATCTCGTGCTAGGCTTGACTACCTGTCAATTGCAACCATTATATGACATTTTAAGGGGAGACAGTGCTTTAAATTCACCACACCAGCTTACAAAAGAAGCTCAAGAGGCTTTGAGACAAGTTGAACTGGCTTTATCCAATGTGGTTGAAAGAGTCACTCAAAAACCCTTGGAAATATCAGTTTTTGCTACACAAGAGGCACCCACAGCAGTCCTTCATCAAGGAGACAGTGTGATAGAGTGGGTGAACCTCCCAGCAAAACCAGAACAAAGCCTTATTCCTTACCCAGTGCTTGTGACTAGAATTTTATTAAAGGCCATTAAACGAGCAGTACAATTATCTGGGACAAGACCTGACAAGATATACACCTTTTATACTAATGCACAAGTTAATGTGTGCTGCGAAACCATCCCAGAGTGGCAAATTTTATTAACGATGGCTCCAAATTTTGCACACGGGTCTCCATTAAAGATAACCAGACTGTTACATAATTGGCAATGGATTCTTGAAGAAAAGGTTTCTAAAGTTCCTCTTAAAGGACCAACTATCCTTACAGATGCATCCAAACATAATATTTGCGCTGTGTATTCTTGTGACTTAACTATAAAGAGAGTAATCAGAACTCCTTTTCAATCCACTCAGCAGACTGAATTGTATGCAATCATTCTAGCTCTTGCTTATTATCCGGGAGACATAAATATAATATCTGATTCGGCCTATTCAGTAGGTGTGGTACAAAGAATTGATACAGCCCAAATAAAATTTGTAGCCTCCAATGTATATCATCTCTTTAAAGAACTTCAAGAGCAAGTGAGAAAGCATCCAGGTAAGATTTATGTCCACTCCCATAGTGGACTTCCAGGTCCTATTTTTGATGGTAATTCAAAGGCAAATAGCCTTCTAACCATGCTGGCCAGTACTCCTTTATTTCAAGAAGCACAAGAATCTCATTCTAAATATCATCAGGCTGCCTGAGCTTTACAGTTTGGAATAACAAGAGAAGAAGCTAGGAGCATAGTAAAAGCCTGTACAGCTTACCTTCCTTTCCATGCTCCTACACTCCCTCCAGGGAAGAACCCTCGTGGTTTGAGACCTAATGAAATTTGGCAAATGGATGTGACCCATTATAAATCTTTTGGTCGTCTATCTTTTATCCATGGAGTGGTAGACACCTTTTCAGGATTCACATTTGCAATGCCAGCAGCAAAAGAGACAGCCCGAGTAGTAACTGAATTCCTTATACAAGCATTTGCAATTATGGGTGTGCCATAAGCAATAAAAACAGACAATGGACCTGCATATACTTCTAAACATTTTACACACTTCTGTGCACAGTATAAGATTTTACATACCACGGGCATACCCTTTAATCCTCAAGGGCAGGCAATAGTAGAGAGAAGAGAGTGAAACAAGGTTGCCCACTATCACCATTACTATTCAATATAGTACTAGAAACTCTAGCCTTGGCAATAAGAGCCGAGAAAGAGATCCAAGGAATTAGAGTAGGAAATGAAGAAATCAAATTGTCACTTTTCGCAGATGACATGATGGTATACTTAGAGAACCCCAAAGACTCTGCTAAAAAGCTATTAGAAATAATTCAGAATTTTAGCAAAGTCGCAGGATACAAAATAAATCCACATAAATCCTCAGGATTTTTATACATTACCAACACAATCCAACAGCAAGAGATACAAAGAGAAATTCCATTCAAAATAACAGTCGATAGTATCAAATATTTGGGAATATATCTACCAAAGGAGAGTCAGGAATTATATGAGCAAAATTACAAAACACTTGCCACAAAAATAAAGTCAGATTTAAATAATTGGAAAGACATTCAATCTTCTTGGATAGGCCGAGCGAATATAATAAAGATGACAATACTCCCCAAACTAATCTATTTATTTAGTACTATACCAATCAGACTCCCAAGAAACTATTTTAATGACCTAGAAAAAATAACAACAAAATTCATATGGAAGAATAAAAGGTCGAGAATTGCAAGGGAACTAATGAAAAAAAAGTCAGAGGAAGGTGGTCTAAGTGTACCTGA
The DNA here is from genome assembly GCF_048593235.1 of Sminthopsis crassicaudata. Taxonomy (NCBI): domain Eukaryota; kingdom Metazoa; phylum Chordata; class Mammalia; order Dasyuromorphia; family Dasyuridae; genus Sminthopsis; species Sminthopsis crassicaudata. Next base: position 57,106,952 of record NC_133622.1, on the reverse strand, counting down.
TTTAAAGCTATATTATAAAGCAACAGTCACCAAAACCATTTGGTATTGGCTAAGAAATAGACTAGTTGATCAGTGGCATAGGTTAGGTTCACAGGACAAGATAGTGAATAAAAATAGCAATCTAATCTTTGACAAACCCAAAGATCCCAAATTTTGGGATAAGAATTCATTATTTGACAAAAACTGCTGGGAAAACTGGAAATTAGTATGGCAGAAACTAGGCATGGACCCACATTTAACACCACATACTAAGATTAGATCAAAATGGGTCCAAGATTTAGGCATAAAGAACGAAATCATAAATAAATTGGAGGAACATGGGATAGTTTACCTCTCAGACTTGTGGAGGAGGAAGGAGTTTGTGTCCAAGGGAGAACTAGAGACCATTATTGATCACAAAATAGAACATTTTGATTACACCAAATTAAAAAGTTTCTGCACAAACAAAACTAATGCAAACAAGATTAGAAGGGAAGTAACAAATTGGGAAAAAATTTTTACAGTTAAAGTTTCTGATAAAGGCCTCATCTCCAAAATATACAGAGAATTGACTTTAATTTATAAGAAACCAAGCCATTCTCCAATTGATAAATGGTCAAAGGATATGAACAGACAATTTTCAGATGATGAAATTAAAACTATTTCCACTCATATGAAAGAGTGTTCCAAATCACTATTGATCAGAGAAATGCAAATTAAGAAAACTCTGAGGTATCATTACACACCTGTCAGATTGGCTAAGATGACAGGAACAAATAACGATGAATGTTGGAGGGGCTGTGGGAAAACTGGGACACTGATGCATTGTTGGTGGAGTTGTGAAAGAATCCAACCATTCTGGAGAGCAATCTGGAATTATGCCCAAAAAGTTATCAAAATGTGCATACCCTTTGACCCAGCCATACTACTACTGGGCTTATACCCCAAGGAGCTACTAGAGAAGGGAAAGGGTCCTGTATGTGCCAAAATGTTTGTGGCAGCCCTTTTCATAGTGGCTAGAAGCTGGAAGATGAATGGATGTCCATCAATTGGAGAATGGTTGGGTAAACTATGGTATATGAATGTTATGGAATATTATTGTTCTATAAGAAATGACCAACAGGAGAAATACAGAGAGGCTTGGAGAGACTTACATCAACTGATGCTGAGTGAAACGAGCAGAACCAGAAGATCATTATACACTTCAACAATGATACTGTACGAGGATGTATGCTGATGGAAGTGGATTTCTTCAACATAGAGAAGAGCTAATCCAATTCCAATTGATTAATGATGGACAGAAACAGCTACATCCAGAAAAGGAAGACTGGGAAATGAATGTAAACTGTTATTTTTACCTTCTGAATCCAATTTTTCCTGTGCAACAAAAAATTCGGTTCTACACACATATATTGTATCTAAATTATACTGTAATATATTTAACATATATAGGACTGCTTGCCATCTGGGGGAGGGGGTTGGGGGAGGAAGGGAAAAAATCTGAATAGAAGTAAGTGCAAGTGATAATGTTGTAAAAAATTACCCATGCATATGTACTGTCAAGAAATGTTATAATTATAAAATAAAATTAAAAAAAAAAAATAGTAGAGAGAAGAAACAGAGATATTAAGACACTCCTCCAAAAACAAAAGAAAGGGGGAGCCATGGGTAACCCTAGAGACCTTCTAAATTTAGTTCTCTATACCATTAATTTTTTAATTTTTGACAAAGATGCACTGGCTCCAGCAGAAAGGTTTTATAACCCACCGGAAGGGCAGTGTCCAGTGCGAGCAGCAACACTGTCTTTAGATAATCGCCAAGTGATGTGGAGAGACCCAGAAAGTGGTGAATGGAAGGGACCAGATAGGTTAACTGCTTGGGGGAGAGGGTTTGCTTGTATCTCTACAGATGGAGAAGGAATCAGATGGGTGCCAACAAGCCGTATTCGCCTTGTCCATCGGAGAGAGACAGAGCAGACCCTTGAAACGAAGGAGAAAGCCCAAGAAACATCGGGTGGTTCCATTGCTGACTGTTCCCACCACTGAAAGAACCTGGCAGTTATGGCGTTTGACCCATGGACATCAAAAATATCAAAATCAAAAAAGACTATTGTAGGACTTGAAAGCCCTCAGGAATCATTGGATTCTCTGAGACATCACAAGACTATTGTAGGACTGAAAGTCCTCAGGAATCATTGGATTCTCTGAGGCATCATAAGACTGTTGCTGGACTTCAAAACGTGTTGGGATCATTGTATTCCCTAACATATAAAAATACTGATGTGGGACTTCAAAAACTTGTGGGCCTCATTGGATTCCCTAACATATAAAAAGACTGATGTGGGATTTCAAAAACTTGTGGGGATCATTGAATTCCCTAACAGTGAAGCAATGGACAATAGATTGGTTTTGGACTATCTCTTGGTTGCTGAAGAAGGTGTGTGTGTGTGACTGATGTTTACATACCCTCCTTCTAGGACTTCTGGAAATCTCTTACAATACCATGTTGATTTATATTGTTTGTTATATCACTACTTGCATGTACAATTCCTGTTTGTTACACCACATCGAGTCTGCACTGACTGTGGGGAGAGTCACCACTAATAGCCTCTGCGTTATTGCTATGTGCTTGTGTAATAACTCCCATGCTGATGGGTTTGTGCATACTTGTCTCTAATAAGGCCCTTCAATCCAGAAACCCGCTAGCAAATTCCCACTTCTCTTTTGTGCTTTTCATCTCCCTTCCTGAGATGTCAGGGAGGGCATGATTATCTCCTTTTTAGTGCTTTCATCTCCCCTCCTGAGAAGTCGGGGGGGGGGCGTGATCACCTCCTTTTTGGGGTTCTCATCTCCCTGAAAAGTCAGGGATGGCGCGACCACCTGTGGTCTAAAACAAAAGAAAGCTGGAGTGTAAAGGGCTAGAACTGAGCAATGCACTTGGATAATGAAGCACGTGAGACTAATTGCCAATGGGACAGTTCCCTATTAACTTGTTTGAAGGTTGACCCTCCCCAGCTGTTCTGTGCTGACTTGATTGGTGGGACAAAGAGGGGGAAGTGACTTGTGTGGGAGGAGTAAGAGAAACTTGGGTGGTGGAACTCATGCTCACTTGCACTCGTGACCTGGCATTGGAGGCGATTGTAAAGATCTAGAATAAAGACGTTTAGTGATCCTGACTCCTGCTGATTTCTGGGAAGATAGAGTTCCAGCAATCACCCTCTTTCTTTTGTTTTAGAACACAGGTGGTCCTGCCCTCCCTGACTTCTCAGGAAGGGAGGTGAAGACACCAAAAAAAATGGGGTGATCACGCCTTCCCTGACTTCTCAGGAAAGTGAGAACACCAAACCAGATATTGTTAGCAGGTTTCCTCTGGGCTAAAGTGTCTTACTTGAAATAGGTATATATAAACCTATCAGCTTGGGAGGTATTATATACAATATAGTAATATAACACAGGTTAGTAGTGATGTAATAAACAACCTGAATCAACATGAGAAATTATACATGTCTATAAGTCCTAGAGATATTCCACAACCAATCTATTGTCCATTACCTCATGTGTTAGGGAATCCAATGATTCCTGCCTATTTTGAAATCTTGCAACAATCTCATCAACAATTTTTGATGTTAATGAGTCAATTGTCATACACACTGGGTTAACAGCTATGCTTTTTTAGTGGTAGGAACAGTCAGCAATGGAACCATCTGATATTCTTGGGTCTTTTCCTTTGTCTTGAGGGTCTTCTCTTTTTCTGTCTCTCTCAGATGGACAAGGTGAATACAACTCATTGGCATCCATCTGATTTCTTCTCCATCTGTAGAGATATAAGCAAACCCTCTTTCCCAAGCAATTAATCTATCTGGTCCTTTCTGGATATCTTCACATCACCTTTCTAAAGATAGTGGAGCTGCTCACAATGGACGTTGCTCTTCTGGTGGGTTATAGAACCTGTCTGCTGGAGCCAGTGCTTCTTTATCAAAAGTCAGAAAATTAATAGTGTTAAGAGCTCAGTTTAGAAGTTCTCTAGGGTTACCTGTGGTTCCTCTTCTATTTTGATTTTAAAGTAGCATCTTGATGTCTATGTTTTTCATCTCTACTATTGCCTGACCTTGAGGATTAAAAGGTAGGCCAGTGGTATGTAAAATCTGATACTGTGCACAAAAGTGTGCAATATTTAGAAGTGTATGCAGGTGCATTGTCTGTTTTTATTACTTGTGGCACACTCATAATTGCAAAATCTTATATAAGGAATTCAGTGACTGAATGTGCTGTCTCTTTTGCTGCTGGTATTACAAAAGTGAATCCTAAAAAGGTGTCTACTACAGCACGGATAAAAGACAGATGATCAAAAGATTAATAATGGGTCACATTCATTTGCCAAATTTCATTGGGTCTCAAACCATGAGGGTTTTTTATTGGAGGAAGCATAGGAGTGTGGAAAGGAAGGTAAGCTGTACCGGCTTTTTAATATACTCCTAGCTTCCTCTGTTGTTAGCCCAAATTGCAAAGTAAAGCTTGAGCAGCCTGATGATATTTAGAATGAGATCCTTGGGCTGCCTGAAATAAAGGAGTATTGGCTAACATGGATAGAAGGCAATCTGCCTTTGAATTTCCATTAAAAATAGGACTTGGAAGTCCACTATGAGAATGGACATGCAAGATATAAATCTTGGATACTGTCTCGCTTGTAGTGAAGTTCCTTAAAGAGCTGATACACACACACACACACATATATATATATATTAGAAGCTACAAATTTTATTTGGGCTGTATCAATTCTTTGTACCACACCTACTGAATAGGATAAATCAAATATTATTATCTCCTGGATAATAAGTAAGAGCTAGCATGATTGTGTAATGTGCTGTTGTCTCCAGAAACTGCTGATTGCTCTCTGGTCTAGAAGAGAGACTTCTTCCTCAAGAGAGCCACCTCAAGTCTGGTCCAAACAAGACTATCTTTCAAGTGCTTCCCTCTTTTATCCTCCCAGAGAATGGGCATGGGATAATGCAAGGGCTTCTGGGAAAAATGACTTCAACCAATGAACTTGCTCCTCCTAAGCATGCAAGCTCCTCCCCAGGAATTCAAAGGGGTTGAACTCCTAGTAAAGACCAGAACTAGAGAATTGTTAAGTACTGACTTAGCACTTAGTAAGAACCTAATATCTCATTATCTCATTAGCACTTAGTAAGAACCTAACATGATTGCATACAATTCATTCTGCTGAGTGGACTAAAAAGGAGTTCTGGCTATTCTTTTTATGTTAAGTCATGAGAGTATACAGCACAAATGTTATATTTGGATGCATCTGTAAAGATAGTTGGTCATTTAAGAGGAAATTTAGAAACCTTTTCTTTAGGAATCCATCGTAAATTATGTAATAGTATAGTTATCTTTAATGGAGACCTGTGTGTAAAATTTGGAGCTGTGGCCAGTAAAATTTGTCACTCTGGGAGGGTTTCATAGCACACATTGGTTTATGCATTGGTATAAAAGGTGTATATTTTGTCAGGTCTTATCCCAGATAATTATACTGCTCACTTAATGGCCTTTAATAAAAATCTAGCCACAAGCACTGAGTAAAGAGTAAATCTTTGTTCTGGTTGTGCTGAGAGGTTCACCCACTCTATCACACTGTCTTCTTGATGAAGGACTGCTGTGGGTGCCTCTTGTGTAGCAAAAACTATTATTTCCAAGGGTTTTTGAATGACTCTTTCAACCACATTGGATAAAGCCAGTTTAACTTGTCTCAAAGCCTCTTGAGCTTCTTTTGTAAGCGAGTGTGGTGAGTTTAAAACACTGTCTGACCTTAAAATGTCACATAATGGTTGCAATTGATAGGTAGTAAAGCCTAACATTGAATTCATCTATTGGATATTTCCTATCAGTTTCTGAAAGTCATATAAGGTGTTCAGCTTCTCTGTTCTTAAAGAAAGCTTTTGTACTTTAAGTACCTTAAGATATACTTCATATCCTAAATATTGAAAAGGATCATGTCTTTGAATTTTTTTCTTGAGCTATATGCAATTTGTAGTTCCTTAGTGTTTCTATGGTCTTTTTTAAACGTGCTTCTAACATTTGCTCCTCAGGTGCACAATCCAATATATCATCTATGTAATGTAATAATATAACTTTTGGAAATTCTTTTCTTACTAGAGTAAGAGCAGTAGCTATATACATTTGACACATATTAGGGCTATTTTTATTCCCTGTGGCAAAACTTTCCATTCATTGCTTTTATAATTCTGGACACTAAAAAGGCAAATCTTTTCATATCCTCCTTATTGACAGGCATAGAGTAGAAACAATCCTTATTGTGTGTAATCCAAAGAGGCCATTCTCTAGACAACTGAGTAGGAGATAGAAGACCAGGCTGAAGAGTGCCCATAGTTTCCATCTTTTCATTTATTTTTCTTTAGTCAGTCAACATCCTTCATTTTCCAGATTTCTTTCTTACAACAAATACAGAGGAATTCCAAAGACTTAGAGAAGGTTGTAAGTGACCTTGGTCAAGTTGCTCCTGTACTATACCTAATAAGGCCTGACTTTTTTCATTAGCTAAGTGTCACTGTTCTACCCACACTGGTGTATTAGTTTTCCATTGAATAGAAACAGGTGAGAGTATAGGCAGGCCTTCAAAAGCAGTCCTGCCTAAAAAGCCAAAAGTACTCAATTGTAATCCTAACTGTTCTAAGCTGTCTCTTCCCCACAGATTGATGGAAATTTTTTCATCTATAAAAGGAGTAAAAACTCCTGTTTCACCTTCAGAAATCCATATCAAAGGGGTAGCACTAACTTCAGCTGCTATTGATCCTCCTATGCCAAACATATAGATGTCTGCCTTAATCTTTGGCCAGTTGATACCTTTAATGACTGTACGATATGCACCTGTGTCTACCAATACTTCTAATGGTATGCCATTTATATAGATATTGAGCATCACTATCTATTACACTATTATACATCACTAACTATTACAGTCAGCAATAACAGCTGCAGTCCAGAATATTCCTAGATTCTATTTCTGGGAGTCAAAATCTGGGCAAATATCACCACATTATCTAGTAGGAGTGTGTCTGTAACCCTGATGCTACTACTTCTCCTAACTGATGTCACACATTGTCTACCTGTATTAGTGACTGGGATATTATCTACACATTCCCCAATTTCCCACATCAGTGTATGGATGAAAACTGTTTTGTAAGTACTCTCAGGAGGTGAAATAGTCAAGCCTACTGTATGTGGAGACAAAGGCCACATGGGCCAGACAGGGACAGATTTCACCTCTCCAGGGGATATCTCAGTAGTCCCAGATGCATACAAGTCTATTTTTTCCCAATTGTGATCTCTTTCTCCCATCAGGTTGCTTCTTGGCTGATTGATCATGTTGAAGTAATGAACTTCTAAAGATTCTCTGGGAGTAACATCAGCATGTGCCAAGTGTTTTTTTGCCAGAGGCCCTGGAGCCAAGTCCCGCCTCTTGTTTCTCTGAGTCAATCTACATTCTAATGCCAAATGGAAGCCTCTGTTGCATTTTGGACATAGAATTTTGGTTCTTTTTTTCCCACCCTGTTTTTTATTCCAACATTGAGCTTTCAGATACCCTACTTTACCATATTGAAAACAGTTACAAGTCTCTCTGGAAGTTCCTGGCAAAAGGAACCCTGTCTTCTCTTGTTAGGATCTTAAGATCTTGAGAAGTCTGTATCATAGTCTGGGTATAAAAGGCATTTGTGCCCATTGTGGCACATTGTCTTATGATCTCCTCTACAGGAGCATCCTTGTGTAGTCCCAGTATAATTCTACAAACCTCATTAGCATTTTCCTTAGCATATAATTTCTGTTGTTTCATTTTCACCAATAGTTCATATGACAGCTATCTGCAGACATCCCACAAAATCAGCAAAGGTTTCATTTGGACTTTGTGCTATTTTCATTAAGGCTTCCCCTCTATCTTGTCTTCCTGGGAGGGTGACCCATACTTTAATAGCAGTGGAAACACTTTATTCTTCTGCTGTCAAAGGGTAATTAATCTGTGCTAAAATGTCTGCATAAAGACCTAAACTTGCTGGTTGATCAAAGGTGATTTGTATGTTAAGTCCAGGTTGCCTATTTCATTGGGCTTATATTCTACAGAGTTCACTATACTTTGAAAGCCATAACAAGTTTTGTCCAGGTTCTAAACGTGTCCTTGCTATAGACTTCCAGTCACTAGGGGTTAAAATTTCATAAGCCAAATTTTCTAATACTGTCTTAGCGTAAGAAGATATAGACCCATAAAGAGTTCAAGCCTTTTTCAGATCTTTGATAATTTCTAGATTAAAAAAGCATATTTTCTTTTTTCTTGACCTGAAGAATCAAACTATTCAGTCACAGTGAACATTTCTATTTTTAAATCAGATATATCATGTCCTTTATTTTTAGCTTTAATTAGTGCCCTTTGTAAACTTAGGGGGTGGATAAAGCTGCTGCATGGGTGATACTCATGGTGTCAGTCCCTTCCCCCTCCTCCTCCCTCCACCCACAAAGGGGAAATTGAGGGGGCAGATCATGAGATGGTAAATGCCTTAATGGCTTCTGCTGTGAAGTACCAAACTCCTTAATTTCATGAGCACTGTACTCAACTCCTTTCTTGTCTAATTCTTCATGCTTTTCAGCTGCCTTGTCAGTACCATCCCCCTACTCCTCTTTCTTCTTTTTCCTTATTCTAAAACTTATTTAATTCTTCAAAAACACTTGTATTATGTTGTATATATAGAATGTTTCTTCAGGAATTGAATCAGGACCATTATCATTAATATTAATTAGTTGCTCTCTCACTAGTTTCCACTTATCTAGTTCGATTTTTTTCTTCCTTACAGAGCCAAGGAGATATGTACTGCAATGTTTCTAAGAGTTCAATGATCTGCTTCTAAGTTACAATCAAACCTTGTTTCTTTGTCTGTCTTTCTTTTTTGTTTGTTTGTTTGTTTGTTTTTTAATTAGCTTAACTCTGCTTTCTACACATTTCCTTTGGGGTGAGGAAGGCTCTTTTCTAAGCATTTGTCCTATTTCACCTGAAACACAAATTTAGCCATTACCAAAGTTTCCTGCTTGTCTATTTTTGTACACACCCTATTTCTGCATCATGGGGACTTTTCCACTGAACTCATGATCATGTAAGTCGAACTGATGACTATTAATCCTTATGTCCATGTTTGGGAGCCAAAATGTAATGTCTGGAATAGTTTACTGGACAGCCTTCGGACCAGTCCTGATCTCAACAGAATAATCACCACAAGAATAGTCATGAATAATGTCCAATGTCCTTTTTTTCCCCTTCACAATCTGTGTCTGTCATAGTTTGACCCAGTATCCTCTGCTAGTCTGTCCATCTGCCAGTCTCCCTTCTAGTACAGGAGTCATGAGAGCCACTAAGAGGTTGGTGAAAGATAGAATGTACATGGCTAACTTTGTTCTCAATTTAAATACCTTATTACATTTTTTTCAACTGTAGAACTATTACATCACCATGCTAAGTACTAAGTATATGTAAACTAGATAACCATTGTCTCATCAATTCCACTGAGTTAACTAACACCTTGTTTTAAGTATACTTCTTTCAAGTATACTTCTCCAGAATTCTGGCTCTCTACAGATGAAGTAGAGTAAGGATAATTATCTCAATATAGCTACATGGAATACATTTGTAAAGGAGATTAAATGAAAAGCTTTGCTAAATGTAAAAGTCTATTTTTGTTGTTGTTGTTGTTGTTGTTACAGTTAGAGTTACAAGTGTAAATATCTGGGCCAAGTGGGGACAGTTAATTGATAGAGTGTGGAGCTTCTTACTTTTTTTCCACTTTTTATCCTTTTCTGCCTGAGAAATTATTATGTATGCGATCCTGAGCATACAAGTCTACAAATCAAGCACATTGCTAATAAATCATAATTTTACAACCACCACTTCAGTTATGAGACCCCATATAGTATTACAACTCAGTTAAAAAAAGTTGGGTATAGTAGAGTCTGGAATAGGAAAGCAAAAGTCCTAAGTTTGTCTTACTTTACTCACCTGTAAAATGAGCTAAAGAAGGAAATGACAAACCACTGCAATATCTTTACCAAAATCAAAACCCTAAAATCCACATATAGTCACAATTGAAATTACTGAACAATACTAACCAAATTTGAGCTATTAGACAATAATTTCCCTGAAGGAAGGTATTTTTATTGAAACCTTGTATTTCCCTCAAAACCTATTGTGATTTCTAGTGATTTCAATTTAGGTGTATAATTTTGAGGAATAAAATTTAATTTAAATTAATATTTAATTTTTGTTTTTCAAAAAGGTAGACTTTTTATATTATTCACAATGTTCTCCACTTGAATGCCAAGCCCACACCTGCCTTCAATCATATTGGTATGGATATATCTTATCCATTCTTTCTAGAGCTGTAGAAAGTGACATCCAGTTTACTAAGATACTGTTTTCTGCCCTATGTGAAAACAAGGTCTAGCTCATTGTCATTCTTGAGATTGCCAATTTATGAAACCGAGTGTGTATCTAGCTTACCTAGGTTTCATCACTGAATGTTGAAAATAGGTTACAAAGTAAAAAAAAAAATGTATTAATACAGCTAGAGAGGGGTGAAAAGGGGAAAAAGCTTTAGGCTGGCAGTTACGAGCATTGCTATTAAGGACTTTAAAAAAAATATGTCTTTCAAATCTAATAGAAGTCATGTCATAATGTTGAAGGTCAACACCAAAATGAAAACAAAAGCTTCACACTGTTATTGTGTGATTAACTGATCCTCCAACAATGTAGTAACTAAAGAAGAATTATACGATTTAAGAACTATAAAGCCACTTTGGAGGAAATTAAAGAAGAAAGTTTAAAGAGGTATTGCTTTTCTTGACAAGAAAAATGTATGTTCATGAGCAGGGAAGGATTTTATATTGGAAGAAATAATTCCTCCTTTTTTATTACCCAATGCTAAAACAGCACACAGGTCAAAACATGGAGATGCTATGGGGATAGTAGTGCCATAAATACATGGATTTATTGATAAGATGATGACACTATAGAAGCTTTTCAATTAGTATCAGCGTCATTAAATAGGCAGGGAATATATGGATAGACAGGAGATACTCAATTATCCTTAAAAAGATACATGAGTACAGGTGAGAAGGGGTAATAGAAATACTTGTATATAACAGTCCTTAAATGAAACACTAAGAAAATCATTGTTTCCCTACAATTTTATTGCAGGGCTAGATTTAATTTTGCTACTGCATCTGTACCACAAGATTTTCTCCAACAGTAGCATCAGAAGAACTATAAGAAGAGTGAAGACATTGTGGTTTTGTCCAGAGCACCATGTTTAAGTCATTATTTGAAGTCTTTCAGTAACATAATTTAGTATTTAGTTACCAAAAATAATTAGTAAAATGGAAGACACCATGTCACATTCTGGAATAAACACTTTTATTTTCCCTTTCTTCTCACCTCCAGTGGAAGCTTCTATATCCTTTAATGTGGTTTGTGGTCTTTGTTCTGAGTGCAAAAACTGCCAGGAATGGTTTCAGAGATTGGCAAAATCTTAAATTACTTATTTTTCACTATTGATTGAAAGAATTTGGATGTTTCTATATTTATGAAAAAAATCACTTCGATTTTGCTTCAACTTCATTTATTTCAAATTATTAAGTACCTGCTATGTTCAGGGTATTAGCTGAAGTCTAGGAATACTTAGATATGACATAAAATATGAAAAATGGCATTGTCGCTGCCTTCAAGGCATTTAAAAGCTTCATAAATCTGGTGATATAATAAGTTAATGGGTTAAAATATGAAACAGATAAGCATGAGTATTATGTATGTTCACATATAAAGTTGTATAGCCTTCTCCTTTCCTTTGATTGTGAATTTTTCAAAGGCAAATTTCTGTTTAAGAAAAAAATAATTCTTAACACAGTTCTTTGCCCTGAAGGAAACTGAGAAAAAGAAGTGTATTGTGTGTGTGTTTTTTGTTTTTGTTTTTGTTTTTCCACATTAACCTTTTTCCTTTATGCCACATTGAGGCATAACCATGAGGTAACCTAGCACTTGGGACTGATTACCAATTGGACAATTCTCTATTAACATATTTGGAAGATGACTCTACTCAACTCTATGCTGGCTTAATCTGTGGGTGTGGTGAGAGAAGGGAAGATAGATCAGTGGGTGGAGTAGGAGGAGGAGGATCACTCTTTGGGGGTGAAGAGAGAGAAAGGAGGTGTGGAGATTCCTATATCTAATCCCCTGATGGTGATCCCAAAACACCAAGAATAAAGACTTTGGTTTATCCTGATTCTGGCTGATTCTAAGATATCCATGGTCTCAACAAATAATGATAGCTTACATAGATAAAGCCTTTAAAGACTCAAAAGAGCTTTACATAAATTATTAATCCTCAAAGCAATCCCATAAATTTAGAGAAAATTGGGGCTCTTAGATGTTAAATGATTTGATCAGGATGATTTATCAGGGATAAAAAGCAGAATTTGAACTTGGCTCATAATAACCCCTGGTTACATTCTTTAACCTATCAAAGAATAAAATAATTTTAGAATTGAAAGGAACCTAGTCCAACCCACACATTAAGGGTTTCATAAAATAGACTAGCAGATTGTTTAGCTTCCCCTTAAGACTTCCAAAAATGTCCAAAGGTGCCTTTGAGACAATTTTTAAAAAGCAGCACCTCTCAAGCAAATTCATTCCACCCACTTTTGGACGATTAAAGTTAGTAAAGTTTTTGTTGATGTTTATGTGTTTGTTTTTCCTTGGCATCAAGCTGAAATATGCCTCTGTGCAACTTCCACCCATTGGTTCTCATTCTGTTATCTAGGGCCAAACAGTAGAATTTGAATTTCTTCTCTAAATGAGTTGTTTTCACATACTTGACACACTATCTTGATATATCACAAACACACACACACACACACACACACACACACACACACACACACACACACACACATACACACAGTTTTAGTTGCTCCAAGCAAAATCATCCCTTTGCTTTGTTTCTCATATGTTTAAATCAAAAACCATTTCAGGATGTTTTGTATTGCCTAGTAAAATGTTTACTTGTGGACATATACTATTTTACCTATTATCCTCAATGTATAGCATATTGTCTTATTTGCTAAATATGCATCAGAATATGAATTGAAATATATAGTAGCTTTTCTATACCCATATGGGACATTATTTCTATGAGTTCCAAATAGTGCCTTTAAGTTAGTAATGAAACCACCACAGAGTATGGATTTCCTCAACCTGAAATTTTCTGAAATATAAAGTAAGTTTCATGGAAGATTGGAAGTAGTACAAAACTGACCATATTCATAAATTCAAGTAATTTAACTAGATGTGTGCACATAATTGACCATTTATTCCTACAACTTGTCATAATATATGCAGGTTACTAATAATGGATACAAACAAGTAACAAGTAGGTTAGTGACCATATATGAATGCAGGCAACTGGCTTTGTGTATAGCTATAATCAAATGTTCACATCTATATTTGGGTGACTGAACATTTATACAAGCAGAGGAAAAATATGCATACTTCCCTGCATCTTTAAACTTCTATTACTTAATTAAGGAATATGATTTTCTTTCCCATATCCAGTCAGCTCCTCTTTTTGTCCCCGATTCTCAACTTCATTTCACAACAAAACAATGAATAATGTAATATGTTAAGCATATTTAGATTGCACTCCTACTTGTTAGCTTGAAAAGAGGGCTTTAAACCATGTGGTATGCCAGGTTTTTTCTTTTTTCTTTTGATATATCTCAACCGAGACTTCAAAACTCAGTGAAAGACTCAAGAAATAAAACAAAAGTTTTGATTAGGTATTTCATTTTTAATGGATTCATTCCCAGGGACATGAATGCATTTACATCTAACTCATTACATTTTACTTCAATAACAGACAAGCAATAGATGAGGAAGAATAAGTAGGACAGAGAAATTTGAGGCTCTTTTGTTTCTTGGCATTTATTATTATTTTTCTGTCTTCCAGAGGGGAAAAAAAAAATTGTGCCTTCAATTCCTTATGTAAATCGTTTAAAAAATTTTAAACATTTTCATTTAAAGTTTTGAGGTCTCTTCAAGAGGATTCTACCCCTCCTTTTGCCCCTGAGACAGTAAGTAATCAGATACAGACCATACATGTGCAATTATGTAAAACATTTCAAATTAGTCATTTTGTACAAGAAAACTCAAATAAAAATGAAAGAAAAAGTTAAAAAAGCATGTTTGAGCTTATATTCAATTAATATCAGTTCTTTCTCTGAAGGTAAAGAATGAATTTATTTGTTAGTCCTTTAGGATATCTTGAACCATTGTATTGCTGAGAAGAGCTAAGGTATTCATAGTTCTTCAGCAAATAATATTGCTGTTACTATGTGCAATGTTCTCCTGGTTCTGTTTGCTTTAGTATTCATCAGTTCATATAAGTTTTTCCAGGTTTTGTTTTTTTTTTTTTTTTTTTTTTTTTTCTGAAATCATCCTGTTTGTCATTTCTTACGGCACAATAATGGTTCATTATAATCATGTAGCACATCTTGTTCAGCCATTCCTCAGTTGATTGGCATCCCTTTGATTTCCAATTTTTAGTCACCACAAAGAAAGAGCTACTAAAAATATTATTTCCTAATAGCTCTTTTTTGGGGTTATCTTTGAGATATTAAGTAAATCTTTAAACCATGACCAGTTATTCTTGGGTTGTATTGGCACTAGTAAAATACACTGAGTTTTGCCAGAATTTTAGGCTGCAGTTAAGAAGATAGGGATTCAAATTCTATCTCTAAAATGTACAACGGGGCAACACACACACACACACATACACACACACACACACACACACACACACACACACAATCTCTCTGGGACTCTGTTTGCTTATATGTAAAGTGTGAGTAGTAATACTAACAGGCCCTAGTTCCTAGTATTGCTGCAAACTTAAAAAACTGTAATAGATTTATTATTTTGCAATGCTCAAAATGTTACATTTTGAATTGTATGCTATGTTATTTTATTAAAGAACTAAGATATATGTGTTCTGGGGTTTTCTAGATCATCAGGTATTGATTTGTTTCCTAATCCTGGGAGTTTATCAATTTAAGTTATCTTAATTGACTTATAACTCATTATAAAAATGTGATGCTTTTACTCTTTCCTAATATTTTTCTATTCTCCTCACTATAACAGTTTTTTTTTTTCCAATCTTTTTCTTCTTTCTTTAGAATTCCACATTATGTTCTTTCCTTGTCATTTTAATTGATGACTATGACTAATAAGAGATTTCTTTTATGTTATATCAGAATTCCTCGATTTTGCTTTTCATCAGACCATAGTTTGTTTCAGTTTCCAGGGAAGAGCAAGCCTTTCTCCCTATGAAGACCAATATCCTATGTATATCTACTTGACTTATTCCATTTCATCTTCTCCAGCAGAATGATCCCACAATCCTATTCACTATCAAATTATCACTATCTCTCTTTCTACTCATTGTTTCTCTTCAGATAAATGATTATTAATAACTAATGCTTGGGGGTATCCAGAATTTTTCCATTTTTTCTAAAATCCTCATTCAAGGCTCAATCCCTAATGTATAGAACTGATGATAGTAGACAGAATTAACATTCTTTTCAATCTAGGTGTTGTTACCCCTTTCAACCTTATAAGGACTTTACTCTAGGGTGAAATTCTAACTCTGGCTTATTGTGTTCTACTTAGGATTAGGTAAAGGAATATTGATCCTTTGTTTAAATTGTTGAGGTTTGGGATGATTTGGAACTAAATGGCATGATTAAAATCATGTAGATTCTTAGACTAGGTCCACATCTTATTGTAATATTCATTCATTATTCCTTAAGCAGAGTCATTCACCAATTTTAGGAATACCTACCCTTCCAAGAGTATATAATCATTTAGTGGCTTCTGTGATGGATTTTTCATATTCAAAAGTGTGATACTCCCCTGATTCCTATAAACATTCTAAAGTGGTATTCTAAACAAAGAAGTAAAAATCTCTAAAACATTTACATTATTTATTATTTTCAACCAATTGATCCATTAATAGATTTTAAAGATTCATGTACTTCCAGAAAAGAAACAAAAAACTTTTTATTTTTACTAACTTTTATCTGAAATGTAGCATTTTCTCCAATAATGAAAGAAAAAAAAAAAAAAAAACACATTATTATGAGAAACAGTCCATAGGATTGCCCAGTAGGTCATAATAGAAAAAAAGTTTAAGAATTTCCATATCCAGCATGACTTCTGTCAACTCAGCAAAATATTGAAGAACTTTACTTACATTTAGTGCCTCTAGATTCTCTCCTTTCACTTTCTTCTCAACTCTCTACAATTTGGTTTAAAACTTAAATATTCAATTGAAACTGTTTTCAATGAATTCATTAATAAATGTTTCTTCGTTGCAAAATGTAAAAACTTTTTGTCCTTAGTCTTCTTTTATTTCTCTGCAGCATTTGACACTGTTGATATTTTTTTTTTTTTCCCTACTAGAATTTCTATCCTGTCTGGATTTCATATAGCTATTTGTATGGTTTTTTTTCCCCAATCTCTGTAACCCCCTATCTAATTGCTTTTTGCTCGATCTACTTTCAGATCAGGCCCACTGTGAATTTGTTCTAAATCTTTCTCCTGAGCTTTTTTTTTTTTTTTTGTGGTTTTACTTTTTGGTTGCATTATCTCTCAAAGATTCATTTACCATCTCTATGCAAATGGATCCCAATTTATATATGACTTTCTAGTGCTGCATAACAAATTGTGCATTAGAGATCTCAAAATAGATTTCATAGGGCTTTCAACCTCAGTAAGTCCAAAAGAGAATTCTAAAATTTTCTCCCAAAACTCACCCGCCTCCTTTAAACTATCTTATTAATATTGAGATCATCATCTTTTTGTGTCATTTTTAACTTCTCAACTCCTTTTACAGAATATTTGCTGAATCTTTTTCTTTCCATCTCTACCCATTTATTACATATGTTCTATTCTTTTTCATCACATGACCACCATCTTTCACTTGGTTTATTGCAATAGCTTAATTGGTCTCCTTACCTGAAATCTAGTGCCTCCAATCCATCCTTCACACAGTTGCCAAAATAATTTTCCTAAAATAGTTTTCATCAGGTAAAGCCCTCCTCCCCATTCAGTGAATTCCAGTGGAACTATCTGAATTCTGGAATAAAATATGGCTTCTTTGACATTTAAATTTCATTTCAAAATGGGCATTTTTTATTTGTACCATCCTTATTCCACTCTCCCAAATGATTTTACTAATCCCTTACTCCCCACCAATATTATCTATACAGTCCAGATTTATTGTCCTGATTGCTAGCAATTCCTTTATGCAAAAGGCCTAGGGATCATCCTGTGTTCCCCTTTCCTAGAATGCTTTCTTGTCCCTCTAAAATAATTTATTCGGGGGCGGAGCCAAGATGGCGGAGAGGAAACACACGACTCAGTGAACGTCCTCACTCCCTCACAACCAATTAGATAAATTAAGTCTCAAAATTAGCTCAGGACTGATAGATACCACAAGGACTGGAAGCACGACTTAACAGCTGAAGAGAATCTGGAGTTTCAACAGGAAAGGTCAGTTCTCAGGGGAGGAATAAGAAAGACCAGCACAGACGGTGGGGTAGGGGCACACTGCGCCCATTGCGCTGGGAGGGGCTCTGGGATCAGAGAAGCCACTGAGGTAAAGGAATCTGGCACAGGCTGTTAGCTCTTCTCTGCTAATTATTTAGCAGTTCAGAAGAGAAAGCCAAAATATTTTAAAACTCAGATTAGATTCCCCCCCCTCCCCCCACCCTGGGGGTGACTCAGCAGAGAATCGGCACCAGGGGGTGTGGCCTCAGCTACCACCTGAGAATAGTTAAGAGACTGACAAGTGGGTGGATACGGCCCAAGGCAACACACACTGCCTAGTTTAGCTGGAGGGAGTGGAACTCAGCTCCAGGAAGTCCCAGAGAAGCGGAACCTTTGAACTAGGGACCGCGGTTTCTGGCAGACACTTCCAGTTTGAGCGCAGGGGCTTCTCACGTCACCTGCTGCAGACATCCACTCCCCACCCGGACACATAGCCTGGGCTTCCTGCAGTCTTCACTATTCTACGCCCTCAAAGCACAGCAGTGCTAATCACCTCTGAGGCGCTTCCAGGGAGGGGGTGGGGAACTCTCTCCCAGAGCTCTCTCTTAGCGCGGGCGCAGGGGCCGCTGCATCCATCCGGTCTGGGAGGAAGCTGGTAAAGAAGTAAATAATTTCCTACCCCAGGGACAGACCCCAAAACATTTTTTAAGTATGAGCAAAAAAGCTAGAAAAACTATAGATTCCTTCTATACAGAGAAAGAGCGGGTACCCAACCCCGAGGAAGTTAACAGCAAAGATTCAGAAGATAACAACCTAAAGGGGAATGATTCCTGCCCCCCATCACATAACTCTCTCCTAGAAGAAGCTCTTAAGAAATTGAGGGAGATCGAAGAAAAATGGGGCAAGGAAAGGGAAGTTATGATAGAGAATAACAACGTCCTGAAATTGGAGTTGGAAAAAATAAAGAATTCACAGGAGATGCAGGGAAACAAAATTAGTGAATTAGAAAAGGTTAAAAAAACACAGGAAAGTAGGATTTCTGAATTGGAAAAGATAAAAAAGTCTCAAGAAAATAGAATTTCTGAATTGGAAAAAGAAAATAATTCTCAAAAAAAAAAAATTAGGGAAATGGAAAAAAATTCAATAGAGCAAAATAATTCATTTAAAAACGAAATTGGGCATTTACAAAAAGAACTAAAAACTGTGAAAGAAGAAAATAACTCCTTAAAAGTCAGGATGGAACAAATAGAAATGAATGATTCACAGAGAACCCAAGAATCAGTCAAACAAAACAAAAAAAATGAGAAGCTGGAGAACAACGTCAAATACTTACTGGGAAAATCTATAGACCTGGAAAATAGATCTAGGAGAGATAATCTGAGGATCATTGGACTTCCAGAAAACTATGACCAAAAAAAGAGCCTAGATTCTATTTTACAGGAAATTATCAAAGAGAACTGTCCAGAGATAATAGAAACAGAAGGGAAAGTAGATGTGGAAAGAATTCATCGAACTCCTTCTGAAATAGACCCTAAAAAAAGAACACCACGGAATATTGTGGCTAAGCTGCAGAATTACCACACAAAGGAGAAAATCCTGCAAGCAGCTAGAAAAAAACAATTTAAATACCAAGGTGCCACAATAAGGGTCACCCAAGATCTGGCTGCCTCCACATTAAAAGATAGAAGGGCCTGGAACCTGATATTCCGTAAGGCAAAAGATCAAGGACTGCAACCAAGAATGAACTACCCAGCTAAGTTTAGCATCTTTTTCCATGGAAGAAGATGGTCATTCAATGAAACAGAGGAATTCTATATGTTTCTAAGAAAAAAACCAGACTTAAACAAAAAATTTGATCTACATCCACAAGACTGAAGAGAAACAGAAAAAGGTACACAGAACCCTTGAGAACTGTAACTCTGTTGTGGGTATATAAAAAATACTCAAGGATAATTTGATTTTACTGACATAAAAGAAAAAAAGGGGGGTGTAGTAAAGGGAAGGAGGTCGGTTCAGAAAAAGGGGAAGGAGTGATAAAAAGAGGGAAACTACATCCCAAGAAGAGACATAGAAAATACACCATATCTGAGGGAACTTAGTGAGGGGGAGAATCATTGTGTGAATCTTACTCTCATCAGAAGAGGCTCAAAGAGTAAATAATTAACATATTTGTTTTTCAGAGAATTTTCTCTCACCTCATTAAAAGGGGGGAGAGGAAAAGGGAAAAGGAAAAGGGGAATAAGTGAAGGGACTTGGAGGGAGGGGGGAGGGATCCTAAAAAAAAAAAAAAAAAAAAAAAGAGGGAGGGTTGCGCGTCACAAGGGGGGTCTGTAAATTAAATATCGGGGAGGGGGATCAGGGGGGTCAAGGGAAAAAAGCATAATCTGGGGATAATACGATGGCAGGAAATACAGAATTAGTAATTTTAACTGTAAATGTAAATGGGATGAACGATCCCATCAAACGGAGACGGATAGTAGATTGGATCAAAAAGCAGAACCCTACAATATGTTGCCTACAGGAAACACACTTAAAGCAGGGAGATACATACAGAGTAAAGGTAAAAGGTTGGAACAGAGCCTATTATGCTTCAGGTAAAGCCAAAAAAGCAGGGGTAGCTATCCTTATCTCAGATCAAGCAAAAGCAGAAGTAGATCTCGTTAAAAAAGATAAGGAAGGAAACTATATCCTGCTGAAAGGTAGCATAAATAATGAAGCCATATCAATACTAAACATATATGCACCAAGTGGTATAGCATCTAACTTTCTAAAGGAAAAGTTAAGAGAACTGCAAGAAGAAATAGACAGTAAAACTATAATAGTGGGAGATCTCAACCTTGCACTCTCAGATTTAGACAAATCAAACCACAAAACAAACAAGAAAGAAATTAAAAAAGTAAATAGAACATTAGAAAAACTAGGTATGATAGACCTTTGGAGAAAACTGAATGGCAATAGGAAGGAATATACTTTCTTCTCAGCAGTTCATGGATCCTATACAAAAATTGACCATATACTAGGACATAAAGATCTCAAAATTAAATGTAGGAAGGCAGAAATAATAAATGCCTTCTTCTCAGATCACAATGCAATAAAAGCTACATTCAGTAAAAAGTTAGGGGTAAATAGACCAAAAAGTAATTGGAAACTGAATAATCTCATCTTAAAGAATGACTGGGTGAAAGAGCAAATTATAGAAACAATTAACAATTTCACCCAAGATAATGACAATGATGAGACATCATATCAAAATCTTTGGGATGCAGCTAAAGCAATAATAAGGGGAAATTTTATATCTTTAGAGGCTTATTTGAAGAAAATTGAGAAAGAGAAGATTAACGAATTGGGCTTACAACTTAAAAGGCTAGAAAAAGACCAAATTATAAACCCCCAACCAAAAATTAAACTCGAAATACAAAAATTAAAAGGAGAAATCAATAAAATTGAAAGTAAAAAAACTATTGAATTAATAAATAAAACCAAGAGTTGGTTTTATGAAAAAGCCAATAAAATAGATAAACCTTTGGTAAATTTGATCAAAAAAAAGAAAGAGGAAAATCAAATTGATAGTCTTACAAATGAAAAGGGGGAAGAAGAGGAAATTAGAGAAATAATAAGGAGTTACTTTGCCCAACTTTATGCCAATAAATTTGATAACTTAAGTGAAATGGATGACTTCCTCCAAAAATATAGGCTCCCTAGATTAACAGAGGAGGAGATAAATTGCTTAAATAGTCCCATTTCAGAAAAAGAAATAGAACAAGCTATTAATCAACTCCCCAGGAAAAAATCCCCAGGGCCAGATGGATTCACATGTGAATTCTACCAAACATTTAAAGAACAATTAGCCCCAATGTTATATAAATTATTTGAAAAAATAGGGGATGAAGGAGTCCTACCAAATTCCTTTTATGACACAGACATGGTACTGATACCTAAACCTGGTAGATCGAAAACTGAGAAAGAAAATTATAGACCAATCTCCTTAATGAATATTGATGCTAAAATCTTAAATAAGATATTAGCAAAAAGACGTCAGAAAATCATCTCCAAGATAATACACTATGATCAAGTAGGATTTATTCCAGGAATGCAGGGCTGGTTTAATATTAGGAAAACTATTAATATAATTGACCATATTAATAATCAAATTAATAAGAACCATATGATCATCTCAATAGATGCAGAAAAAGCATTTGACAAAATCCAACATCCATTCCTACTAAAAACTCTTGAGAGTATAGGAATAAATGGATTATTCCTTAGAATAATCAGGAGTATATATTTAAGACCGTCAGTAAGCATAATATGCAATAGAAATAAACTGCAACCTTTCCCAGTAAGATCAGGAGTGAAACAAGGTTGCCCACTATCACCATTACTATTCAATATAGTACTAGAAACGCTAGCCTCGGCAATAAGAGCCGAGAAAGAGATTCAAGGAATTAGAGTAGGAAATGAGGAAATTAAACTATCACTTTTTGCAGATGACATGATGGTATACTTAGAGAACCCCAAAGACTCTGCTAAAAAGCTACTAGAAATAATTCAAAATTTCAGCAAAGTGGCAGGATACAAAATAAATCCACATAAATCCTCGGCATTTTTATATATCACTAACAAAATGCAACAGCAAGAGATACAAAGAGAAATTCCATTCCAAACAAATGTTGATAGTATAAAATATTTGGGAATCCATCTACCAAAGAAAAGTCAGGAATTATATGAGAAAAATTACAAAACACTTGCCACTAAAATAAAATCAGATTTAAATAATTGGAAAGACATTCAGTGCTCTTGGATAGGCCGAGCGAATATAATAAAGATGACAATACTCCCCAAACTAATCTATTTATTTAGTGCTATACCAATCAGACTCCCAAGAAACTATTTTAATGACCTAGAAAAAATAACAACAAAATTCATATGGAAGAATAAAAGGTCAAGAATTGCAAGGGAACTAATGAAAAAAAACTCAGAGGAAGGTGGTCTAAGTGTACCTGATCTAAAGCTATATTATATAGCAGCAGTCACCAAAACCATTTGGTATTGGCTAAGAAATAGACCGGTAGATCAGTGGAACAGATTAGATACAAAGGACAAAAAAGGGTACATCTATAGCAATCTAATCTTTGACAAACCCAAAGATTCCAACATTAGGGATAAAAATTCATTATTCGGAAAAAACTGTTGGGAAAACTGGAAATTAGTATGGCAGAAATTAGATATGGATCCACACTTAACACCATATACCAAGATAAGATCAAAATGGGTCCATGATTTAGGCATAAAGAGGGAGATAATAAATAGATTAGAGGAACAGAGGATAATCTACCTCTCAGACTTGTGGAGGAGGAAGGAATTTATGACCAGAGGAGAACTAGAGATCATTATTGATCACAAAATAGAAGATTTTGATTACATCAAACTAAAAAGTTTCTGTACAAATAATACTAATGCAAACAAGATTAGAAGGGAAGTAACAAATTGGGAAAATATTTTTAAAAACAAAGGTTCTGACAAAGGTCTCATTTCCAAAATATATAGAGAACTGACCCAAATTTATAAGAAACCGAACCATTCTCCAATTGATAAATGGTCAAAGGATATGAACAGACAATTCTCAGAGGAAGAAATTGAAACTATATCCACTCACATGAAAGAGTGTTCCAAATCACTACTGATCAGAGAAATGCAAATTAAGACCACTTTGAGATACCACTACACACCTGTCAGATTGGCTAAGATGACAGGAACAAATAATGACAAATGTTGGAGGGGATGTGGGGAAATTGGGACACTGATACATTGCTGGTGGAGTTGTGAAAGAATCCAGCCATTCTGGAGAGCAATCTGGAATTATGCCCAAAAAGTTATCAAACTGTGCATACCCTTTGACCCAGCAGCGCTACTACTGGGATTATATCCCAAAGAAATACTAAAGAGCGGAAAGAGACATATATTTGCCAAAATGTTTGTGGCAGCTCTTTTTGTTGTAGCTAGAAACTGGAAGATGGATGGATGTCCATCAGTTGGAGAATGGTTGGGTAAATTGTGGTATATGAAGGTTATGGAATATTATTGCTCTGTAAGAAATGACCAGCAGGAGGAATACAGAGAGGCCTGGAGAGACTTGCATGAACTGATGCTGAGTGAAATGAGCAGAACCAGAAGATCGCTGTACACTTCAACAACAATACTGTATGAGGATGTATTCTGATGGAAGTGGAAATCTTCAACATAAAGAAGATCCAACTCACTTCCAGTTGATCAATGATGGACAGAAATAACTATACCCAGAGAAGGAACACTGGGAAGCGAATGTAAATTGTTAGCACTAATATCTGTCTGCCCAGGTTGCATGTACCTTCGGATTCTAATGTTTATTGTGCAACAAGAAAATGATATTCACACACTTGTATTGTACTTAGACTATATTGTAACACATGTAAAATGTATGGTATTGCCTGTCGTCGGGGGGAGGGAATAGAGGGAGGGGGGGCAATTTGGAAAAATGAATACAAGGGATAATATTATAAAATATATATATAATAATAAAAAAAAATAAAATAAAATAATTTATATATATATATATATATATATATATATATATATATATATATATATATATAATTATCCTGCCTCAGTTTCCCCAATTGTTCTGCCTTAGTTTCTTTGAATTATTTTGTATATATATATAAAATAAATTAAAAATATAAAAAAATTAAAAAAGAATTTATGGTACTACCCCCCCATTCTGTCATTGTTCTTCTTTATCCCAATTTATCCCAATGCCTCCCCTCACCCTGTCAGAACTGGATTTATAGTCCATTCCTGCTCCCAGTGCTCTGACTCCACCCCTGCTTTGCTCTACCCCTATAGCTGAATGCATATGTATACTTCATGGGAAGCATACATTAACTGCTGGATGCTTTGGACATCAGTTATGGTGGCAGCATGCTCCCAGCATAATCTCTCCCTTTCAAATAAAATATTAAAAACTCTCTAATCTCTATCTTGCCTCGGTTTCTCCAGCATTACATTGTTTGTATCTTCCGTTTATATATTTCTATTTTCATATTGCTCCTTTGCCCATTAGAATTAAAATCTTTGTGGTCAGGCACTGTTTTGATTTTACCTTTGAATTTTTGGAACTTAATACATTGTCTGGTGCAAATTAGCTACTTAAATATTAGATAATTAACCAATAGATTGATTTAATCTTTATGCTGTATGTAGTTGTCACTTTGCTATTGTACCAGGAATTTCCTTTCTATCCCTGGTATTGAATTCATCTGAAAAATCTCTGACTCTTCCAATGATAGCCTGGCCAGATCTCAGTTTGTTTTGCTTTCTTCATGTTTAAGAAAATTGAAATAATGATAGCAACACCATTCCATATGCCAGATAAATTCATGCAATTAACATATTTGATGTGTTTTTGAAATCCATATGAACATAACTTCCTTAAGGATAATGTCCATAGTTTCTTGTCACTTCCTTAGCACAATGCCTGGGACACTCTAAGTACTTAATAAGCTAATAGGCACATAGATCCAGAATATGAAAGTTTTTCAAGGTCACCTATCTAATCCAAGACCTCCTCACCCCATCCCCACAAATTACAGACCAGGAAACCCTAGTGATTTGATAAGGATAATCAAATTCAGATCAATGGGGAAATCCTAGGTAAGCTAGTAAGGTTCATTAAGGTGCAACAGGTAATTAATGCAAGAAGATTTCCCAGAATTACAAATTAGTAAAGAAAATTCAAAAGTCTCTAGCCTGTACCTTCTTCCTGAGTAGTTACGAAATTATTAAAGCACTATATTCCTCTCCCCCACCTCCCTACCATTTGTCTCTGAATTGCATTTATTTGCATATTTTTCTCTCTTTAAAAAATCTTATGGTAATAATAAAAACAAAAATGGGTCCCTTCCCTAAAGCAGAAAGATTCAAGCTTAATTTTAAGTACACATTTTCTTACTGGGATAGATAACTTATTTCATTTGATAACATGAAAGGCAGAGAACTGAAGGTCACAATCTAGTCTTTTGATGGACTGCAAGGAGAAAAATGTCTAAAGGAAAGAACCTGGTATGGGAAAATGCTTCAAATCAAGTCATCTGAATTTCAGATCTTGAGATCAGAAGAGCCTCCTGGCTATTTTCTAAAGCAGGGTGATTAACCTTCAGAATGAGAGCTTTTGCAACCAGCCATTGACACTTTTGCCTTGTTGCTTTTTAGTGGGTTTTACTTCTGACAATTTAGGTTTACTCTGGGTTTTTGGATTAAAAAGATTTGGCCTCTGACTATCTCCTAGGTTTCCACTTTGCTCAATAGGCTACAGTGGTATTCTCTGTGAAATCCCTCTCCCATTCTAGACCCGGTCCCCCCCTTCCTTTTCATTCTTTTTCTTTCTTACAGACAATTTAAAGAATAGGACAGCAGTATCATATTAAGGATCTTCATTCCCATCAAAGCTATAACTAGGTTAGGATAACTGGGGTTTTATCACAGAATGCCAAATTTAGAATACACTGAAAGGACTTGCATTAATCCCTTTTCAACATAAAAACAATTGTGCTTAGCACCAATTATCAAGAATAATTAAAGTAAAAAACTACCAGATGAAGCAACTCAGCTCCCTACCAGCAACCATAAACCAGACAATCTGTTCCTTTTCCTCAGTTCTTCTCTTCCCTCTACCCTTACCACAGATAGAAATTTCCTTGAAGTGGTCTTGTGAAATACTTGTTCTCCAACTATATGTCTATAGTTAGTCATCAGGTTTTATAGTAAGTGGTAAAGCTATCATAGTTATACAGGGGCGTCCATACTATCTTATCATTCAGAGGAACAGTAGGTGATTTAATAAATTTGCATTTTATTATAAATACAAGATTTAATGAAGGTGTTAGTATTAGAAACAGTAAATAGTCTATCTTCAGATTTCAGGTTAGGTAATCTGGGCTCTATACCCTTTTCTTAGAAAGTCTAGACTTTTAAGTATAAATAATAATCAGTAAGTATTTGAAAGATACAGGGATTTAAAACTAAACCGTGGATTATTCCAAGAGTTTTCTCTGCTGTATTGTTTCTATTTTTAGCCTCAGTTCTCTTATATGATAGCTTTATGAGTCACTTTAGTTACTTTCTGACATTCCCTTCAATTATAAATTCCACATATGGCTGATGGTTTTTTTTCCCTTACCTATAAACAGATTAGGAGGAAGCAAATCAATAGAACACAGGATATGGAATAAAGAACATCCCATCTCTAACATTTATTAACTGTATGACTCTGGAAAGGTTCTCTAATTTCTATGTGCCTCATGAAACTAACAAATGACTTGGTATCTAAATTGTAGAAGAGTAGTAATCTGTATCAAGCATAGATTATTAGTTTAGTCTATTTTAAAGTGATGGAGTAAATAACAATACATTACAAGCACAGCAAAATCACCTTGAAACTTATATTCACAACTTTATTACTCTCAAGTTTAAAATTCATTTTATTAAGTGCCACTGGGCATAAGAAAACAAAAATAACAAGCCTTCATCCTCAAGAAGATTATATTATATAAAGAGCTACACAAATGCTTCCTAAGAAATCTTTCGTTAATATGTATGTATGGTGAAATAGAAAGTCCTCTGGGCTTGAAATTAGATTATTAGTTTGAATTTGGTCTTATTAATCATGCAAGCAAGTCACTTTACTTTGGGGGGCTTGGGTTTTCCTATGTATAAAATAAAAAGAACATTAAAAAAGAAAAGAATATGTACTGACGTGAGCCTTGACAAGCTTTAGAGTAATAATATAAATAATAATGTTGATAATGATAATAATTGTTGTGGTAGTAGTGATGATGATGGTGGTATTGGAATTGGTGGAGGTAGCAATATTTAGGTGGTGGAATGGCTAAAGTACAGGACCAGGAATCAAAAAGACTTAAGTTCAAATCCTTTCTCAAAAACTTATTAGCCATGTGAGCCTGGACAAGTCACTTAATCACTATCTGCTTAAGTGTCTTCATCTATAACATGAGGATAATAATACCTGTTACTCAAGATTATTGTAAGGATATACTGAAACTTATGAAATACTTTACAATCTTTTAAGCAATAAATTGTTTACCAACAAATGAGAATGTTCTCACAAATCTAATGTAGAAGAAAAAAGCAACACAGCAGTAATATCTCAGAGTCAAAAAGACATGAATTTAATTCTTGGTTTCAACATATCTTAACTGTGTTTTCATTTGCACCTATCCTCTTAATGCCCCTAGGTAATTGTCTAATAATATAAATTGCAAAATTAAAGAAAAAAAAAAGGAAGGAAGGAACAACAATAAAAAGAGAGAGAGAGACAGAGACAGAGAGAGAGACAGAGAGAGACAGAGAGAGAGAGACAGAGAGAGAGAGACAGAGACAGAGAGAGAAAGAGAGACAGAGAGAGAGAGAGAGAGAGAGAGAGAGAGAGAGAGAGAGAGAGAGAGAAGAGAGAGAGAGAGAGAGAGAGAGAGAGAGAGAGAGAGAGAGAGAGAGAGAGAGAGAGAGAGAGAAGGGG
Source organism: Sminthopsis crassicaudata (assembly GCF_048593235.1). Lineage (NCBI taxonomy): Eukaryota > Metazoa > Chordata > Mammalia > Dasyuromorphia > Dasyuridae > Sminthopsis > Sminthopsis crassicaudata. Next base: position 57,078,751 of record NC_133622.1, on the reverse strand, counting down.
AGGGGGTGGGAATCTAATTTATTGGTTAAAGAGTATTTCCTCACCAGGAATTCTGTATACTGATAAATACACAAGCCCTGGATAATACTCACAAACTTGCATGACCCACTATTTGATATTTGAAAAATTTGATGCTTTTGGAGGGAGGGAAGATTGGATCAGGAGAAAAGTCCAACTAAAGTCAATGAAACAAGTAAAATTAAGAAATATTATCCCATATATCCCAAATATATCACGAAATCTGATTAATCTATCACGAAAGGATAATTTAAGATGGGGAGAAACTTTTGTCGGAGTCAATCTCTTCCTTTAAAATATTACTGGGAAGGTAGCTATAACTGGAATGTATTCAGATTAATACATCATTAATACATCATATCAAAAGGAAAGCCATCTTTGATGATTAAAGAAAATAACACAAAAATGTTGCCCTCTTTCTTACTCTGATATCTGTAATTCAAACTTTCCTTCACAATGAGTAGATAATTGTTTTTTAAAGGATTTCTTTTTTCTGGACACTGAGTTCAGTGTCAAGAGGAAAATTCAAACCTTCTTACCACTTATTAGGAGTGCAGAATGTCTTGGTCCTTGCATAGGATCCAACCCTATAATTTGTTTCTCAAGTTTTTGATCCAGATGAGTTACTCTGGCTATCTCAAAAGCCATAAACATATAAGGAGAGTTGAAGAGTTGTGGAGACCCATCAATTAACTAACTACCTCCCTCTACCAAAAGAAAAAAAAAAAAGTTCTGTGGTTGTCTTGTGAACCAAATAAGCAGCAGAATTGTATGAGAAATATATTTGACCTAATATTTACACCAAAATCAGCTAAACTATTTTCCTTCATTTCTTTGTTATTCTTTTTTTCACAATATATTTATTTCTATTGTCCCTTCCCTGTACCCTTTCCATGCCCCAAACATTAAAAACTATTAGCCTAGATAGTATAAGGAAGGTCTGACAAATAAAACAACAACAACAAAATAAACAAAAAAAATGGACCTTTGTAGTTCTCTAGTGGTGGCAGAAAGTACATAGAATTGAATATTTTAGATACGTTTCAATTTATGCTTTATGATTAAGATACTGTATCACACAATTCAAATTCCTTAAATTTCTCTATGTTTTAATTCTTTATCCTCTCAATGCAATGAATGCTCTTTGATGGCAGGGACAATTTCATTTGCTTTTTCTTGCTCTTATATTAGCCCCATTGGTTTGTATAATTCTTATAACATAGTAGTTACTATATACTAGGTAATTTCTTGAATACATATCTTGCCATTAGAAAATACTAGATTTGTAAATATTTTGGTAGCATAAAAGTTTCAGTCAGAAAAACCTGGGTTCAAATCTTGTAAGAGGTACTTGAGAGTTGGGTGCTCAAAAGCAAATCATTTATTTTCCTTTTGCCTCAGTTTCCTCAACTATAAAATTACATCAATAGCACCACTATCCAAATTTTCTGATAATAATCAAATGGAATAATATTTCTATAGCACTTAACAATGTCTGGAACATGATAGGTTTGGTTCCCTTCCCTTTGTAATCAGAGGATGTGATTTTTACCTACTAATTTTATTATTTACTACCTATGTGCTTAGGGCAAGATGATTTTTTTCCTCAGTCAAATGGGAGACCAACTCATTATTGTGGACATTTTTTTCTCTACATCCTAAAGACCTATGTGTAACTTCACATTTAGCTATATTTCGTGATTATGTAAATTTCTATAGGAATTTTGAATGGAGAAGGCAAAGTGAAGAATCTGTGCAAATACTGGAGGGACTTTTTCTGGCACAGCAACTCTTGAGTCAAAGAAACTCCCAATTTGTCTATACTCAGTTTTAAGGAGCTGTCTAAAACTTGTAGAGACAAGATGACTTGGCTAAGGTACCACAATCAGTGTATTTCAGAAGAATTTGGATTCAGGGCTTCCTATTTTCAATGGTGCTCCTCTAATTCTTATTCTACCTTGGATAGTTTACTACCAGATAATTAGTAATTAAATTCATTTTGGGAATTTCAATCAATCAATAAATTTTTGTTAGAATTACTATTTGAAATGGAATTGAAACATAAGTAGGACATTCTCCTTTGAAAAATGAACCAGAGCACAGAGGACTGGAAGGGAGACAGGTGGGCTCTGGGGTGTGTGTGTGTGTGTGTGTGTGTGTGTGTGTGATCATCAAATGGAATCTTATTTTCGCAGATGTATTTTATTAAGATTTTTAAGGAGATTCAACACAATGCTACATCTGCAGGAAATGCTTTAGGCAGACTGTGGTTGGAAAACAAACAGGTGGAGGAGGTTTGGGGATATCTGTGTTACTGCCAGCCAGCAGGCATCAGGAAACAAATGCATCAGAAGAGAATAAGTACCATATGTCCTTTTGTCAGAATTCCATGCTGAAAGGAAAGGAAAAGGGGTCCAGAGGGGCAAGCCCCCTCCCCAAGCCTCTGTAAGTGACACTTCCTTTAACAAATGTGGATAATAGCACTAAAAGGATGTATAAACGTGGAATTGTCAAGTGGATGTGCTTGGATGACACTCTAAAGGTAAGTTTATTCCAGAGAAGAGTTTAAGAAACTGTAATTCCCAAGTTGCTTTTTTAAAAAGAGTGTCTGAACTCAAGAAAAACAAACAAAACCCCCTTTTTTTCTTATGTTTTCATTGTATTTCTCTATAATATAAAAATGTTGATGCTAGTAGTGCAGGAACAAAAGACATGAGATGTAAGTTTTACTACTCAGGAATTTCTGCCAGCAGTATGGAGAAAAATTGGGGACTTTATTTGGATTATTCAATGAAAATAAAGATCATGTCTACAGAATACTAATAAATGGTTATTCATATACTAATAAATATTCATAATAGTGACTTTCTTGCTACTTACACAAAGATACTTGTGGAAATATACACACAGAAATATGCATATATATATATATACATATATATTTGAGTATACACATATGTATATGTGGGTACATATATGCATGCATAATTTACATATAATGAATATATGTATATGTGTTACATTATAAGCACTTTATAAATATATATAAATGTGTATATACATTTTATCCTGTTTTTACTTGATTTATTTTAAGAACTTAAGTGTCAAGCTAATTTTTTTTCTACTAACACATTCAGAGGTTTCCAGTAAAAACATAGCAGTCTAATAATGAAGAGACCTAGGGTTTAGCAATTATCCCTCATAGTAAAAAATGCTTATATTGCTTAGCTGGACAAGATTAGCTTTCCTGGTTATCAGGATGCATTGCATGGCAGAAGTATGGTCTGTGAGCTACAGAAAGCCAGCAATACTCCTGAGTAACCAGAATCAAGTTAAAATGTAATTGAGAAACATTTTACACAACAAATAAAATACGAATAGAACATAGATAATGTTATTGTGCAATTCTCCAAGTCAATATATGACCTCAAGAATCCTTATGTACAATTCTATTTCTATTTGACTTTGATACCACTGTTACAGAAGACCTTTTGCCTCAGAATTGGTTGGACTGAGTTATCTTTGAGGCTTTTTCCAAAGTGAGATTCTCATGTCTTCTTCATTTCATTTTTAAAGGTGTAAGTGACTGGGCAATGATTTAATAACATTTGGCATTTCTGTCATATTTTATGCTTTCAAAGTGTTTGCATATATTATCTCTTTTGAATTTTAAAACAAAACTGTTACCTCAGTGCTAATGATAATATTGCATTATCCCCAATGTATGGATTAGGAGTCTAAGAGTGAAAGAATAACATACAGAGAAGCCCACAGATAATAAACACTCCACTCTTGAGGGTCAGCCTTCTGTCTGTCCAAACTATGACCTATTCCAGCCTGTTTTTTATACTTATCAGTCATCAGTTGCTTGTTCCTTGACTAATACTTACTAGGCCATCTCCTTTTGCTGATTTTGAATATCACATACTTTTATCAGGCCTATCTTTTTAATATAATTATTATAGTTTAACAATTCCTGCTCTACTGTTTTAATAACTGTAGTTCGTAGCATATCATAGTACTTAGGCAATAAAAAAATTAATATCACTCACAGAACATCAGAGAGGAACATTATTGACAGGAGTATATGATAACACATAACAACTAAGGAGCCTAGAATTTGGTCCTTGATTTCACTGATATAAGGAATCTCTAAGGTGAGAAGAAGCACCTCTGCCAATAGATATCAGCTTTTTCTAGGGAACTTTTAGTTATTGATTTTGGATTATTCAAACACTTCTTAAGCACCTAGTCAAATACAAAGAATTAAATGATTCCTATTTAAAAGAAGAAAAAGTAGATTTTGCTTTGGGAAAGGTGGAGATTACACTTGCAGGGAATATTAGAGATTGAAGATTGGAAAATCTGTTCTATGTAGGAAGGAAGAGGTCAAAGAAAGATGGGATTCAGGGGTATATAAGGGTGGGAAGAAGAAAAGGCACACCCTCCTACTTTTCCTCACCCTTGGTGTCAGATTAGGATCTATGACATCAAAATATGGGATTTATGGGGTTTGTCTGATTGTAGGTGGTTTGATGTGAATCCAGATCATGAAGCCAGGGATTCTGGAGATCATAAAAATTTATTAGGAATCAAGAAATTTCAGTGGGTAAGCAGAGGTTTTTGTTATTGGTCAATAGTATTTAGTGTCTGGAGAGAACTGAACTTAAAGCTGTAGGAGCAACAGTAGCATTAAAGTCAAAGGGTGAAGCCTGGCTTCTAATTGAGGTGCCTTAATGGATTTCCTATGCATAGTATTATTAGAGTCATTGGAGTCTCTGAAATCTGATTTAAAACCAAAAATCAAGATACATCTGGCTGACCCATCCATAAGGGATTGTCTTATGAGAATGGGCAAAACATATTGCAGGAGGTTATCCAAAAGGGCTACAGGAGGATTTAGAATGATCCCCATTCTCTAGTCCCAGCTTTTATATCAATTATCTTCAAAGTATATGAGATTTGACAATCCTCTTACCATTGTCTATATACGGGTATAGTCAGGATATATTTCTTTCACCAGCTTGAATTCTCTTTGCTGGATACAGGGAACTAGGTTACAGGAAAACTTATTGAAATGGATAAAGTCCTAGATAAAATGTTCTTGTAGTCATCATCCCTCAATGGTTCAAAGTGTTACAGGTAGAAAGAAATAGTACTCATTGGTCTTGTAGATGTTATTTATTTGACAATATGATTTTTTTCTTCCCTGAGCTGTACTGCTGATGAAGGAAGTCTTCTGAACTGAGCTTAGTTGTATTGTTCATTGCTTCCATGGAGATGGTAGGCTAAGTCCTTATCCTTCCAAACTCCCTCTACCTGGTCATCTGGTCCATAAATAAAAGCTTGCATGCCAGTGGAGGAATGACCTATAGAGTCTGTTCTCCCATAAGGTCCTCAGAAGTCCCAAAATAAGCCTGTTGTTACTCTTAGAAACTTTTAATCTTAGAGATTGGGCCCCAAAATTGAGTGGTTAATTGATTCTCCCATGGTCCATACAGTAAGCATGTCTTAAAGCTAGGTCTTTTTGATTCTGAGTCTGTGTCTCTGTCTTCTAAACAATAGGGGCCTAAAACAAATAAGGAACTTCAAACAAGCACAGAATAAGGGCTACCATTAGTAAATTGTGTTATTTGAAAAGAAAATATTATAGTCTTAGGCATAACAAGCAGATAGCTTATATCTCATGAGGAAATCAGGACAAGAAACTTTCCACATATTGAGTAGCCTTTGTTTAAAAACTTATCCAAATTCATTGATGCATGATGCACATGATAGGCAGGTATGGACAGTTTCTGAGTTAGATGTATCTTTAGACTAACAATACATGGATGAAATCAGTATATTTTAGAATATTGGATTATAGCCAGAACTTACAAAGGGGTTTCATACATAATAATTACCTAACAAACATGTATTGAATTGAATTGAATCCTGAATCATAGGAACTTTGCTCTTTGGTGTTATTTATTCCAGCAATTTATTTTTGGATTCTTTTCATACTTTTAGACAAGGCCATAAAACAGAGGATCTGTCACAATTAGAAGGCAGTGTTATATAGGATAAAGAATATCAAATAGGAGTCAGGAGTTTGCTGCCTCTAACACTTGGAAATCATGTGACCTTGGCCTAGTCACTTACTAGGCTCTGTCTAAGCTTTCTTATTTGTAAAATGCAGCTATTAATATCTGCTCTCACTTTGTTGTGAGAATCAGATGAAATAATGTATGTGAAAGCCTTTGGAAAAGTACTAATGCAATATGCAAATGTAAAGCATGTGAAGAGCTTAAATTAAAATGTCTTTCCCATTTTATTTTTAATTTCATTATATAATAGGATTCACAGTTGCTTTACAATTAATTCCTGTGGTAATTGAGGACAATGATGGGAAAGATTATTAAAATCTACAGGTAATAGGAAAATAGCATGAAATTTTCATCCTTTCTGACCTCATATATACAATTTTACACTGGAACTGCTAACAACAAAACTGACTAAACCTGCTTTTACCTATAATCTTTGCTTCTCACCCCATATCCTAAACACTAAGAAAAGAGTAGAAACTGAGAGGGTGAAAACAGAATGCTAAAGTAGAGAATAAGGGGTTTGAGAAAATTACAGGGTAATCTTTAATAAGGCTCAAAATGATGAGACTTCACAAAGTTAACCTAATGAACCTTTATTAAGTACCTACTATGTGAAGCAGAAACATTCCTAGGTATTGGACATAAAAAGAAAAAATGAAAAAAACAAAATCTCCCTGTCCTCAAGGACTTAACATTTTATTCAGAGGATACAGTACTTATTCAGATAAGCAATTATAATTTGAGGAGAAAAAGAGTCCAAATAATTAGACTACTTATGCTAATTAGTTTAATTCATTAGAACATTATGCTACTATTTTCTAATCTGTCTCTAACCTATCTTTCCAGATGGATTTCATAACTTGATTCTCTCCGCTGTTTTGCCTCCCCCTCCAAGGTTATCTTGTATTTGATTTTTAAATGTATTTTATATATTTCTATATTTTGGCATCATTTACCCCATCAGAAAGCAAGCTTATTGAGAACAAGGTCAGTTTTAGTTTTCTATTTGTATCTTCCTTGCTTAATGTAGGAATCCAGAGATAGCAATCACTTAACAAATATGTGTTGATTATTCCTTTTCTACCTCAAATCTCACAAGCCCTCTTCTTTGCCCCACTTTGTCATCTGAAAAACTTGCCTTCTATTTAAGGGGGTAAAATGGGGCTATTCACCATGAACTCCCTTTCCTTTTTTCCCTAATCTCATATCACTCATAGGATTTTTTTTCCACCCTCTCCTCCTTCACCCTAATCTCTGGTGATAAGGTGTACTCCTTACTATAGCTAACCATACCTACCTGCATAAGTGGTTATTCTATCCCATCTGCAATAGATTGCCTGCTTTGTTATCACTGCTGTATCTCTTAATTTTAATCTCTCATTGTCCACTAGCTCATTCCATGTTTGCCTCATTATATCTCATGAAAGCAATGCAAAACAAAACAACAAAATCCTCTCTATTGTTCTCTCTCTGATAAATATTGTCCTATATTTGCTCTGCCCTTTGTGGCTAAACTCTTTAAAAAAAAAAATAACAAACTATTTGCAATAGGTACCTTCACTTCCTTCCTCTCACTCTCTTTTTAATCCCTTGCAATCAGGCTTTGGGCCTCATAATCCATCCCAAATACTCTCTTGAAAATTACTTTTCATATCTTAGTTGCCAAATCCAATGGATTCTTTTTTTTTTTTTTTTTTTTTTTTTTTTTTTTTTTTTTTTGAGGCAATGGATGGGGTTAAGTGACTTGCCCAGTATCACATAGCTAAGAAATGTTAAGTGTCTGAGGTCAATTTGAACTCAGGTCTACCAGGCTTCAGGACTGGTGCTCTATCCACTGCACCACCCAGCTGCTCAAAATGTCCTTTTCTTAATCCACATTGTTCTTGAATGTAAAGGGCTGAAACTCTGAAAAAGGTATGCTTGAATCAGACAATTGAGCACTTAAGTCTACTTATATATTTGATGTGAGACAATGACTCTATTAGCATATGTTTGGATAAATGGCTCTTCTTATAGTTGATGCTGGCTCAATGTTTGGTGATAAGACAATCATTGAAAAGGATTAGAGAGTGGAGGGACAGAGGCCAGAGACTCACCTTGTGGCAGGACAATGAGGAGAGAAGTTGGTGACTTTGGACTTGAGAATTGAGGCTACATCTTTGGCAAGCCTGTGGCAATTTGCCAGCTTCTCTCACATTTTCCCCTAAAGACCAAGTATTTTTACTTATCTTTGATGAGGAAACCCCAAAACTCTTAAAAAACAAAACAAAACAAAACAAAACTCCTTGGGGAAGGGACTCCACCCTAAACACAAAGTTTTCATCTTTGTTATATGGCTCAGTCCTGAAACCCATTGAATTCAATTCAAATTCTAACCCTGGCTGAAACCTAGCTGGAAGCCAATCTGGATGCACGTGCCCCTTCTGCTTGTCCAAAGTCCCCTATTATAAAAGAGCCAAACTGGAGTCCTCTCTTTGCAGAGGTCCCAAACATGGCATCCCTATGCCTGCCATGTCAAAGGATTTCTGTCCACTGGAACCATTCTGACTCTGATGTCTCTTTACCTAATACCTTTTTTAATGTTACTTCCAAACCCCATAATAAACCTCTTTTATGAATCTAGGTTTTTGGATCTGTAAATTCCTTTACAGGGGACTCTTATACCACTGTTAGACCTCATTTAACTCTGTATCCTTGCACTGAATCCAAAGGGATTGCAGGGAAGCTCCATTTGACTTCCTGTACCCCAAACCTGCCACTAGACTTCAATTAAACCTAATTTGGGTTTACCCCTTATCTAGTTCTCATCATTCTGACTCTGGCTGATCCTGAGGCCTCCAGGGAGCTAGCTTGGATTTAACACTTGAACTTTGCAATCTTTGGCATTATTGATCATTCTTTGCTTTTTGATACTTCCCTTTATGTAGGTTTTCAGGGTACCATTCTCTCCTAATTCTCATACTGTTTATCTGACTGTTCCTTTTCAGGCTCTTTGGCTTAATCCTCATCCAGATGCCTTCTAACCTCAACCCTCTTCTATCTATATATTGCTTGGTGATCTCAAATACCATGGGTTTAAATTCTGCTTTAATACTGATATTTCTCAAATCTATCAATCCTGTCTCAACTTTTTTACTGACTTCAATTTTAAATCACTATCTACCTTTCAGACATTTTAAAGCCAACATGTCCAAAAAAAAATTCATCTTTCTCTCTGAATTCTTCCTATTATTATAGAGATTAGTACCATCTTTCCAATCCCCCAGGCTTGGCAATATAAATAGATTCTTTAACTTTTCACACTCTGTCTTCTGCCTCTATATTTAATACCTCACTAAAGCCTGTTGATTTCACCCTTGGAAAATTTATCAAATTTGTCCCTTTTCTCCTCTGATACTTCCACTACTCTGGTGTGGCTCTCATTACTTTGAGTAACCAGTTTGGTAGACAAGATAGTTTATCTTTCACTTCCATGATTTTGCACAGGTTATATCCTGTATCTGGAATGTTTCGCTTATTACCTCCAGATGGGATTAGTTCCTTACAGGTCATATTGTGAGTGTCAACTAACTATAGCAAAAGGCTTTTCTTGATCCTCCCCAATTGTTAGTTATTCTCTCTGCTCCAAAATTGCTTTGTATTTATTTTTAAAATTTATTTTATTAACTTATATGAAGACCTTCTTAGAAATATTCTTGGGTTTGTGATGTGGATTTAAATCTTCCATTTGCCACTTATTAAATAGTGGGCAAAATTTAGAAGAGGTGCTTAATAAATAATAATTGAACAGATTGCATTGAAATCACAGCCAAGAAGTAAAAAACAAAACAAACAAACAAAAAATGCTCAAATTTGAGTATTTTCTCCTTCTCTATGCAGAGAACTATTCATGTACAAAACAGTATTTATGACTACTCTAAAACACAACTTTCTAAAATCTTGCATCTTTAAACAGAAATTATCCTCCTAAAAGCATTGCCTGCCTTATTATTTGTTGAATGGAGCTTTTTAAAGAAGCTATGATTTAATTCATCATAAAGCTGACATTTTCATAATCAAGCAATTTGACTTCATGGGGTGATAAACTTACTACAAAAAGCTACCAAGTGTCAGGGGGGAGAAGTCTTAATTTTGGAAAGGTCAGCTAGCTTATTTTGTAAAACAGTTTTTCTAAGATGCTGTCTTCTGTTCTTCCAATCCTTCCATAAATACATAGAACAAGGATTTTAGCAGTTTTTATTGTCACAGGGGAATTGCCATTTGTTAGAGAAAAATTCAACAATTACTTATTGAATAGATTCTATTGACTATGGGCAGAATGATACAATGAATCTCAGACAGTGGTCTCGGTTCTGGAAAGACCTAGATTCAAGTGTCAGCTTAGACTTATCAAGCTTTTTAACCTTTTATTTCTCTAGGAAAACGTCTCAAATTGCCTTGTTAGAGAAATTTCCTCAGTTCAGAATATTTTATATCAGAATTTTCTATATTACTGAATCTACACGTTCATCTTTATCCTTATCACTTTTATATGCAATGTCCTTAACATACAAAAAATGAAAAATGATTCATTTCCTTTTGTTCAGGGAGTTTAAAATCCTAATAGAAAAAAAAATATATGCATATGTGTGTGTACGTACATATACATATATGTGCTTATATATGTCTGTATATGTGTTTATGCACATACCCAAACATATACAATCTGTGTACTTATTTATATGTGTGTAGGTTTATAAGCTAGAAATAAAGTAGAATGTGACAATGGAGGGTCTAGATAAAACACTTAAAGAAATAGGAGGTAGAGATAATTAAAATTTACAAATTTCTATAAATCAGAAGTGGTACCTCTGCTGAGGTTTGAAGGAAAGATGGGATTTCAATGGTGGAGATGAAGAAAAAAAACCACTTTCCATATAAGAAAGAAGACTTTAGAAAACGTAAAGGTGATGGAGAGAAAGACAGTAGGGGAACAGTCTTGATTGGAGATAGAGTGCATAGGAATAAGAAACAAGAGCACAATCATATGATACTGGTAAATTTTGAAAAGATTTGAAGGTTATGATTTTTTTTTAATCTTTCAGGCATTATGGACCATGGAAAAAATTTTGGATGAAGAAGTGATGGGGCAAGATCTATGGATTAAGAAGGTCATCTATGGGAAATGGATTGCAAATGAGAGACACCAAAACAACTAATAAGATACCAAATTGGAGAAATGAGCTATTGTAAAGATACAATGATATTCCTTTTGTCAATATTTCAGTTTGACTTTTGTTAAAATACCATTCCATTGAAAGAAGAAACAAGCATATGAGAGAGGCTGAGTGAGATCGGAAGCACAACTGGCAGTACTAGAATCAACAGCTCTTCATTATTTGACACTAATGTATAAGTTTGACACAGATAGATGGGAAAGGATACTTTAAAAAAATCCAGTCCAAATTAATAGAAGCCTTTGTAGTAGTTTGGAAAGAAAACAAAAAACAACAATAACAAAAAAAAAAAAAAAAAAAAAAAAAAAACAACTTTCAATTCACCACAATTAAAATTTTCTGCTTTGAAAAGGCAGGGGTAACTTTTTTTTTTTTTTTTTTTTTTTTTTTTTTTTTTTTTTTTTGGTGACAGACTGGATCTATTATGTACATTCCCCATCCCTAGAATTCCTACATTTTTTTCTGGAATCTTCTATTTCTGGAACTATTCATGATAGAAGCTTCCTTATGACATCAAAGAGTGGATGTCACTCAGCAACTGTCTTTCCATATAAAATCTTTGATCTGTTTCAAGACAATTACTCAATGTAATGAGGACTACCCTTTGAATGGTAGGAAGATGGATACAAATAGTTACAAGCAATTGACTTCCTCCCTAGTTAAAAAAAAAAAGGATCTCCCCCCCCAAAAAAAAAAAAAACAAACAAACACACCTAAAGTCTCTAAAATAAATTACGATGAATAACTGAAGAAATTGAGACTAGAAGTTAAGGCCCAGTACAACTCTTCACACAGGATCATCATGACTCCTTTGCTCTTCATATCATTTCCTGAAGACACCTAGTTGTTACACCAGAACACTTTTCTCATTTTCCCCTGTTTTCCCTACATATTTTTAATAGTAGATTTGCTGTTTTCCTAAGGAATTTTCTTCTTTGAATTAAAACATACCCATAATAAAGAATAAAGTATTTTAAATATTATTTCCTGCTCTGACTCATTTGTGAATTCTTTTGAATCCACCAAAACCAACCAAACATTAATTATTCTGAAGTCTTTGGGACTGTTGTATCAAAATTTAGCTCAGATTTGAGTACCTACAATGTTTACTTACATTCACCAAATGAATTGGATTATTGAACAACACCAAGGACATTTCATTGTCATCTCCTAATTTTATCTTTGTTGTATTTCTCAATTATTTTCCTTTAACTATTCTTTTGGATTCTAACTGACTTGTGGCTGCATAGCTATTGACTCCTATTCAACTTTTCTGAAACCTAACTATTCTGTCTTCCAAATCTTTGCTTTTTTATAAAATAATAGCAAGAATATTATTTTTACTGGGTGGGTAGCCATCAGTTGGAGAATGAGTATGTTATGGTATTAGGGGATATTTTTGTTCTACAAGAAATGATCAGCAGGATGATTTCAGAAAGGCTTGAAAAGATTTACCAGGACTGATGCTAAGTGAAGTGAGTAGAAGTAGGACAACATTGTACACAGCAACAGCAAGATTATATGATAATCAGTTTTAACGGATGTGGTTTTTTTCAACAGTGAGGTTGATTCAGGTCAATTTCAATTGTTTTGTGATGAAGAGAGCCATCTGTACCCATAGAGACACCATGGGGACTCAGGGTGGACCATAACATAATAGTTTCACTTTTTGTTGTTGTTTGCTTTCATTTTGTTCTCTTTCTCATTTTTTCCCATTTGGATCTGATTTTTCATGTGCAGCATGATAATTATAGAAATATGTATACAAGATTTTCACATTTTTTACACATATGGGATTACTTGCTATCTAGGGAAGGGAGAAGGGGAAAGGGAGAGAGAAAACAGTTTGGAATACAAGTTTTGCTAGAATGAATGTTAAAAACTATTCTTGTTTTGAAAATTAAAAAAAAGTTTAATTAAAAAAGAAAACAAAAGATTTTTTTTTTCCTAAAGCAATGATTGGTCTGTTATAAACCTGCCCAGAAAAAAAAAAAAAAAAAAAAAAAGGTTGATTGCCAATCTGTATCAGAATGAGAACTAGTGTCTAGGTTGCTCTCCAATGCTTACACTGAATTAAAATCATTGACATGCCTTTTAATTGTCTTCTTCCTCTTACCTATTCACCTGCATCTTATTATATATTCTTTCTTGGACTATTTGTTTTCTAGGTACATAATATTTTGCCCCCTTGACTTTACATTACTCACTGATTCTTTTTTCACCATAAAACACTTCTGCTTGTCATCATCTATCCATGTGGAATGTTTGCTGCTTTCCTTTTTATGAAAACAATCCTTTTCCAACCACGAAAACTCCTTTTTAATGCTTATGTTGACCATTTAGGTCTCTGTAACTATTTTCATGCTGCCCCAGTTCCTTTTATATGCTCTGTGCTCTTGTTCCACAGGTACCATGGTTACAATTAATCCCTTAGATACCTCCCTAGAGTTCTACACAGAGTAGGTCCTCATAGAATTGTAAATCTTTTTTTAAGCTAAAAGTAGCTGTGGGGTACTCTAGTGCCACATTAGTATTTTAAAGAGGAGGAAAATGAGGACCAGGAAAATAAATACATTTTCTTAATGTCACACAATTAAATGAGTGTCATTTTTTTTCCTCAAATATTTTGTTTTGTAGAAAGAAATACTATTAGTTTCCTGACCATATATGTTTACCTGTTGAATTGAAGAACACTGGATAAACTAGTTTTTAAAAAATGTGAGCTCAAAAGTTTTCCCTTATCTCTACAACACGGCAACTTGAGTAGGTCGTGTCCTATCCTTGAATCTATTTCCTCTTATGTAGAAAGAATAAGTTGGCCTAAATGATTTCTCAGATTCCTTTTAATTCTAAAATGTGTGATCCTACATTGTATTGACACATAGAGTTTTAGGGGAGAAGAGTTTCCCACATTACCTATAAACCATGCATTTGGTTCCTAAACTAGTCCTTGCTGTAAAAAAGAAGTGTTTTTGAAAACTAGTTTCAATTTTTATAAAGCTTTTAGGATTCAAACAAATCTATTATCAGGTTCTAGAAAATATCTTTTTACTGTAGGCAAGACACATGGCATCAAGGGCTTTAGGTTTCTTGCTGAAAGGCCATCTCATTATATTATCTAATTCCCTGTGGAGAAAAAATATTTCTTCTCTCACCCTCCTTACTTCTCTCTTTCCCTCCCTCTCTCCACCCCCAGTTTGTCTCTCTGCCTATATGTCTGTCTGTCTCTCTCTCTCTCTAATTCTCTTTCTCTCTCTCTCATGCAGACAAACACACACCCACACACACCCACACACACAAACACACAGCTTCAAACATCTAGCTGCTCACTCCAGTTTGGCTGAATAGTTTACAGTTAAAAGCAACTGACAACTTTTTAAGCAATAGGAGAAAATTGCACTGTTGAAAGTGAATTAAAAAATGAGTGACTTTTTCTATCACAGCCATGTTTATTTCCATCAGAGGTGCTAGAATCAAAGATACTTGACAAACTAGTGATGCCAGTGTGAAACAAATAGACATAAGAAACAATTTAATAGAGTGGAGCAGGAGAGATATGAAGTCACAATCCTAAGTCCTAAGAGTCACTAACATGAGTAATTTGTTTAAAGTAAAACTTTTTGATCCTTTGTTTCCTCCCCCATAAAGATAAGATAAAAAAAAAAAAAAATCTTGTAATACTTTCCCTCACAAAATCAGAGATTCATGATATTGAGACAACATTTATGTTTTAAATTTTTACAAAATACTTTCCATATTAGCTCATTCAATAATTACCAATGCCTGGGAAGATAGGGTGGTATTATTATTCCATTTTAGAGATAAGGAAACTGAGGGTTAGAGAGGTTAAGTCAGTTGTCTAAAATCAAATAGTTACTAAAAGTCTCAGAAGAGACATAAACAGATATTCTAACCAAAATATAATAATTGTACAGCTTTAACATATTGACTAGAACATAATCAGTGCTATACAAAAGTTATCATTATTGTTATTATTATTATTATTATTATTATTATTATTATTATTATTTTATTATTATCCAAAGTCAGGCCTCCTCTAAGGGAATGAGGGAAAGAACTTGTGGTTCAGTTTTCTAATCTGTACCATGTGTAAATTAGATTAAATGACCTCTGAAAGATCCCTTGCAATCCTTATTTTTTGGTAAGCAAACAGTTGCTCTTAAAGGATTTAAATGCTTTCTTTAAAAATGAAATGCCTGAGTTTTTTTTTTTTTTTTTAATCCGTTTATCTATCTATACATATACATATTTCTTCTTATTCTATACATATTTCAATGACAATATTTTTATGAACATTTATTCTATTCTGCTAAACTATTCAGGAAATTATACCTCTATGATTAAATATTTATTGCATATATAATTTATTTCCTTTAAAATGTTCCTGGTCATTGCATAAACTAAAGCTTGGACAATATCTAGACTCAGCCTGACTATAAACTTGGACTTACCTTTCTTCCTTGAAAATTTTCATGACCCTCCTATATTTTTAAATTTAATCCTAATTGGAATGGAATCTATTCCATTAATTCTATGTCAGGCTAAAGTATTATTAATTTTGACTGAATGTAATATTCCTTTAACCACTGGAGTGCAATTCTTTTTTGAAATGATACGTCGGCATAAGAGATCCAAAGAAAGAATAAACCTTTGCAGCTTTATTTAACTGGCATGAAATGAAGCTAATGTAAAATCCCCCAGTTTTTCACCAGAAAATGATGTTAATTTAACTTTCACTTTTTTCCATTCTAAAATTTATTTTTCCCTTTGTATACCATACCATTTTTTGATTTTGAATATGTAATCTTAGGGAGAAAAATGGCTGATAAATTGATTCTGAAATCAGTTCAAAAGTACAAACCTTACCCAAATGTCATTAAGCAGAGACTGGCATATTACTCATCACCCACAAGTCTTTGAACTTTAGGTTTAACTATATGAATACAAAAATCTATGCCTACCCAGTACAAAGAATTTTGAGAATTGATTCTATGATGAATTTACTTGTAAGGAAATGAATTAGGTGAGAAAATGATGAAAGAAAATAAAACACTTATAAATTTGTGTTATGTATAGGTATCTGTGGAATACATCTCCATTCCCATTGTCTCTTTATTACCATCATAAGGCTCCATTTACCCAACAGGAAATGAAAGAGAAATTAAACAACTATTGATTTATTTGATCAGTATTCAAGATATATTATTTAAGTCACAAATTAAATTGAGGCATAAAGTTAAATTTTTACATGCAACCATTATCACTTACCTTTCAGATTTTGCTTAGCAATCAATAGCACTTCACAAAATGTCCTTGTCCCATCTGATTTTACCCTCCCAGGGTCAGATCTGAGATTTTTGTCTCAAGAATACCAGGACCCATGTTAGCCTATTAGATCCAGAATCTGATATGTGAATACATCCCATCCACTGACTAATGAAATATTCTAAATAAAATTTTTGGTGAACCTGAATCTAACAGAAGATTGATTATGGAAAATGGAAGATCCTTGGTAAAATGAGGGCTCTGGGTGGAGGGCTATAACAGGTTCTGGGTTGCTAAACACAGAGTGAAGAGGATCTTTGGCAGCTAGGACATTCACAAAGGCCTGTTATTTTCCATCATTTTCTTTTCTTTTTTTTTTTTGTGTTTTTTTTTTTTTGTTTCAGCATTCTCGGAGTAAGAAAACTTGATTTGATGGGAAGAAAATTCTAAATCCCACATAATGCAAATTGGTCTGGTTTCATTATATGATATTGAAATTGTGCTAGAGATTAATTGCTTCAGGGAGCTAATGTTTTGGCTGTTGATGTATCTTCCAGGTGGATTTAGTACAAAATCATCCAGGATACAAGGAGTTGGAGTTCTTCCCTTGCTTTACTGATTGTCAGCATGACCAGCTCTAAGGAAAGCTGGGTCAGCTGAACCAAACCTTTATTGTCAGTGAATATTTTTCTCAGCTCTGAGTGGCCTCCCCCTCATAGCTAGATAAATCTTCTTTTATTAATTGTTAGATGAGGTATGAGATTCTCATTTCATTCCCATTTTGAACTTGCATTGGACTCTTGCCTCAGGCATTCACCAGATAAGTCATTTAAACTTTCTAAACCTGAGTTTGCTCATACATAGAAAGAAAGGAAAGAGGAAAATAGCAAGCATTGACACAGTATTTACTGTGTGCTGGGTCATTGTGAGTTTTTTATGAATATGATCTCAATTGATTCAGCAGAATATGCTTTGATACAACATAACATAATGAAACAATAAAAAAAATACAACAAAATTCAAGACAGAATATGCCTTAAGGTTCAAGAGGAATTCAAATGAGAAAGCAGACATAATGACAATAAACCTTTTTTATTGGTGAGTTGGTTTTCCTCTGGACCTATGATTTTGCTAATGTAGAATAACAAATGTTCAAATAACTTTCAGTATAAGACAATATCTAAGTATATAGAAAAATAGACAGTTGTTTTTCCTATACGATAAAGCTCATAGTTAGTATGAACATATCTAGATATTTCAATTTATGGAGACTCACTGTACTTGTGAAAATCGACAGATTCTCTATAAATAATAATCTTAGAGGTTTGTCTGGAATTTTGAAAATTAAATGACTTACTCAAGTTCACTGCTTCTGTAATTTTCATGTATAAGGCTGGAACATCAAAATGTTTTTTTACTCCAAGGCAAATTTCTATTTCCCCCCCTTCAAGATTTATTATCTTATTGGCAATATAAATCCCAAGTAAGGAAACTTCTGCTAAGATGGTTCAGTAGTTTGTTTATTTGAAGCTTTGAGAACTATCTGGGGCACTTTGGGATTAAATTGTACAGAGTTGTACAGCCAGTATGTATCAGAAATAACATGCAAATCCAGGTCAACTTGACTCTGACTCTGAGGCTAGCCACTAAGCCATACTGCTTTGTTAGTTTTGATTCTGTAATTTTATTCTTCAATCTTATAATGTAGTTGAAAACTCCTGTCTTTTTAAAATTTTTACATGTTATTCTTGTAGGACTTCCTTCTTTCTTTTAAAGAACACTGTCATTTTCTCTGATAAGTGGGGGAACGTCTGGATATTTTCATGTTGATCATTTGGTTTACTTTCTAGAAAAGCAACTGCCTGTCTTTCTAAATACATTATCTTACACTGACACTAATGGGAACATTTGTTATCCTAAGCAAGTCAATTTAAAATGTTCCATGGATGCAATACTTATTTCAATCAAAAGTTTCCATTCTTTGCCATCTTTTTTGATCATTGTATTGTCCAACTTCTGCAGTTAAATTCTGTAGCAGTCTGTTTTGCAAGATGTGTGATTTGAGGCAGAAATTAAATGATTTGTACCCCTCTTGTGTACCTTTGCCAGTGATCGACTTCCCTTGATGCCAGTTTCTATGCTCCCTATAGGGTGGGAAGTCCAAAGAAGCAGATAAGATAACAACACAAAAGATGAGAGCATATATGATAAAGGAACAGAAGATAAAATTGTATTTAATCACTGCATTACACCATGTCAATCTCTTATTTTAACTTCTATTGGTCTCCTTGACAAATTCCATTATCTTTACACTTAGAAAAAATTAAAAATTTAAAACCCACATATGCACATACCTACATATATATGCTTATATTTAATATATACATATATCTATATAAGATCATCAATCAAAATTAGCTGTCACAAATTTAATCTTCCCCTTCAAAAGAATTTGTTTTAATCAACTTTGTTATATTTACATATAACATATGATACCTGTAAATATGCATGCATGTACATATAGCATATCTTAACTATATATGAAAATGTGTATATACACATACTCTTTCATATACTCTCTTTTAAGAATTCTGAGATTTGAAGATGATGAAGGAATAGTTTTAAAGGTTAGTAAAGGTGAACAAATATGGGAGATAGACTGTGAAGTCTAGTGGAAAGACATAGTTCAATTTACTAGAATGGATGCTTTTAAAATATGCTAATTTAACTGATGTTAGAAAACTAGATGGGGGCCAGTTTAGGAAAAGTTACAAATTGCATGTGTGTGCGTGTGTAGACTTGGATAAATCTCAGAATCTCAACATCTTTAATTTTCAATTTTTATATGTTTAAAATACATAGATAAGAATATTTAAAATTACATCCTTAAAGGCAATCTCATATTTAGGTGCATCAAGGAGCAGACAATGATCATTGACTAACCAAACTTACCATAACCTTCACATTTATATTATTAAGAGACCCACAACAAAGTATTCAAACAGTGAAGAAATCTAAGGCTGATGGCCTTAAGGAAGTAATAGAAGTCATCAAGGAGAGAATGAGCCAGAGAACATAATATTGTTTTTCTTATACCAAAAATACTGTCACAGAGACAACTTTAGTAGCAAGCAATAACTCTAACTAGAAATAACAGAAGACAAAAAGATAACAAATCTGGATAAAGAATTTTGGGAATTATTACTCCTTGCAGTTATAATAATGATAACCATGTCCTCTTACAAACTCTACAACTGGAACTTAGCAAACAGCTACAACTTTGTGGATGACTACTAGATGGAACACCATGAAGGGAGATAAAGAATTTAGATTTCTGAGTTACCCCTTTGCCACAGATATATCCTTTAGATGACATGCTACCATCACATTTTATGTTTTATCCCATTCATCATAGATATGTGTGTATTTGGATGTAGTATGTGTGTGTGGTACAAGAAGGACTTGTGAGTTAATCTTTATACATACTTTTTTTTACTATACCATCACAATAAATGCAATTTATTATAAACTGAGACTAATAGCTGATAATCTCTAAAAAGAATCATTGGAGATTCATGAACTAAAGTGAAAACCCTCCTACTCAGGATTACCCCTAGAACTCTGAAACAAAGAATAACAGTCATCTTATTGAGATCCAACCTACCAATATGAATGGAAATGAATGAAATATTCTCAGAAGTAGTGTTAAACTATAATGAAAGGATTCTTCTAGCTCTAAAATTCTATGATAGATGTTTTAAATATACTATAATAAAACTGATAACAAACAGAAATTTTACCAAAAATAATGTTACTCTCCACATAAAAATCCTTTTACCTTTTTAAAAAAATATTGATATATAAGTGTTGTGATATGGGAGCCACCTGCCAGTGGCTACCGGAGGTCTAATTCAGACCTGTAGAATGGATCTCTTCATGTGAGAGGATGATGATGATATAAGGAGACTGAGAGCAGCAGTTGCATTCTCTGACCTCTCTCCTCTTTCCTCTTGTCTCCAATTTATTTCATTCCTAATCTACAAGGAACATCTGCTAAAGTTGCTTTTCAACTCCTTCAAGTGTTATGATTCATAGTTGTGGAGGCTTCACGTAGGCATGGCCCTTAACAATTCCCCATGTTGTTTGTTTGTTTGTTTTATAAGGATGGAAGAAGAGGGATACCTTAGGATTGCTGTTTATGATGTTGTTTTCTCTATGTTTAATTTTATGAAATGTCAGATAGTAAAGGCCACCCACATCATTTAATTAGTAGTTTAATTGGAATTGTTAAAAAAAATTATATAATTGGTCACCTCATTTTAATCATGCACACAATTTTTGAGAAACGAATGAACTTTGTCAAAAGATTGTGTCTCACCCTATTGATATTCTCAATGATTCAGTAAAGCAGTCATGCTTAATACTAGAGTATATGCCATACTTAAACAGAAATTGTTTTTCATACATTACTATTCTTTGCATTATTTGTGGAGTAATTCTGAGATGGAAATTATTTTGGAGACCCTAATAATAGCTTCCAGTAATTTTGAGGCATCTATTCCCTATAGGTCAATTTCCTTATCATTCTCAAAACTTGCTAAAGCTGGTTCATTAAAAACACTGAATTTTAGAATCAAAGAATGAGAGTAAAATTCTAGCTCCTCCTTATCTCTAAAATTTTTTATACATTACTCTCTAATATGTCCTCTGTGAATTAGCAGCATGGGCCTTGTTGATATTCCTTGAAAAAGAATCTCTGTCTCAATGCCTCATGTCTCCATATATTCCTTCAAAATCTCACTCCCAGATTTCTTGACTTCCCTCACATTCCTACTTAAAAGCTAACCTTTGTCTGTCCATTCTAAAGTTTTACTATCAAGAGGTAATTATTAAATTTACTTTGTGAGGCTTTATACCTCAGAGACAGCATATGCTACATCTTGAGATGTGACATATTTGTGTGCTTGATAATGTAGATTAAAATTAAAACTGTTTTACATTCATTTTCATTCTTGTGGAGCTGATAGGTAAACATTCACATTAGGTCTTTCGGCATTTTCTCTTTCCCCACATTTCATCCATTATTAGGGACTTCCCTTTAAGTTTACCTCCTTTTTACAAATATTATATTATGCATACATGTGTGTAGATAGATAGATAGATAGATAGATAGATAGATAGATAGATAGATATGATCTCAGGCAAAGTTAAATTATGGGGGTCTAAGTTGGAGTTCTGAAGTTTCATTCTTGTGGAGAAGGTGAAAATTGACTTGTTTTGAAGATCATTCGGTATTCAGAGGTAAAAGTGAGGAAGAAATAGATTCCAAGCTATGGAAGGACTAAAGACTAACAAGAGCCTAGTTTAGCTTGACCAGAGAGTTTGTGAAGGGGAGAAATACATAATAAGCCTGGACTAACAGACTAAAGACATGCTATAGATGATTCTTTGAGGAGTTAACAGTTCACATAAGGAAAGAATTAGGTTAATCTCCTGTGCAACTTAGTAATAATATTGTACTTAAAAATACCTTCTGAACTTCCAACCCAGAGCAGTGATTAGAGTGAACAGGAGGGATGGAAATGACTTTTCTATAACTTTCTCAAATCTAGAATATCAACAGAAGGAAGAATGAATAAAAGAAAGGGTGAAAGGAAGAAACAAAGGGGAAGAAGAGAAAAAGGGGGGAAAGGGAAAAAGGAAAACAAAGAAGAAAGGAAAGGGAAAAAGAAGATAGGAAGGAAGGAAGGAAAAAGAGAAAAGGAAAAAGAAATGGGAAGAATGAGAAAAAACAAAAAAAAAAGAAGAAAGGAAGAGGAAAAGGAAGGAAGGAAGGAAGGGAATTAAAGAGGGAAAGAAAAAGAAAGCAAAGGAATCTTTCCTTAAATTCTTTCCTTAAATATCATGTTAGGTCTTAGGAATTAAAAGACAAAGTAGTCTATTAATCAATCAGGTATGGTGATGGACATGGCTTGACTAATCAAGAATAAAGAAGAGGAATTCTGGATTTGAAAAGTGAATGCCTGGGAAGATGTGGTGTCTTAAACAGAAACAAGGACATTAGAAAGACCAGAGAAATAATGAGTTCTGTTTTCAAAATTGAATTCCATACGAGTATCTAGAATGAATCGGAAAGTGCTTTAGAAATAATGGAGTTGTTCTCCCACTGCCCTGAGACCCCATTTTTCAAATAAGGAAATTTAGCATGAGAGATGATAAGTATAGATTCCTTATTGTCTCTTGGTCCACCTACAGACTCTGTTATTTAGCATTAAAAGTTCTCCCCAATTTGCTGATTTTCCTTGACCCAATGAAGCTCAGAACTCCTCAGAAACCTACCAGAGAAGTCTATGATTTCATTGGTAGAGTTAATTTTTACACTATGATTTTTCTGTTAATCTATATTAAATCTAAGATTTAGTATCAACTATCAAAATCACCCACATAAAATTGTCTATGACATAGAAAACTCTTTAATATTGTAAATAAAAAATTACAGTAAAGATTTTATATCAGAAATTCTTAACTCAATTTTATATAAGGTCCATTTGTTTCAGGGACAAACGACTGCATCAAATGTTGTTACCTTGGGTTAACAAAATAATAATAATAATAAAATAGCAACAAATGAATGAATCAAAGTACTTGTTCTAAGTCTCTGAGTGATGGTTTTTTGATGCGAATTTTCTTCCCTATAAACACCAGTATATCTAAGTTCTTTTACTTGGCCTCCCTTTGTGGTCATCAGTCTATATTTGAAAAATTAGAGTGGGAAATAACAGGTCTGGCCCTGAAACCTGAAACTCAACTAGTGCTCATGTAGGAATTGAACTGATGACCTTGGATTCATTATAACCATGCTGGAAGCAACTAAACTAACCAGTTAGAGATAGAAAATAGTATCTAATATATTATTAATGATCAGGCTTCTGAATTATTGACAATATCAATATTGTTACTAGCAAAAACATGCAATTGCCAACTTTTGAATTACTCAGAGCAGATATGAACTAATAAATTAATTTCATGGAAATTGTCTGAAACATTTCTTCAGGTGAAGCAGTGTAATCACAATATGTCTTTTAATTTTTCAAATTAAATTAATTTTTAAAAATTGCCTAAACCTTAGAAGATTTATTTGTTTGCTGGTATTAACACCTGTTATAAACAAGATTTGAACCGAAGTCCTCCAAACTTCATGTCCAACACAATCTCAACTATGTCAGGATGTTTAACATATATCAGTCATACAAAATGCCCTTTATAACTCTAATTATGAAGATTTTAATTGAAATATCAGAAAGCTTCAAATTCTACCAGCTCACTCTTTAATGATTTATTTAAAATATGTATTAACTGATTGCATATTTCTCTGTAAATTATCAAGTGTTGATATATTTTGTTCATATGTCATCAGCTATGGTGTTGTCTAGGAGATATAATTATTGTGCATCACAAGATTTTCAAAAAAAATTGCCAGAAAGATGCTAATTTGTAAATGATAAAATGGAATGTACTCAGGAAGAAAATTGAATGATTTATTAATATATTACGAAAAAATTCACTGTTCTGTTTTTCCCTCTGAGCTTATAAGTATAAATATCAGACATTACAATCAAATACACTTTGCTCATTAGGCTGCTCTTTAATGATGCTGACTCAGCTGATGCTAATGAGATTTTTAAACCTTAAACTTTGTTGATTAGGTCATTGAGTTAGTCCTTGTTAGTATCATTACAATCCCATTCATTGACTGTTTGCAGAACAACCTAACTATATATTTTCTTTTTATTTCTGTAGATGGTAAGCAGTTTTTCCATAAGAATGGCAGTGGTTTGCTTTCTCCCTCCTCTATTACACTTCTTAAGATTACCACTTCAATTGATGAATAAAGTATAAAAGTTCTATAAAATGTGAAGAAATTTATATCTAAAAAAAAAGAAGTCTATTAAAACTAGATTGTTGACCCAAAATAGGACACAGAAACTAAGTTAAGGAATATAAAATCTAAGCCAACAATCTGAGATGAGAAATGATCGAAATAGGAAATGGGACACTTAAAAAAACACAGGTAGAAACCAGTCTAAGGATTGAGTTTGGGATAAAAATCAATAGAAGAATTGGCATAATAAGATTTATTATCCAGAAAGAAGCCTCAATACCAAGAATCTAGAAAAAGGAGTTAAATACATGAGAATAGGTTAGTGCAAACAAGTGAAAAAAGAACATCAAAATACAAGAACAAAATAGACAGCATCATGTTATTACAGGAAACATCAATCAAGGAAACAGAACCCTGGATGAGGTGAATCAGCATAGTAGGTGTGGGGTAGAAAACAAAGTCAGAATACACATGCAGGAGGCCTTGCTGAAAGTAAGGACAGGGGCCCAGGGTGTCCTAACCAAACCAAACTTGAATGAACAAACCCTGCATATAGAATCATAGGATTTAGTCTGGAAAATTCAACAAGCTAGTCTTTCACAAGACAGGTAAAGAAATCGAGATCATAGAGCTTAAGTGATTTGCCTAAGATCACAAAATTTTTAAGCAGCAAAGCCAAGACTTAAAGCCAACTTCTTTAATTTAAAATCCTATTTCTTTGCTATGATAGCAAGCTATTTTATCTGAAATTGGGTTCTATTGAGTCATCATGCTGGTCTCATTGAATATTTGTGAAACCTGGACAGCATACCAGCACCAAGCCAGGAAAATGAATTATTTCCATTTGAATTGTTTTAGGAAGATTCTAAAGATCACCTGGCAGAATATGATACTGGACACTAATATCCTTTCTCAAATTAAAATGCCAAGCTTTCAAACTCTCCTGCAAAGAATACAACTCCATTGGGCTGCCATTACGAGGCCACAGTCAAATTTATCCAAAATTTAGCAGCTTTTTTACTAAAGGATCCAAGGGCCTGAAATATATTTCAGAAGGCAAAGGTACTTGGGCTACAATCAGGAATCAACTGTAAAGGAAAACTGAGCATTTTCAATTGAAATTTCAGGGGAAAAGATGCATATTCAATGAATTGGGGACCATCAATCATTTCTGATGAAAAGACCAAATCTAAACAGAAATTTGGCCTTCAAAGATTGTTTTACCCCATCTTTTTTACAGTTTCTATTGTTCTAGGATTTGTTTGAAGTGACTCCTATTATTGTTTGCAGGTGAATATGGGAGTATTACTGTTACTCTACCATTTGGGCTACTGTAAGTATTTCCACTGAGTAGAAAAATTTATACCTTACTTATCTCTGCTCCTTCCTGCTGATGCCTCTATATTTGTGATGGTAGTGAAGCATGAAAATACAATAATTCCCTTAAAATTGTGAATGATGCCTCTCATGTACTACCAACTGCTTGGTCTCTTTGACCAACATCATGAATGACAATTTTGTTATTGTAGAAAGACCCATGACCATAATTCATGCCATTATTGCTACCCAGAAGACATTATATGGCCCCACTGGGCAACTCTTAAATGAGAGGCATGATGCTGTGTAAAATATCATCCCTGATTCCACTGATGCTGTTAAAGCTATAGATAAATTTACACTTGAATTGAATACTTGAATTATACAGTCTTCCATGTTCCTAATCCCAGTGTGTGTGTTGTAGATCTGAACCTGGAGAAAACTATCAAATACAATGGTATCAAGAAAGTGGTGAGACAAGCAACAGAAGGACCCTTAAAGGGCATCTCGGGCTGCAAAGAAAACCAAATTGTATCTTGTGTCTTTAACTGCGACAACCACTCATCTATAATTTTGCTACTGCTGCTGCTGCTTCTGCTCTCAATGACCAATTTGATAAGTTCATTTTCTAGTATGGCAATGAATATAGTCAGTCCTCATTGATTACATGGCCTCCATGAAGCCAAGTGAAAAGCCATATCTCTTCATTTCTAGATTTTTACCAACAAAGTTCTACCACTGAGAATCCAACAGTCCTAGTCTATATCCCTTCTACTGGTTCCCATGCTCCATTAATATTTTTTGGCACAAAGCACATCTGTCATAGTAGTAATAGAAATAAATATTTCTATATAGTGTAATACCATCAATAAAAGTACCATATTGAATGCAAATTCATCTATATATCCGTATATTGCAACAAAGTATTTCTGAATTCCTGATAGATCTATCCATCATTTATAAACCACAAAATCATAGTAATATTGAGTTGAGTACCCAAAGACCAGGTCTTCCAACTCATTATTAAACAGATATCCTTAATACAATTTACCCAATAATTGAAAATCTAGCATTTCCTTGAAATAAATTATAACTTACTAACTCCTGCAATAGCCCTTCTAACACTGTCACTTGCTATACCAAATTCTATTTTTAGCTATTGTTTTGTTGTGTTTATATGATGAGTGATGAGTAATAGGGGAGAGGAAAAGTTTGTTCTAACTATTCTATGACCTCACAACACATATCTTACCAGTTCTCAGTAAAAGATGGTTAAGAAAGATTCATTTACTTAATGAGTTTATAATTTTCTCAGTCAGCAATCAGATTTTGCTGTGTCATGGAAGGAGAAATCAGAGACTGATATAACTCTTGACTTTGATACCTCCTACCATGACAAAGAGAAACATAGGCTCCTTGATCTGACTTCTGGCTTTTCTCTCCCAGGAATCTTTCAAAACACTATCCTCAAAAATTTTCTTTCTATGATTCAAACACCAATCATGTCACTATACCTATGGATCATCATGTGACCTATAGCATAGTGTCTACTTGAATATTTCAACCCTATTCCACAGTAGGGGTCCCTACACAGGTGATACAATTAAATTAATTTAAAAAATAAATAACTTTGTTTTCTTTAGATTTTTTCCCTCCCTTTAATGTGGCTCATTCTGAGTCTTACTGTCATATAACTAAGCAATGCTTTTGTAATCATATATCAGCCTCTTCAAACAACTTTGTTTTTTCTTCCTGACCAGAACACTTTCTTTTTGGATCTTCTGGTTTTCTTTCTTAAGAACTTCTCATATTTCATAGATTAAGCTTCTCTCTGGAATTTTACTCTACTGGATTCACAATTTCTGAATGCTTTGAAAGTTGCTCTCCCAAAAATCCAAGGTGTTCATCATGTAGTATCTAGAATTCCTTATCTTTATAGTAGTCTAACATGGAATATTCAGTGCTGTAACTTGGCTGCAACTCTTACTCCATTAACCATTTCTTTCTTGTTGGTTAAACCAAGAACAAATATTCTCCTTTTGATTCTTCCATTTTTGAAGGATTAAGACAAGTCAAGACATTATTAGTTATCATGATGCAAGATTATTATGTTCTACAGATTTATTTCAACCATTTTTATCAATCATTCCATGAAATCATTGATCAGTTGTTTAAGACTTTAGTCAACAAGGACTTTTTTTTCCTTCATTAGTAGCTCTCAAACTTACATGTGAGGTAAATATTTATTTCACAATCATAAAATAAGAAGGGGCCTTCGAGATTACCATGTATTTTATCTCTTTTCATAGCACTCAGAAGCTCAAAAAATTAAAGAAATTTATGCTTATTTAACATCAGTTTCAACACTAAATCCCTTTCAGTCTGATATTTCTTTTCTTGTTCTTGTTATACTAATGCCCATGTCTTTTAAAATATATTAAAAAAGGAAGCTATTTCACAGCTGTTTTCAATTATTTCCTGAGTTTTTAGATAGTTGCTGTGTATTCAGTTTACTATGTAAAATTGAACTTCATTTAGTAATTTAGTTCATACTTTAGGAAAGGTCCTGAAATAAGCAGCAGAAATTAAAAAAAAAAAAAAAGAAAGAAAGAAAAGAAAGCAAACAAAGAAAAACTTGCTCTTATGGTACAAATAATTGCTGCGATGAGTGATATTATTACTTTAAAAAAATACAGATACAAGATAATTTGATGACAGAGAGAAGAGTGCTAGCCACCAGAAGGATCTAGAAAGGCATCACTCAGAGAGTCACTTGAGATTAGCTTTGAAGGAAACTAAGACTTGGAAATATGAACAGTGTGCAGTATAGGCAATTGAGACAGCTGTTGCCAAAGCATGTCATTTGGAAATGAAAGAGAGAACAACAATTAGGCCAGTTTGGCTATAATTCAAACAAGTGAGCGGGAGTATTATCAAATAAGTCCATAAAGATGAAACCAGATTGTGAAAGGCTTCAGATGCCAAAAAACAGAATGTAATATCCAGAAGCAGTAGTGAGACATAAGCTTCTACTAGAGGAAAATGACATGCTTTAGGAATATTATTTTGATATCTATGTGAAGGATGGACTTGAGAATGGAAAGAGTGAGAAACATAGACAAATAATACTTGTCTATATGAGAAGAGATAAAAATAATCATGATATCCACAGATTGTCATGTGTTTGAATATCAATATAAATTGTTGGCAGAATAACACTAAAATCCTTTAATCTAAAAGAGGATACATGTGAGAAAGAATTATGAGTTTTTTTTTTTCATAGAAAAGGCTATGCTAGTTATTTAGAAGTGGATATTAAGGATAAAAAACAGTGCATCTGGATTTGAAGAAATATCAGGTGGTTACCAAAGAAATGATGT
Organism: Sminthopsis crassicaudata; assembly: GCF_048593235.1. Lineage (NCBI taxonomy): Eukaryota > Metazoa > Chordata > Mammalia > Dasyuromorphia > Dasyuridae > Sminthopsis > Sminthopsis crassicaudata. The sequence goes on along the minus strand of NC_133622.1, from coordinate 57,049,566 downwards.
AAAAATATTAATTTTTTTTAATCATTGTTATTTACAAGTTATACAGACAGAACATTTAGTAAGTGTGTAGGATGTTCTAGACACTGTATTAAGAACTGGGGTTACAAATAATAATAATTTTTTAAAAAGGACAGTTCTACCTTCAAAAAGCTAACATTCTAATACAGAACTATAAAACATAAGAAGAAGCTGGAAGAATGAATGAATGTGAATGGAAGTGAGGGGAAGAATGTTGCTTTGGAGGTGGAGGACTCCAAAGTGTAAGGTGTCGTGTGCTTTCTAGAGCCCCCAAATTGAGATGCCAAAATATATTGTGCTTTCCTGAGCCCCCACCCTGGGGTGCAAAAATATACCATCTAGACTAGATCTCAGGAAGGCCTCAGGACCAGCCTGAGTCCTTGGTCTTAGTGGAGGAATGATGGAGGCAGGAGACCCATAAGGATAATCAAAGATGGAGTCCATTTATTTCAAATCCTCTCAGCTCTTAAATACCTTACTATGATTACATCTCTACAACACACTGAGCATGTGCCAACTGTAGAACCATTACATCACCACATCATCACAGCACACTGCACATGTGTTAACTATAAGCACTCTGCTATTGATATGTAAATTTCTCTTAAGTATCCTTTGCTTCAAGTAGATCATGGGTGGTCATGCCCTCCTTGACTGCTCAGGAAGGCTGAGAGTCCTTAGGGGAGATGGGAAGCCGAACCAGACATTGTTAGCAGGTTGCCTCTGGGCTGAAGGGTCTTATGCCTTACCCAGAGTTCCCCTGTGGCCCTCTATAGTAAGGGAAGCTGGGAGTGATACCCCATGCCTGGTAATTTTCCAAAAACATGGAATAACTAATCAATGAACAAATCTCAAGGTAGAGCTAACTCTACTTGGGTAGAAATGCTGGGGAAATAAAGTAGTCCAGAGAATAAATTGAAGTGGAAAGGAAGTGAGTAATATCTGCTTTGAAAAATTCTGCCAAGGAATAAATAGCACAGAGGAATTTTAGAAAGGAAGTAAAAGTATCTCTAAATGCATTCAGGAAAAAAAAAAAAGTAGAAGAGTTGATGTAAAAGGGGGCAAGTTGATATAACTAGAGAAAACAAATGAAATTCATAAAATGAGAAGTGCTTTGAAAACTGTAGTGCTGAGAGAGGCATGAAGTGATCTTGAAAAGAGGATTAAATCTGATGTGGTGATGAGCGAAGATATAGGAAAATGTCAGTGCAATTCAAGTGGTGTATTTGGAAATTTCAGTGTATAAATCAATACTGGAAATGAGCTCATCTAAAACAAAACTATGAGCAAAGCAATAAAATGATTATAAGTTTAAAAAATAAAAACTAAATGGAAGCCTTGTACAAGAGATGTCCCTAACATAAAGAGCTCAATATTCTATGCTATCTCATACTAAGAGCCTAGTCTTATAAGAATTATGTCAGTAAGAGAAAATATTAGAAGTAGCAGAGACTATAAAATAAAATTAAAGACAAATGAAATGGGGTGGGATAATATGTGTAAGAGTGTGTGTGTATGTGTGTATGTTCAGGTAAAGAGCACGATGACTACAAAGAATAAACAGGTTATTAATAATGGATGACAGAAAGAAAACAGAGCTATTTAATTATTTTTGCTTTTGGCATGGGTATTTTTATTTTGTTTTGTTTTGTTTTACTAAAGAGAAATATGTTTGGCCTGAAAATAACAATAAAAAGACTATCAGATTTAGAGTACGAAGAGTTCTTAAACTGCTTCATTTTAAACCTGAGGAAACTGAGGTACACAGAGATTAGGGAATTAACCTAGGGTCACAAAACTAATAGTATATAGAACATTCTTATATGTTATTCCTAAAGGTTTGTGATTATTTTTTAGAAATATATGTTCATAACATATGACCAAAAATCAATTGAATGACTTTTTGAACAATATGTATGAAAGAAAAACATGCCTTCAAATCTTTTGATCACATATCTGAGAATGTTTTTCTGAACAAACATCTATTTGTGTTTATGTGTGTATTATATTTATATATAAATATGCTTTTGTAAAGATAAAGCATTTTATAATTTAGATATGCACATATGTACACATATGCATGTGTGTATACACATATATAGGTTCTATAGATATGTTTATTTTTATGTATTTTAGAAACCAACCTTTTATCAGAGAAATTTGATACAAAGATTTATTGTTTTTAACAATTATTTTCTTCTTATCTCAAGTGCATATATTTTCATTGCTTAGAAGCTTTTCTTTTCCAAGTTATCAAAGTTACATATTTATCTGTTATAATTACTTCTGTTATTTGGTTAGAATTCATCTTCTATTCATAACCAGGAAAGGGGTATGATCTTCCTCACATTTTACAGGAAAAATATCAATACCAAGGTTTTATTTCCATTTAGATTACAGTTTGGAATATGGTGTAATGTGATAATTTAAATCTATTTTCTGAAGGCTTCTTTCCCATTTTACTGGAAGTTTTGTTTTTAGTATATAAAATAGGGAATTATTTCTTAAGTTACGTGATGCAATTTTTTGAAATAGGCTATTGAATTCTATATTTCATTAATCTATTTCTCTGATTTTTAATTAATACCAAGCAGTTTTGGTGACTGCAATTTAAAAATATAATTTGAAGGCTGGAAATAGCATATATCTTTCCTCCTTACATCTCTTCATTATTTCTATCTTGTACTTATTATGTCAGTAGGATTTATGCTGCCACCAGGTATCAGGTCTCTCTACTCACAAGGATTAAAAAAGTTATCTGCATTTATTTATTTATTTATTTTGTTTGTTTGTTTGTTTTTTATCAGTTTAGGAAATTCTGAAGTTAATAAGAAATGTTGATCCTAACCATCCTATGACTTAGGAGGTAAGTTCTAAGGAGTTGCCTCCACCAGGGACAGCCTCCTTGTTCCATATTACTAAGTTTTGCGGAAGTCCCTAAGAACCCCTCATCTATTTTAAGCAGCTATTAATCCAAGGCAATCCCAATAAACTTTGGATAGAAACACAATAATGCTAATAACAACAATAATAAAGTATCTATTAAAACCTTGGGTTTCACCATCTTGCCACCCTTTCCTAACCCATTCTGACTCGAGGAAGTTTTGTGATATCCTTTCTTTCTGGCTTCGAAGTCCTATCAGCTTATAAATTTAAAAAGAAAAAAAAAAAAGATAAGGCAGGTAAGAAAAGAAATCATGTCTTTTTTTCATTGTGTGTAGAATTTTTGTATTATAGATGAATTACACTTGTAACTGAAATATAATATTTTACTGTAAAGTTTATATTATGGTTTAAAGGTTTTTGTAACTGTTAAAATATTTTAGTTGATTTTTGGAGATTTGCCACTAGACTTAAGATTAAGATCAAATAATACATGCCTTTCCTCTCCTTTCTAGAGAGTTATGAATGTATTGCTCTACTTAAGGAAGTGATTTTACTCATTAAAAATAAGCAGAACTAAAACTAATTTGAAATAATTCAACAGAATTTAGTTATTTAGGTAAATTTGTAGGATAAGTCACCTTCTTTGCAAAAGACTGTGAAACTCAAGAAGTAAAAATTTAGCAATCGATTGCTTTGGTATGAGGAAATCTATACAAAAGAGTTCCAGTAGAGTTTTAGACTGGAGTAATTCAGAACATAATGCATTAAAGTGATAAGTGGAAAGTACATGGATAAGGAAAACAAATTCAAATTATTATGCAGAAATGCACTGGATAGGTGACCCCGACTTGAAAGCACTTCACCTCTTTTTGCTTCAGTTTTCTCTTCTATAAAATGGAACAATAATTATAAGGTTAATAGGAGAATCAATCAATAAAGTAATTTAAATGCTTACTACAGAGCCTGGCATGTGGCAAGCATTATACAAAAAAATAGCTATTATTGTTTTTATTAAGTGTTATTTTTCTATTCTTGCTTTTGGACATGATTGGTATAGAATGCCAAACTGAGAGATGAATTGATTTCTAATTAAGAGTATTTAGAAATGCATTTAACTAAATTATTGTTGACTGGAGGGGGTGTTTGTTTTTTCTTTAAAAATTGATAATATTGTTTATTTTATTGTTGGGTTATTACTTTTTCATGTATAGCAAATTTGAGGGAATAAATGACTAATAGCTCTGTTACTTTGAGAAATGACACACAGTAGCTGATGCAATTGTGTTACTATTAAAAATAACTTCTCTTTTGATCTGTATGCAGTTAGACTATAAATGAATCAGGAGTAGAATGTGATTATGAAGTTTTAAATGGTTATGTATTTAAGTGGGTATATTTTGCTTTGAAAGAAAAGAGTGTCATGTATTTCTTAGGTTGCATCCATATGTGAGATTCCTTGAGACTGTCTGTTTCAATAGGATCATAGAATCTTATCCACTGTGTGAGAGCAACTGCTAAAAAAATTGAAATATTATGAAGAACTAAAACCACTCCCAGTCAATGTTGGAAGGCTTACAAGTTGTTGTTGTTGTTGTTGTTGTTGTTGTTGTTGTTGTTGTTGTTGTTTTTGTAGAAATGAATGAATTTTATCTAATAGATTGCTTTGCCATCACTTGTGAAAGTTATTAAATTTTATCTGTTAACTGTTAATAGTATGCAATGAAATTACACCTTTGAACAAAGTTAGTAATAAAAGGACTTAGATTTAGATATTTCACTTTGATTTAGGAGTTAAGCTATGTAAATATCTATAAGTCCAAAAATTTATAGAAGTCAGTATTTTTTTGATGTTTTTGAATTAATTATTATGTGTTCAATGTATATGTAAAGCTGAAGAATGTGGTTAGTTTTAATTTTTAAATAATTGATTTCTGCTCCAGGATGGATTTTAATTGTCAGTCTAATACATGCTTATTTTTATGGTTATTGAAAATTGTGAACAACAATAATAACCTAGCCCTAAGCTGTAATTAGTGAAATTTTGTTTATTGGAGGTAAAAATCTCTTGCGGATAATTTATTAAGTATTGATTTCAGGTATATTTTTGAAATTGTAATTAAACAAATAATCAACCATTCAAGTCAACCATATGCTGTCCAAAGGGAAACACAGTGTGAGATCTACTATATGTACATGTCTAGGATAACTTTGTATAGATGTAAGTAGTAGCTTCTTGATTCATTTTACCCATTGTGCCATTCTCTTTCTGAACAGGGAATTTCCCTTCTTGGTTAATTTTGAATCTCTACCTGTGATAATCTGTGAATACTGTGGACCTTTTCATATGATTGGCTGCTAATTATGACTTTTATCTAAAATCAAACAATAGCTATGGGAGATTCTTTTTTTCCTGTTATGTTTATGTCAGATCAATCACTGCTCTTGATGTGACAATTTAGATGTTGTTATAATCATATCATAATCAAAGTCAGTTTCTACAATAATGGCATTTAAATGAGATAAGATTTTCTATTACAATATCAATTCTATTTATTACTAGATTAATGCTGAAATATCTCTGAGTTTCTATGATATGATTCTACTAATCTGTAACTGTGAAGTGGAAATCTATGAATAAGAAAAATTGAGGAAACAAGTCTTGAATTAGATACATTTATTAGCGAAACAGGCAATTGACAATAAGTGGGGTTTAAGGATCCTTAGTTACCAAAGAATTTTTTTAAATACTCAAGCCAGTTCTTTTATAGTGGGGGAAGTGACATAATGAATGGTGATAGGGGCATCATGAAACTACAATTGGTTAGAATCAGAAAACAGAGAATTCTCACAGTCCTAGTTCATAGCTACAATTTAGATGTCATGCAATATTTGACATCAGTGCATCATTGAATACATTTGACCTTTATTTTGAGTAAGATGCTCTTAAAACTGGGTGGTGAGAAATTTTTCATGATAAAACTATGAACTAAGGTTGCAGATTTAAGCAATTTAAACACATGTAATGAGGGTTAATAGTAACTTAATGAATGGATTGGTGTATAAAATTTTAGTAACACACTTTCAAGGTCAGCCTTGATTACCTCAAAAGCCACAATTCATTTTTAAGAATATGATGTATGGCCCCTTGCTTTCCTTATGTAGCATGATAGGAGGGAATCGTGCACCTTATAAAACCATCTACCATTTCCGAATACTTCTCTCTCCTTATATTCCCTAACCTGTTTTCCACTTGAAATTGTAAAAATTCCACAATAAACTTTCAACATGTTCTGTTTTTCATTCCAGTCCTGAGAACTAGATTAACCAAAGTATCCTGAGTATGAAGCAATATCTTCCTGAGGGTTCTAGAATAGATTATCCATTCCCACCCTAATTTGATCCTATAAAAAGTGTTGCTCCCACCTTGAAAAGTGTATCTCTACCTAGGTAATAATAATTTTTGCTAGTGAATATGTTTCTAAGAAAAATGAGGAGGTGGAGCCAAGATGGCAGGGAAAAGGCAGGGACTCTTTTGATCTCACCTCCAACCTGCAAACACTTTAAAATAATGACCTCCCCAACAATATTAAAATAGCAGAATATATAAAAAAAGGGATGAAGCAGAACCATTTTCTAGTCCATGACAATTGAGAAAGTCAATAAGAAAGATCTGTAATTACAAGGTGATAGTAGAATGTAGTATAATACAGGCTGTACCAATTCAGATTGAATCCCACTAAATAAGGAACAAGCCTTGGGGTGACTAAGTTATTGGTGGCAGTGATATTTTCTGGTCCTCTCAGACCACAAATGGTAAGGGAATCAGAAAACAATTTAGAAGGAAATTTACAGGTTTTTGTTTTGTTTTGTTTTGTTTTGTTTTTTTTCCTGGCATCAGGATTAGGATTCTCTTGCATTGTTTATATTTGTATCTGGGTCTTAGTCCGTTATTGTCTGTGGCCTAAGAGCTCTTAAACCTAATGCTGCCACTTTGAGTCAGAGTCTTCCAAGATCTACTTTTAGTTTTTTAATTTGTGGGAGCTAGGGCTGTACTGGCACAGACTGAATTGAATTTGGGAGTTTCAGGGAGTTATTCTCTTCAGTGGATTTTATATATATATATAATTTTTCACTTGGTCAGTTTTACTTTTTAGTCAATTGTTTCATTTCTCCAAGCTGTTGAATCTATTTTTTATAAGTCTCTTGCATCACTCATTTCTTTTTCAATTTTTCTATTTTTCTTATATGATTTTAAATTCCTTTTTGAGTTCTTCTATAAGTCTTTCTGTGCTTGATGCCACTTTGTAGTGAATCAATAAATTATTATTCATTTGAACCTCCTTTGAAAAAAACACTATCAACTCTGAAATTCCACTACACACCTGTCATATTGGTTAGGATGACAAGAAAAGATAATGCTGAATGTTGGAGGGGATGTGGGAAAACTGGGACACTGAAACCTTGTTGGGGGAATTGTGAATACATCCAGCCATTCTGGAGAACGATCTGGAATTATGTTCAAAAATTTATCAAACTGTGCATACCATTTGATCCAGTGTTTCTACTGGGCTTATATCCCAAAGAGATCTTAAAGAAGGGAAAAGGACTTGTAAGTGCAAGAATGTTTGTGGCAACTCTATTTGTAGTGGCCAGAAACTGGAAATTGAGTGGATGCCCATCAATTGGAGAATGGCTGAATAAATTGTGGTATATGATGGCTATGCAATATTATTGTTCTGTAAGAAATGACCAGCAGGATGATTTCAGAAAGGCCTGCAGAGACTTACATGAACTGATGCTGAGTGAAATGAACAGGACCAGGAGATCATTATATACTTCAACAATTATATTATATGATGATCAATTCTGATGGATGAGGCTCTCTCCAACAATGAGATGATCGGAATCAGTTCCATTTGTTTAATAATGAATAGAACCAGTTATACTCAGCAAAAGAACTCTGGGAAATGAGTGTGAACCACTACATAGCATTTCCAATCCCTCTCTTATTGTCCCCCTGCATTTTTTAATTTCCTTCACAGGTTAATTGTACATTATTTCAAAGCCCGATTCTTCCTTGCAGCAAAATAACTGTTTGGATATGTATACATATATTGTAAACATTTACTTTAATATATTTAACATGCATTGGTCTACTTGCCATCTGGGAAAGGGGTGGGGGAAAGAGGGGAAAAATTGGAACAAAAGGCTTTGCAATTGTCAATGCTGAAAAATTACCCATGCATATATCTTGTAAATAAAAAGCTATAATAAGAAAAAAAAAACACTTTCAGCTTTCAACAATTTTTTTTAATTAGACAAGTTTATTTGCACACTCAAATTAAAATTAATTTTTCTTTGATGTTTTACCTATAGGTATTTTCACATTGTTATCCTTTTCTGAGTTTGTGTTTCAGTGTTCTCTGTTACCATAATAACTTTATGTAGTCTGATTCTTTATTAATGTTGTTATTTTTGTTGTTTTGCTCATATTTATTTTTCCTTTCTTTTAAATTTGAGTTCTACTTCTAGGGTAGAGGGACACTATCTCAAGTTTTTATGCCAGTGATTGAAGTCCCTGGGTGTTTACCTGATGTTGCACTGATATTACCCTGAGGCCCATGTCTCCTGCTGTGCTGAGGTAGTGGGGTACTGTGTAGCTAGTGCTAGGGATCTGGCAGTTTATCTAGTGTTGAACTGGGGTTCTACTCCCATTATCTGGTATGTGTTGAGGCTGGTGTGTTGTTTCTGCATTTTCCCAGGGATACACTGAAGCATATGGAAGCTACCTTTTTGCCTGATTCTAATCTGTGCTGATTTTTAGAACTGGAATATACCAGTTTCCCTGGCTTTTCTAAGGCACCTTGAGGATCTTCGTATTGGTGATTGCTAGCTCTATCATATGGGATTTAGGATCTCCCACTGGTTTGCTGAGGTGCTTACTACTAGTAAGTGGCTCTGATGCTTTCCTGTTCTGGACTGTACTCCCTTTAATCCAAGTAATATTTCATGGAAATATTATAAGTTTTTTGGATAAAATATTATTTTACACAATCTTTTTGTTGTTTATGTTGTTCCAGAATTTGTTTTGGGTTGCTATTTTATGATTGTTTGGAGGTGAATATATCTTTTCTCTTTCATTTTATAGATGAAGATATTGAATTGCTCTGCTGATAAATGGCAGATCTGCATTTGAACTACTGTCATCTGAATCTAAATGCAGTATGTTTTTTGTATTCATTGTAGTGAATCAGCAAATTATTATTCATTTTAGCCTTCTTTGCAAAGAACACTGTGAGCTTTCAACATTTTTTTTTAAATTAGGCAAGTTTGTTTGCACATTCAAATTGAAATTAATTGAATATAATATCTAGATAATTTAAGTCTAAAAAGACTTCATCTAAATTATTAAGATGAATGAGCTCATATTCAATTAGGCCAGAACATATAGATGAGAATATAATCACACCTCTTTATTGACCTCACAAGGGAAATTGAGTATTCTGATAATTTTGCAAAGATCACATAATTAACACATATATATTTAAAATTTTAAATACATATATAACATCTATTACTTTGAAAAATATATAGTAAAAATGATAGAAATAGAAAATAAGAAGAGAAATGGGTATTGAAAATACAATAATAGTATGAGGGACATGTGAAAAACAAATACCCTTAACATTCAGTTCAGTGAACATAAAGTTTTATTAAAAGTCATAAGCATGCAAAAACAACAGATGTTGAAACCCTTGGATCAGAATACATAGAACAAGTAATGGGATAAAGTTAGACACAGAGGATATTGAAAAGGAGTTGGCCTTGATCAGGGAGACCTGTAAGAAATAGCCAAGAAGATAGGAAAAATAAGAGACAGGTTTTCTTTCATATTTGCAGTCAAAATTCTTGATACTTATGTAGCCCCAAAGCCCAAGATTTGCTTCAATGAAGCCTGATTTCAGTTTGAATACATGGTTGAACTTGTTTTGAGAAAAGAACACCCAAATCATTTATTTCTCATAATGGGCACATTTTTCTTGTTTCAGTTGAGCATCCATAGCTCTAATGTGGAACATAAGAGTTTTTACAGCACTTGTTTTTCCCATGGTGTATATTAGTTTTTTTTTTTTTTTTCTGAAAGTGGTTTTTCTATTTGGTTTTCACAGGATTATTTTCAATGGACAGCCAAAAATTAATCCTTATTGCATAAAAAAAAAATCCGTCTGAATTTGTAACCCTGAGTTTCTATTTTGATAGATCTCAGCATATTTCATAGGATCTTTTTAATTTTCTTCTTTTTAAAATAAAATTTTGTAGTTATTATACTAATTGTACTGAAAACATATCTATCATATGCCTATATGGTCTTAAGCACTTAAGTGTAACAATAGGGGATTAAAAAATCATTCATGGCTCAAAGTCTTTCCTAATAATCTCATTATAGTGAGGAAGTATCATACATTCTTCAAAGCAAGTTGATTTCGGGACATCTTAAATTGCAATTGCTATTAGCTTATACATTTTGAAAGAAAACCACGTGTAGGTTTCTGACTAGAAAACTTCTGGTCATAGGAAAGTCTATTGTTCAATCATTAATTTATGTTCAGAAATGCTTGTTTTGAGATTGGGTTCAGAAAGAGAAAATGAAAATGATATACATATTTAGAGAGGAGTTGTGATATGTTGGAAAGATGCACATTTGTGAAATAGTAGATCCTTAAAGCTTCAAAGTTAATGGGGATAATATTAATTATGGAATGTTGGACTTGGAATCAGGATGATTTGAATTCCAATACTGCCTCAGAAACTCACTAACTATGCTACAATATTGATTCTGTTATTCAGAGCCACACTTTCCACATTTATAATATGATACCTTTAAGGTCTCCTTTAGTTTTAAATTTATCATTCTGTGATCTTGTGAAATGTCATACTATAAATTCAGTACTTACAATGGATATCTATCAACCATCAATCTAATAAAATGATGCAAATCTCTAGTCAAAGCCTGGAAATTGAAAATATGTATATACTAAAAGCAATAGCCTCTTCCATCTTAAAAATAATATTTCTTTCCTTATTATGCTAAAAAATTTAAAGAATTGAGACAATTATTCATATATTTCATTTCAATAGTTTTGTCACCTTAAATAACTTTTGTCTAAATTATGTAGAAAATATATTTCATTTTTCATTTTGATTCTCTCAACCTTGGTGTTATCACTAAGATATATGAGTAAAACAATACATTTTGGTCACTTACCCAAGCAAAAGATTACTGATTAAAAATTATTGTGTCCCATTGTCACCAATAAAATGACAACAAACAGAGGAAAACACTAGCATGTTGAAACTTGCAATGGATTTGTGAGGAAGTAAACAACGGTTACATAATATGAGAAGTTATTGGTAGCTTGCAATCTGCAGTGCCAGATGGCATGCAAACATTGACCTAATCATATGCAACAGAGTTCTGAAATATATAGATAATTGCAATTTTTGCAGAGCTTTGATAATGAAAAGGTAAATGGGTATGCTCTATGAAATCAGAGTACATCTAGAAATGCATCCATATGGGTGAATTCACTAAAACAAGTTCCTTCTAACAAGCCAGTCATGTCTATGAATGGGTTTCACTTTTAACTTTCTAATATATTGACTATTTATTTGCCTTGTCAATACACCCATTACATAAAACATCAGACATATTGTTTTTTTAATTAAAAATGTTCTGATTATGGAACAAAAACAAAAAAAAATCAAAATTTCTGAAATAATAATAAAGTCTATTGTCAGAGTGACAGCCTATAAATGGAAGATATTACACAATTTTAAAAATAAATTTATAAAATTGTCCAATGCATACATTAATATATATATATACACAGAACAAACTATGCATATTCATTGGCATGAGGATGATGAAGACAGATCTTGTATATATATGTATGTGTGTGGATATAGGTTATTTGAAAGAAAAATATTTGAGTTAATGGGAAAGCAGAAAGGATTACTTCACAGTCTTAAATCCACAAGTTTGCAAAAGAATATAAAGTAACTTTGGTGATGCTAATAAACACTTTTATTGTTTAATAAAATCCCTTATAGGATTCTAAAAGGTTATTTTCAGAATATACAGAAATAAAAATATTCTTTTAGGTAGTCATCTTGAAAATTAGTAATTCTGACGATATGTTTATATATGTATGTATATAAATATCATATATATGTATATACATATACACCCATATATTATATTTATACATGCATGCATGTGTGTGATCCTTATCCTGAGATTTATTCTTGCATTTATTTTGGGCCTGCCCAACTCTACATGATCTCATTTGTTTTTGTTTTTTGTTTTTTGGGTTTTTTTGGGGGAAAAATATTTCTTAAATGAAATAATGACAATAACAAATAAATTCTTCTTGAAAAAGGAATTAAGCGGTTGATATACCAAAAACAAGAGGTGTCTCTTTTTTTTTTTTAATGGAGTCTGATTATCTTGCATCTTAGTGTTCATAATAAATATTTGCAAAAAACCTTGCCATTTGTGAAAATAACTGTGGTTTAAAAATCTATATTTTTTTCTCTTTATAAAAAACCCAGGGATAACTCAATTGCAGAACAGATACTGATGAAGTATTGTACCAACTAATGAAGTATTGGCAATCTCTTTATGAAGTATGAATAGATCCTTCATGGAATTAGCAAGTGAGGAAAGAGTCAGGGCAGAAATCAATAGGCCATGCTTCCCCTGATAACTATTAAGAAGTAAGTCTAGGTGGACATAAGACAGAAAGCTTCATGTAAAACTCAAAAAAGATGAAGACATGCCATAAGAAACTTAATGATATAAGAAAAATTGTCACAAGCTGTATGTGATCAGTGTTTTCTATAATTAGGAGATCCCTATTCAATTAATTTTTGTAAATAATTTGATAAGAACATCCAAGTCAAATCATCACATGTAAGTGAATAAAGGGTAAAAAATCAAAGTATATCAACACATATAGTAAAGGAATAAGGAATGGAAGAGGCAAATTACTCAAATACTATATAGAGGCCTTATATCTTTACATCATATTTTAAAGAAATGATTTAAAAGATACTTAAGATGGTAAACATTTAAAAATTCTATAAATGAAGTTGCTATTTTAGTGAACACGAAATAATTTAATAAAAGTGTAGGAATCGGTTTTGAGTTAGCTATATATAATCAAGCAACTTGTTTTAATACAGATAAAATTTAATATGAATCTAAAAATATAAGAAAATATGATATAAAATTAATACAACAAGCTAATTTACATGTTATTTTATGTAAGAGTAAATGAGGAAAGAGTAGGGAAAAGGCAGTTATAGGAAAGATGAATGACGGAATTTCCAAAAATAATTTTCAGAGATTTTAACTAGTGGAGACAAAATGCCAATATGAAAAAGACCAAAAGAGCCTAAAACTCACCTATGTCAACAGTTTTTTTTCAACTGTTTACTAAGTAGAGGCAAATGGAAAACTAAAGCAACATCCATTTATACTTGCCTATGAAACAAAAAAGAATAATTTTTAAAAATTTGAACATCACTTCAGAGGAGGAAGACACTAAGTAGAGAAGAGGTAATCTTGAGAACCCTCTTGAAGAATAGGAAGGTTTTAGATGAAAAGTATGTACAGAGATGTTTATGTTTTTGTTTTGTTTTGTTTTGTTTTTAACATTTTAAACCACCAAAGACAGTAGATACATGACACTTCTTCCCTGACATATTAGTCCAAGATCAATCTTGAAGGGGCTAACTTGAGAGGAAAAAAAAAATTATCTAAGTCCTTGGGGGAAAATCCATGAGGTTTTATTGTTATTGTTGGTGCTTTGGTTGGGATGTGGTGAGATATTTCTATAGACTTAAAGATGAAATCCTTTCTCTCTCTCTCTCTCTCTCTCTCTCTCTCTCTCTCTCTCTCTCTCTCTCTCTCTCTCTCTCTCTCTGTATATATATAGATAGATAGATAGATAGATAGATAGATAGATAGATAGATAGATAGATAGATATTATATATATAGATAGATAGATAGATAGATATAGATAGAGATAGAGAGATAGATATGATGTATATGTATATATGTGTTTATATAAACATAATAAACTGTTTCTGGGACATTTTTTATGTTGAGAATTTTGACAAAAGAAAAATGAGCTAGATACTAAAATTCCTAGGTTTAATTAATTAGTTGGAATCATGGAACAGATATGTTTTTTTTAAAAACATGAGTAAATACTGAAATTTGCTTTTTGGAAGCTAACTAGGTTTTTTGTGATAAACAATTCTCACATTATATAGTGTGCAGTACACATGTAAACCCCCTCTTCCCCACAAAATAAGTTAATTAATGCAATATTGTGCAACATAAGGTGTATTGTTCTGCAGCCACAGTACTAAGGATTTTCTCTCATCTTTGTTTCCTGCTCCTTACTTTGCGTGAGCTAGAGTAAGCAACATAACCTGCAATATAACCTGCCCTGAATCTCAGATTTAACTGTAAAATGAGTGGGTTAGATGGCCTCAGAGGACTATTATAAATCTATGAAGCTATAGTTCACCAAGATGGTAGTTATGGCTTAGTAATGTTTCTCAGTGAGTAGGAATTCTCAAGATTTATTAAAACATTTCTTTTCAGTACAATGGCAAGCAAAAGACCAATGATGCAAAAACTTTAAAAAAAAAAACAACATAATTAATAAGGGTTGGTAAATATTGTTATAGGCAAAAGTAAAAAAAAAAAAAAAAAGTCATGGTAGCCAATGTATCCAAATTGCAGAGTGGGAGTTTGTCACTTAGTTGTCACTGTCTCAATAACATCCTCTTGCAGCATATAGAATACTAAGGGCAGAGTCAGAAGGTTTGGCTGAATCATTTCATAGCAGTCAATTTACCACTCTGGGATTCAGTTTCCTTTTCCATAAAGCAGGAGGATTTTACTGGATCATTGCATTAGAGCTGTAGATTGGGGTGGAAATGTCTGCTCCAAACTTTTATTTTAAAAATGAGGCATCCTTGCAAGATATTAAGTAGTTGTACAAAGTCACTTAGTGAGTAGTTGGGAAAGCTTGAATTTGACCCCAGGTCAGCCAGTGTCAAATTCAGTACTCTTTCTCCCATAAGATTTATGTCCCTTCTATTTCTACGGTATACAGTTGTATGATGTGCCATCTCTCTGCTGTCATGCTCCTTTATGTGAAATTGAAGGCTGAAGGATAAAATTGGAATGACCAAAAATATATGATTTGGGGAATAAACCTGTAGGTAAAAATAATAAGATTCAGACTCTCTGCTAAAATGAAATGAAAAAAGATTGGCAACTCCTTGTGGGGCCCGAGTTAACGTAAAAGTACAAACTGACATCTGAGTGTATTACATATTAAAAGTGAGAAATCATTAGAACTTAAGGCTAATAAACCACATTTACCTACAGTTTGTTTAGGCTTTGGGATATCCATCCCTATTCTATACAAATACAGTGGTTGAGAAATACATGAGAATATGAAATTCTGTGAGGAAAGAACTCTAAATCTTTGTATTCAATCTATGAATAAACAATTGTGAAAAAGTTGAATGGGCTATTGTCTAGTAAATATTTTTTTTTCTTTTTTATATATTTTTTTGTTTTCAAAACATATGCATGGATAATTTTTCAACATTGCCCCTTGCAAAAATTTTTATTCCCAATTTCCCTCTCTTCCCCTCCCTTCCCTTACGTGACAAGTAATCTAATATATTTTAAACATGTTAAATATATATATATATATATATATATATATATATATATATATATATTAAATCCAATATATGTACACAGATTTATACAATTATCATTCCTCCCTCCTCTTTATGAATAGACTTCTTCCTTTAGATTGTGAAGGAGGGATTCTAATCAGTGCTTGAACTTGGCCAACTCTGAGTGAAAGAAGAACATGAGAGTGGGAGGTGGATCAAGATGTCTTCCCACTTTTTTTATTAATTTTTTTTTTAATTTTCAAAACATTTGGATAGATAATTTTTCATCATTTTTTCCTCCTTCCTTTCACCCCCTCCCCTAGATGGAAAGCAATCCAATATATATTATACATGTTTGTACAAAAAATTTTGAATTTAATATAATACAATCAAAATTATTTATTTTGTGATCAAAAATAAATCCCAGTTCTTCTTTGGCTGCAAATTCTTTTCTCTTTCACATATCTGAGAAGTAATCCATCCTTTCTTCTTATTTGCTTATCAGATCACTTTTTATATCTAAATCATGAACTCATTTTGACCTTATTTTGATATGTGGTGTCAGGTATGTGTCAGTGTCTAGTTTCTGCCATACTAATTTCCAATTTTCCCAGCAATTTTTGTTAAATAGTGACTTCTTATCCCAAAATCTGGGGTCTTTGGGTTTCTCAAACAGCAGATTACTTTAGTCATTGATTATTTTGTTCTGTGAACCTAACTTATTCCACGAATCGATTACTCTATTTCATAACCAGTACCAAATGGTTTTAATGTCTGCTGTTTTATAATACAGTTTTAGTTCTGGTACAGCTAGGCTACCTTCATTTGCATTTTGTTTCTCTAATTCCCTTGAAATTCTTGAATTTTTGTTCTTCCAGATGAATTGTGCTATTATTTTTTCTAGATCTGTAAAATAATTTCTTGGGATTTTGATTGATATGGCATTGAATAGGTAGAATAATTTATGTGGTATTGTATTATATTCAATTTATGTAATATTGTATTTATTATATTCAATCAGTCTGACTAAGTGCACTTGATATTTTTCTAATTGATTAAATCTGACTTTATTTGTGTGGAAAGTGTTTTGTAGTTGTGTTCATACAGAACTGAGTTCAGACTCACAAATATTTTACATTATCTACAGTTATTTTAAATGTAATTTCTCTTTATATCTCTTTATATCTCTTGCTGCTGGACTTTCTTGGTAATATATAAAAATGCTGACCATTTATGTGGATTTATTTTTGTATACTGCAACTTTGCTAAAGTTGTGAATTATTTCTAATAGTTCTGCAGTTGATTCTCTAGGATTCTAAGTATAATATCATATCATCTTCAAAGAATGATAATTTGGTTTGCACATTAATCAATTTATTTATTTATTTAGGGTCTATATAATCCTGCGTTTGTAATTTGCACTTTACACTCCTTTACTAACAAAACCCATGTCTGTTGAGAGTTGCCTTTTCTTGAGAATTCACCACTAATAAAGAGTAAATTAGAACAATAGTTAGGAGCTACTTTCCTCAACTTTATGCCAATAAATTCGATAACTTAAATGAAATGGAAGAATACCTTCAAAAATATAGTTTGCCCAGATTAACAGAGGAAGAAGTAAGTAGTCTAAATAGTCCCATCTCAGAAAAAGAAATAGAACAAGCTATTAACCAACTTCCTAAGAAAAAATCTCCAGGACCAGATGGATTTACATGTGAATTCTACAAACATTTAAAGAACAACTAACTCCAATGCTATATAAATTATTTGAAAAAATAGGGATTGAAGGAGTCCTACCAAATTCCTTTTATGACACAGACATGGTACTGATACCTAAACCAGGTAGATTGAAAACTGAGAAAGAAAACTATAGACCAATTTTCTTAATGAATATTGATGCTAAAATCTTAAATATTAGCAAATTAAATATTAGCAAAAAGACTACAGAAAATCATCCCCAGGATAATACACTATGACCAAGTGGGATTTATACCAGGAATGCAGGGCTGGTTTAATATTAGGAAAACTATTAGTATAATTGACCATATTAATAATTAAATTAATAAAAACCATATGATCATCTCAATAGATACAGAAAAAGCATTTGATAAAATTAAACATCCATTCCTACTAAAAACACTTGAGAGTCTAGGAATAAATGGACTATTCCTTAAAATAATAACAATTTAAAAACTTTCAGTAAACATCATATGTAATGGCAATAAACTAGAACCTTTCCCTGTAAGATCAGGAGTGAAACAAGGTTGCCCACTATCACCATTACTATTCAATATAGTACTAGAAACGCTAGCCTCGGCAATAAGAGCCAAGAAAGACATTCAAGGAATTAGAGTAGGAAATGAGGAAATCAAATTATCACTCTTTGGAGATGACATGATGGTATACTTAGAGAACCCCAAAGACTCTGATAAAAAGCTATTAGAAATAATTCAGAATTTTAGCAAAGTTGCAGGAAACAAAATAAATCCACATAAATCCTCACATTTTTATAGATTACCAACACAATCCAACAGCAAGAGATACAAAGAGAAATTCCATTCAAAATAACGGTCGATAGTATAATATATTTGGGAATATATCTACCAAAGGAGAGTCAGGAATTATATGAGCAAAATTACGAAACACTTACCACAAAAATAAAATCAGATTTAAATAATTGGAAAGACATTCAGTGCTCTTGGATAGGCCAAGCGCATATAATAAAGAGGACAATACTACCTAAACTAATCTATTTACTTAGTGTTATACCAATCAGACTCCCAAGAAACTATTTTAATGACCTAGAAAAATAACAACAGAATTCATATGGAGCAACAAAAGATCTAGAATTTCAAGGGAAGTAATGAAAAAAAATTAAATGAAGGTGGTCTAGCTGTAAGTGATCTAGAACTATATTATAAAGCAACAGTCACCAAAACCATTTGTTATTGGCTAAGAAATAGACTAGTTGATCAGTGGAATAGGTTAGGTTCACAGGGCAAGATAGTGAACATAAATAGCAATCTAGTATTTGACAAACCCAAAGATCCCAAATTTTGGGATAAGAATTCATTATTTGACAAAAGCTGCTAGGAAAACTGGAAATTAGTATGGCAGAAACTAGGCATGGACCCACATTTAACACCATATACTAAGATAAGATCAAAATGGGTCCAAGATTTAGGCATAAAGAACGAAATCATAAATAAATTGGAGGAACATGGGATGGTTTACCCCTTGGACTTGTGGAGGAGGAAGGACTTTGTGTCCAAGGGAGAACTAGAGACCATTATTGATCACAGAATAGAAAATTTTGATTATACCAAATTAAAAAGTTTCTGCACAAACAAAACTAATGCAAACACGATTAGAAGGGAAGTAACAAATTGGGAAAACATTTTTACAGTTAAAGGTTCTGATAAAGGCCTCATCTCCAAAATATACAGATAATTGATTCTAATTTATAAGAAATCAAGCCATTCTCCAATTGATAAATGGTCAAAGGATATGAACAGACAATTTTAAGATGATGAAATTAAAACTATTTCCACTCATATGAAAGAGTGTTCCAAATCACGATTGACCAGAGAAATGCAAATTAAGACAACTCTGAGATACTACTACACACCTGTCAGATTGGCTAAGATGACAGGAACAAATAATGATGAATGTTGGAGGGGATGTGGGAAAATTGGGACACTGATGTATAGTTGGTCAAGTTGTGAAAGAATCCAACCATCTGGAGAGCAATCTGGAATTATGCCCAAAAAGTTATCAAACTGTGCATACCCTTTGATCCAGCAGTGCTACTACAGGGCTTATATCCCAAGGAAATACTAAAGAAGGGAAAGGGACCTGTATGTGCCAAAATGTTTGTGGCAGCCCTTTTCATAGTGGCTAGAAACTGGAAAATGCATGGATGTCCATCAATTGGAGAATGGTTGGGTAAATTATGGCATATGAATGTTATGGAATATTATTGTTCTGTAAGAAAAGACCAACAGGAGGGATACAGGGAGGCTTGAAGAGACTTACATCAACTTATGCTGAGTGAAAGGAGCAGAACCAGGAGATCATTATACACTTCAACAATGATACTGTACGAGGATGTATGCTGATGGAAGTGGATATCTTCAACATAGAGAAGAGCTAATCCAAGTCCAATTGATTAATGATGGACAGAATCAACTACATCCAGAAAAGGAACACTGGAAATTAGGGTAAAATGTGAGCATTGTTTGTTTTTTTTTTTGTTTGTTTGTTTGTTTGTTTTTTTTGTTGTTATTTTTGTTTTGTTTTGTTTTGTTTCTCTTCCCAGATTATTTTTACTTTGTGAATACAATCCTTCCTTTGCAACAACAATAACAACAAAATTCGGTTCTGCACATATATATTGTACCTAGGATATACTATAAGATATTTAATATGTATGGGAATGCCTGCCATCTAGGGGAGGGGATGGAGGGAAGGAGGGGAAAAAAACTTGGAACAGAAGGGAGTATAAGGGATAATGTTGTAAAAAAATTACCTATGCATATGTACTGTCAAAGAAAATGTAATAATTATAAAAATTAATAAAAAAATTAAAAAAAAGAGTTGCCCTTTCTTGAGAGATTATGATAAACCCTTTTTTGCTTTTGTTATTCTGAGAGACTCTGTTTAGTTTTCTGATCACTACTGTCCCACACATTTCAGATAACATTTTCTCCTTGATCAGAAAGTTTCAGAATTTGGCTAGGATATTCTTCATGGGATCTTGTTTAGGTAGTGATGAGTTGCTTTTTTATTAGTACCTTACCCTCTTGTTCTAACACTACAGGATTTTTTGCCTTAATCATTTCTTCCATTATTGTGTCAAATTTTTTTTTTTTTTTTTTGGGTAGTTTCAAGTAGTCTACGCATTCTTAAGTTTTATCTTCTTTTTTAAAATTTTTTTATTATATATATAATTTTTATAATATTATCCCTTGTATTCATTTTTCCAAATTATCCCCCCCTCCCTCTATTCCCTCCCCCCGATGACAGGCAATCCCATACATTTTACATGTGTTACAATATAGTCTAGGTACAATACATGTGTGTGAATATCATTTTCTTGTTGCACAATAAACATTAGAATCCGAAGGTACATGCAACCTGGGCAGACAGATATTAGTGCTAACAATTTACATTTACTTCCCAGTGTTTCTTCTCTGGGTGTAGCTACCTCTGTCCATCATTGATCAACTGGAAGTGAGTTGGATCTTCTTTATGTTGAAGATTTCCACTTCCATCAGAATACATATATCTTGGTATATGGTGTTAAGTGTGGATCCATATCTAATTTCTGCCATACTAATTTCCAGTTTTCCCAACAGTTTTTTCCGAATAATGAATTTTTATCCCTAATGTTGGAATCTTTGGGTTTGTCAAAGATTAGGTTGCTATATATGTATCCTTTTTTGTCCTTTGTATCTAATCTGTTCCACTGATCTACCGGTCTATTTCTTAGCCAATACCAAATGGTTTTGGTGACTGCTGCTATATAATATAGCTTTAGATCAGGTACACTTACACCACCTTCCTCTGAGTTTTTTTTTCCATTAGTTCCCTTGCAATTCTCGACCATTTATTCTTCCATATGAATTTTGTTGTTATTTTTTCTAGGTCATTGAAATAGTTTCTTGGGAGTCTGATTGGTATAGCACTAAAGAAATAGATTAGTTTGGGGAGTATTGTCATCTTTATTATATTCGCTCGGCCTATCCAAGAGCATTGAATGTCTTTCCAATTATTTAAATCTGATTTTATTTTTGTGGCAAGTTTTTTGTAATTTTTCTCATATAATTCCTGATTTTTCTCCCAAATATTTTATACTCTCAACATTTGTTTGGAATGGAATTTCTCTTTGTATCTCTTGCTGTTGCATTTTGTTAGTGATATATAAAAATGCCGAGGATTTATGTGGATTTATTTTGTATCCTGCCACTTTGCTGAAATTTTGAATTATTTCTAATAGCTTTTTATCAGAGTCTTTGGGGTTCTCTAAGTATACCATCATGTCATCTCCAAAGAGTGATAGTTTAATTTCCTCATTTCCTACTCTAATTCCTTGAATCTCTTTCTCGGCTCTTATTGCCGAGGCTAGCGTTTCTAGTACTGTATTGAATGGTAATGGTGATAGTGGGCAACCTTGTTTCACTCCTGATCTTACTGGGAAAGGTTGCAGTTTATTTCTATTGCATATTATGCTTACTGAAGGTCTTAGATATATGCTCCTGATTATTCTAAGGAATAGTCCATTTATTCCTATACTCTCAAGAGTTTTTAGTAGGAATGGATGTTGGATTTTGTCAAATGCTTTTTCTGCATCTATTGAGATGATCATATGGTTCTTATTAATTTGATTATTAATATGGTCAATTATATTAATAGTTTTCCTAATATTAAACCAGCCCTGCATTCCTGGAATAAATCCTACTTGATCATAATGTATTATCCTGGAGATGATTTTCTGAAGTCTTTTTTGCTAATATCTTATTTAAGATTTTAGCATCAATATTCATTAAGGAGATTGGTCTATAATTTTCTTTCTCAGTTTTCGATCTACCTGGTTTAGTTATCAGTACCATGTCTGTGTCATAAAAGGAGTTTGGTAGGACTCCTTTATCCCCTATTTTTTCAAATAATTTATATAACATTGGGGCTAATTGTTATTTAAATGTTTGGTAGAATTCACATGTGAATCCATCTGGCCCTGGGGATTTTTTCCTGGGGAGTTGATTAATAGCTTGTTCTATTTCTTTTTCTGAAATGGGACTATTTAAGCAATTTATCTCCTCCTCTGTTAATCTAGGGAGCCTATATTTTTGGAGGAAGCAATCCATTTCACTTAAGTTATCAAATTTATTGGCATAAAGTTGGGCAAAGTAACTCCTTATTATTTCTCTAATTTCCTCTTCATTGGTGGAAAGATTCCCCCTTTTCATTTGTAAGACTATCAATTTGATTTTCCTCTTTCTTTTTTTTGATCAAATTTACCAAAGGTTTATCTATTTTATTGGCTTTTTCATAAAACCAACTCTTGGTTTTATTTATTAATTCAATAGTTTTTTTTACTTTCAATATTATTGATTTCTCCTTTTAATTTTTGTATTTCAAGTTAAATTTTTGGTTGGGGGTTTATAATTTGGTCTTTTTCTAGCCTTTTAAGTTGTAAGCCCAATTCGTTAATCTTCTCTTTCTCTATTTTCTTCAAATAAGCCTCTAAAGATATAAAATTTCCCCTTATTATTGCTTTAGCTGCATCCCAAAGATTTTGATATGATGTCTCATCATTGTCATTATCTTGGGTGAAATTGTTAATTGTTTCTATAATTTGCTCTTTCACCCAGTCATTCTTTAAGATGAGATTATTCAGTTTCCAATTACTTTTTGGTCTATTTACCCCTAACTTTTTACTGAATGTAGCTTTTATTGCATTGTGATCTGAGAAGAAGGCATTTATTATTTCTGCCTTCCTACATTTAATTTTGAGATCTTTATGTCCTAATATATGGTCTATTTTTGTATAGGATCCATGAACTGCTGAGAAGAAAGTATATTCCTTTCTATTGCCATTCACTTTTCTCCAAAGGTCTATCATACCTAGTTTTTCTAATGTTCTATTTACTTTTTTAATTTCTTTCTTGTTTGTTTTGTGGTTTGATTTGTCTAAATCTGAGAGTGCAAGGTTGAGATCTCCCACTATTATAGTTTTACTGTCTACTTCTTCTTGCAGTTCTCTTAACTTTTCCTTTAGAAAGTTAGATGCTATACCACTTGGTGCATATATGTTTAGTATTGATATGGCTTCATTATTTATGCTACCTTTCAGCAGGATATAGTTTCCTTCCTTATCTTTTTTAACGAGATCTACTTCTGCTTTTGCTTGATCTGAGATAAGGATAGCTACCCCTGCTTTTTTGGCTTTACCTGAAGCATAATAGGCTCTGTTCCAACCTTTTACCTTTACTCTGTATGTATCTCCCTGCTTTAAGTGTGTTTCCTGTAGGCAACATATTGTAGGGTTCTGCTTTTTGATCCAATCTGCTATCCGTCTCCGTTTGATGGGATCGTTCTTCCCATTTACATTTACAGTTAAAATTACTAATTCTGTATTTCCTGCCATCATATTATCCCCAGATTATGCTTTTTTCCCTTGACCCCCCTGATCCCCCTCCCCGATATTTAATTTACAGACCCCCCTTGTGACACACAACCCTCCCTCTTTTTTTTTTTTTTTTTTTTTTTAGGATCCCTCCCCCCTCCCTCCAAGTCCCTTCACTTATTCTCCTTTTCCTTTTCCCTTTTCCTCTCCCCCCTTTTAATGAGGTGAGAGAAAATTCTCTGAAAAACAAATATGTTAATTATTTACTCTTTGAGCCTCTCCTGATGAGAGTAAGATTCACACAATGATTCTCTCCCTCACTAAGTTCCCTCAGATATGGTGTATTTTCTATGCCTCTTCCTGGGATGTAATTTCCCTCTTTTTATCATTCCTTCCCCTTTTTCTGAACCTACCTCCTTCCCTTTACTACACCCCCCTTTTTTTCTTTTATATCAGTAAAATCAAATTATCCTTGAGTATTTTTTATATACCCACAACAGAGTTACAGTTCTCAAGGGTTCTGTGTACCTTTTTCTGTTTCTCTTCAGTCTTGTGGATGTAGATCAAATTTTTTGTTTAAGTCTGGTTTTTTTCTTAGAAACATATAGAATTCCTCTGTTTCATTGAATGACCATCTTCTTCCATGGAAAAAGATGCTGAACTTAGCTGGGTAGTTCATTCTTGGTTGTAGTCCTTGATCTTTTGCCTTACAGAATATCAGGTTCCAGGTCCTTCTATCTTTTAATGTGGAGGCAGCCAGATCTTGGGTGACCCTTATTGTGGCACCTTGGTATTTAAATTGTTTTTTTCTAGCTGCTTGCAGGATTTTCTCCTTTGTGTGGTAATTCTGCAGCTTAGCCACTATATTCCGTGGTGTTCTTTTTTTAGGGTCTATTTCAGAAGGAGTTCGTTGAATTCTTTCCACATCTACTTTCCCTTCTGTTTCTATTATCTCTGGACAGTTCTCTTTGATAATTTCCTGTAAAATAGAATCTAGGCTCTTTTTTTGGTCATAGTTTTCTGGAAGTCCAATAATCTACAGATTATCTCTCCTAGATCTATTTTCCAGGTCTATAGATTTCCCCAGTAAGTATTTGACGTTGTTCTCCAGCTTCTCATTTTTTTTTTTTTTTGTTTTGTTTGACTGATTCTTGGGTTCTCTGTGAATCATTCATTTCTATTTGTTCCATCCTGACTTTTAAGGAGTTATTTTCTTCTTTCACAGTTTTTAGTTCTTTTTGTAAATGCCCAATTTCGTTTTTAAATGAATTATTTTGCTCTATTGAATTTTTTTTCCATTTCCCTAATTTTTTTTTTTTTGAGAATTATTTTCTTTTTCCAATTCAGAAATTCTATTTTCTTGAGACTTTTTTATCTTTTCCAATTCAGAAATCCTACTTTCCTGTGTTTTTTTAACCTTTTCTAATTCATAAATTTTGTTTCCCTGCATCTCCTGTGAATTCTTCATTTTTTCCAACTCCAATTTCAGGACGTTGTTATTCTCTATCATAGCTTCCTTTTCCTTTCCCCATTTTTCTTCAATCTCCCTTAATTTTTTAATAGTCTCTTCAAGGAGAGAGTTATGTGATGGGGGGCAGGAATCGTTCCCCTTTAGGTTGTTATCTGCTGTCTCTCTGCTGTTAACTTCCTCGGGTTTGGATACCTGCTCTTTCTCAGTATAGAAGGAATCTATAGTTTTTCTGGCTTTTTTGCTCATATTTAAAAAATCTTTTGGGGTCTGTCCCTGGGGTAGGAAATTATTTATTTACTTCTTTACCAGCTTCCTCCCAGACCGGATGGATGCAGCGGCTCCTGCGCCTGAGCTAAGATAGAGCTCTGGGAGAGAGTTCTCCACCCCCTCTCTGGAGGTGCCTCAGAGGTGATTAGCACTGCTGTGCTTCGAGGGTGTTGAATAGTAAAGACAGCACAAAGCACAGCCTATGTGTCCTGGTGGGGAGTGGATGTCTGCAGCAGGTGACGTGAAAAGCCCTTGTGCTCAAACTGGAAGTGTCTGCCAGAAACCGATCCCTAGTTCAAAGGTTCCGCTTCTCTGGGACTTCCTGGAGCTGAGTTCCACTCCCTCCAGCTAAGCTAGGCAGTGTGTGTTGCCTTGGGCCGTATCCACCCACTTGTCAATCTCTTAACTATTCTCAGGTGGTAGCTGAGGCCACACCCCCTGGTGCCGAGATCTGCTGAGTCACCTCCACGGTCCGGGGAAAATCTAATCTGAATTTTAAAATATTTTGGCTTTCTCTTCTGAACTGCTAAATAATTAGCAGAGAAGAGCTAACAGCCTGTGCCAGATTCCTTTTCTTCAGTGGCTTCTCTGATCCCAGAGCCCTTCCCAGCGCAATGGGTGCAGTATGTGAGCACCCAGCCGTCTGTGCTGGCCTCTCTTCTTCCTCCCCTGGGGACTGACCTTGTCTGTTGAAACTCCAGATTCTCTTCAGCTGGTAAATCGTGCTTCCAGTCCTTGTGGTATCTATCAGTCCTGGGCTTATTCTGAGGCTGATTTATCTAATTGGTTGTGAGGGAGTGAGGACTTTCACAGAATCGTGTGTTTCTTCTCCGCCATCTTGGCTCCGCCCTTAAGTTTTATCTTCTTGATCAAGTCTGCATACCTCTTGTTTTTTTCTTATGAAATGTTATACATAATATTCATTTTTCCATTCTTTATACTTTGTGTTACTACATCTAGGTCTCTTGTTATTTACTAGCTTTGCCTTGCTCAATTCTAGTTTTCAAAAAGTCATTTTATTCTTTAAAATTCTGTATCTCCTATTCCAATTGATTGGATTTTTTCATAATCTCCTTTCTTTTCTTGGATTTTTGAAAAAAAATTCATTCAATTCTTCTCATTTGATTTTTTCATAGTATTTTTGGAGTTCTTCTATGAGTTCTTTTTAAGCAAGTGACTAATGTTGTTGTTGTTGGTTTTTTTTTGGGGGGCTAGTATAGTCTTTTCAAAATTTCAATATCATCTTTTGAAAATGAGTGATGATTTCCTGTCTTCCCATAGGATTTTTTTATGATTGGTTTCTCTCTTCTTTGCTGTTCATTTTTCTTATTTTTAAAATTTCTATTTGTAACAAATTGTTATTGTATCATTTCTAGGCTTTGGGATTTGTGGGATTGTGCCTCTAACTTCAGCTATTCCTCCAGGTGTCCTTGCCTGGAACTCTACTCTCCTGGACTGCAGCCAACAGTATTACTGTCCCATTGCTTCTTTGCTCACCCCACCTATGCTAGTTCCTTTTCACACAGATCTGTATCTCAGCTGCACAGCTGTGCCTGGCATTACTTATCAGCAGAAGTTTCCTTATTTTTCCTAGACTCAGAGGCCTGACTCCCCACACTGTGTGAGAGGTGACGATTTCTGTCATTAGAACTTGAGTTTATTCAGCTCTAGTGCTCTGTTTGCTGTTTCAGTGGTATTAACTTGGAGGTATTTACACCTCACTGGAGGAAATCTCTGATCTGGTATGTTTCTTCCTCTCTTATTGTCCCTGGAGAACTACTACTATTCTGACCCAAATCTTTTTATTTTATTTTATTTTTTTTTTTAAACCCTCTCTACATATACACTGGGGAACAATTTTTGGGAAAAGTTGCAGAGGATGCAATTTTCTTACCTGCTGTGCCATTTTCTGAGAATCCTTTGTCCATTAACCTTATTTTCAAAGTGTGCTCTCCAAGAGAGAATATACCTTTTCTAATTTGAGTTTATCCATGTCAGAGATATGGTGATTAGGAAAAAATTAGTAATCTTGCAAATCAAACCACTGCTAATAAGTCACAAGCATAAGTACGAATATTATAGTTGGAGATATTCTGCAAAAAACAAACCAAAGAAATTCCAATGCACTTAAGAAATGGATATCTACTTAGCTAATTTTTAAATTAAAGCTAAATCAAATAAATAAAATGACATCTAGATGAGAAGTTAAGGATATAATAGTGTCTTTTTATACTTAATTTTATACTTAATTTATACTTAATATATTAACAAATAGAATCTTGAATAAGAAAATTATAGAACATTAGTATAACCTAGAAAAAGTAGATCACTGTGTCTGTTACCACAGTCTCCTCCAATTTTAAATATTTCTGTCTTTTGTGAACTTCTCAGCTGCTCAAAATTGCCTTTGGAATGAAATATAACATCATACGTTTAGCTTTCTAAACTTTTTACAACTTAAGCTTGTCCTACCTTTTAGACTTCCAATTTATTCACCATAATATAATCTATCTAATGACACTGATATTTTTGCTTTTCTACAGAACAAGAAATTTCATCTCTGTCTGTGTTTCATACCTGGAATACTCTCCTTCCTCATTTCTGCCTACTTATTTTCCTGGCTTCATCAGCTAAAATCCCATCTTTTGCAGAAGCCTTTTCCAATCTTTCATAATATAATATCATTTCTTTCAATTATATATATATATATATATGTAAAGGGCTAGCACTGAATTGATGTACTTAACCTATCACTTAAGGCTAATTACCAATTGGACAATTCTCTATTAACATGTTTAGAGGATGACCCTACTCAACTCTATGCTGGCTTCATCTGTGGGTGTGGTGAGAGAAGGGAGGAGAGATCAGCTGATGGAATAGGAGAAGGAGGGTCATTCTTTGGTGGTGGAGAGAGAGGAAGGAGGTGGAAAGATTCCTAGATCTAATCCCCTGACAGCGACCCCAAAAGACCAAAAATAAAGACTTTTGCTTATCCTGACTCTGGCTAATTCTAAGATATCCAGGATAACTATATATATATATATATATATATATATAGTTATCCTGGATATCTTAGAATCTATATACACATATATAAAATTATATATATATATATATACATATATATATGTGTGTGTGTATATATATATATATATATATATATCTATTATATATATATGTGTGTGTGTATGTGTGTGTATATATATGTATGAATCTCAATTATTTTCAATTATATTAAATTTCTCTATTCATCCGATTATCTATTTATCGATGTGTGTGTATAAAACATAATGTTTGATACATATGAGAGAGAGGGAGGCAGAGAGACAGAGAAAACAGAGACAGATAGACAGAAACTGTTCTTCATTTCTGAAAACTTTTGAATCATATTTGTGATCTTGTTGTGTCAAGGAAAATCTTTTACCTCTTTTTGTGTCCCAGTATCAAATTACCACATTGCTTTCCATTTTGAAGGCATTAATTAAATATTTATCAGTTAATAGCTAACATTACTTGCAAGGTAAAATTTCAAATATGTTTTTGTAGTTTGTGATGTTACATATTTTTCTTCTTGAAAACTGTCTCTAATCTTTCACCATTACTCAGTCTTGAAACAGCCATTGATCATACATATTTATACTAGTTTCCTCTATATTTTTGCCACCAAATATTTTAGATGCAATTTGATACATTTTTCTAATTGAAAATAACTCATTTTATTTAATCTACTTTGATTATTATTTTATGTATTAAGATATTTAAATTTTGTGTAACTGAAAATATCTACTTTGTTTCCTGCTATCATTTCTACAGCTTATTTAGGTGAGGATGCTCTCCAAATAATAGAACCATTGTTCTGAAAGGTGATTCTTTCAATTTTTGTCTATTTTAAAATCAGGATGCCGCATAATCAAATTTAATTTTCATTCAGAACTTAAGGTGCTATTATATAGCATAAGTTGGAGATATAAATCTATTTATTGCCAAAATAATTTTTTGTTTTTGCCATAATTTTATTTTCAAATAATGATATTATATTCAATATTTTTTCACACATTGGGTACTTCCCATTTCTTCTAATTCTAGCTTATTTAATTTGTTATATTTTTCTACTTTTTTTATTAATATTTTTCAATATTGTTTGATTTCAGGTAATTCCTATCTTCCCTTTTTTCTTTCTTAATCTTCCTATTATTCTAATTCTTATTCTTACTCCCTTTGCTTTCCTTGAGATTCTAGACCATTTTTCTTCCAGATTAATTGGAATTATTTTACATAGTCCTATAACATATTCCATTATATAATTTACACAGCACTGCCAATATAGCCCATAAAAAAGATAAGAACCAGACCACCAGTAATTTAGGATTCATATGCCTTCTTGAAAAGGAATTACTTGTGTAAATTTGCATTGTTCTTTTAATTCCTATTTACATTAAAGTGATGCTAGCTCTATGAACTGAATAAATCACAGATCTAGTTATAAAACAGAACACAGAACAAATCTCTATCTGCTAGTTGCCAGTGTGCAACTAGATGAAGGTTTTGGAAATTTTAAAAAGAGGTTACAACACTATTGTGTTTAAACAAACTTTACCAAAGGAGCATTAGAATATTTTAAAAAGACAAAACAATAATAACATTTTGTGTTTATTCAGTGGCTCTCATTTACAATGACATCTTTTAATATATCATGATTAGTATTTGCGAAAAATTTCTCAAGCACTAAATGCTCACTTGGCTTAGGGGTAGGAATTATTGCTCCTTTTTTGACAGAGGGAAGTGTGAAGGAAAGCAGAGAAACTTAGGTCAGAAATCTATGAAGAAAACTAAATCACACGAATCTTTATTCCTATATTTTAAACCATTTTTGGTTGGAAATTTCATACACACACTCTCCACTTTTTAGTAGTTACAATAGTTATAAGTAGATCACAAAATTACTGACTTCCTAGAGTATAAAATAGCTAGTCTTTCACAGCACTCTGGAGAACAGAAAGACAGTGAGATTCAGAATCTCAGAATTCTGATCTATCTATCTATAAAGTTGATTGCCTGGCACTTTAATAGTTTCTGATTGCCTATAGTGTGCTTGTTGTTGTATTACCTCCAAGGAAGACATGGCCCTGGGTGCCAGGAACTCACTTTCTTAGATGAAGTGCTAAGTATAGATCTTTTTTTCTTTTTAAAAAAAAGCAACTATACATATGTTGACCTTCTGAGAATAAAAGAAATAGCTAAATCTTATTCATACATGCATACACACCTATGTGCATATACATGCATATATGTATATACACATGTTTGTGTGTGTATTTGTGTGTGTATATACACAAGCATATAAATATGCATACAATGTACATATACACATACATAGGAAGACATAGAATTAGAGACATAGAGATGGAGAAAGATGACAGAAATCTATCACAAGAGTTTTATGGATTCCTTTTTCACCTGGATCTTTACTAGGCACTGAAAATATAAGATAACTTGATATAGTCCCTGTCTTCAAGAAGCTTACATAGAAACAAATAAGTAAAATCAATATATATCCAAAATGAATAAATAATATATTTTTCAAATGGTCCAGAACATCAAAACTCTGAGATGAACCTTGAACGGAATTAGGGAATCCAGGAAGCCAAAGTATGGTATTCCCAGCAGAGTTGCATAATAACAATGAGGTGGGAAATGGGACATCATATACTCTAAACAGAAAGTGACTAGTTTGACTGGAACATAGAATTTATGAAGCTAATATGAAGTCAAATAAATACAGAAACTCATAAACACAACTATTCAAATCACTTTCTTTCTGATGTTCCTAAAAATCAATGTCCCTGGGTAAATAAATTTGATTTTTCCTAACAGGATATACTTTTTTACAATGATAGTTACTAATGGAGAAAGCAATGGCTAATCACTCCAATATCTTTGCTAAGAAAACCTAATGAATGGTAAGATCCTGATCATTAAAAGTTAGACACAACTGAATAGCTGAACAACAATAAAAAAAAATGTGTTGTAAGAAATAATGAAAGGAATGATTTTGTTATGCCACAGTTTCCTTTTACTACCCTGCCTCAGTTTCCCTAAATTGTTCTGCCTCAATTTTTTTTAATTGTTCTGCCTCAACCACCCTGGTTGCAACCCCCCTTCCTGAGATAATTACAGCTGTAGAGATCTGGTCACTCTGGCATTCCAAAAGATAAATGTCCTATCTCAGATACTTAATTAGCATCTTCTATCTCTAAATTCCAGACTTTCTGTCTCTAGTGACTACCCCTCTTCACTCAGTTTATCAGAATTTATGGTCCTAACCCCAACCTGTCAGAACTGGATTGATGGTCCTTTCTGGAAATTCCTGCATTCACCAGAATTTGGACTTCACCCCTTTGCCTTTCTCCACACTGATCTTGGAGCCACATATAAAAACTATAGGAATCTCACATTCTGTGCTGATGCTGATGCTGAATGCTTTAAGATATCAGCCCTGGCTGGTTTAATATTAGGAAAACTATTAATATAATTGACCATATTAATAATCAAATTAATAAGAACCATATGATCATCTCAATAGATGCAGAAAAAGCATTTGACAAAATCCAACATCCATTCCTACTAAAAACTCTTGAGAGTATAGGAATAAATGGATTATTCCTTAGAATAATCAGGAGTATATATTTAAGACCGTCAGTAAGCATAATATGCAATAGAAATAAACTGCAACCTTTCCCAGTAAGATCAGGAGTGAAACAAGGTTGCCCACTATCACCATTACTATTCAATATAGTACTAGAAACGCTAGCCTCGGCAATAAGAGCCGAGAAAGAGATTCAAGGAATTAGAGTAGGAAATGAGGAAATTAAACTATCACTTTTTGCAGATGACATGATGGTATACTTAGAGAACCCCAAAGACTCTGCTAAAAAGCTACTAGAAATAATTCAAAATTTCAGCAAAGTGGCAGGATACAAAATAAATCCACATAAATCCTCGGCATTTTTATATATCACTAACAAAATGCAACAGCAAGAGATACAAAGAGAAATTCCATTCCAAACAAATGTTGAGAGTATAAAATATTTGGGAATCCATCTACCAAAGAAAAGTCAGGAATTATATGAGAAAAATTACAAAACACTTGCCACAAAAATAAAATCAGATTTAAATAATTGGAAAGACATTCAGTGCTCTTGGATAGGCCGAGCGAATATAATAAAGATGACAATACTCCCCAAACTAATCTATTTATTTAGTGCTATACCAATCAGACTCCCAAGAAACTATTTTAATGACCTAGAAAAAATAACAACAAAATTCATATGGAAGAATAAAAGGTCAAGAATTGCAAGGGAACTAATGAAAAAAAACTCAGAGGAAGGTGGTCTAAGTGTACCTGATCTAAAGCTATATTATACAGCAGCAGTCACCAAAACCATTTGGTATTGGCTAAGAAATAGACTGGTAGATCAGTGGAACAGATTAGATACAAAGGACAAAAAAGGGTACATCTATAGCAATCTAATCTTTGACAAACCCAAAGATTCCAACATTAGGGATAAAAATTCATTATTCGGAAAAAACTGTTGGGAAAACTGGAAATTAGTATGGCAGAAATTAGATATGGATCCACACTTAACACCATATACCAAGATAAGATCAAAATGGGTCCATGATTTAGGCATAAAGAGGGAGATAATAAATAGATTAGAGGAACAGAGGATAATCTACCTCTCAGACTTGTGGAGGAGGAAGGAATTTATGACCAGAGGAGAACTAGAGATCATTATTGATCACAAAATAGAAGATTTTGATTACATCAAACTAAAAAGTTTCTGTACAAATAATACTAATGCAAACAAGATTAGAAGGGAAGTAACAAATTGGGAAAATATTTTTAAAAACAAAGGTTCTGACAAAGGTCTCATTTCCAAAATATATAGAGAACTGACCCTAATTTATAAGAAACCGAACCATTCTCCAATTGATAAATGGTCAAAGGATATGAACAGACAATTCTCAGAGGAAGAAATTGAAACTATATCCACTCACATGAAAGAGTGTTCCAAATCACTACTGATCAGAGAAATGCAAATTAAGACCACTCTGAGATACCACTACACACCTGTCAGATTGGCTAAGATGACAGGAACAAATAATGACAAATGTTGGAGGGGATGTGGGGAAACTGGGACACTAATACATTGCTGGTGGAGTTGTGAAAGAATCCAGCCATTCTGGAGAGCAATCTGGAATTATGCCCAAAAAGTTATCAAACTGTGCATACCCTTTGACCCAGCAGCGCTACTACTGGGATTATATCCCAAAGAAATACTAAAGAGCGGAAAGAGACATATATGTGCCAAAATGTTTGTGGCAGCTCTTTTTGTTGTAGCTAGAAACTGGAGGATGAATGGATGTCCATCAGTTGGAGAATGGTTGGGTAAATTGTGGTATATGAAGGTTATGGAATATTATTGCTCGGTAAGAAATGACCAGCAGGAGGAATATAGAGAGGCCTGGAGAGACTTAAATCAACTGATGCTGAGTGAAATGAGCAGAACCAGAAGATCACTGTACACTTCAACAACAATACTGTATGAGGATGTATTCTGATGGAAGTGGAAATCTTCAACATAAAGAAGATCCAACTCACTTCCAGTTGATCAATGATGGACAGAGGTAGCTGCACCCAGAGAAGAAACACTGGGAGGGGAATGAAAATTGTTAGCACTAATATCTGTCTGCCCAGGTTGCATGTACCTTCGGATTCTAATGTTTATTGTGCAACAAGAAAATGATATTCGCACACAGGTATTGTACCTAGACTATATTGTAACACATGTAAAATGTATGGTATTGCCTGTCGTCGGGGGGAGGGAATAGAGGGAGGGGGGGTAAATTGGAAAAATGAATACAAGGGATAATATTATAAAATATATATATATGTATATATATATATAATAAAAAAAAAAGAAAATTAGACATTTTAAATAAGAAATAAAATTTATATTGGAACCACCATGATCTCAGAATCTATATATATGTATATATGTATATATATATATGTTTCTGAATAATCTGATTTTTTTTTTGCCTTTTGGATTCTTTATTGTTAGAACAGTTACAATTTCATTTGAAAACACAATGATTGCAAACAATATCCTCTGTGAATCTAGTAAGACTAAATTATATTGTGCTATTTTCCAGTGGTTTGCATCTCTTTACTAAATAGTCTCATAGCTTTGTTAAAAATTGATTTGAGGTGCCCAACTTTTCTTCTAATCATTCTACTCTTGTATGCCACATTCTTTGTAAATTATAACTTGCTATATCTTTAGTTTCAAATTACTTACTTTTTTTTAAGCTACAACATTTATATGGTGCTAAAGAACTTCTTTCTTTCTGTCTGTCTATCTATGTATTTAATTATATATCTATCTAAAGTATTTAAAGTCACAGAATTTTTAAAAAGCATCCTGGAAATGAGTCACTGTACTGTCAAAATTGCTTAAACAGGACTAAGCAAGTTGTTAAACTACAATTATGACAATAATGAGTAACAAGCAGACAGAAAAAATGAGTTTCTAAACATAGTAATCAAATAACAATCAGAAATACAAAATGATTTAAATATAGCATCACTCTTTGTAGATGAATGTCTTCTGCATTTGTATTTAAACAGTGCAAAATAGTGGAAAGAACACTGGACAAGAGGTTAAAGTCACCTTTGTCCCAATCTTGCCCTACTATTTGCTAGATATATTGTCAAGCAGTTAAACTTCCCTCTACATTCAGTTTCCCCATCTATAAAGGGAATAGGTTAGATTAGATAATCCCTAAAGTCCCCTCCAAATAAACCTATACATTTGCAAAGGTAACTAGAAATCTAAATTGTATAATGACTGGGAATATTAGTTCCTGGCTGAAGGAATTAACTAGAGGTTAGAAGAACAGCCTTAATGGAATGATAGTGGTAAAATAGACTGATAGGAAACCCATATGAAGATAGTAACAGAGAAGGCAAATTCCTTGTACTTACTTCTATAATGAAAATGTTATTTGAGGGACCGTATAAATATATATTTCAAAAGCCATCTAAGAATTCTCATTTTACTTGAAGGAAGGTGAGATCTAGAAAGAATTAAATGACTTGAATAAGGTTATAGGACTTTGAATGGCACGAAGATCTAGAGCTCTTTCTACTATGTATTTAGTTTTCCATCTTTCATATAATTCAGTACCTGACACTAATTCTTTATTTCTTTAAAATCGAGCAGATATTGGTGTGAATTTTAAGATGGAAATAATATTCAGAGATAGGCACTAGAAATTGATTACTTGCATTTAAAACAGATTGACTCTTAAAATACATCCCCTCATTAAAAGTCTTCAAAAAGAGCCTGAAAAATCGATCACTAGTCAGGTATGTTATAGAAATGATTCTGTTTGAAGTCTACATTGGATGACACAATAAGGTTACTTTCAATTCTCTTAATTTGTTGTTGTTGTTGTTGTTGTTTGATACTGTGATAAACTCAGAAGCAAAATAAGCCTTACATTCCTCTGGAATGATAGAACCATTAACTTTGAAGTATTCTTTTTATCTGACCATTTGTCATTCTCTTTATTTATTTGCTAATTACATGCCTTTTTAGCTGTAACTCACAAGTCTATATATTCTGGCTGACTATCAATCATTTGAACTTGCTTATTAATATTTTCAAATTCCATCTTATATTAATTCACCCAGGAAAATCTTATCAAACGGGTTTGTAGTATGCTTTTTAAATTAAAAAAAAAAGAAACAAGAAAAGGTAAGGAAAGAAGGAAAGAGAGAGAAAAGAGAGGAAGAGAGAGAAACAGAAAGAAAGAGAAAAAAGAGAGAAAAAGAAAGAAAAATAGCTGAAAAGGTGGGGATATGGAAGCAAATACTGTGCATTAGCAAGAATGAACAATGTGATGATAATTAGAGACTGTGATGTCCTTGAGATCCAAGTATTTGTGAACTTTATAAACCCAGGTGCTCTGGTGCAATATCTATACATCTCTAATTAGAGTTTTGCCTCCAGTAGGAGATTACTAGAAATCTCAGGTATTAGCTTCCTGCAGAAAAAAATGCAGATTGTATTTTTGTCCAAGAGATGAAAATGTAGGACATTTTTAATCAACAGTGGCAACATGATTTCTCATGGATTTTTTATTTTATCTTGCACATTGCCCAAATTTTATTAATTATATCATTGAATACATCAATTCCATCCATTCTATTATGCTATTATACTTTATAATTATGCATATTTCTTCTTTTAAAAAAATCTCTCAGGAATCCATACCACTCAGGAAAAACCTTAAGGAAAATAATTATATTAAAATGTTATTATATATATATATATATGTGTGTGTGTGCATGTATCTATGTTTACATGCATATCTTCATTGATATCTTATTAATTATCATTAATGTAACTGTAGCTCCCCATTACAAGTAAAATGAATAATATCAACTTCTTTTCTAGGCAATCATTCTAGCTCTCTTTAAGGTGAGATAGATAGATAAAGAGATTATATGTATATAGGAATTTTTAAAAAATAATATTCATTGTAACTTAATCAAGGCAGAACAGCAAAATTAGTAATGGCATTTTGAATGAAATGATTTGATGGCTTCCCTTTAAATCCAATTGAATAGATGCCTGAGTGGAAAAACTTGTACTATTCAGAAGTAACTAACCTCTTGGAGGAAGATCCTGGATCAGGAGTGAATTTAACCTAAGGAGAGTATACTTCTATTTTATCTCTAATTAGAGATTCCAAACTGGACAAATTTATTCTCAGGGTTATTTGACCAATTGAGTTGCTATTGCTGTTAATGTTAGTACCTGTTTTCAGAAAAAGAGAAAACTATAAGAAACTTGCATTTTACTTTTTGGCATTTCTTCAAGTCAGGTTTGATTTAGGTTACAGTTAGGTAACTATAGCTATGCAGACATATCCCACTCAAGATCTGATTAATATATAGGAAAATAACTTTAGGTTGGTACATTTATTAGAGAACATATAGAGTAAAATGGAATTAATAAGATATAGTTTAAAAGTGCCTTGAATGTGGAATCAGAAGACATACGATTAAGTGTCAGTTTTGTTTTCCTATGTGACAGGATATATATTACTTTGGATCTCAGTTTCCAATCTGTAGAATGGGGAAGCTAGAAGAGAGAAGACTTGAATTAGTTTCTTTCTTCCAGCACTGAATTTTATTGTACTGGTCAGTCTGGACCTTAACCCTGGGCCCTAGAGTGACTGATAAAAGTTATAAACAAAAACATTTTCTAAAATCACTAACATAAGTATATTTAGACTCTTTGAGTACACAGAGGAAATGTATGTCTTGTAAACTGTTCCTTGAACCTAGGTAACTACATTGGACATTAAGATGCTTTGATGTATTGGGCTAAAGGAAGGAACACTTGACCCATAAACTGTTCCTTGAACCTAGCTAACTAACTTGCTATTCTGACTAACTGCTTCTAATAGGCCCTGTGGCTAAGCTATTTTCTGAAAAAAGATTCTATTTTAGCAGCCATAGTTATTTCTAGCGTAGCTTGGAGCTAAAATTTTGATATGAAACCTTTCTTTCCCCTGAACCTATTTGCCAACTAGTTATTCATGTTGTGTGAGTGTTCTCACTCTGACCCTAAATTAAATATTTTCCCACAACATTATGATCCTAAATGAGAACTCTTATATTAAAATTGGGTTTATATTTACTATGACTATAGTGACTAGCAAGGTGATTCTTTTTTTTTTAATTATAGCTTTTTATTTACCAGATATATGCATGGGTAATTTTTCAGCACTGACAATTGCAAAACTTTTTGTTCCAATTTTTCCTCTCCTTCTCTCCACCTCCTCCCCCAGATGGCAGGTTGACCAATACATGTTAAATTTGTTAAAGTATAAGTTAAATACAATATTTGTATACATGTCCATACAGTTATTTTGTTGTATAAAAAGAATCAGAATTTGAAATAGTATACAATTAGCTTGTGAAGGAAATAAAAAATGCAGGCAGACAAAAATAGAGGGATTGGGAATTCTATGTATTGGTTCTTTCACTGGTGTAGCTGGTTCAGTTCATTACTGCTCTATTGGGATTGATTTGGTTCATCTCATTGTTGAAGAGGGTCACGTCCATCAGAATTGATCATCAATCATATAGTATTGTTATTGAAGTATATAATGATCTCCTGGTCCTGCTCATTGCACTCAGCATCAGTTCAGGCCTTTCTGAAATCATATTGTTAGTCATTTCTTACAGAATAATAATATTCCATAATATTCATATAGCACAATTTATTCAGGAATTCTCCAATTGATGGGCATCCACTCTGTTTTCAATTTCTGGCCACTACAAAGAGGGCTGCCACAAATATTCTTGCACATACAGGTCCCTTTATCTTCTTTAAAATATCTGAGAGATATAATCTCAAGGTGATTCTATAATGAACAATTTATCCACTGAAAGTTTCATACTTTGCTAATGATTAAAATTATATCTATTAATACATGATGTCATAAACATTATGTGCTGGACTATAGACTAAT
Organism: Sminthopsis crassicaudata; assembly: GCF_048593235.1. NCBI lineage: Eukaryota > Metazoa > Chordata > Mammalia > Dasyuromorphia > Dasyuridae > Sminthopsis > Sminthopsis crassicaudata. The sequence goes on along the minus strand of NC_133622.1, from coordinate 57,010,407 downwards.
GCAATGGTAAGTTGTGTTTTCTTTCTAGAAATCCTTATAATTTTCTATCTTTATTCTCTTGTAAAAAAGTAGACATAATAGGATAGGAATAGGACTTGGGGTTTTATGATATAAGAAAATTCTGGATGAAGAAATTTCTATCAATACATATAGAAAACTATTTTGCAATTTACAGTCTCAAAAAGTTTTTTTGTATAACAGAAAGATTATGTGAAAGTCAGTATTTGACAGATGCAACACTTGAGTATCTTTCTAGCTGCAAAACAGGAATGTTCTAACAACTATATGGATGACCTCTCAGTAATAATAATATTCCAAACTTAGAACTTGACAATTTTTCACAGTACTTTCACAAGCTTTACCAAATTTTATTATTGTCATAGTCCTGTAATTTGAACAAAAAAGATCTTAATGATGTTTTTTTTTTTTTTTTTGAAAAAGGAGGAAACTGTGCTCAAAGAGAGTAATTGATTTTCCCACTTCAAAGAACTAGCAGATGAAACTAGCAATGAAAACTTTAAGTGCATATTCAACTTTGTTTTCCTTATACCACACTCATTAAAGTAGGAAACACTGAAGTATGAGACACATCTATTATTTTTAGTGTATCTTCCAATTTCATTGCATTCCTAACAGTGAGTTCATGAGAGGAATATGGAGATGGCAGTTCACTGTACGGTGTCCCAGTCAACCACTTTTGGAATGCAGTATTGTGTTCAGTTCTTGGAACTACATTATGATAATTTTTATTTAAACTATATTTTTAAAAATTTAATATATTTTATTAATAATTTAATTTTAATCAGCTCTGTGGTGTCTAGAGAAAGACAAGCATGATTTCACCATGTGTTCTGATCTTAGAATGAGCTCTTCAAGCAGTGGAGAATTTTAATCTGAAGAAAAGAAAAACATCTGCATGTAATAACTGTTTCCATTTATATGATGTATTACATAGAATATGGAAAGAAAATATACCGGTTCTTTTTTGATCTCAGAGGGAAAAGATCAGGAAAAAATGAATGAAAGTTGTGATGTGTGAAACTTAAAGTTGGCATGAGGTTTCCATTATATAGTTTGTGCATTTTAAATTACTCTCTGTAGTATCCCTGACTAGTTGTATCCGGGATCTATGCAAGTCCTCCATAATTGAAAAAGATAATATATATTCAGATAGCCAATCCTCCATTTGAAAATTTAATTATTGAGATTTATCTCCATTTACAGTGAAAAGGATTCTTATTTCAATCTTTTTTTTCCACAGATATTCCTTCAAATGCTTAAAAATATCTGTTTTATTCCCCTCAAGTATTCCTTTCTTCAAACTTATCATGTTTCTATATCAACCAATCATTAATTGAGCATGATATCCAATCTCTATTGTGATGTTCTGTTTATCTAAATTGTAATCATTCTCTTGGAGCAGGTTTCTTGGGGAGCTTCTGGAGGCAGCCTTAGTTTCAGTTCAGTTCAATAATCCCAAAATGCAGCCAGGAGTTAAAGTCCTTTATTGTCTCTTTCAAAATCTTATCTCCAGATCCTTTATTTTCTCCTTCAAGTCTTGTCTCCTTCTCTTGGGGGTCGGCTAGCTTTTTTAGAGGCCTCTCTCTCTCTTTGGTTCTCAAAAGCTCTTGTCCCAATGTCTCCAAATCCAAAGATTAGTCCTCCAGACTCCAGCCTCTTGTCTTCTCCAATGTCTCCAGCCAGCACAACAGTGGAATTTGGAATGAATCAGACTGTGCTTCCAAGAGTGTGGGATTGTGGGTTTCTGTCTTGAATCTCCGGCAAGTCAATCCTAGTTCTGAATCTCCCAGTCCTCTTTGGCCCTGAATCTCCCAAAGTCCTCTCCTCTGAAGTCCCCTGAAGTTCTCCTGGGAAGTCCTCTCCTTGACTGAATCCTGGCTCTCCCAATCTTCCCATTGAATCCTGGTTCCTTATATTCTCCCAGAGAGTGGGTTTGTGGGTACTCCCTGGGCTTGTGGAGTTCCTTAAAAGTATGCTCTCTTAAAGGTGTGAATCTCATGGAATTCTAGTAAATACATTACTGAACTAGAGAATTGTTAAGTACCATGCTAAATTAGATAATTATATCCATTCCAGCGACTTAGCACCTTGTAAGAATCCTAACACTCTATAACATAATTCTTCTTCTTCTTTGAACATGTTCCAATTTGTTATTGTCTTAACAGTGCTTTTAATTAAAAATAGTATTTCACACATGATTTGTACAGAGAAAAGTACAAAGGGATTACCACCTCAGGTATTCACTGAGCATACATTTATTAACATCTACTATTGTTAAGACATAGATAAACTCCAAAAATGCAAAGACAATATAAAAAGAGGCATCTTTCCATTCACCTTAACATTTTCCTGGAGTGGGAAGGGGTAAATAAGCACTATTTCCAAAAATCAGGAAAATGAGAGAAAATTGAAGGGGAATAGAAAACTAACATCACCAAGGTAAAGGAAGGAGGTGAGCCTATATGCCCATAGTATCTCTCACTCTCAGATACATTGTTTATTGGTTATAGAATATAGAGAAATTTTAGAGGCGATCTACTTTATAATTCTCATTTAAAAATGAGTAAACTGGAACACCAAAAGTATTTAAAGTCACAGAATTTTTAAAAAGCATCCTGGAAATGAGTCACTGTACTGTCAAAATTGCTTAAACAGGCCTAAGCAAGTTGTTAAACTACAACTGACCCCATGGTAGTTTTAAATACCTATAGATAAACTATATGATTCCTTCTCATTAAATCCAGAAATGATGGCTACCCATATTTGTGTATATGTCCATGTTAAAATCCATTTAAGAAGTATTTTTCTGGACCTGTTATGTTTGGAATTGGAAACACAAGACAAAATTCACATTTCATGGTGGGAAAATAATAATTACAGAGATAAATAAATACAAAGTTAATTGAAATCAATGTTGTGTTGAAAGTGCCAGCAAATAGGGGAATCAAGAAGAGCCTTCTAAAACTTCAAGGCAAATTAAACAGATTTGAATGGAGCTAGCTATTCTAAGAGGTGAGAATGCATGGGGCGATGATTGTTGATCAATTGTTTCTATCATGCCTGACTTTTTGTGATTTCATTTGAGGTTTTCTTGGCAAAGACAGTGGAGTGGCTTATCTTTATCTTTCTCTAGCTCATTATGAGTAACTGAGGCAAAAGACTTACATGAAATCAGACAGCTAGTATCTGAGACCATATTTGAACTCAGGAAGATGAATTTTCCTGTCTACCTACTCTGTATTCTATCCACTGTACCACCTAGTTGACCCTTTATGCAGGTGGAGAAAAGTTTAATTGGAACTGACATCAAGAATCTGAAGCCCTATCATGTAGATTTGTTCTGTTTGTCTCAGAAGGAAAATCTTAAGAGTGTTGACATGAAGTTTCCTGGTTAATTTAGATTTGATGCAAGGAAAATCTTCATAATGATTAGATTAATTCTAATGATTATGAAGAGAATTGTCTCAAGAGATTATGAATTCTTCTTAAACTTGAGCCTTCTGAGAAAAATCTGGATAACTAGTGGAATGAATTCAGTAAAATCAGATTTTGACTTCTACTTTAAGTACTATAAGCTGTGTGATCCTTATTAATTCATTTAACCTCCACTTCCCTCAGTTTCCTCAACTGTAAAATGTGGATAATAACATTCATTTTGCAAGATTTCTGTCAGGATCAAATGAAATAAAATGCTTACCATAATGCCTGGTACATAATAAATGCTATTTCACAAATTCTTATTGTCTTCCCTTCCCCTATAATTGGATACAAATACTAACTTATATTTAATAACATTTTGTGATAACACATCTATAATGTATGCTTTTTTTTTCTTTTTATAGCAGAAGAATTTGAGGCTCAGGGAATTAAACAATTTATAGAAGGTCATAAAGATGACATGTATTACAATAAAGATTTGGATTTATTCCTTTGGAATTCATAATCATTATATATTCTGTTATCCCAAATTTCCTCTATATAAAGAGAAAATTTAGACTTAGAAAAAACATTCACTTTCCTTTTGATCTTTGGAATTCTATGATATTGTACTTTTATCCACATTTTTGCAGATGAGCACACTGAGGTTCAGAAAGCATAATAAGTTTAATGCCATGCAGCTGGTAGATACCAGAATTCAGATTTGAAATCACTTCAGTTTCTTGTAAAAGTCCCATTATTTTTGCCTCTATAGAAAACAAAATAAAACAAAACTCATCCATTATTTTATTTTTCCATTACTACCACATTATTTCAAGTCACTGTCCTGCCTGGACTGATGAAGTAGCATTCTAGTTATTTTCCATGTTTTGAATTTTTCCTTCTTCAGACTCAGCCTACATTACTGATCAATTAATTTTCTTAATTTGCTAGTCTTAACACATTGCTCTTTCCAGAAAACAACAATAATAACAACAGATTCATTGCCTAATGATTTTTCAGAACTTCTTAGTCTGGCATTGAAGGCACTCTCCAATTTTATTTAAATGTAATTTTTTGTTCATTTGTTTAATGTTATCATCATGTCCCCATTGAACTTATCAAACAGATTTATTCATCATTCTACTCAAAATATCCTACACTTTCTCAACTTTGTATCTTGGTTCATAGTGTTCTCTCTGGTTAGAGAGTCAACCATTCTTTCTTATACTTCTTCAACATCTAGGCCACGCAATTTCAGAACTGAAAGGCAGCATTGAATGTATTTGATTTACTTCCTGATTACAAAGAATATCTACCACATAAATAAATAAAACCAAATTAATAAAGCTATGTTGTCACTTTTGATTTGAAATTCACCAAGCAAAGGGAAATCCACTACCTCCAGTATTAGACATCAGGACAATTCTTTTTTTTTTTTTATTAAGCATTTTTAAAATTAATTTTAATAATTATAACATTTTCTTTAGCAGTACATATGCATAGGTAATTTTTTTACAACATTATCCCTTGTACTCCCTTCTGTTCCGAGTTTTTCCCCTCCTTCCTTCCACCCCTTCCCCTGGATGGTGGGCATTCCCATACATATTAAATATCTTATAATATATCTTAAGTACAATATATATGTGCAGAACCAAATTTTGTTGTTGTTGTTGCAAAGGAAGGATTGTATTCACAAGGTAAAAATAATCTGGGAAGAGAAACAAAACAAAACAAAACAAAAAACAAAACAAAACAAAATGCTCACAGTTTACACTCATTTCCCAGTGTTCCTTTTCTGGATGTAGCTGATTCTGTCCATCATTGATCAATTGGAATTCGATTAGCTCTTCTCTATGTTGATGATATTCACTTCCATCAGAATACATTCTCATACAGTATCATTGTTGAAGTGTATAATGATCCCCTAGTTCTGCTCCTTTCACTCAGCATCAGTTGATGTAAGTCTCTCCAAGCCTCTCTGTATCCCTCCTGTTGGTCATTTCTTACAGAACAATAATATTCCATAACATTCATATGCCATAATTTACCCAACCATTCTCCAATTGATGGACATCCATTCATCTTCCAGTTTCTAGCCACTATGAAAAGGGCTGCCACAAACATTTTGGCACATACAGGTCCCTTTCCCTTCTTTAGTATTTCCTTGGGATATAAGCCCAGTAGTAGTATGGCTGGGTAGGACAATTCTAATTGTTAAAATTTATTTTCTTAGATCAAATACAAATTCGCTTAGTTTAAAAAGCCTAATTGTTCCTACTTCTTCCATTTGTGGCCAAACAAAACATGTGCAATCATCCCTCACATGACAGCTTTTCAAATACTTAAAGATAGCTATCATGAAAGAGTTAAAATGCACATTGGGTAGAGCACTGACTCTGAAGACAGGAGGACCTGAGTTCAAATATGATCTCAGACACTTAACACTTACTAGTGTGCAATCCTGGAAAATTCACTTAACCCCAATTGCCTAGAAAAAAATAAAGCAAAGAAAGCTAATTCTCCCCTAATTCTCCTATTTTCCATCCTCAGTTCCAATAATTGATCCTCATATAATGTAGAGTTGAGATGCTCCATCATATTGATTACCCTCCTTTGGATACTTCCAAATAATTAGTTATAATTATAAAACTATAGTAGGGAATGCTCCAAATATATCTGACCAAGGCAGCCTATAGTTAGAATATTCTAACTCTAGATTTAGACACTATACAATCAGTGTTTACTTTATGCTTTTTAGTTGAGAAGTTACTTGGCACAGAGGATAAAGGTTGAGCCTGTATTTAGAAAGACATGAGTACAAACATAGCCTCAGACATGTTGTTAACACACTTAATCCAGTTGGATTCACTTTCCCCATCTGTAAATTAGTTGGAGACAGAAATAGAAAACTACTCACTTATCTATGCCAAGAAAACCAAATGGTTACAGACTTGGACATGATTGGAAATGACTAGACAACAAATGTATTTCTCTAATTTCTTACTTTGTTGACTACCATATTGTATCTCTGACTTAATAGGGATAATGGTCCACTAAGTTTCCCTAGCAACCTCTTCCATTCAACCATCCTTGATCTTCTTAGCCAGATATTTATTCTTCCCTTCTGCAAAATTAAAATGTATTTTAACACATTTTTGCACCTTTAAATTTTGCTTTCTGTTTTGTTTCTTTATGTATTTATTTTATTCCCACAGTTAAGTCCCTTGAACACAAGGATATTACCTTAGTTTTTCTTGCACTGTCTTTACTGTTGAACCCAATGTATTGCACATAGCAATTTCTCAACAAATGTGTCATTGACCTGGACTAAAATGAAAAATTAAAGCAGATCTTTTAAAAGTCAGAGCTCCATGTTTCTCATTTATGAAATAAAATGTCTGGATTAGTACATATAATCACTTAGATTCTTTTCAGCTCTTTGATAAATGCAATTTTATTTGTATAAAACAAACTCACAAGCCTTGCTTCTGTTAACAACTGCTTCCAAATTTAGGTACTGCCTGAGCTGCTTTAATGAAGAGATTAGACTAATCTATAATTATCAGCATCTATGTGTACAAAGTTATAATAATATGCTTAGAGACAGTTTGTATATTCTTATATATGTTTAATCATGACCTCTGAACCATTATTTAAACAGTTGATTTCCTTAATGATCTCATTCTGTATGGATAATATAAAGACAAATTTCCACCCAGTTCAGGTCAAACCATCCCAAATCCTGAATTAATAGTGAATAAAATGAAGTTATATTTAAAGATGACCATCCCTCCCTTATGTTCTACCTATATCCTTTAGAATGTTATATCTACTTCAAAAATCATGTTATGTTTGACTGTCCATATAAATTAAATGCTTCATTATGTCACCAAATATAGACATAACTGTGTTGTTTGTTTTTATTTGTTCTGTGAAAATATAACTTCAGAAGGAAAAAAAAATTGTAGGATGTAGTCAGATATAAAGAGATAATATTATAATGAAATTAATGAGATAAAATCATAGCATTTTATATGTAAAGCTAGTCATGTCTTCAAAAGTAATTTACTTTATCTTCCACCTTTTATAGAGAAAGAAACAGAGAGTAACAAAGGTAGCCCAAGATTAGCCCAAGATAACCAGAATAATTAGTAGATCTTGGTCCTCTGAATCTGAATCCAGTATTTTGTTTCTAACTTACCATATTAGCATGGATAATTGCAACTTGCAATATTGAAGCTAAATATTTGTTTTACAAATAGATACCTGTCACTTCAATAAGTTGGTAGAAGGCAGGACAACAGACAAAAAGAAAAAAATAGGAAACAAGAAGTGTTAAGAAAAGAGGAATATTAAGGATTACAGATAGCAGCCAAAGGAAGTGGTCTATAGGGAAAAAAAGGAAAGATATTTTGGAAAAAAAAAAAAAAAAAAAAAAAAAAAAAAAAACAAAGACTAGGTTGATATTCTCTAAGGAAGAATATCAGGAGGGTCTAACTCTTCTTCCAAAGACTTTATTAACTCTTATATGTACTCACAAATGAATTAAGAATAGTTTCTAATTCAAGAGAAAGAAAGCTTACCTTCTACCACTAGGGAATATAAGAATCGAAATAATAGTAATAATAACAACAATAACAATAAACTATAATGTACATAGTACTTTAAAATTTTCAAAATACAAAAATCATATTATTTCATGAGGGTACTTGTTACTATTTTCTTTAAACATGAGAAACCTGATATAAAGGTTTAATCACCAAAGTCATGACAATAAGTGTCTGAGGCAGAATTTGAATTTAGTTCTTCTTGACTCCAGGTTCAGTATTCCATCTATTGTGACACCTAAATATCTCTGTCTCTTACTCTCTCTGTTTCTTTCATGTGAAAGAAAAATGGAAAAGTGCTGAACCTTGGTACAATGTATTTCATCCAGGAAGGTAATCGTCCTGGAATCTAGTGGATCCAGAAATCAAATAATCTGAAATTCCTTTAGAGAACTGAATTCTGTTCCTGACCACCATCATGTATGTTCTAAATAGAGTAGAATGTCAGAACAATTCTCCATCAGAGATGTACCCTTTGGACAACTCAGAAAGATTTTACACTTGGTTACTAACTAATGCAGACAATTTGAACCAAGTCATGGAGCAATATCAAGCAAGAGTAGAGAAAATTCACAGCAGAACAGGATTTCAAGGTTAAAAGAATCCTCAGAGGCTATCTAACCCAACCTGAATCCAAACAATTATACCTTTTACAATGTACCCCACAAATGGTCATTTAACTTTTGCTTCAGGAGCTCAAGGAAAGGTTAACGATTACCTGACTTAACTCATTGCATTTTGGAGAGCTCCCACAATACATTCAAATGTGAAGCTGGTAAATAGAGAAAAAAAAGTATGTGACATTCCCAATAACCTTTTGAAAAAAATGGATATTTAAGTGAAATGAATGTTACATATATGGACAGATTCTCCAAAATAAAAGCCAAACAACAACTATTATCTTCCTGCATCAGTCTTATCTAAACTGAGCAACTAATCCAAGGCAAATACTCCCTCATACAAAACACACATGCATGCACACATACACATTATGAAGACTACCAACTGACCCCATGGTAGTTTTAAATACCTATAGATAAACTATATGATTCCTTCTCATTAAATCCACCATCAAATATTACATCATATATTCATAATTACATATGTAATTCTGCTTGGCTGTAGCCAATTTTCATCTGATATATACAATGTTGAAAGAATTCTCTCTTGTTTTATATTTTTAAAACATGGAGGAATAGGGCTGGCAATGGGGCATTGACTTTAAATTTGCAAAACTATAAGATAAAAGTCCAATAATACACATCAGAAATTTTTTTGTCCATTTGCAATTTCTGCATGTGTTAAACTTAGCTGAAACAATTAACTTCATACCCTTTTGATGTGAACTGTTCTTTTAAAATAGAGTATAACCATTAGAAGACAACAATTCTCATAGTTTTAACATGTCTGTGAAATTGTGTGTGTGTGTGTGTGTGTGTGTGTGTGTGTGTGTGTGTGTGTGTAGAAAAGTGTTTACATAAAATCCAGTCAGATGAAGATATGAGGTTTTTCTCTTCTTATCTAGGGCTCAGTAAGCCATTGGGACTTTTTTGTTTAAATGTATATTTAACTTTATTTTTTTCAGATACTGAGGTTTACAAATTGAGTAATATTTAATTAGCCTTTCTCCTTCACCGACTCATACTCCTTCACTTTTCAAATTGTACAATAGCTTTCATACTATCCCTTTCTGTCTACTCACAGATTTTTTTTACCTAGTTTCACAGTCTTCTAGTATAGATCTTTACCATTTCTTCCCTAGAGACTATTAAGATCCTTGTTGTACTCCCTGTTTCTTTCTAGTCAGTCATTTTCTTGGAAAATTTGAGCTCTAATTCTCTTTCCTCTCTCTCTCTCAATCCTCTCACTAAGAAGACATACAATTTGTCATAGATTATACATGTGCAGTCTTGGAAAATGTATTGGCCTATTTATCATTGTGTGGAAGAAAACACAATCCCATAACCCCACTAAAAACAAGAAAAATAAAGATTTTTTTTAATGTATGTTTGATCTGTATTCAAACTAAATCATATCTTTCCCTGGAAAGTGGATAGAATTTTTTATCATAAATCCTTTGGAATTATCTTGGATCGTGTATTGCTGAGAATGGCTAAATCATTTACAGTTGATTAACGTATAATATTTCTGTTACTATAATGATATTCTCCTGTATAAGACAACTTTACTTTGCACCAGTTAATGTCTTCAAGTTTTACTGATCTTACTTGTCATTTCTTCTAACATAATAGTATTCCATAGCAATCATATGCCACAACTTATTTAATCATTCCCCAATTGATGGATATCCTCTCAATTTCCAAATCTTTACCACCAAAAACAAGCTATTATCACTATTTAATTTTGTATATATGGGTTCTTGTCCCCTTTTTATTGTTGGATCTCTTGGGTTTTAGAATTACTTGTAGTATTACTGGATCATGAGGCATGTACACTTTTACAGACATTTGTACATAGTTCCAAACCGCTTTGCAGAATAATTGGATCAGTTCACAACTTTATCTACAAATCTTTAGTGTTTCAATTGTTCCATACTCAAATATTTATCATCCCCATTCTCTTTCATATTAACCAACTTGATAGATATAAGTTATTACTTCAGAGTTGTTTTAATTTGCATTTCTCTAATTAATAGTATTTGGTAGCATATTTATATGTCTATAGATAGCTTTGATTATGTCTTATAAAAACCACCTGTTTATATCATTTGCCTATTTATTAATTGACTAAGGACTTGTATTTTTATAAATTTGACTCATTTTCTATATATTTGAGAAATGAGTGCTTTATCAAAGAAATACTAGAAAATATTCTCAGTTATGATTATTTTATTTCCCTGTTTATCTTTCTTTCTCTCTCTTTTTACCCTGTCTCTCCTTTAAAATATTTTTCTTACTACCACTTCCCCTCATTTGCCCTCCCTACTTACTGCCCCTCTCCTCTTCTTATTCCTTTCCCATCCTACTTCCCTGTAGGTTAAGTTCTGTGAATACATTCAAATTAATGTATATGTCATTCTCTTTTGGAACCAATTTTGATGAGAGTAAGATTAGAGTGTTGTTCACTACCCCCCAATCTATCTCTCAACTGTAAAATCTATTTCACATAACTTTTATGCAAGATAACTTGCTTCATTCTATTTTTCACTTTCCCCTTCTCCCAATGTATTCCTCTTTATAACTCCTCATTTTGAAGTTTTAGATACTATTCCATCATAACAAGTCTTTCTTACCCCGAAATTTTATTTTTTCTAGAAATCATCACATCAAAGGCAATTCACATCTATGTCCTCTGACAACATATACTTCTTTGAACTTCCTTTAAATTAAAAACTTCTTAGGACTTACAATCATCATCTTCTAATGTAGAAATATAAAAACTTTAACTTTATTGAATACCTTATGATTTCTCTTTGCTGTTTACTTTTCCTGTTTCTTTTGAGTCTTGTCAAAAATTACATTTAGCTCACATCTTTCATCAAGAATGTTTGAAAATCTTTATTTCATTAAATATTTGTTTTTCCCTAGAATGATTATCTTCAGTTTTGCTCTGTGATTATTGATTGTGGTTTTTGCTCCTTTTTTCCTTCAGAATATCACCTTCCAAATTCTCTAATGAAGAAACTGTTAAATCTTGTGTTATTCTGATGGTGGTTTCATGGTATTTGAATTGTTCCTGACTGGATGCAATACTTTCTCCTTGATGGGGAACTCTGGGATTCAGCTATAATATTCCTGGAATATTTTGGGAATCCCCTTCAGGAGGTGATTGGCGGATCGTTTAAGTTTCTATTGTATCTTCCGGTTCTAGGATATAAATAAAATGCTTCATGTAAATTTCTATAAATCTGTTATATAGACTCTTTCTTTGATGATGGCTTTGAGGTAATTAATTCATATTTAATTTATGTCTCCTAGATCTGTTTTCCAGAATGATTATTTTCCAGTGAAATATTTTCTTCTTTTTTTCATTCTTTCCATTTTATTTATTTCTTTTTTGTTTGTTTCTTCTGGCATTATTCACTTTTGGTTGCTCTTCAAAGAGCATTTGTACTTTCTTTTTCCTATGGCCAGTTCTGATTTTTAAGAATTTTTTTTCTTCACTAAATTTTTGTACCTCTTTTACTTTTTGGTCTATATTTAAAGTGTTATTTTCTATATTATTTTGTGCCTTTTTAAAACCAAGCATTTGAATATTTTTCATGTTTTTTTTTTTTTTTTTGCCTCATCCTTATTTCTTTTACAATTTCTCCTTCAAAACTTTAGATACAGCATTTAGTGTCCCAATTTTTCCACAATCCTTTCTTATTTTATTTTTAAATTCATTTTTGGTACTCTGGAAGGAATTATTCTTGGACTTCATTCCAACTGACCTTTGTCTTTGAGCCTTTGTATATAACATTTTTGACTACTGTCTTCTTTTAAGTTTTGGTTTTGATTTTCCCTCTCAACATAGTAACTTTCTATAATCAAGTTACTTTGTAGTTTTTATTTTTGCCAATTTTTCAGTCTATTCTTGACTTTAACCATATTACTTTTAGATTCTGCTTCTGGGGTAGAAATGGCATTTAGTTTAGCACCAGGTTTTTCATTTTATTCTTTTAAAAATTACTTCTTGAGGGTCTTTAAGTTTGCAGTTCTTTTAAGACAGTATGATCTAAGCAAAGGTGTGGTCATGATTGTTTGTGCTCCTTTCCATAGTGAAACTGTAAGCAAAAATTCTTGTGTGCTAGTACTGTTCCTTATCTTAGGATTATGATGTGGAACATTGTATGGGCTATGCAACAGAGTCTCTATGAGGAGTTTACTATTATGTTTTAACTTAGTTGTCTGACTCCATTAGGATCTGTAAGCTAAGAGTCTGTTAGTTATTGTTGATACAAAAGCTCCACAGCCTGCTGTTAGCTTGCTGGACTCTACCTGGGTTGGATTGATTTCTACTCTCATCCAATGAAACAGATCTTCTCTGCTTACCTTCTAAGTTAACTTGCAGTAACATTGTTTCACCCCTATTCTTTCTATTGATAATGCCACTCCAGAATTTGTTTTGAAATGGTATTTTAAAGTCATTTGCAAGGAAATTGGGAGAGTTCATGTGAGTCCCTGCCTTTACTCTGTCATCTTGTCTTTGCCACAGATTTTCAGCTCTTAAAAGATGAGTGAATTAATATTGAGAAATTTGAATAAGTACTAGATTTATGAGGAAAACAAATTCTGAACAATCTGGTAGAATTTAGTTTAGTTTTGAATTCCGAGGGCTCCTTGTTTCATATGATAAAGAGAAATGAAACCGGGTATTAGAGAAGGCAATGTGAATGAGTTTCAATTAAAACCATTGTGCTTCCATCTTTAACACTTAGATATATATTCCAAAACTTTTATTCATAAAGATAAAAGTAGAAATATGACTTAATGAGAGAGTGAATGTGACTGCTATCATTATTACAGAAGTGCTAACTAAAACTTTTTTCCTGACCATACTATTTTATTATTACTTTTAAAAATGTATTATAATTCATATTGTACCTAAAGTTTCATGAAAATATTCTTCTTATTTAAAACAAGATATGTTTTTGAATTAAAATAGATCTGTAATTCATTTTAAGAAGCAAATAATTATTGTAATTATGTGGCTCTCTGATATAAGCAAACTTACCTTTTCCCAGTAGAACTATGATTAGAATTTATGGAAGTGCTATACATTTTCCTTAGTTCATGAGAAAGTTTTGGTGAACCTGAAATTTGGAGGTAATGTCACAGGCTACATATCTAAACACACACATGTGTGTAAAACTTCTAACACTGAAACCTATTTTTCAAAAATACCTGACATATGCTTAGTGTATTAATATCTAAGACTTGCAAAAATTCTGATTAGAGAGGAAGATGATATGCACATAAGTATGCCCATTTTACAAGAGTTGCTTAAGATTGTTTCCTGTTTTCTAAGGAAAGAGGAAAATCAAATTGTTAGTTGTTAGGATTACTAGGTGAAAACTCAGGTTGTCTGGACATTGACAAGGTGAGAATTCAGGTTGTCTGGACAATTACAAGGTGAGTGAGAACTCAGGTTGACTTGATAAGAGGAGCAAGCTCATTGGTTGGAGTACTTCTTCCCAGAAGCCCTTGCATTATCCCACGCCCATTCTCTGGGAGGATAACGAGGACACCACTCCAGAGATAGGAAAAGACTCTGCACTACATCAGGCTTGACAGGGCTCTCTGCAGGAAGGGAAGTCACTTCTCTGGACAAGAGTTAACAGCAACTGCCTGGAGACAATGGTTCACTATAGGAAGAAGAATCTGTCCAAGAGATTTGAGTTGACACAGCAGATCTCTTCCCAGAGAGCGATCCAGCAGATTCTGGAGACGACAGCTCGCTACAGTTAGTCTTAAAAATTAAAAGGGAGAACTTTCCACCAATGAAGAGGAAATTAGAGCAGTTATAAGGAGTTACTTTGCCCAACTTTATGCCAATAAATTTGATAACCTAAGTAAAATGGATAACTATCTTCAAAAACATAGGCTTCCCAGATTAACAGAGGAGGAAGTAAATTGCTTAAATAGTCCCATTTTCAGAAAAAAGAAATAGAACAAGCTATTAATCAACTCTTTAAGAACAAATCCCCAAGACCAGATGGTTTTACATGTGAATTCTAACAAACATTTAAAGAACAATTAACTCAAATGCTATATAAACTATTTGAAAAAATAGGGAATGAAGGAGTCCTACCAAATTCATTTTATGACACAGACATGGTACTGATACCTAAACCAGGTAGGTTGAAAACAGAGAAAGAAAATTATACACCAATCTTCCTAATGAATATTGATGCTAAAATTTTAAATAAAACAGTGGCAAAAATATTACAGAAAATAATCCCTAAGATAATACACTATGACCAAGTGGGATTTATACCAGGAATGAAGAACTGATTCAGTATTAGGAAAACTATTATTATAATTGACCATATCAATAACCAAATTATGTTTTTTATATGATCATTTCAATAGATGAAGAAAAAGCATTTGATAAAATGCAACATCCATTTATATTAAAAACACTTGAGTATAGAAGTAAATTGACTTTTCCTTAAAATAATCAGTAGCATCATTTTTTAAAACCATCAGTAAGCATCAAGTGTGATGGGGATAAACTGGGACCATTCCCAATAAGATCAGGAGTGAAACAAGGTTGCCCATTATTACCATTATTATTCAATATTGTATTAGAAATGCTAGCTTCAGCAATAAGAGTAAAGAAAGAGATTAAAGGAATTACAGTAGGTAATGAGGAAACCAAATTATCAGTCTTTGCTGATGATATGATGGTATACTTAGAGAATCCCAGAGATTCTACTTAAAAGCTTATTAGAAATAATCTACACCGTTAGCAAAGTTACTGGATACAAAATAAATCCACATAAATCATTAACATTTTTATATATTACTAACAAAATCTAACAATTAGAGTTACAAAGAGAAATTCCATTTAAAGTAACTACAAATAGTATAAAATATTTGGGAATCTATCTGCCAGGGGAAAATCAGGAACTGTATGAGCAAAACTACAAAATACTTTCCACACAAATAAAGTCAGATCTAATCAATTGGAAAAAATATTAAGTGCTCTTGGAAAGGGAGAGGAAATATAATAAAGATGACAATACTACCTAAACTAATCTATTTATTTAGTGCTATACCAATCAGATTCCCCCCAAAAAAACCTATTTTAATGACCTAGAAAAATAACAACAAAGTTCATATGAAAAAACAAAAGGTAACGAATTTCAAGGGAACTAATGAAAAAAAAATCAAATAAATGTGGTCTAGCTATACCAGAACCAAAATTATATTATAAAGCAGTGGTTACCAAAACCATTTAGTATTGGCTAAGAAATGATCAATATAATAGGTTAGGTTTAAAGGACAAAATAGTCAATAACTTTAATAATCTAGTGTTTGACAACCTCAAAGACCCCAGTTTTTGGGATAAGAATTCATTGTTTGACAAACTGCTGGGAAAATTGGAAATTAGTATGGCAGAAACTAGGCATTGACCCACACTTAACATGATATACCAAGATAAGGTCAAAATGGGTTCATGAACTAGGCATAAAGAATGAGATTATAAATAACTTAGAAAAAACATAGGATAGTTTACTTCTCAGACTTATGGAGGAGGAAGGAATTTATGACCAAAGAAGAACTAGAGATCATTATTGACCACAAGATAGAAAATTTTGATTATATCAAATTGAAAAGTTTTTGTACAAACAAAACTAATGCAGATAAGATTAGAAAGGAAGCAATAAATTGGGAAAACATTTTTACAGTCAAAGGTTCTGATAAAGGTATCATTTCCAAAATATATAGAGAATTGACTGAAATTTATAAGAAAACAAACATTGTATAAGAAAATATTGTCTAGTCAAAGGATATGATTCTCAAAGAAATTGAAACTATTTCTAGCCATATGAAAAGATGCTCCAAGTCATTATTAATTAGACAAATGCAAATTAAGGCAACTCTGAGATACCACTACATACTTGTCATATCAGCTAGAATGACAGGGAAAGATAATGTGGAATGTTGGAGGGGATAGAGGAAAACTGGGACACTGATACATTGTTGATGGAATTGTGAATACACTCAGCCATTCTGGAGAGCGATTAGAACTTTGCTCAAAAAGTTATCAAACTGTGCATACCCTTTGATCCAGTAGTGTTATTACTGGGCTTACATCCCAATAAACCTTAAAAAAAGGGAAAGGGACCTGTATGTGCAAGAATGTCTGTGGCAGCCTTCTTTGTAGTAGCCAGAAACTGGAAACTGAGTGGATGCCCATCAATTGGAGAATGGCTGAATAAATTGTGGTATATGAATGTTATGGAGTATTATTGTTCTATAAGAAATGAACAGCAGGATGATTTCAGAAAGGTCTGGAAAGACGTACATGAACTGATGCAGAGTGAAATGATCAGGACCAAGAGATCATTATATACTTCAACAACAATACTATATGATGATCAATTCTAATGGACGTGGCTCTCTTCAACAATGAGATGAACCAACTCATCTTCAATAGTGTAGTAATGAATAGAAACAGGTATACCCAATGAAAAAACTCTGAAAAATGAGGGTAAACCACTACATAGAATTCCCAATCATATTTTTGTCCACCTGAATTTTAGAATTCCTTCACAGGTTAATTGTACATTATTTCAAAGTCTGATTTTCCTTGTGCAGCAATACAGCTGTATGGACAGGTATACATATATTGTTTTTAATGTATCCTTTAACATATTTAACATGTATTGTTCTACTTGCCATCTGGAGGAGTAGAGGGGGAAGGATTGGAAAAATCAGAACAAAAGATTTTGCAAATGTCAGTGCTGAAAAATTACCCATACATATATCTTGTAAATAAAAAGCTGTAAATTAAAAAATAAAATTAAAAAAAAAGATTGTTTCCCATTTTCCAAGGTTTCTTAATTAATAATCAATGATAAGATTAAAAATGCTAATAAATAGTTGACTTGACCTATGATTCAGATTCAGGCCTCTTGTCTAGAAGTTTGTGTTTTCCACTTAGTTAACTTTTTTTCTTCTAAAATATTTGGAATTTTTTCTGTAGTTTTGATGAGTAATTTAAGGAAGCTAGAGGGAAGGTAGAATAGTTAGGGCATTTGAAAAAGGAAAGTGGAAGAGAGTAAATAGAACAATTGCTGGGTAAAATACAGTCAAAGGTCAAATTATGAATATACTCTCATTCCTTAACCTTACTCCCACAGGCAAAAAGAGCAACTCTTAAAAAATAAATAAATAAATAAATAAATAAATAAATAAATAAAATAAACAGATTCCAATATGTCAATGCAAAAGTACATGCTAAGAAAATTGCTTGTAAACAAAATTATTTCTTTTAAAAAATTTATTTTTACTATATAATTATATTATATATAAGCATAGAACAATTGGTATTTAATAATGAAAAACTCATTGAAGTATATAGTTGTATTATACTGTAGTCTTTGTGAAATAGTATTTCCTATAACATATTTATTTTACCCTGCTATAACAGGATTTTGTTTTTAAATATATATATATATATATATATATATATATATATATATATATATATATATTTACTGTACAAAGTCAGATAACAACCTTACCTCAGTCATTTATTTATGCTTCTCATACTAACCTTAAATTTTGAGAAAAAATATACATTAAGAAGTTACCCAATATTGAAAGCAACTACTAGCATTTATGTAGCATTTTCAGATTCACAAGTTACATCATATACTTTATTTCATGGATGTCTTAGAGGACACTTTTGATATTATTTGCCTAATTTTTCAGAAGAAGAAACTGATGTTCAAATAAGTTATGATCTAAATCCACTCTTTCAAATGATCACATTTTATTTAGATATTCACAGACTATTGTTACTAGTTCTATGAAATATTCTTGATGTCAGATTTTCCTTAAAAAGTAGAATTGGCCAAATGGTAAAGGAAAGACCAAAACTCACTGAAGAAAATAATTCCTTAAAATTAAAATTGATAAGAGAACTCTTAGCTACCACTACTACTCTCAGATTAGCTAAAATGAGAGGAAAAAACTAATGATAAATGTTAAAAGGGATGTGGAAAAACTGGGGCACTAATACATTGTTTTTGGAACTATAAACTTGATCCAAAGATTCTGAAAAACAATTTGAAGGTATGCCCAAACTGGCATACTCTTTGATCCAGCAGTGTCTCTACTGATCCTGTATCCCAAAGGGATCATAAAATAAAGGAAAAAATTGTGAAAATGTTGGTAGTTGCCCTTTTTATAGTAGCAAGGAACCAGAAACTGAGTGGAGGCCTGTCAATTTGTGGAATGGCTGAATAATTTATGGTATATGAATATTATGAAATATTATTGTTCTATAAGAAACAATAAGTTGAATCACAGTCAAGAAAATATATATTTTGTAAAAATATATACAGGACAATAATTGTAAGCAATAATTCTTAAAATGAGATTTCCTTTCTTTTATTTATTTGTTTTTCCATTCTTCATTTTGATTTCTAATTCTTACTAAGAGATTTTTTGGGCTTATCTTCTTGATCAAGCCATGGCCATTACTTTGTCAGTAAAATAGATAATTCAAACATAGCTCAGATTAGGAATTCCTCCTTTGGTATACCTTTATCAATTAACTATAATGTAGTTGCCTAAGTGCGTCAGAAGTTAACTCAATAAAGACATAGATGTTCATAGTTTCATGGTTTTTTGAACTTGAAAGAAACTAAGAAGATATTTAACCTACCCTATTCCTTTAAGTTTAGTGTGAGAAATCTGAAGCCAGAACATTTGTGACTTCACTAAAATCATAGAGGTTATAAGATAACAGATCTGAAACTCAAACCCACATTCTGTCCCCTTTTCCAATCTAGCATACTGTCTCACAGAATGACACTCTTTTCCCTTTGCTTTCTTGGGTTATTTTAAAATCAACAACTGTGGCAACACAGTTCTGATTTATGAAAGCGGAAGAAGATAAGCCACCACATTAGGTAAGTGTCCATTAAGGAAGATAAGTTATCATTCAGATCAGAAAAAAAAAAAAAAAAAAAAAAAAGTGAACATGGAGAACTTTATTCTTCCAACTTATGGTGATTTACTCTTCATTGAACAAAGTATAGTCAAGGGATCAAGGAGTCTTAAATAATGATTATTTTCTTTTATATCATGTAAGTGAAGGATGTTTATATTGAGGACAGAATAAAAACGGATCTTATTCCACATCCATCCATATAGATTTTTAAAATACCTTCATTTAAAGAAATAATGAGACCTACAACTATTAAATTGAAACATCTAATGAATTCTATATTTACTTTTGATATTTTAAACTTTTAACTGATAAGGGTTACCAAGTAAAACCTATTGGGGCCATTAAGTTTTCTTATTAGAGGAGATAAGTGCTGAGCAAACTAAAAACTAAAGTTAAATAAAAATAACTCTAAAAAATATACTTAATAGAAAGAAAACAAAATGTAGTGCTAAGGTTCTAAATAGCTTAAATCATAGTTTTCATCATAGCCTTACATTCTCTTATTGTTAAAGTCTGTTTTTAATAAGCATATTATTTATATACAGACTTAAAATTATTTCTCAAAGAACATTCAGAAAAAATAACTTTTATAATTCCTTAATATTTATAAAGCAATTTATACACAATGACCCTGTGAATTAGTTTGTTACAAATTCTGGCAATTTGACTTATTAACTCATTGTGATTAAGGCCAGAACCTCATCATCATCTAAAAAAAAAAAAAAAAAAAGTAAGAAATGTGCAAAATAAATTGAAATAACATGCAAACATGAGCACTTTGGAAAGAAATCTTTGCAAATAAAAGTTTTTTTTTTTTTTTTTTGTTTTGTTTTTTTTTTTTGTTTGTGTTTTTTTTAATAATGAAGACTAAAGGAACAATTAACCAGGAAAATAATTTACCAACTATGAGAACCTATATATTGGAGAGACAGACAGAGACAGAGACAAATACAGAGACAGAGGCAGAGGAAAAGAGAAAAACAGGGTAAAGAGAGAGAGGGAAAGAGGAGAGGGAGTCATTCAAAGACAGAGAGAGGAAGACAAAGAAAATGAATATAAAGACAAAGACAAAATAGATCACCTTCACAATCTATCATCTTATATTTCTTTTTCTTGTATCATGAAATAATAATTCCTTGAGAAAAATCTCTACAAGTTGCAGCTTTAAATTCCTCTCCTTTCACTATCTTCTAAACATTTTTTTTGTTCTATCTGTGATCTTATCACTCAACTGAAACTGTCTTTTCTAAAATTACCTATGATCTCTTAATTGTCAAATCTGAAGTCATTTTTTCTCTTCTGATACTCATTGAAATTGTTGAAGTTGTTGACACTACCAATCATCTTCTCCTAGATATCCTCTCTTTTTTTAGGTTTACTATTCCTTACTCTTTTTCTTATTATTTGTTTAGCCAAAGCTTTTAAAAATTTCCTTTGATGTATTTCTCAAAGTGGTTTCCACTGATTGGAATTAATGAACTCAAGAGTTCATAGGAACTCTTAAACCCTATTTTTCTTCTTTATATTAACTCATCTGTTAATCATATTGGTTCATCTCGTTTCAATGATCATTTCTATGTAAATATTTTTCAAATTTATCCACTCCTAAAAACTCCTTTGACCATTGGACTTATTGGATATGTCTAAATGTCTAAGACATTTTCTTTTTACAATTTTACTATCCCTCTTTTAGCTATCTTGCATCATTGTTTTAATTATCACTAATTTATGATACATTTTGAGTTGTGGCACTGGCCACCTTTCTTCACAAGTTTTAAAAACTGATTCCCATAATAGCCTTGCACATGTTTTTTTCTTTTAGATAAATCTTGTTATTTTGTTATAGCTCTATAATTTTTGGGAACACAATTTTATTATCATAGCACTGAATAAGTAAATGAATTTAGATAAAATTGTCACTTGCATTATATTGGCTTGTCTTTCCCCAATCAATTAATGTTTTCTTTTCATTTGTTAAGATTTGCCTTTATTTGGGTGATAGTGTATAATTATGTTCGTATTACTCCTAGATTTATCTTGCAGGTAGATGTCCAAATTTTTAAAATTTTTTAGTTATTTTAAATTTTATTTCTCTATTTTTGCTGGACTTTGCTGTTAATATATAGAAATGTTGATGATTTAATTGTTACATTTATATCTTGAAGTCTGTTTAAAGTTCTTAATTATTCAAATATGTTTTACTTGATTCTCTAGGATTCTTATATAATTTTCAAAGAGTGATAATTTTGTTTCCTCATTGTCAGTTTTAATTCCTTTAGTTATTTTTTCTAGTATTAGTATAACTGGAACTTATATAATTCTATTGGATAATAGTGACAATAATAGTTATCTTGCTTCCTATTTGATCTTATTGGAAAGTCTTCTATCATCCCTTTTACAGATGATACTTGCAAAAGAACTATTTATTCCTATGTTCTCTACTATTTTAATAAGAACGAATATAGTATTTTTAAAGGTTTTTATGTATATATTAAGATAATCATATTTTTATTGGTTTCGTTATTGACATGATCAGTTATTCTAATAGTTTCTTCCATTCTCCCATAGATGAAATTGACAGAGCTTCTCTCTTTAAATTGAGTTCATAATCTCCACTTCTCTCTGCCCATCATAGGTCCCAACCAGGGCATCTGGTCCCTTAAGTCTGACTTTTTTTTGGCCCTTGGACTGTGACTTAAAATAGTATCTTGGCAATGAACCCAGGACCAGTAAAGAGCCCTAACAATCTCCTTGCAACTAGTTGTTTGAATTCTGCCATGGTCCTTGGACTGAGAGCTCCTGAAGTTTCTGCTGTTGCCAATGCAGCTTCCCTTAAGCCAGCTGCTGGAACTTTATAGTCTTTGATTTTCCAGGTCTAAGCACTTCCCATTAAGACAGGTCTTTCCTGACAACCTCCTAAATGATCTTGGCCTACAAAATTGTTTCACCAAAACTTTTGTTGGTTCTACCTGTCCAGAAGTGATATCCTCTGGACCTCCTTGGAGAAGATTTTGACTGAATTGGGTTAAGTCCTTCTCTACTCTGCCATCTTAACTTTACCTGAACTGCAATGTCCCCAAAACTCCTTTTCTACATTTGCATAAGTGCCACTTTAGTGTAGGCCTTTATGACCTCATGCCTAGCTCTAGAATTTTATAATTGCTTTTTAGTTATCTGTCTCAAGTCTCTCCCCATTTCAGTCTTCCCTTTGAATGAATCTTCCTAAGTCACAGATCTTAATAATTTTAATCAGAACAGTATCAAATCAATCAAAAACAAAAGTAAGACAACAAAATGTGGAAAAATAGCTTTCTCTTACCTTCAATGTCAAATATATAATGATATATTCTTCTTTTAAAGCCTTCCACAAGCTGACACCTTAATGACTTTTTAAGTCTCCTTAGATTTTATTCCCATCTATTCTATAACTCTTTCTTGCTGTTGTTCACACAGAATAGAACATTAAATTTCCCCACTTCACTTTTTCATTATCATCTGCCCTAAGCCCATGTATAAAATATTTCCCTTTCTCACATCTAACTTCTTGTTTCTGTGGCTTCTTTTAAGACACAGCTCAAATTCCATCTTCTACAAAATGCCATTTCCTCATTCTCTATTATAATAACTGAATCTCTGAGATTACCTCTAATTTATATTATATGTATTTGCATGTGTCTTTTCTCCTCTTTTGGAATTTGAGCTCCTTGGGAGCAAGGATCATGATTTTGCTTGTCTTAGTCTCCCTAGATAAAATGATACCTGATTCATAATAAGTTTAATAAATTTAACAAATTTAATATATAAATTATTGTTCCTTGACATGGAACAAATCTTTTTATTTTTCTTTGAAATTGGATTTATATCATTTGTACTGTTTTTCATTTGTGAAGATCAAATAGTTGTATGACCATAAAGTGTTATATAAATATAAACTTGTTAATGATTAGAAAAGAATTTTCTACCATGCCCTGATATGCATAACAGTAAGAATCCCCACTGCTAGACCTAGAGATATTTACTTACACACACACACACACACACACACACACATACACAAACACACACACCTATGATGTTATAGATTAACTGATCATGTCTATAGCCATATGAATCTATATATCTAAATATCCTTTATATTTACATATGTATATTATATGGTATACATATAACAATATATTATTTTAATCATACTACTCAATGACCTGATGAGATTCTTGAATATTATATCTTCTTGATTGGATAGGAATTTGTTACTAATGGAGAAAAATAAGTTTCTCCCTTCTCATATGTATATGTACACTCATATAGATTTAATTATTCTGCCTAGATTTTAGCCTCAATTATTTTAGCTTTAAATAATTTAAATTATTTAGCTAAATAATTCAAATCATCACTTAAAAAGGGATATGCAAGAGATAAAGAACAACAAAATAGCTCATGTATGCTTGACAAACAGAATGAATAAGTAAAGTTCATCTCCTGCTTTTGTCACTTATTGACATTATAATTGATATAATTACATCAAATTTATTATTATTGCTTTTT